>NC_087472.1:89946915-91146915 GCF_036321535.1 Camelus dromedarius | reverse complement strand
CAAAACTGACCTGCTTTAAAGTATTCTGTAGTCAACACTTCCTCAAAATGCATATTTATCTTGTTCTAACTCATAAATTGATACACTTAGAAGAATAACTTAGATGCTTGAAAGAATAAATGAATACATGAGAACATTTTATAAAATATTTGGTCAAGGTGCACTTTTTGTTTCTATTCTGACAGCGATTTATAGTAAATGAGATCTATACCGTGATTATAAATGTCAGTACTTGAAAATACAGATAAGCATATGAAATTCATACATTTGCAAAAAATCATCAACTTATTTCGACTAGAACTACTGAAGGCAAAAGTCCTTCATCCATTGTTTCAGAAACGAAAACAACTGTGCCAGGAACAGAACCTAAAAGAAAACCAACTGGCCGCATGGCCAACACCCCCACCTTCCTATCCATACATCCTAACGGATCACTTACCGTTGGGATTGCAGTGGTGCAGCTGACCCTTCTGAGCCGTCTCTGCATCAGGTCATGCTCCATACCGTTAACTTCAGCCTTCAACCGCTCTAGCTCCTCTTTCTCAAGTTTCAATTGCTTTGCTAACCTCTCCATCCTTGCTCGCTGATGTAACAGCAAGGCTATAGCATTACAGATAAAGTCATTGCAGAGAATAACACTGAACAAGTAACTGGAAAATTCCCATATGCATTGCTAATGTATGAAATACCCGTAAGGAACCCAGTATTCCAACTTGAGTTCGCATTTATTCTCATGTCTTTCTAATGCTATTCTGCCTTCATATCTGCTTTAATTTAGCTCTTGTAACCGCTGCCAAAATGACATCATCTATACATCCCTCTTATTCTATCATCCTTAGTTTCCCTAGGATTCTCTTTAATTGTACCTGTGTTCATTTTAAACAGGCTCAATACCTGGCATATTGAATTACAATCATAATTACTTCCCTTATATACTGAAAGAATATTCAATTCTTAGATATTTTGAAACAGACCTTTAAAATACTCTATTCTCCTTATATTTAGTTAGGTCCATTGTGAACTAATCCAACAAAGTTCTTCAGTACCAATCCCACTTCTTACAAATATACTTTACTTAAAAACATCATTACACCCTTCAAGCAATCCTCTAGAAAAGATTAAAATTTTTTTCACTTTAATGAAATTTAGTCCACACTCTCTGAATCTCTTTTTCCCACTCTGTAGTTTGTATTTTTGACAATATTGGTTTCACTTGTCTATATTTTTTCCCCAGTGAATGTTCTTTCTTAAAAAAAAAAAAGTCTTCTTAGTTCATTATTATCATGCCTGTATTTTTATACTTTAACACAAAGTATAGACAATCCTGAAGCACTAACCCTGTTCTAATAGGAATGCTACTGCCCAATATTTAAATAGCTAATATAAATTTCTTTTGAATAGGAGATTGACACCTTACCACAAAGAATGAATTTAATAAAATTACCTTGTGTATAGGCATAGTCATCTGATCCAGAACTAGAACTCCTCTGATATTTATGGCTTCCTTTTTCTCCCCCAGAGCCTGGTATCACTGAAATGGGCTGAATAGGTTCTGGGGCTGCAGAACGCTCTTCTTGGTCCACTAAATTTAAAAGATTTTCAGTTGCTGCTCGGCCTACAGTAATCTTAAAAACTGTAGTTGGGTTTGGTATCATCCGAGGAGATGGTGATGGAGCACAAGAAGGTCCAGTTGGCTGTGTATATGTGATATACACAGGATTAACACTAAATGGAGGTTTTGGTTGACTGGATATCCCTCTTGAAGGTGAACTGGAAGGTGGCGTGGTGGCCGTGTACAATGAGTGCTGATTCCGTGGAGATGGCTGATTACTGATAGGTGAAGGGCTCCTATTAATTGCTGTCCCAGATCTCTGAGAGGGTTCAACTGTAATTTCTATCTTCTTCATGGATCCTTTGGGTAAGCTAGATGTTGCATATGGGAGATAGGCTACTGAATGGCTTCCCTGTTTCTGATAGCTAGGAGGTCCTTGTTGATATGGATGGGGTGGAGTAGCTGAAGGACTAGGTGGCATGAAGACGTGGGAACTTGGGTGGCCCAACTGGGAAGGTTGCACTTGATGCTGTGGAGAGCTGAAGGGTGAAGGACACTGAGAAGGAGGTGGTGAATGGTAAGCAGGTTGCGGGATCTGCTGTTGTTTGGGAGAATACTGAGAAGGCTGGTAGTTCTGTTGATGTGGATAAACAGGTAAAGGACGTTGGCTATAATGAGGCACTGGGCCCTGTGGTGAGGACTGCCACGGCGTACTCTGAGGAGTTTGTCTTCCCGATGAACTCTGAGATGTCTGTCTAATATAAATAGAACCAGGAGACCCATAAAGATTGCCTGGAATTTGTGGAAGAATTTGTAAAGCTCTTGGTACAGTCTGTCCAGAAGGGAGGTTTTGGGATACTGTAACAGTAATTGGATTTGTACTATACCGAGGTATGTGCATGTATGAAGGAGGAGGCGGCGGTGGTGGTGAAGGCCCTTGCATAGCAGATGGATTCATTCCCGTTTGAATGGAAGATGGCTGTTGAGGTGGCTGTGAAGGAGGAGTAGCTGCACTTCTGTTCTGCTCAGTCATAAAAAATGGATTGTAGTTGGGAGTAGCAGCCACAACAGCTGGAGCTGAGTGTGGTTCCTGAACTAAACATATAAGCTGTTTACCTGCTGCATGCTGTGGATCAATATGTCCATCACTTGAACTGTGTACCAGTGTTCGACCACCATTAAGTTGCATTCCATCTCCTGGGTGGTAGCTACCAGGAGAATGGATACCCAGGTTAATATGCAAAAGGCGATTTCTATTCATCCTGTTGTCATCTGGACTATGGTATTCCATATATAAGTATTTGCTACTCTCCTGGGAAAGGGCTCGGCAACAGGCTTCAAGATTGTTGTTATGCTAGAAGGAAAAATGGCAAAAGTAACATTAGCAAAATTAACAAACCCTAATAATGAAAGTCAAGCTTTGCCAGAGAGTTATGTAAATACAATTGTCACAGAATAAGTAGAGAATAGTATTTTAAGCACAAAAAGCTTCATGGTCATCTATCCTGAAAAGGAGGTCCCAAATGATTTATATTATTTTACAGACATTTAGCTCACATAACTAGTACTACCACTACTGCTACTGCTACAGAAATGTAAAGTACCTACTAATGAACACTGTGACTCAACCCCAACTTTTCTGACTCCAAATCCAGGACTCATTTTACACTTGTTGCATCTCAACAAATTGAGATGCTGGGCTATCTTGGATTCACCACAGTTGCTGCAATATACAAGTATAAGTAATATCCATCATTAACATTTAAACTGATAAACATGAAAATAACCATGCTTTAGTTTTCAAAAGGCACTGAAACCCCAAAGAGAAAAAAATTACAATAAAATTCCTAGAGTCAAAACAATAAAAAAATCTAAAGCAGCCTTTACTTTTCTTTCAACACATTGATCACCTATTGTGGATTGGGTGCCCCTGAGGAAACATAACTGTCATGCAGGTAACTAAGTTATCCCTATATAACTTCAACTATCTTGTTGTATTATGAAAGATTAAGTTAAACAAACAAATCAGTAAAGGAAAAAAAATCCACTTTTTGAATTACGGTACCATGACTTCACCAAAGTTATGTTAATTTAACACAAAACCAGGTCTCAACTGCTTTTATGAAATTTATTCACACCCCCCCAGTCTCAAAAGTTTTTACCCACTGAAAAGTAGCTTGGTAAACTTTCGAAATCATTGAAAGATCTGATCTTTTTGAGTTACGCGCGCGCGCACGCACGCACACACGCACACACACACCCACCCACCCACCAAACTGACATTTCAGATGTTCCAACAGACAGTAATCAAATAAAAGGCTCCCTCCTTTTAAAATGTTACAGTACTATAAGGCAGTTTTCCATTAAAATACAGAATTCAGAACTACTTTATTAGCCTAAAACACTATTATTCACTGCTTTTCAAATAATCTGAAAGTTTCTCAATTATCATGACCTTTTCTGTATTTCATAAATATATATATAGATATGTACATATTCTTACCGCATATTTACTTTAGGAGAAAGTACATTTTATATAAAAATGAAAGCAAACACTTCACTTCTGCTGAGAACCAAATAAAGTTAAATTTAAAACGGGGCATATAACGTCATTTTAGAGCTGGGAGAACGCTTGGGGTTGACCTACTCCAATTCAACTCATTTACAGATGAGGAAAGAGATGCCTGGGAAGTTACATGACTTGAAAACAAGCACTTAACTAGGTAAATGGAGAGTCAGTTCCAGATTCTTGGTCTCCTGACTCTCAGTGCCCTTTCTACTAAAACACAGTAATTTCAAAGGATAAGACGTTAGGCCAAAAGTACACTACTATACTGAAGCTTTAGGGAATAAAAGAAAATTCTGTCAAGCAAACCCTTGTAAAATGAATTCTCAGAAATGTAAAGAATTGGCATAATAACTTTTATACTTTTCCTTAATTAAACCTTTTGGTACTAAAATTCAAATACTTTTTAAAAATACTTTCTGAGCCATAGAAAAAAGTAACTGTTGAAATTTCAGAAGAAAACAATTAAGTTTGGCCTTTTTCTCATACTGCTTGAAATCACGCTGACCGAGGAAGGAAACCCAGATATTAAGCAAATCTAGAGCGAAAGGATTTTAACTGACTGACAACTAGAAGAAAACATCACTGACAGATACTGAAGGGAAAAGAAATACAAAAAGTGAAAATAAAGTACCTCCAAGTTTTTTTTATAAACTTGAAAATTAAAAGGAGAACAAAAACTAGGGTTTTATTTGAAATCTAAAGCAGTCATGGACACTTTACTATCTGACATTTTTATTAATGATCCTAAGATTTCATGTTTTCTACAATGAATTAGGTAGCCTAATTAATATTCCCACAAAAGGATCCAAAATCAAAATGACACAGTTAAATTTGTCAGCCTATTCAAATGTATGTCTACAGTGACAAAGTGGAGTACACTGTCTTATGAAGAAAAATTTAAAACCACAAATATAAGATATTTAAGTAATATCTTTACATTATTAGTATTTTCAAAATACTACCTATAGAATAGATTCAAATATATCTGACCTGCTGTTTTAAAAAGAAAAAAAATGAGATAATTTATCAAACACTAAATATGAAGAATAAAGAAATTAAAATTATTTAGTTGGATAAAGAGAACTGGATTTTTAAGAAGGCATGTATGAACACTCGTGAAAGGACTGAGGCAAAAAAAATATCATATCCCTAAAAAGCTATCCTAAATTGGGGGATGATATCCTAGAGAGAGGTTTTAGGACTGGTGTATTAACTGTAAAGTACTGAGTATCTTATTTTAATTGAAACAGAGACACTTCCCAGAGCTGGTAAGTGTTAAGTCTCTATACCAATAAACAATATTAATCCCAAAGGAACAAAAAACACTAAGACTGAGGACAATGTAAGTTATCAACAAATGTTCACTGAGTTGAATTTGAAGTTCTTCTTTCAATTCAGTAAGTAACATGAAGGCACTTAGCCATGAAAATAATATAGGTAATAAAGGGCTAAATAAAATTAAATTAAAAAACAAGGTCAGAGCTGGGTGGGGCCCTAAGATAGATGAGGAAGGTACTTGGTAGGAAGTGGTTTAAACTGGAAGCCTCATTCATGCTTGGTTTCACTCCAGTGGGAAGTATCTCTGCTCCACCAGAAACCAAAATGGGGCTAAAGGAAAGGGTGGAAATTCAGATGAGGAATGTATGTTAGGAAAAATAAAGACAAACTATAATATAAAAGCTGTAAGCCTAAAGGTCTGCACCTAGTAGAAGGGCTTACAAACAAAGGAAGCACCTCTATCACCACCAATGATCTATGAGTCTCTATTTGTAATTAACCTCAACTATATATAGGCTTACATTATATCCTGAGCAGCTCCCAATATAGTAAGGTAGAGCATGCATATATCATGCAATAACGTAGAGTCTGAACTGATTGTGTCCGTGAGGAAGTCCAGTGGGTAGGATAGAAATGTTGCTTCCAAACGTCAACCAACTAGGGAAATGCTAAAACCGAAAATACACTGAGATTCTGTGAAGGATGATGTAAAACCCAACAGGGGAAGTGTCAGGCCTATTTCTATGTTGCCCCTTGGGTGGGAAGACATGTTCTATCAGAGATGGAAGATTTATTTCAATAAAAGGCAATAAGACAAAAATAATGTATTTAAAATCGCTAAAGAAAGTGGCCTTATACTTAAAATTACGTATTAGTAAGCATTTACCAACTAGAAAATCAGTAAGAAAGGGAGTGGACTCTAAAAACTCTTAAATATAGGCTAAAAAAGTATACAGCCTAAGAAGTTATAAAGATAAATTTGATATTCAAAACTCAATTCTAAGAATTCAGGGACTGATGACACAACCCCCAAATTTAAGAAGTATAATGGGTGAAGAATCTTTTTGTTAAATGCCTCTATTCTTTTCTCTAAATCACTGGTTCTCAATGCCAGGAGATCATGTCTCCCATGGCACACGGAGACAGTTTTGGTTTTCACGACTGTGAGGATACCACTGGCATTTAGTGGGTGGAGGCCAGGGCTGCTGCTAAACATCCCACAATGCACAAGGCAGCTCCCCACAACAAAGATTATCCAGCCCAAAATGTCGACAGTTCCAAGGTTGAGAAATCCTGCTCTAAATGTCCCCTCAACATAAACAAGAAAATTTAACTGAGTTCTAGTCACAACACAAAGCCAGCTCTAATAAGGAAACTCTAATTTAACATCACTATCAATAGGGGGTAATCTACCTGTAACATGCACTGAGACACCACACCCTCTGGAATCTCAGGGAAACGTTGTCGGAGGTCATGGAGAACCTGCATATCAAGCTGTGGACCGCTTTGCGCCATGCCAGAGAAAATGGTGGTCAAGTTTCTCTTAGGAAATGGATGCTAACCGGCCTTCCAATAGTAACGATCTTCCAATACTGCAGTCATTTTCTATGAAAAGAAATGAAAGTACGGTTAAATTTAATTACATATTTCACTTTATTCCAATAGAAACCATCAATACATTAAAATGGAGATATCTAAAATAAGTATAACTAATTCTAAAGTTGGAAAACTGAAATTCTTTTTAGCCAAAGACTTCTTCTGATGTAATATAGCCAATCACTGGTTTAAAAACAACAACAAAATACTCTCAAAACTTCAGTTCCATTTTAATGTTTAAAAAAAGAAAGAAATTAGCTTGATTAAAAAATACAGAGTATTATTATGTGGCAACCATATTTTTCTAGTCTTGAGAAAGGACCTAACTATATATGATCACCCATGTTTTCCTAAGGTCTATCACATTACTCCTCTAAAACAGTAATCATTTTAATGTCTGAAGTGATATAATAAGGCAACAGGACTTGACAGTAACACCACAAAGCACACTTCTCCTGTATGCCTTACACTCTCCCTACACTTTGAAGCCAAAGGTTTGAATTTGAAGTCTGAGTAAAGGAAACCCAATGTCCAAATGAAACAACAAGGCAAACAAAAATGGAAATGTAGAATCCTTTGTTTCCAAAGATGATGCTGGTGGTCCATCAGCAGCCACACCTGCCTAGTTAGACTTTTACATAGTTCTGGTGCCACTGGCACAAGTGTTAAGATGCTAGGATTTGGGGGTACAGTCTGAGTAGAGCAAAGTGATCCCCAATTGCACTGGTACATGTCAAGTTAAGCACCCATGTAAATAAAGGTAACTAGTGAGTAACAATGAAATCATAAATCAAGTGGCAGCATCAAGAGGCAATTAATAGATCCACTTTTTAATCTATATTCCCCATTTTTTGTAAGGGGAAAAAACAGTGTATACAATCTCATAATATTTCTGCTGTGTTCACTCACTAGATGGCCAAATACTTTTAAGAATGAGGGGTAAACACCTGCATCTTCATAAGATGCATGGAAATCCTGATTATAAGACACATGACTAAACCACACACGTAAGGAAGGGTCACCCCACACCAAATCTGTTTCTTGCAAAAAGGCCAGAAACTTTAAATCACACCATTATTTGTGGCAATGTATAGAACTACAGAGAACATTTTTAAATTTTAAAATGTTTAAGGAAAATATTGAATTTCTTTTGCTGATTCATATTTAAGTATATAACTAAAAAATAAATACCATGCAACCTCAAATTTGACTTTCATAGGCAAGGATTTTGACTTTCCATGCCATCTGTTGACTTTTACTGGGCATCTACCTCTCTCTTCTTCCTTCCAAGCCAAGACTGTCAAGATTTATATAAACTTTTTGTCTACAAGGTGGCCACAAACCCCCAGTGTATTGAGACCCTGCCTAACCATAGGTAAAAACAGCTATTAGGGACTGCTTTAATGACTTCCAACCATCAACATGGAAGATGCCTAATGAACCTGAAAATTAGAATGTGGGAAAAGAATAAAGGTAATTTCCAATTCTCACATATATAGGCTTCCTGGCCACTCTATACTACTCTGCTTCCTGCAATTCATTCCTTAGTCTGCTCTAACCTGGCTCATAAACTGATCCACTGAAATACTCTATTCATCATCACTCTGCTGCTAAATTCAGAGGCTGTAGTTTCTGGTCCCTATGCCCCCTGACCTTTGCAGCATCTGACACTACTGATTATTCCTTCCTTTTTTGAGCCTCTATGACATCACATTAGCCTGGTTTCTTCCCACTCACTTGCCTGGTTTTTGCCCTAAGTGGCCACTGCTTCTCATTCTACATCCTTGTGTCCAGTGATGACTACTACTAAGGTTTCAGTAACACTGAAAGGCTGACAATCCTCAAATTGCTATCTTAAGCATCATGCTCTCTCCAAGACTCCATACACATAGAGACTACTGCCTACTGCATAGCACTATCTGGATATACCCAAAGATATCAGTCAATATGTCCAGAAAGGAATGCCTCACCAAAATCCATCCCCAAATGCTGTGTTGTCTCCATCAATGTTACCATTATTCACTCAGTTAACAAAACCAAAAACCAGAGTGTGATCCTTTACCTCCCTTTCTTGCACAACCAACTAAACAAGAACATTAAGTCAAGTGGTTGATGGTTAGCAATCTGCTTCTGTCATATAGTAGTAACTAGGAAAGAAACTCAATCTTTAGGCCTTTGAAGCTTCATGTGTAAAATGGAAATAACTGTAGGGCTGTAGAAAAATCAGCAAACAGTAACAAGTCAGGAAGCATGAGTTACTATTTTTCAGGGCACGTCTAATTATTGTTCTCATCAATATTTTAGCAGCAACTTCCTGCCGCTCTTCCTGCCTCAGGTTTTGCCTTCCTCCACATCACAAGAGTATTTGCTTTGGAAGATGCAAATCTGATGATGTCCTCTCCACTCTTTGCATCTCAACAAAACAGAGCCATGTGTGATCCTGTGCATGGATGTCCCATGCCACCTCCTCTCAGGGCATTAGCTAATGATCATCCATCTGCCTGAGATACATTTCTATCTTCCTCCCTCCCTGCTGCTTCCCCAAACCATACTGATCCCATACCTGTCATTATTGGTGGCACCTCCTCCTTTAAGGAGGTTTCCATTGACACTCGCCTCCTACCTGCACAGCAGGCTATGCTTATCCTCACAGGAGCACCTAACACACTACTCTGAAGCCACTTGTGTATCTGAAGGTCTCTTGTATGGAACTGTAGTTTCACTAGAATGTGTTAAGCTAGAGTGGAGAAGTACTCAAAAAGTGATAGGAGCTCATCATAAGGACCTGAGAGTCAGCATGAAGAGGCTCCCACTGGTCTTATCTGTGATAATTTGACAATCAAAATAATCAAGGACAGTAATAAATTATAGGCCTGTAGAAAATAGGAAGCTTTGAGTCCTTATCAATAATAATTACATGCACACATACACAAAGGAGGAGGGAGGGCTTTCATTTACAGTGGAATCCAACTGGTAAACATATGCAGGCAGTGCTGGAGTTGTAAAATCATTTTGCAGCCATCACAGTACAGACTGCTTCAGTCAAGAATCATCAATGGACGCTAAATCTAGGGGGAAATTTGGTTGAAGAATATGCTATAAAAATGGTCTTAAAGTGTTTCCACGAAGAATTACATTTTAGTTGCAAGGGGGTAAAATTTAACTGTACGGTGGATAAACCGAACAATATTTTGACAGGGTAATCAAAATTAACATCAACAATGAGGGACAGAGATGGACAGCATATGCCTCCAGATTTCATATCCTGAGAAGAACATAGCACTTCCTATTACTCCAGTCAGGAATGCATAATCTGAAACTACTCAAGAAAGAATAGCCAAACCCCAAATGAGAAACAGTCTATTTACTTAAAAAAAAAGCAGTGACTGGGAGGTGAGAATGTCATCTTAAAAGTAACAATGTCAAAAAAGACAAAGGCTAGAAAAACCACAGATTAAAGGAGATACAACCATAACAACTAAATCCAATACCTGATCCCAGACTGGATCCTGTACTAAATGAAGAAAATATTATAAAAGAAATGAACTGATCAACTGACAAAAATGAAATGCGGATGGCAAATTAGGAAAAGTATTCTATCAATATTAAATTTACTGAATTTAATACATTAACTGACCTAGCAATTATGTTGTGGTTATATATGAGAATATCATTTTTAGAAATTAAGCAATGAAGCATTTAGGAGTAAAGGTCATAAAGTATGCAACTTACCTTCAAATGGTTCAGGAAGAAAACATATGTATGTATTATGTGCATATAAACATACATGCACACGTGCACACATAGAGAGGGAGCAATTTACAAAGCACACAGAAAGGGTTTACAGCTAGATGACTGAGTAGGAAGACACTGAGCTTACCTCCTCTCACAAGCACACCAAAATTACAATTATTTACAGAGCAACTATTGATAAGAAAGACTGGAATCTACTAGAAAAGATCTTCCACAACTAAGGATATGAAGAAAGGAACAACAATCAGATAAGTAGGAGAGAGAGAGTCATGAAGAGTCAAGACTAAAACCCCTAGGTGGGTGACTCACAAACAGGAGGATAATTACAACTGCAGAGGTTTTCCCCAAGGAGCAGGGGGTCCAGGCCCCACACTGAGTTCCCCAGTCCAAGGGTCCTGCACCGAGAAGACAAGCCCCCACAACATTTGGCTTTGAAGGCCAGCAGGGCTTTGCTTTAAAAGAATCAAGGGCTGTGAGAAGTAGAGATTCCACTCTTAAAAAGGGTGCATACAAAATCTCATATGCTCCAGAAACCAGTGATGAAAGGGGAAAACCTACAACCAAGAACACTCTACCCAGCAAGGTTCTCATTCATATCTGATGGAGAGATCAAAAGTTTTACAAACAAGCAAAAGCTAAAAAAAGGACAGTACCACCAAACCAACTTTACAAGAAATGTTAAAGGGATTTCTCAAAGGGGGAAAAAAAAAGCCACAACTAGAAACATAAAAATTACAAAAGCTAAAAGCTCATTGGTAAAGGCAAATGTACAGTAAAGGTAATAAATCAACCAATTACAAAGATAGTAGGAAGTTCAAAAGACAATAGTAAAATCGTCTATATCCACAATAAGTTGTTAAGGGATACAAAAAACAAAATGTTTAAAAAAATTATAAACTAATCGTACGGAGTAAAAACGAAGGGTTGTTAAAATGAATTTGAAATTAAGAGATCAGCAACTTGAAATAATTTTGTGTGTGTACACCTCATGGTAACCACAAACCAAAAAATCTATAATACATACACACACAAAATAGAAAGGAATCCAAACATAATACTAAAGATTGTCATCATATCAAAACGAGGAAAAAAAGGAACAAAAAACAACCCCAAAACAACTTACAAAATGGCAATAAGAACTGACCTATCAATAATTACTTTAAATGTAAACAGACTAAATGATCCTATCAAAAGACACAGAATGGCTGAGTAGATACAAAAACAAGACCCATATACATGCTGCCTACAAGGGACTCACTTCAGATCTAGAGATACACAGACTGAAAGTGAGGAGATAGAAAAAGGTATTCCATACAAGTGGAATTTTTTTTTAAAAAGCCAGGATAGCAATACTAGTATCAGACAAAACAGACTTTAAAACAAAGATTGTAACAAGAGACAAAGAAGGATATTACATACTGATCAAAGGACCAATCCAAGAAGATTTTAACAATTGTAAATATATATATATGTGGCCAACATAGGCACATCTACATACATAAAGCAAATATTAACAGATATAAAGGGAGAAACTGATAGTAACACAGTAATAGTAGGGGACGCCATGTACATCAATAGACAGATCATCCAGACAGAAAATCAGTAAGGAAACAATCGCCTTAAATGACACATTAGACCAGATGGACTTTAATGCTATGTACAGAACATTCCATCCAAAAGCAGCAAAACACAGATTCAAGTGCACATGGAACATTCTCCAGGATAGATCACATGCTAGGCCACAAAACAACTTTTGGTAAATTTAAGAAAACTGAAACAGTGTCAAGCATCTTTTCTGACCATAATGCCATGAGACTAGAAATCAACTACAAGAAAAAAACTGCAAAAGACACAAACCCACTAAGGCCAAACAATATGCTACTAAACAACCAATGGCTCCTTCAAGAAATCAAAGAGGAAATCAAAAACTACCTGGAGACAAATGAAAACAGAAACAAAACTATCCAAAATCTATGGGACACAGAAAAAGCAGTTCTAAGAGGGAAGTTTATAGTGATACAAGCTTTCCTCAGGAAACAAAAAAATCTCAAATAAACAACCTAACCTCACACTTAAAGGAGCTAGATAAAGAAGGACAAACACAACCCAAAGTTAGTAGGAAAGAAATAAAGATCAGAGCAGAAATAAATGACATAGAGACTTAAAAAAACAAAAGATCGATGAAATTAGGAGCTGGTTCTTTGAAAAGATAAACAAAATTGACACATCTTTAGCCAGACTCATTAAAAAAAAGAGGGGGGGGGCCTAAATCAATAAAATCAAAAAGAAAAAAAGGAGAAGTTACAATTGATATCACAGAAATACAAAGGATAAGAAATTACTAAAAATAATTCTACACCAATAAAATGAACAACCTGTAAGAAATGGGCAAATTCCTAGAAATGCACAATCTCCCAAGACAGAACAAGGAAGAAAAACGAACAAACCAATTACCAGTAATAAAACTGAATCAGTAATAATCAAAGCTCATAACAAACAAAAGCCCAGAATCAGATGACTTCACAAACGAATTCTACCAAACATTAAGAGAAGAGTTAACACCTATCTTTCTGAAACTATTCCAAAAAATTGCAAAGGAACATTTCTGTACTCATTCTATGAGGCCAACGTTGACCAGACAAAGATATCACCAAAAAGAAAAAAAAAAAAAGAAAGAAAGAAAGTAAAAGAAAAAGTATAGGCCAATATAACTGACAAACATAATATGCAAAAATCCTCAACAAAATATTTGCAAACCAAATTCAACAATCCATTAAAAGGATCATATACCATAATCAAGTGGGATTTATCCCAGGGAGACAATGATGGTTCAATATCCACAAATCAACATGATACACCACATTAATAAGCTGAAGGATAAAAAACATATGATCATCTCTTACATGCAGAGAAAGCTTTTGACAAAACTCAACATCCATTTATGATAAAAAAAAATAACACCTCCACAAAGTCGGTACAGAGGAAATGCACCTCAACATAATAAAGTCCACATATATGATATGGTAAGTCCACAGCTAACATCATACTCAATGGTGAAAAGCTAAAAGCATTTCCTCTAAGATCATGAACAAGACAAAGATGCCCACTCTCGCCACTTTTATTCAACACAATATTGGAAGTCCTACCCAGAGCAATGACAAGAAAAAGACATAAAAGGCATCCAAATTGGAAAGGAAGAAGTCAAAATGTCACTATTTAAAGGTGACAAGATACTATACACAGAAAATCCTAAAGACACTATCAAAAAAAACCCAGTACAGCTCAACAATGAATTCAGTAAAAATGCAGGATACAATATATACAGAAATCTGCTGCATTTCTATACAATAGCAACGAGCTACCAGAAAGAGAAATTAAGAAAACAATCCCATTTATAGTCACATCAAAAAGAATAAAATCCCTAGGAATAAACCTACCTAAGGAGATATGAGACCTGCACATAGAAAACTGTAAGACACTGATAAAAGAAACTGAAGATGACACAAATAGACAGAAAGACATAGTTTGTTCATGGATTGGAAGAATATTGTTAAAATGACCATAATACCCAAGGCAATCTACAGATTCAATGCAATCCCTATCAAAATGCCAATGCACTTTTCACAGAACTAGAACAAATACTTTTAAAATTTGTATGGAAACAAAAAAGACCCCAAATAGCCAAAACAACCTGGAGAAAGAAAATAGCTGGAGGTATCATGCTTCTTGACTTCAGAGTAATTACAGAACTACAGTAATCAATAGAGTAGGGTACTGGTACAAAAACAGACACATAGATCAATGGAACAGAAGAGAGTCCAGAAATAAACCCATGCACATATGGCCTATTAATCTATGAGAAAGGAGAACATACAGTCTTCTCAATAAGTGGCACTGGGATAACTAGGCAGCTACATGTAAAGGAATGAAATTAGAACATTTTCTTACACCATATACAAAAAAACACTCAATGGATTAAAAGCCTAAATGTAAGATCTGAAATCATAAAACTCCTAGAGAAGAACATAGGCAGAGCACTATTTGACATAAATTGTAGCAGTATTTTTTTTGATCTGTCTTCTAAGACAAAGGAAAGAAAAACAGAAATAAACTAATGGGACATAATTCAACTTAGAAGCTTTTGCACAGAAAATTATCGACAAAACAAAAAGACAACCTATGTAATGGGAGAAAATATTTGTAAATAATACGACCAATAAGGAGTTCATACCTAAAATATATAAATAGCTCATATAACCAATATCAAAAAACCCCCAAGCCAATTAAAAAATGGTCAGAATACATGAATAGACACTTTTCCAAAGAAGACACACAGATGGTGAACAGGCACATTAAAAGATGCTCAACAATGCTGATCAGCAGAGAAATGCAAATCAAAACTATAATGAGGTATCACCTCACACCTGTCAGAATGGCTATCACCAAGAAGACAACAAATAAATGCTGGTGAGGAAGTGAAGAGAGAAGAGCCACTGTACACTGTTGGTGGGAATGTATATTGGCACAGGCACTGTGGAAAACAGTATGGAGGTTCCTCAAAAAACTAAAAATAGAACTACCACATGATCTAGGAATTCCATTCCTGGGTATATATCCAAAGAAAACAAAATACTAATTTGTAAAGATATGTGCACCCCAATGTTTATAGCAGCATTATTTACAATAGCCAAGATATGGAAGCAACCTAAGTTGGATAAAGAAGATGTGGTGTGTATTTTATATGTATATATTTACACACACACACATACATATATATGTATATGTATATATTATGCACACACACAATGGAATACTTCTCAGCCAAAAAAAAAAGACTGAAATTTTGCCATTCACAACAACATGGCTGGACCTGGAGAGTATTATGCTTAGTGAAATAAGTCAGACAGAGAAAGAGAAATACTGTATATTATCACTTACATGTGTAATCTTAAAAAAATAGTAAATACAACAAAAGAAACAGACTCACAGATATACAAAACAAAATTGTGGTTACCAATGAGGAGAGGAATGGGGGGAGGCGCAAGATCTGTGTAAGAGATTAGAAGGTACAAACTACTATGTATAAAATGGATAAGCTACAACGATATATTGATATTGTACAGTGCAGGAAATACAGCCAATATTTTATATTAACTTTAAATGGAGTATCATCTATAAAAATTTTGAATCACTATGTTGTACACCTGAAACCAATATAATATTGTAATCAACTATATCTCAATAGAAAAAGTACAGGGAAAAATGTTATCAATACATGAATCTGGATAAAAGGGTATATGATGAACTATTTTTATTCTTGCAACTTCTGTAACTTTGGAATTATTTTTCAAATAAAAAGCCAAAACAAAACAAAAAACAAACAGAAAGACCATAGTTTTATTCAGGGATTATCCCTTGTTTATCACTGCATTTCCAAAGCCCAACCTAGTACCTGTTCAAAGGTTTGTTAAATAACTAAGAATTAATTTTACTATACTAAACCAATCTAGCTAGTAGGATAGAAAAATATATAGATGAACATTTAGCTGAACCTTGTCCCCTCTTCTCCTGCACACCCCCTCCCCCATAATAAAATACTGGAGAATCACAGATCACCTATGTATTTGTGAATGTTTAGGAAACAAGAAAAATAGCTTTAGTCTACTGAATCAGTAGGCATATTTTTCTAGTTTACCCCTTTTAAATAATCCCAAATGTGAAATGCTAAGAGATTCTACCAGATTAACATTCTATGCTTTAATTTAAAGTGTAAACTATTCAAAGTCCTTAGTGTTAATTTAACTTTTTCTGAAACAAGGCTTGAATTATCCACCTTTTTGATCAAACATTATCTGACATTTTCAAAGTAAGGCAACCAACAATTTGCACTAGCCACAAGAGTCCTAACTGGATGAGTAACCTTGCCCAGTCACTGAAGCACTAAGGCAGTGATGTTTCCAATAAAAACATACTGTAAGTCCTTTAAAATGTTTTAGTAGCTACATAAGAAAGTAAAAAGAAACAGGTGAAATTAATTCTAATATATTTTATTTAACCCAAAATATCAAAAATACTATTGTTTTAACATGTAATCAATATAAAATCACTAAGATATTTTACATATTTTTTCAGTCTGAGTCCTTGAAGTCCAGTGTGTATTTTATATCTACAGTACATCTCAGTTCAGACTGGCCGCATTTCAAGTGCTAAGCTATTAGTCATGACCACCTTACTAGTCACTGCAGCTCTAAACCTTTAGGATTGTCATTTAAATGGCAGGCGAAGACCTACAACTCTTACATTCCCTAATTCAATATCTCTTTTGAGGGTATACAACTAACTGGGCAAAGGGCCCAGCACAGACTAGGTGTTCAATAAATATTTGTTAGGTGAAATGAACAAAATGGAATTCACTGAATTTAATTATAGGAATGAACTCAAGTAATCAAATCTGCCTGTATTTATAGAAGTAACAGCTTTCCTACCAGGAAATGATTCCTCAATATTTGAGGCCAACCACGTTGAGAGCATTTGATGGCTATTTAATAATTGCCAATGAAGAGTTTCTGAAGCACCCAAAGGCTTAACTCAAGCTTTCCTAGTTTTTTTTTTTTTTTTTACTCATTTTTCAATGTAAATTTCAAGTCCTTAAAATATAACGGCAATATAGTTGCCTTTTTATGAGAAAGAAAAAAAAGGCACCAGGGGTCAACAAGAACAATGTTTCAGGTGTCAAGAGTCTGGACCCGTGCACTAGTTCAGTGCTCTTGGGAGCCATTAGCTCTAGGCTAGCTTTATCAGCTTTCAGAATCTCAGGTGCTACCAAGGCCAAAGTTACTATTAATTTTATCAATATTATTATCAGCTACCATTCACTGAACAACTATGCCCTGAAAGGGAGCTATAACTACCCCCCCCCATTTTATGAATAAGAAAACAAACTCAGAGAATGAGCATATGACAGAATCATGACTCAAACCCAAGCCTGCCTTCTCCAAAGTCTTTTCATTATGTCATTGGTAGGTATCAAGGACATTCCCAGCAGAGTGATGATGAGCACCCTTCTTTGAATGGCTGGTGAAAAAAACACAGAAAACCTTTATCAGCTTATCATCCAAATACAGGGTTACAGGTGTGTGGGAGGTGGAGGGCTGAGAGGTGAGGAAAGAGTCCTCGCACAAATAAGCCGTTTTAAGGCATATAAGAAACAGTGCTAAAGGAAAAAAGTTGCTGGGTTTTTTTTTTTAATTTTTAAAAATACTTGCCTTTGGGAAAAACATTAAAAAGCATCTTTAAAATCGAAGCCAACCTACCCACCCACAAAGATGGCTACTATCAGAAAAGATGATCAACAGGAGACCTACTTTTCACGACTAAGAATTTAAATTAATGAAAACATATTCTCCTCAAGGGATTATGTATATAATCTTAATAGTGATTAGCACTCTGCCCTGTACAAACATTCACTCACACCAGCACTAACTGATGTGAATAATCATTAAGTATTTCACAACATATAACACTCTTAAATAAACTTAATTTTTTGATGATTGCAAAATACTAAAATACTTTTTAAAAAGCAATTTCCTTTCTGCTCACTGGGAGGTTAAGCGAACAGTTTACAAATAGAAAATTACCAAACCACAAAAGGAAGAAGAAAGGAACAAAGAGGATATACCAATTCAACTGCAAAGATAAGTTCAAAATGGCAATAAACACACATCTATCATTAATTACTGTAAATGTTACTGGACTAAATGCTGCAGTCAAAAGACATAGACTGGCAGACTGGATAATAAAGCAAGAACCTTCAATATGCTGCATACAAGAGACCCACTTTAGGGAGAAGGACACATATAGATTGAGAGTGAAAGGATGGAAAAGGATATTCCATGCAAATGGAAAAGCCAAAAAAGCAGGTGTTGCAGTACTGACTTCAGATAAAATAAGACTTTAAAACAAAGGCCATAAAGAAAGATAAAGAAGGACATTTTATAATGATTAAAGGAGTGATACAAGATGAGGACATTACACTCGTTAATATATATGCACCCAATATAGGAGCACCTAAGTACATAGAACAATTACTAACAGAGATAAAGGGGGATATTGATGGGGATACAATCATAGTTGGAGATTTTAACACTGCATTAACATCACTAGACAGATCTTCCAGACAGAAAATAAATAAGGCAACAGAGAAATTAAATAATACAATAGAAAAACTAGATTTGGTGGATATTTTCAGAGCATTACACCCCTCAAAAATAGGATATACATTCTTTTCAAGTGCACATGGATCATTTTCCAGGATTGATCACGTACCTGGGCATAAAAGAAACCTCAACAATTTTAAGAAGATAGAAATTATCTCAAGCATCTTTACTGACCACAATGCCATGAAACTAGAAATCAACAACAGAGAAACAAAGGAGAAAAAAAGGAAAGCATGGAGATTAAACAATATGTTATTGAAAAAACAATGGGTCAATGAGGAAATCAAAGCTGAAATTAAAAAATACCTTGAGACAAATGATAATGAAAGCACAACCACTCAAAATCTATGGGACACGGCAAAGGCAGTGCTAAGAGGGAAGTTTATAGCCATACAGGCCTTCCTCAAAAAAGAACAATCTCAAATAAACAATTTAACCCACCAGTTGAATGAATTAGAAAAAGAACAAAAAGCCCCAAAAGGCAGCAGAAGGAAGGAAATTATAAAGATCAGGGAGGAAATAAATACAGTAGAGATTAACAAGATCATAGAAAAAATCAACCAAACCAAAAGCTGGTTTTTTGAAAAAGTAAATAAAATCGACAAACCTCTGGCCAAACTCACAAAGAAGAAAAAAGAGAGAGCACAAATTAGCAAAATAAGAAAGGAAAATGGAGAAATTACAACAAATACAATAGAAATACAGAATATCATACAAGAATATTATCAAAAACTATATGGAACCAAACTGGATAACCTAGAAGAGATGGACAAGTTTCTGGAAACATACTGTCCACCAAGACTGAATCAAGAAGAAACTGAACAACTGAACAATCCAATCACCAGAAAGGAAATAGAAATAGCAATTAAAAATCTCCCTACAAATAAAAGTCCAGGACCGGACGGCTTCACCAGGGAATTCTACTAAACATACAAAGAACTCATATCAGTCCTTCTCAAACTCTTCCAGACAATTGAAAAGGAGGGAATACTCCCAAACTCATTCTATGAAGCCAGCATCACCCTGATACCAAAACCAGGCAAAGACACTACAAAAAAAGAATTATAGGCCAGTATCACTGATAAACATAGACGCCAAAATCCTCACCAAAATATTAGCAAATAGAATCCAACAACACATAAAAAAGATTATACATCATGACCAAGTGGGGTTCATCCCAGGGACACAAGGCTGGTTCAACATACGCAAATCAATCAGTGTAATACATCACATCAACAAGAGAAAGGACAAAAACCACATGATCATCTCAATCAATGCAGAAAAAGCACTTGATAAAATTCAACACCCATTTATGATAAAAACTCTCACCAAAGTGGGTATAGAGGGAACATATCTCAACATAATAAAAGCTATCTATGACAAACCTACAGCCAGCATAGTACTCAATGGTGAAAAACTCAAAAGCTTCCCACTAAAATCTGGGACAAGACAAGGATGACCACTATCACCACTCCTATTCAACATAGTCCTGGAAGTACTAGCCACAGCAATCAGGCAAGAGAGAGAAATAAAAGGGATCCAAATTGGAAAAGAAGAGGTAAAAGTGTCACTATATGCCGACGACATGTTACTATATATAGAAAACCCTAAAAGGTCCACACAAAAACTACTAGAGCTGATCGAAGAATTCAGCAAGGTAGCAGGTTACAAGATTAACGTTCAAAAATCAGTTGCATTTCTTTACACTAAGGATGAATCAACAGAAAAAGAAAGTAAAGGAACAATCCCCTTTAAAATAGCACCCAAAGTAATAAAATATCTGGGAATAAATCTAACCAAGGGGATGAAAGAATTATACACAGAAAACTATAAACCATTGATGAAGGAAGTTAAAGAAGACTTTAAAAAATGGAAAGATATCCCATGCTCCTGGATTCGAAGAATCAATACTGTTAAAACGGTCACACTGCCCAAGGCAATCTACAGATTTAATGCAATCCCTATCCAATTACCCAGGACATATTTCACAGAACTAGAACAAATCATAATAAAATTTATATGGAACCATCAAAGACCTAGAATTGACAAAGCATTACTGAAGAGAAAGAAAGAGGCTGGAGGAATAACTCTCCCAGACTTCAGACAATACTATAGAGCTACAGTCATCAAGACAGCATGGTATTGGTACAAAAACAGACATATAGACCAATGGAACAGAACAGAGAGCCCAGAAATGAACCCACAAACTTTTGGTCAACTCATCTTTGACAAAGGAGGCAAGAATATACAATGGAATAAAGACAGTCTCTTCAGCACATGGTGTTGGGAAAACTGGACAGCAGCATGTAAAACAATGAAGCTAGAACACTCCCTTACACCATATACAAAAATCAACTCAAAATGGATCAAAGACTTAAACATAAGACAAGATACAATAAACCTCCTAGAGGAAAACATAGGCAAAACATTATCTGACATACATCTCAAAAATTTTCTCCTAGAAGAAATAAAAGCAAGAATAAACAAATGGGACCTAATGAAACTTACAAGCTTCTGCACAGCAAAGGAAACCAGAAGTAAAACAAAAAGACAACCTATGGAATGGGAGAAAATTTTTGCAAATGAAACCGACAAAGGCTTGATCTTCAGAATATATAAGCAGCTCATATGACTCAATAAGAAAAAAATAAACAGCCCAATCCAAAAATGGGCAGAAGACCTAAACAAGCAATTCTCCAAGGAAGACTTACAAATGATCAAAAGGCACATGAAAAAATGCTCAATATCACTAATTACCAGAGAAATGCAAATCAAAACTATAATGAGGTATCACCTCACACCAGTCAGAATGGCCGTCATTCAAAAATCCACAAATGACAGATGCTGGAGAGGCTGTGGAGAAAGGGGAACCCTCCTACACTGCTGGTGGGAATGCAGTTTGGTGCAGCCACTATGGAAAACAGTGTGGAGGTTCCTCAAAAGACTAGGAACAGACTTACCATATGACCCAGGAATCCCACTCCTGGGCTTGTATCCAGAAGGAAATCTACTTCAGGATGACACCTGCACCCCAATGTTCATAGCAGCACTATTTACAATAGCCAAAACATGGAAACAGCCTAAATGTCCATCAACAGGTGACTGGATAAAGAAGATGTGGTATATTTATACAATGGAATACTACTCAGCCATAAAAACCGACAACATAACGCCATTTGCAGCAACATGGATGCTCCTGGAGAATGTTATTCTAAGTGAAGTAAGCCAGAAGGAGAAAGAAAAATACCATATGAGATCACTCATATGTGGAATCTAAAAAACAAAAACAAAAACAAACAAACAAACAAAACCGTAAATACAGGACAGAAATAGATTCAGACATAGAATACAGACTTGTGGTTGCCAGGGGGGCAGAGGGTGGGAAGGGATAGACTGGGATCTCAAAATTGTAGAACAGATAAACAAGATTATACTGTATAGCACAGGGAATCACAGAGAAAAAAATGTGATAATGAGTGTGTATATGTCCATGTATGACTGAAAAATTGTGCTGAACACTAGAATTTGACACAACATTGTAAAATGATTATAAATCAATAAAAAATGTTAAAAAAAAAAAAAAAAGAAAAAGAAAATATTCCAGCCAATAAGATGAGCCTGTTTCTTTAAAAACCAAAGTTTTATAGTAAAGTACTGCATTGTTTGGTATTTAATCTCATAGAATACAAATTATAGATTTGAATATTATGCAGATAAACCATACCATCTATTCTTGTTCATATATATATACAGTGTATGCAACTATGCAAAATACATACAGATTTTGTTCTTATCAACATTATAATGGGCTGCTACTTTTCATAAATTATTAAAGTGATGGGTGATGATTTGAAACCTTAATACCAGGCAGAAGACTCAAGCAGTATCTGAACTGAACTGACCAAACTGCTGGGACACCCTTGCAACACTCCAACTAACGCACAAATGGCCATAGCTGTGGACTGTGGTGCTGTGTAGGCGGTAGCCCTTGATGAAGCAGGATGAGCTACTGAAGGCATAAACCCAGGACTATTACAGCTGCAAAGCCACATAAACCAGGAGATTCCGTATGGCTGACCCTTTGCTGCCTGTTACCTTTGAGAGAACTCCTAATTTCTGAAGACAGCACGGAGACTGAGGAGCTGAGAAGCTATGCTTAGCAGTGGAATCACTCTGAGGCTTCCTCCAGGGGTGCAGCTACCCCCCTAATTCAGGAGTGCTGGCGCCTCAAGGCACAATGGAATCTGTTCCTCAAAATGCAGGTGCTGGAATTTCTCTGAACAGAATTCCTCCTCCCACCCAGAGAGGAAGCTCCCCCAGAGCTCTGCTCTGAAGTCACACTCCTCCACACTCAGGAAAATGACCCCTACACCTAGTGTTTTGTTTCCACAGCCTTTTCTGAGCTCAGCAAATACGCAGGGTGGCGCTGTTATGGCCCTGACTGTTGACCTCTGCCAGTATTTTCGCTTACTTCCTAAAATAATTATATCACAGGTTATGAACCAATGGTCTGTGGGCTGAATCCAGCCTACCAATATGCTTGGTTTGGCCTTGGCACGTTAAAAAAGAAAGTTGAGCCATACTTTAAAATAGGAAGACTTTACATAAAAGTTTGGATATCTAGCTTTTCTCTGAAAAATCAGAAGATGAAGCAACAACAGACAACAATTAGCTGAAGCCGAACCTTCACTTCCTGGTTTAGAAAGGACCCATGCTCTCCAGCTTGCCTAGTCCCTACACTCCCTAGAATGTCCCAGACACTGAGGCCTGGTCTTGCTTCATTCATTGACATATTTGCTGGGTCTGTGATACCTGACATGTGTTCAACATATAGGTTTACAGACAGTACAGTACTCATTAGTCTAGTCTAGTATCTCAACAGTATGCTACTGATGTGGCGATCTGGAGCACAGTAATTCTTCACCATGCAAACCTGTTCTGTGTGTCACAAGGTGTTTAGCATCCTGGCCGCACCCGTAAAATCCCAGTAGCATCCCCAAATGGCCTGTAGAGAGGCAACAGTATCTCAGGCTGACATCCACTACTAGCGTGTCAAGTTTGGTGAGGTGAGCATTTCCCAGGTTTGAAGAAAAGTTAGTCTTGTCTTTAGAGAAATTTTAAGATTAAAAAATAAAGGAATCATTCATTTTTCTGATTGGCCTGGCCCAAGTAATAACTGTTAAACATAAACATGTATACTAGCATAAACCTTTGGAACTTTCATTCATTTTCTTGCTGTTTTGGAGGGTTTTAGATCATATTTATTGAGACATATCTATGTACTCAGTGCTTTATTTCATTTAATCCCCATTATCATCCCATGGGAGAGGTAATAATCACATTTTTACAAATGAGGAAATGTAAGGCTCACAGAGGGCAAATACTCTGCCTGTGCTCACAAAGTCAACAAAAAGCAAAGCTAGGATACAAACCTGAAGTCTATGTTTTAATCATTATTCTCCTATATTGTTGGCTACATGGTAAGATTCTGATGTCATAACTCTTAAAGACATTGTACAGTTTAAAGCAAAACTAGCTTTTAAACAGAAGAGTTTTTGTACCAGACTGTGAATCCTTCAAGGCAAACAGTAACAAGAAGGGGCTGATATTGGATTGTAACAAATGATCTTTTACTGGAGGGGTAAGAGTTCCAATTTCAGGATTTTCATGCATATATGTAAAGATGCTACCAAAAAGGGATAGGAATATGATAGTTATTCTTCCCTCTAAATGAGCCTTCCAAATAATTTCTACAACTATCATCTACAGGATTTTCATTACAGTGGAAACCATTTTGAAATAGTCACATAATCACTGCTTCTACCTCATATTCTGTTATATTCTCAAAAGAGATAGACTATGGACTAAAATAATATTCATATTAAAAGACTCATCAACTTGAAAATCAAATATAACCCCCAGAAACAAACAGAAGTATATTCAGATTAAATTTCAGCTTAACACCCCTCCCTACAACTGAACATCTGTTTGCCAGCTGCCACCTATACAGGATATACCATACGTGCCACTCCCTGCCTTCCCCAACCAACCTCCCCAACAAAAAAGGTACTTGGGATCTCCTCCCAATTCTGAGATGGGCAACAAAGAGGAAGGATATTAAAAAATAAACAAAGCTTTATGACCTTAAACAGAGGAATCTGAAAAAAGAAATGGGAAATACTTGATTCTTATTTATTAGAAATATTTTGTTCAATAAGAATACTGAGTTGATGGTCGGGGAAAAATGGTATCTAAGAGAAATCAAAGGTTTCCTTTAGAAAGGGACTTTAAAAATTTCTCAAGAACATTCTGAGAAAGGCAAAATGACAGAGACAGTAAAAAGATCCATGGTTGCCAGGGGTTTACGGGGAGGAAGGGAGGATTCATAGGTGAAGTATAGGAGAATTTCAGGGCAGTGATTCTGTATGATACTTAAATGACATTATACACTTGTCAAAACCCATATAACTTTATAACACAAAGAGTGAACCTTAAAGTATCCAAGCTTAAAAAAATCTTTTAGAAAGTCAGGATCCCAGGAAACCATATAGAAACCATATGACAGAATTTAGCTGTATTACAAATGCATGAAACAATATCACTGCAGGGGATGGTGGAGATGAAGATGCTGATCTAAATAACTTTGGAAACGAGTGGAGTTTGTAAGACTAAAAGCAAAAGAAACTGTACATAAACACTGTACTCTAGTTGATAAAGCTGTTTCCCATAAGGGTACAGGTTAACAATTCTGATATTGTTATCCATGGGGGTATGAGGTTAACAAAACTGATATATATCTATACACATAAACTGGGATTGACCAATTAGGTAAATGGATGGTGAATGGTGGGAGCCAGATTTCTCACTGTTGGAGTGGGAGATTACAGTCAAGCAGGGGAAGAAGGCTAGAATGACCTATGTGGTAATGGATTAGAGTTGGAGGCTTCAGTATGAACTCATGTTTACCCTAATATTGATACACATAGATATATAGAAATGGATGCATACAAATAAAGAGCTCCCAATGGCCAAACCAGAAAAAAAATCTGAGCAACAAAATAAATAAGGTAGTACTGAATTGTGACCCAAAATATAAAATAAATATCCATCAGCCCATACTAATATAAAGAAATGACTGAATAAATAAATAAACGGGGGAGAAGAGACATCTCCCATGCAGGATTCCCAATAATTTATGTAGAACACCCTCAAGGAGATGGAGCAAAACTTTCCTCTCCCTATATGTGGACTACACTTAGTGACTTATTTCCAAACAACACAGTATGGAGAGGAGTTTTTAATCCAAAAAGAGAGTAAATTTACAGTGGAGAAACTTGACAAACATGTTCTCAGTCAGTTGACCATAGTCAACATTAACAGTGATAAATCATGATAACACGTACTCTTGACATGAGGTGATGAGAATGTGAGAATGGCACTTTACCACTGTGGTCTTCCTCCTCAAAATCCATAACCCCAGGCTAATCACGAGAAAAACATCAGACAAATCCCACCTGAGGGACGTTCTACAAAATACCTGATCAGTTCTCCTCAAAATTGACAAGGTCATCAAAACAAGGAAAGTCTGAGAAACTGTCACAGCCAAGAGAAGCCTAAGGAGACATGACAATAACTGTAATATGGTACCCTGGTGGGATCCTGAAACAGAAAAAACACATTAGGTAAAAACTAAGGAAAACTGAATAAAGTATAGATTTTAGTTAATAACAATGTTTCAGTACTGGTTAATTTTTTTTTAACATTTTTTATCGATTTATAATCATTTTACCAGTACTGGTTAATTAATTGTAACAAATGTACCATACTAATGTAAGCTGTTAATAATAAAGAAAACTGGGCACAGAATATAGGGGAACTATCAGGACTATCTTCTCAATTTTTCTGAAAAATTAAAACAGTTCTAAAAAATAAAGTCAACTTAAAAATTGTTTAAAAACTATCACAAGATGATTTATGACCCTGGCATAGGAGTCTTATTCACATCTCCAGCTCCAAAAGCACCTTCTTTTCAACAGACTGAAAAATCTGACAAGATGAGGAGGTAAGCTATCCTCTTACTAACTTTCCAACTCAATATGGAAAAATGACAAAAACTCATAGACTTCTGGTGCCTTAAAGTAACAGCAGGCAGGATGCTAGATCACACTTCTAGGGCAGGTGGTTCTTTTCCAAGTATCACCACTAGCAGAAT
Source organism: Camelus dromedarius (assembly GCF_036321535.1). Lineage (NCBI taxonomy): Eukaryota > Metazoa > Chordata > Mammalia > Artiodactyla > Camelidae > Camelus > Camelus dromedarius. The sequence continues at coordinate 91,119,739 of NC_087472.1, read as the reverse complement.
CTTCTTCTTTTCCGTCAGGTCACAAATGTCTTCTACAGCAATTAAATTCAACATTATCCCACAGAAGAGAGCAGCAGTTCACAAAGATAAAAAGATAGTCCATTGCCTGCTTTCTTAAGGCTTCTGTAGCACACCTGGTTGTGACTTACCATTCTGAGCCCCACCCTATTTGGAGAAAAAACGATGAAGCCCAGGCCTACCAAGCACATATAAAATTTTCAATTGTGTAGCCAAAATAGTGTATAACTTTTGAAAGAAATGCTGCTATATAAACTATTTCTGTTCCAAGGAAGAACAATTTACGTATTGAATAGTATAGTCTTATTGGCTTATTCTGAAAGATGAGCATTCTCTCTCTCCATCACTGAGAAACTTTTCATTCTTAAAAAACCTAGTAATTCAATGTTAACTTTATCACTTTAGGCAAACACTGGCTTATAAAAGAACAATCATGCATACAAGTTTCTACTTAATTTCCCGACTCAAACTCATTTTACAACCACAGTAGAACTAAAATAACGTAACTGTTTATAATATAATGTATATTTTTTAGTGCTTCACCATATTTTTTCTTATATCTTAATTTCTGAGTTACTTTATCTTAAACAGTACCCAAAAAATGAACTTCAAGTATGAGCAAGAAGTACTTACACCTATATGACTGCTGTTTTCTACCATGTGAAACAGCTTTTTCCAACCTGATATGACAATGCAAAATTCACCCCATATTCATGTTAACCTTCTCCCCATCAGCTTGAATCAGAACAGTTTTCTCCCCAGTCAATTCTTAAATAACATTATCTAAAAAGACAGACAGGACAACCTATAGGCAACATATGTCAGAGGTAGATCTTGACATTTTATTACTTAAAGAGACTCCTTAGAACAGTGTTTTTCAAATGGTGGGTTGTGACCTATTAGTAAACTATATAATACATTTACTGGATGATGACAAGTATTTAAGAAAAAAAACATAGTAGAAAATAACAGTGCTTCACACAGTATTGTAAGTACTGAATCAAAATACTTGCTCGAAGTGTGTACTAGATCATGATTAAAATGTATTTCTTACTATGGAATGCTTTGAGAAATACTGACTTAGAATAGTGAGATATTCTAGGTTATGTAAGAAAAATACTTACTACCTTTCCTTTTCACTGTTATCTCAATAGACAACAGCTTTCTAATGAATAAAGTGAAGTTATCAGAGAAACGTCTGGATATGAAAGCTGAAATAACTTATGAATTTTTGTGTGACTTTTTTTCTCAAATGCAGCCTCAGTGTATTTTGTGTAGCTCCCTCACATACTATTGGAGGCTCCCGCCTTCTAAAAGCTGAAGGGGGGGAGGGGGAGGAGGAGAAGGAAGAAGAAGAAGAAAGAAGGAAGAAGGAAGAAGGAGAAGAAGGAGAAGGAGAAGAAGAAGACGACAACGACGAAGACGACGACGAAGACGACGAAGACGAAGACGAAGACGACGGAGAAGGAAGGAAGGAAGGAAGGAAGGAAGGAAGGAAGGAAGGATGGATCATCAGTGTCCTTAACCCAGAAATTCAAGATCACAAACTGTGGGAATTTCCTACTGGAAGGGTTTAAAAGATTAACAAAAATGCCATTTATAATCATTTATTTTAAAATGTCTAACCTTCAATACTCCTGAGTCCATTGTTCATTTAATAAAATCTGAGCACTTGGCTTGGAGATATAGCAAGCTCATGTCCTCAAAGAGAGAGAAACCCACTGAGAGTTATAACAGACTTAACATGTAAGTCCTATAAGTTGTCATAAAAAAGAAATATTTAAGTAGGGCCAAAAAAAAAAATGGGGAAAGCTTCACGGAAGAGATGACATTTAAGCTGGGTTGCAAAGAACTGGATTTTTTAAAACAAGAACAATAGAATTATAAAGTTGGGAGGAACTCTGCACATAATCTAATGTAATGGTTCTCAACTGGGCGATTTTGCCCCACAAGGCACATGTGGCAATGACTAGAGATATTTCTGGTTGTCATACTGAGGAGAGGTGCTACTGACAATTGGATGACAGAGGTCAGGGATACTGCTAAGCATCCTACAGTGCACAGGACAGCCCCTGACAGCAAAGAATCATCCAGACCAAAACGTCAATAGTGCCAAGGCTAAGAAACCTTGAATCCAACCTCAGTACAATCTCCTTGTTTTATAGAAGAAGAAACTGAAGGCTAGAGAGATTTAAAAACTTGCTAGAAAGCCAAGACTATAAAACAGGCCTCATAACATCTCGTTTAGTATTTAATTCACAACACACATCCACATATGTTATTACACTAAGAAACAGATGTTAACAAGAATGGGAACATTACTATAAGGTGGAAAGATAAGCTATCTAGAAATCAAAGCTGAGACTGCTATACAGTCTTTCCTGATCAGATCTACCAATGAAATTATACTCCAATACCATGAAAAAAATTATACCCTTATTTGTTTATAATACTAGACATATCACCAATACAACTCATTTATTGAACATGTATCTGAAACTAAGAAGTATTTTATTACGATAAAAACTAGGAAGTTGGAAAATCAGCATATGCATGCACACTCAGTTACTCCTTGGGGCAGGTCTTTCAAACTCCACCAACTCCAACCACTGTGTCTGGGACCTGATTTTATTCAAAATGAACTGCGAAGTCACCCTTTCATTTGCTGGTGAGGTTTCTAATAGTAAATGAATTATACAAAGAATTTACTTGGAGTCCTGATTTAGAGCCTAAATTTAAACATATGAAACAACCTGGACATCTATCTTTTATTTTTTTCATCCTTGCTCTTAAATGCACAAAAGGGATAGGGGTGAGGGGGTGGGGTAAACAACATGTTAAATAGCAATACAGATTTGTTTTCAAGAAAATGTTTCACTTTTTGCAAGAATACACAGACACACAGCTAAACACTCCTTACCTCCAGTGTTTCAACTGGTGAAACTTCAACTAATACCTTGTCCAGTTTGATACGCAATAATTCACAGTAAAAAAAAAACTTGAAGAGAACGCTGAAGACACTATCCTAAATAAATGAAAGACCAAAGAGGTAAGATTCAAACTGTGAAATGTTTAAGGAAGACCATGTGAGCAAGTGACAGTGTATAAATAAAAGATCATGAAAAAGAAAACAGCCATTTGCACACCTTTACTACCAGAAATTTCAGTAAATGAAGTTTATATTTGATTGATACTAACAAAAAGCTCATGTGACTGCTTGAACTTCCCTGTACTTTTTCCCAGTAAGTCACCTCTAGTGCCTAAGGCAGAGCTAGCCAACAGCAGAGGGGATTGCCAAAGCTTCTCTGAGGATTTGGCTTCAGAGAAAGCTAGCATAAAAACCTTAGCTGCATCCCTGGCAAAACATCAGGGGTCCCTACAGTTCCCCTTGATATACTAGTCATTACATTTTAATGGGTTTGACTACAAAACTGTGCTAAGGCCCCTTAAGGGCCACAGGTCTATAAATTTAAATGACTCTATGCTGAGTCTCATTTATTCTCTGGTAAAGTACAAGAATGTTTAAATTTCCACACTCCAAGTACACATCACACTCTCAGTGCAAGGCCCAACAGTGAAGGGAGTATGTTTTTTTCCTTTTTCCCCCTGACTCCCCGCAGCTACACCTTCTCAAGAGAATCAGAACTGCTCACTCAGGATTGGGAGGCACTCTCCATAACCCTACCCACAAAATCACTAATATACCATTCAACAATAAGTTTAACTTCATCAAGAAGGAAGAAAAGTACTTTATTGTAAGAATTCATGAAATAAAATAGTTTCAGCTAAAAAAAAAAAAAGCAGTCTTCTGTTCCCCAACAGAGGATATTAACAACTCATGAATTGACTAGATACTACAGGTTAATCAACTGGCTTTCTTTAGTGAATGAGGAAAAAGTTCTTCCAGAGAGAAAATTTTCAGCTAGTAATAGCAGAAGTGACTAAATTATATCATAATTTTGCAACTTTTATTTAAATAATCCATGAAATGGTAATCAATGAATGGTAAAAGCATTAGGTGAAAAGTGGGGCTTCATGATGGGATCAGGCTATCACCACCTGAACCCTCTCATGAATCAAACTGACTACAAAAAAAGAATTTTTAGACAACTGGAGAAACTTGAACATGGACTAAGTATTATATATGCAATTACAGAACCATTATCAGGTGTGTTGTATATGACAACACGTGCTTATCTAAGAAAATGTGTTGTTTTAGATACATGTTATTTAGGGATGAAGTAAGTCTTCACAGTGAAACGAGTATGGTGAAATGTTGATGACTGCAGCAAAGAGGTTCACTGAACTTTTTGTGTTTTGTATTTATTTTGTCTGTTATTGTGTTGTTTATTTGGAAATGTACACAAATAAAAAAGTTAAAAATGAAAAAATCAGAGTCACTACATTTTTCCTTTAAGGAGAAAAAAACAATATATTCAAAATAATACTTAAAAGCTGATGATTTTCATTATTTTGTACAGAGCCCACAGAAAAAGCTGAAGATATAAAACTACTAAGAGGGTTCTTAAGGCAGTCCAGAGATAAAACCCTTAAGAGCCAAAACCATTATATTTAAACATCAATTAATATTAATTTAAAACATACACACACTACTTCTCAAGATAAAATGGAGTATTACTAAATTTGAGGCAGCAGCATACTCATACCCTTAAACATGTAGTAACTGAACACCATGTAACTAAATACGCTCCAAGGAAACAAGGGCATTTGACATTCACAGTCCTAACGTAAGATGACTGTTTAAGGTTATCATTACAAGGATGTTGAAGAGATGTGAGCACCATTCAGAAGCAGAAGAACCACCAAACATACAAGAGCAGTGACTCTACTGCTGGGAAAGGGGTCTAAGGCATAAAAGCTTTTTGCTCTCCCTAAGATTCAAAGGATCAGAGCAAACAAGATTTTGGCTGGGATCTTACCAAGAGTGATTAGAGAAGCAAGAAAGGAAGGCTTACGGAAGATACCCAGTTAAGGGAGTAAGATAGTTTGAGTTTAACCGTGAAGAGTAACAAGAAAAATATCAAATGCACTGGAAAGAAAAGAGGCATCTTTTTCAGAATTAGAGAAACTGAGGCATGTCTAAAGAGAGGGAAAGGGATTAACTGTACATGTGGGGTGAGAAAGAATTAGTGACAAAGCAAGCTCTCCAACAGGGCAGAGGAGTTGGCAAATTCCAAAGCTGGTGTGACCACGTTCTAGAAATGGGGTGGGGTGAGGGGCAGTGAGGATTGGATATGAAGGAGTCATTTCCCAATCATCTCAATCTTTAGGATATGAGTCATGAGGTCATTATATTATATGGTGTACAGAAAGAAGAAAACATAACATGACAAGACTGGGAAGTCAGTGAGTGTCTGTCTACAGACAAGCGTTAACAGGCCACAACAGCTGACATAAAACACTGTAACAGTCATAGACAAAGAACATATACCATTCGCCAGGTGTGGGGCCAAAGACAAGTTTCTTAATGTCTCTTAGGCCTGTTTCCAACTCCTTTGCTTAATACCACATCTCACAAGGCTGTTGTGAGATTTAATTTACACAGAAGGAAAATGTTTGTAATTTGTAAAGCACCATATTCACTCAAGAGGTTGTTTTGGAGCTCTCACATGGCAGCAAATAGGAATCTCAGCAGAACAGCCTCTTTTTTTTTTTTTTCTATTTCATAAGGACAGATATATATTATATCTACAAATAGGTACATAAGACAGAAGTCATGATGGTTATAGTATAACTAGGAAACCATTCTTTTCTTTTCTATGAGAGAAAAAGAAACTTAGTTGATATTGTACATCCCAATTTCAAAAGCAATTAAGAGGGATTTCAAGTTCTCAGAGTCATTCCAGAGACTATTTTTAGATGAAACTTAAATACAATAAATCTGTCAATTGTCAAGGGCTAGAAACTGCCCAAGGCTAAAGAAACTAAAATCCTGCTGAGTATTCAGGTAACTATTTATAATTACACACATACAAACAGAAAGTAACCTTATACTAAGTATGTACAAAATTATCCAAGTGAGTACAGCTATATAAAACAAAACTTAAAGAGAACTAGGTGCTGAGTCTGAAGTCCTGGAAAACATGACAAAATCATGTTCTACTATAAAGAGCCAGCAGGAGGACTTCTCTTGGTTATGGCACATTAGGTAATCTGACCCAACCTTCCCACTAAAGAGAAGTAATAGAGCTAGACAAAATATAAGAAACGACTTCCTTAAAGATCAAAGAGCCAACAAGATAGTGCTTTCACATCCACTAAAAGACCAGAATTCAGAGAGGTGAGCCCAGCAACACAGAAGAAACTAGAAGTTAAACTGTATTTGACACCTAGGTAGGCCCAGAGGGGCGAAAGGAAAATCCTATTTCCCATCTTCAGGTTAGGAACCTGAAAGGCTGCACCTCAGAAATATGAATGAGCCAGAAAGTAAACAGTCCATACACTGAATGCGATTTGGCCTTGAGTCATCTGGTTGGCCCAGAAAAATCTTGAAAGCTGAGATTAGTCTAGGTAATCCTAGATTCCCTCAAGAAGATACCACCCAATGAAAAAAATCCTTCCTGGAAGATATCATCCCCATCTCAAATAATTTCTCAAGTTATTTTTTCAACTCCAACACCCAGCATACAATTAAAGACAACCACACACATGGGAAGACAAGAGAAGATCGAAAGCCATACAAACAAACAATAAAAAGAGACTCTCAGAGACTTTAAATACTGGAATTATCCAACAGATTTTAAATTATGCTTACTATGTTCAAGGAGATGGAAACCAAACTTAAGAATCTTGGCAATAAACTAGAAGCCATAAATAGGTGATATACCAGATTTTTAAAAGAAGCAAAGAGTAATTCTGTTACTGAAATTATAAAAACTGAAATAATTCAATGAACAGCTTTAAAAGCCAATGGACACAGTTTAGACAGTCAATCAGAGACAGGTCAGGGGGAGAAAAGCCCAGAATGAACAGAAGGTAAGAAACATGAGAATACAATAAGAAGGTCTAACATCCAACATACTTAATTGGAATTCCAGAAGGAAAATAGAGACAGTATGGGGCAGAAGCAATATCTGAATGGTTGAAAATTTCCAAAAATGATCAAAGATGTCAAGCCACAAATTCAAGAACTTTCATGAATTCCTAGCTAAAAATCAACAAAGAAAAACTTAAAAGCATTCTGAGGAAAAAGATTACTTTCAAAGAAGCAACAGTTACACAGATAGCTTAATTCTCAACAACAAAAGTGAAAGCTAAAAAATTATGTAATGAATTCCTAAGAAGCAGAAAGAAAAACAACTGCCAACCTAGTATTCCACTGCAGAAAAAATATCCATCAAGAATGAAAGTGAAATTTATTCTCAAATAAAAGCAGAGTTCACATCGAGCAGAACCCCACTAAAAAATGATAAAGAAAACTGACCTAAAATGGAAGGTCACAGATGCAGAAATAAATAAAGAACCATGAAAGCTTAAGTAAGCATGTGAAAAATCTAAAACATTGATTGTATAAAATGTCTTGTGGGATTTAAAATATGTACAGAAACTTATCTCCAAACTCATCAAGTTACACACATTAAATATGTACAGCTTTTTGTAGAAAAACATACATACAGAATATTAACTTACACAACAAGAGCATGTATGCCTGGAGATGGGTGAATGGAACACAAGTGTTTTAATGTTCTTGCTTCAACCCCAAGGAAGATAAAATTATCAATTAACATGAGAATTTGATTAAGTAAAGTATGCATGCTGTAAGTGCTAGGGTAATCATGAAAATAATTGAAATGAATATGTGATATCTGAACCAATAAAGTAAAGCTGACATAAAAAATAATCAAATGAAAGGAAGAGAAAAAGGAGAACAGATGGGACAAAAATGTGATGCTTATGTAATCTCAAAATGTCAGTAATTACATTAAATATAAATGAATTAAATGTTCCAAAACAGAGAAAGATTATCAGACTGGATTAAAAATTTACACACATGGGTGGAGTTATGATCAAGATGGTGGAGTGGTAGGACCTCGAATTTGCCTCTCCTTGCAACTACAACAAAACCACAACTGAATGCTAAACAACCACTGAAAAAAGACTGGAACCTAGCAAAAAAGATCTTCTGCAACTGGAAACATAAAGAGAGAACCACAGCAGGATGGTAGGAGGGGCGTGCTCGTGATATAATTGGGCCCCATACCCCCTGGGTGGATGACCCACAAGCTGAAGATCTGTTAAGTCACAGAGGCCCTCCCACAGGAGTGAGAGCTCTAAGCCCCATGTCAGACTTCCCAGGTTGGGTCCGGGCACTGGGAAGAGAAGGGGACCCCAGGACATCTGGTTTTGAAGGCTAGGGGGGCTTGGTTCTGGGAGCCTCACGTGACTAGGGGAACAGAGACTCCATTCGCTTGAGAAGCATACACAGAAACTCACATGCATCAGGTCCAAGGGCAGAGGCAGTGATTCCATAGGAACCTGGGCCAGACCTGACTACTGGATTTGGAGGGTTTTCTGGGGACGTGGGGGATGGCTGCACTCAGTCAGGGAACATAAAAGCTCATGGCAGACATTCTGTGAGTGTTAATCTATATGAGCTTTCCAGAGGCTGACATCTTGATTGGATCATTAGCACCAAGACCTAGCCCCACCCAACAGCCTGTAGGGAAGCCTCAGGCCAAGCAACAGACAAGGTGGGAACATAGCCCCACCCATCATCAGACCTCCTAAGCCACAAAGGCCTCTGGACACAGCCCTACCCACCAGAGGTCCAGGACCAAGCTTCACCCAGCAGTGGGAAGGCACTGGCTCCTCCTGCCAGGAAACCTGCATAAGCCTCTAGTCCAGCCTCATCCACCAGGGGCAGATACCAGAAATAAGAAAACAGTAATCCCAAAGCCTGTGGAAGGAATACACAAACACATAGAAAGACAATATGAGGCGGCAAAGGAACATCTCCCAGGCCAAGGCATAAGATAAAATCCCAGAAGAAATAAGTGATGAGGAGATAGGTAATTTATCTGAGAAAGAGTTTAAAGTAATGATGGCCAAGATGTTCAGAGAACTCAAGAGGAATATAGATGCAGAGTGAGTTTCTTGGCAAAGAGTTGGAAAATATAAAGAATACCCAAACAGAGTTGAAGAATAAAATCACTGAAATGAACAACACACTAGAAGGAACCAAGAATAGACTAAATGAGGCAGAAGAACAGATCAGTAAGCTAGAAGACAGATTAGTGGGAATCACTACTTCAGAACAGAAAAAAGAATAAAAAGGAATGAGGATAGTTTTAAGAGAACTCTGGGACAACATGAAGTGCTCTAATATTCGCATTATAGGGGTACCAGAAAGAGAAGACAGAGAGAAATGACCTGAGAAAATTTCTGGAGAGATAACAGCCGAAAACTTCCCCAACTTCGGAAAGGAAACAGTCACCCAAGTCCTGGGAGTGCAAAGAGTACCACACAGAATTAACTCAAAGAGGAACACAAAAAGGCACATAGTCATCAAATTGACAACAATTAAGGATAAGGAGAAAATATTAAAATTAGCAAGAGAAAAGCAACAAATAATTTACAGGAGAACTCCCATAAGGTTATCAGCTGATTTTTCGGCAGAAACTCTACAGGCCAGAAGGGAGTAGCATGATATATTTAAAGTGATGCAAGGGGGAAACTTACAAACAAGAATACTCTATCCAGCAAGGCTCTCGTTCAGACTTGATGGAGAAATCAAAAGCTTCACAGATAAACAAAAGCTAAAAAATTTCAGCACCACCAAACCAGCTTTACAACAAATGTTAAAAGACCTTCTCTAGTCATCAAACCGTAAGAGAAGAGAACAAAAAGAAGAAAGAGAAGCAAGAAAAGAGACCTACAAAAGATTGCTTAGGCTGTTCAGGGTCTTTTGTGGCTCCTTATAAATTCTGGAATTGTTTGTTCTAGTTCTGTGAGGAACGTCATGAGTATTTTGATGGGGGTTGCACTGGATCTGTGGATTGCTTTGGGCAGTGTGGCCATTTTGATAGTGTTGATTCTTCCAATCCAAGAGCACAAGAAATCTCTCCATTTCTTTGTGTCATTTTGGTTTTCAGAGTATAGGTAACCTCCTTGGTTAAGTTTATTTCTAGGTATTTTGTTGTTCTTGGTGTAATGGAAATGTCTCTGCCAGTTATAAAATTGTGGTTTTTGAAGTGGAAAAAAAAGTGAATGAAGGGCCACAAACGGCAAAAATATCCTTTTTTATGGGTGAGTTGTATTCCATTATATATGTGTGTGTGTGTATATATATTTCAGAGTACAGGTAACCTCCTTGGTTAAGTTTATTTCTAGGTATATATATATATATATATATATATATATATATATGTATATATACATACATACACACCTAGATAAAATCCCAGAAGAAGAAATAAGTGATAAGGAGACAGGTAATTTATTTGAGAAAGAGTTTAAAGTAATGATGGCCAAGGTGTGTGTGTGTGTGTGTGTGTATAGAACATCTCCATTGTCTATTCAACTATTGGTGTGCACTTAGGATGCTTCCACATCTTGGCAATTATAAATAATGTTGCTCTTAATAGCAAGGTGTATGTATCTTTTTGACTTAATTCTTATTTTATGGTTGGCATTATTCCTTTAATAACTATGTAAGTTTAAAAAGCTAAAGCTCTAAACATTCTTAGAAAAAATGAACAGTATATATATGTAAATTAAAAAATATATGTGTAGTAAAAAAAAAAAAGATCTATCAAGCCATGAAAGACATAGAAGAAACTTAAAAGACATACTGCTAAATTAAAGAAGCCAGTCTGAAAAGGTTACAAACTGTACGATTCCAACCAAATGACATTCTGGAAAAGGTAAAGCTACAGAAACAATAAAAAGATCATGGTTCCCAGAGGTTTGGGGACAGGGAGGGAGGGAGGAATTAAAAGATGGAGCACAAGGGATTTTTAGGGCAATGAAATTATTCTGTATGATACCATAGTGGTGGCTATATGTCATTATGCACTTGTCAAAACCCATAGAATGTACAACATCAAGAGTAAACACTAATGCAAACTATGGACTTTGGTTGATAATAATGTGTCCATGTTGTTTCATCAATTGTACCAAATATGCCATACTGATGAGTGATGTTGAGGGTAGGGGAGTATATATGTTGGAAAAGATGCTTGATTTCTTCTTACAACTGTTTGGTAAGTTACATTTTTTAAAAAATTTGTCCATTTCATCTGAATTTTCAAATGTATTGGCATTACAGTTATGCTCTTTTACTGTTTATTGTCTACATATTATCTTCATTAAGATTCCTTAATGAAGTTTCCTCCATTCTTTTTTTTTTAACAGTTTTTACATATACTCATTTAATTCACCCATTTAAAGTGTACAAATCAGTGTTTTTCTAGCACATTCACAGGGTTGTACAACCATCACTATAATCATTTTCAGAACAGAAAGAAATGCTGCACTGATTAGTAGTCACTTCCCGTTTTCCCCTAGACCCTTCCCTCCCCATCAGACCTATGCAATCACAAACAGTTGTAAGAAGAAATCAAGCATCTTTTCTGACAATGGCATAAAATTAGAAAATTCAAGTATGTGGAGATTAAACAACATGCTACTAAACAACTAACAGGTCAACAGAGAAGTCAAAAAAATACCTTGAGACAAATGAAAATGAAAATACAACATGCCAAAAATTATGACACACACCAAAAGCAGTTCTAAGAGTGAAGTTCACAGCAAAAAATGCTTACCTCAAGAAACAAGAAACATCACAAATAAACAATGAAACATAACAGTTCAAGGAACTAGAAAAAAGAACAAATGAAACCCAAAGTTAGTAGAATGCAGGAAATAACAAAGATCAGAGTGGAAATAAATGAAACAGAGACCAAAAGGCCACAGAAAAGATCAATGAAACTAAGAGCTAGCTCTTTGAAAAAGTAAACAAAATTGTCTAATATTTACATGTGATACCACAGGAATACAAAGGATCACAAGAGACTACAATGAAAAATTATATGCCAACAAATTGGAAAACCTAGAAGAAACAGATAAATTCCTATAAACATACAACCTTCCAAGACTGAATTATGAAGAAATAGAAAATATGGGTAGACCAATTACTATTAAGGAGATTAAATGGGGGGAGGCATAGCTCAGTGGTAGAGTGCGTGCCTAGTATGCACAAGGTCCTGGGTTGAATCCCCAGTACCTCCATTTAAAAAATAAAGACTAAATAAATAAATCTAATCACCACCCCCCACCAAAAAAGGGGAGACTGAATCAGTGACCAAAAATCTCCCAACAAACAAGAGTCCTGGTCCAGACAGCTTCATTGGTGAATTCTAGCAAACAGTCAAGGAAGAATTAATATGAATCTTTCTCAAAGCCTTCCAAAAAATAGAAGAGGAGAGAGAGAACACTTCCAAACTCATTTTCCAAGGCCAGCATTAGGTTGATAACAAAACTAAACTAGGATACCACAAGAAAAGAAAATTACAGACCAATATGCTTGATGAACATAGATACAAAAATCCTCAATAAAATGTTAGCAAACCAAATTCAACAATATATTAAAAGGATCATACACTATAACCAAATGGATTTATTTCAGGGATGCAAGAATGGTGCAACACCTGCAAATGAATCAACGTGATATACTACATAAACAAAATGAAGGATAAAAATCATATGATCATCTCAAGGGATGCAGAAAAAGCATGTGACAAAATCCAACATTCATTTATGATAAAAACTCAATGAAACAGAAATGGACCTAAACATAATAAAAGGACATATCCAACAAGCCCACAGCTAACATCATATTGAAGAGTGAAAACCTTAAAGCTTCTCCTCTAAGATCAAGAAAAAGACAAGGATGTCCATGCTCATCATCTTTATTCAGCATAGCATTGGAAGTCTTAGCCAGAGTAATTAGGCAAGAAAAAGAAATAAAAGGCATCCAAATTTGAAAAGAAGTAAAACTATCAATACTTGCTGATGACATATTATATACAGAAAACTTTAAAGACTCCATCAAAAATCTGTTAGAAGTAATAAACAAATTCAATAAAGTTGCAGGATATGAATCAATACACAAAAATCTGTTTCTTTACACTAATGTCAAATTATGAGAAAGAGAAATTAAGATAATAATCCTATTTACAATTGCATGAAAAGTAAAATACATAGAAATAAATTCAATCAAGGAGATGAAAGATCTTGAAAACCACAAGATACTGATAAAAGAAACTGAAGACAGAAATAAATAGACATTCCACATTCATGGACTGGAAGAACTAATATTGTTAAAATGTCCATACTACCCAAAGCAATCTCCAGATTCAATGCAATCCCTATCAAAATTCCAATGGTAATGGTATTTTCCACAAAAAGGTAACAAACAATCCTAAAATTTGTATGGAATCACAAAAGACCACTAATAGCCAAAGAAATCCTGAGAATGAAGAACAAAGCTGGGGGCACCATGCTTTTGGATTTCAATATATTGAAAAGCGATAGCAATCAAAACAGTGTGGTACTGGCATAAAAACAGACACATAGATCAATGGAACAGAATATAGAGTCCATAAATAAAACCATACATACATGGTCAACTAATTTATGACAAAGGAACCAAAAGTATACAATGGGAAAGGACAGTCTCTTCATTAAATGGTGTTGGGAAAACTGGACAGCCACACGCAAAAGAATAAACTGGAGCACTATCTTATACCATACACACAAAAAATCAACTCAAAATGCATTAAAGACTTGAATATATGACCAGTTTGAAACCATAAAACTCCTAGAAGAAAACACAGGTGGTAAGCTCCATGACATAGGTCTTAGTGATCATTTTTTGGCATCTGACACCAAAACAAAAGGCAACAAAAGCAAAAATAAACGAGTGAGACTACATCAAACCAAAATTCTTCTGTACAGCAAAGGAAACCATCAAGATAAGGAAAAGGCAATCTACAGAAAGGGAGAAAATATCTGCAAATCATACCTGACAAAAGACTAAAATCCAAAATATACAAAGAACTAATATGAAATATAATGTTCATAGCAGCACTATTTACAATAGCCAAGACATGGAAACAGCCTAAATGTCCATTAACAGATGACTGGATAAAGAAGAGGCGGTATATTTATACAATGGAATACTATTCAGCCATAAAAACGACAACAAAACGCCATTTGCAGCAACATGGATGTTCCTGGAGAATGTCATTCTAAGTGAAGTAAGCCAGAAAGAGAAAGAAAAATACCATATGAGATCGCTCATATGTGGAATCTAAAAAAAAAAAAAAAAAAAAAAAAACCATAAATACAAAACAGAAACAGACTCATAGAATACAAATTTGTGGTTGCCAGGGGGGAAGGTGGGAAGGGACAGATTGGGAATTCAAAATATGTAGATACTGACAGGCATATGCAGAATAGATAAACAAGATAATACTGTATAGCACAGGGAACTATATATAAGATCTTGTGGTAGCTCACAGCAAAAAAGAATGTGACAATGAATATATGTATGTTCATGTATAACTGAAAAATTGTGCACTACACTGGAAATTGACACAACATTGTAAACTGACTATAACTCAATAAAAAAATATATATATGAAGAACTACAGTGAAAAATACAGAGAACTCACTAGCAAAAAAAAAAAAAGACTGATTAAAAATGGATTAAATTAAAAATTTCCCCAAAGACAACATACAGATGGCCAAAAGGTACATGAAAAGATGCTCAACATCATTAATCATCAAGGAAATGCAAATTAAAACCACAATGAGATATCACCTCATACCTCACACCACAATGAGATATAACCTCACACCTCAGAATGGCTAGTATCAAAAAGAGAAGAAATAAAAAGTGTTGGTAAGGATGGAGAGAAAAAGGAACCCCTGTGTACAGTTGATGGTAATGTAAACTGATGCAGCCACTATGGAAAACAGTATGGAGATTCCTCAAAAAAATTAAAAATGCAACTACCATACAATCCAGCAATTCCATGCCTGGGTATTTACCTAAAGAAATGAAAACACTAATATGGAAAGATATATGCACCCCTATGTTCATTATAGCATTATTCATAATAGCCAAAATACAGAAACAATCTAAGTGCCCATCAATGGATGAATAGATAAAAGAAAACTATAATGTATATATGTGTGTGTATATATATATGTGTGTGTGTGTATATATATACATGCCATACAATGGAATATTATTCAGCCATAAAAAAGAATGAAATCTTGCCATCTGTGACAACATGGTTGGACCTCAAAGGCATTATGCTAAGTGAAACAAGTCAGGCAGAGAAAGACAAATATCACATGGTCTCTCTTGTATGTGGAGTCAAAAAAAAAAGCTCACAATACAGAGAACAGATTTGTGATTGCAAGCAAGAGGTGCAGGTAGAAGAAATGAGTGAATTATTTTTTCCTTTTAGTTTAAATAAATTGAATTTTAAACGTTTTTTTTTAAAGACAAAGAGCAAGTATATTCCTTAACTCATTTTACAAGGCCACCAAAACTGGACAAGAAAAACAAAATTAGAGGCCAATCTCACTCAAGAACAAAAATACGAAATCCTTATGCAAAATAAAAGGAAAATGTGATAATGATCAAACTGAGTTTGTTCCTGGAATGCAAAGTTGATTCAGCATTAGGAAATCAATCAACATAATTTGATTCAAGGAGCAAAATAATATGATTATATTACCAGTAGGAAAAGCATTTGATAAAATCCATTATCATTCATGATATAAGCTCTTATCAAACCAAGAAGAGAATGAAACTTCTTTAATCAGAGCAACTGGGAAAAAGTTAGAGCAAGCACATTCAATGAAAAAATGTTGAAAGTTTTCCCTTTGAGAAAGGGAAGAAGACAACAGTGCCCTCTATTACCACTTCTATTCGATATAATAATCTAAGTACGAGCCAGCACAGTAACAAAAGTATAACAATTTGACAGGATAAAACAGAAACACTCCAAAGATAAATTATTGAAAGCAATAAACGTTTAGTACAATCGCTAGATACAAGGTCAATATACAAAAGTCAACTGTATTTTTATAAACAACAAACAAAATGAAGTCGATAAAAACTTATAATATCACAAGGTCCTACTTACAGCACAGGAAGTTATATTCAATATCTTATAATAGCCTATAATGAAAAAGGATAGGAAAAGGAATATATATGTATGTGTAACTGAATCACTATGTTGTACACCCAAAACTAACACAACATTGTAAATCGACTATGCTTCAATTTTTAAAAATTCAAAAATAAAAAAAGAAAGTAAAAAAACAATTTTAAAAAACAAGCTGGATGTAACTCCACTAGCTTAGAAGTGGATAGCAAATCAAACCCTTCCTACGTGATTTTTTTTAATTAAAAAAAAAAGTTTTGAGGGGGGTGAGGCAATTAGGTTTATTTTTATTTATTTTAACGGAGGTACTGTGGATTGAACCTAGGACCTCGTGCATGCTAGCCATGTACTCTACCACTAAGCTATATCCTCCCCTCCTTTGAAGATACAATAAATGCTTTTCATTAAAAAAAAATATACAATATCAAAAAAATCAAGTATTTAGGAATGAAACTCTCAAAATTTATGAATGACTTTCTGGGAAAAACTATACATATTATTGAGAAAAATTAAAGAGGACCTAAATAAATGAAGTGGTATATCATGTTCATGAATTAGAAAATAAGATAAAAGGAACATATGTATGTATACGTATGACTGAAACAATACGCTGTACACCAGAAATTAACACAACACTGTAAACTGACTATACTACAATAAAAAAAGTAAAAAAAAAAAAAACAACAGTATGATAAGGATGTCAATTCTTCCTAAATTGCTCTATATATTCTATGCAAATTCAATCAAAATCCCTAGATATTTTGTGTTAGTATGTGTACGTGTGATGTGTGGAAAGTGCCGAGATGATACTAAAATTTATATAAACGTGTAAAGGCCAAGAAAAGCCAAGATGCTCTCAAAGGATAACTGAGTGGAAGAACTTGTTCTACTAAACATGAAGACTTATGATAAAGCTATAGTAAGGAAGATAGCATGGTATCAGTGCAAGGACCAATGGAACAGAACAATCAAGAAACACAATCACAGACATAGGGATATCTGATTCCTGACAATAGCAGGGAAAAGACAGTGTGATAGAACAATTAGCCATCCACGTAGGGAAAAAATAGTATTGCCTTCTTCCTCACACGAAGCACAAAAATCAGTTTCAGGTAGACGTTAAATCTATACATGAAAGCCAAAACAGTAAAGGAGGGAACACCTTCAAGACCTTGGGATAGGAAAGGATATTTTAAACCTGATGTCTAGTTTAAACATAAAGGAAAATACTGATAAATCAGATTACATTAAAATTAAGAACTTTGGTTTATCAAAAGATTCATATCAAAATGAAAAAGCATACCCTTGCAACGAGCAAGGGCTCATTTCTAGCATACAGTAAAGAATTTCTATAAATTAGCAAGTCAAAATAGGTGAGGAAGTACATGACATGATTTTGAAGGAATTCCATCCAAAACAGTTATAAAAGCACAAACCTCAGTCACCTAGACCTAGTTATAAATACTGACACTTTCCCTGAGATGTACAGAGTAAAAGGTTTTACTATATATTAATATTTAAAAAATTGTTTATAGATGCCTATATTAAAACACACCATTTTCTCATTCTTTCTCTAGTCAGAACTCTAAAACAAATATCCATCATTGTTAAAAAATCCTGTTTAAGAAATCTTTTCCTACTCTAAGGTCACAAAGACATTCTCCAAAAACTGAGACCTATCCACACTCCCATCAACAGCAGAACGATATATAGTGATATATTCACACAATGAACTACACAGTAATGAGAAGGAATAGTCAACTATACACAATACAAATAAATCTCATATTCATAACGCTGCACAAGAGAGTACAATAGGATTCCATTTATATAAAATATAAAAGTAGGCAAAGCTAATCTTTGATGTCGAAAGTCAGAGAAATGCTTGGGGGATAGCGTAGTAAGTGACCCAAAGGGCACACAAAGAGGCTTCTAAGTGGTTGGTAACGTTCACTTTCTTGATCTGGGTGCTGGTACACAAGTGTGCTCAGTCTATGGAAATTCACTAAACTGTTCGCTACTGATGTGTACTTTAGGCACATATATTAAAATTTTTTTTTAAATGTGAAGGAGTACTTCTTTTTCAAAATGGCTGGGGATACGAAAACAAAAAAGTCTGAAGTCTATTGCTTCAGGTTAAAGTACAGGAATTGAATAACTAACAAAAACTAAAAATGCAGGAATTAGACAACATGCTAATTACAGAAAAATACTGATAGGGCTGTCAAACCAACTAGTGACTCTCAAACTTATAGCAACATTGGTTTGAAACTATCTGAACCCCAAAAGATAAACTGATTCATATCTAGACTTAGTGGCTGGTGTTGATTCATCAAGATCCAAGACAAACAACTTGATCTTAGAGGTTTTTTATTAAATAAGAGGGTCTTTCAAATCTCAGAAATGAGTAGATTCACACATCTAGTCAAATCTCCTAATTTTACAAAAGAAGAAACCATGGTCCCTTGAAGTTGGGTGATTTGTCCAAGGTCCTAAGTATCTCTCAGTAAGTATGAAAAAAATCCAAGTTATTTAGTTAAGTTTACACCTCTCCCAATTTTCTGTAAGTTCCAGGGGATTTCTGTACCAAGGGAGTTTGTTACTGGCAGTGTCTCAACATACCATTTTCAACTGAAAATTTTTCATCCAATTGTTACCAACTCGAAATTAATTTCTTTGCCATCCATGATAATAGCCAAAAGCTATTTCTGCGGCAGAAAAGACAAGACTTTCTAAAGTAAAGATCATGATATGCAACCTAACAGAAAACTTTGTTTACGCTAAATGATGACTGACATCAAACTTAAGGCCTATGTGGTAATTTAGAATAACAGTGGCACCTTTAGCATATAATACCCCTGAAAAAGGCCCCCCCCAAAAAAAATGACCACAAACTAAAGCCAATATATATATACAAATGTGCTAAATTAGTAACAATAAATTATTATATAACTTATTAATTTCTCCAATCAGAATTATAAGTACTAAAAAATTACTTTCTCCAATTCATTCCAGTTAGCTTCTATATCCAGTATGAAGTATGCTTTTTATATAACTTAAACATTTTTAAAAGAATGTCTTGTCTACCACAATAAGATATAAAAATAAAAAAAATTTTAAAGAATGTCTTGTTATTCTGAAGCTAAATCCACTAAAAGTGAACAGTATATAAAACAACCCATTTAATTCTGTGAAAACATATTTTTAAATTATAAAAATGCTTTAGTCTCTAACCTATCACCATAGCATTCTTTACTCTATCATAGGACTCTCTCCTTTTATTTCAAACTATTAAGTTCAGTGCCAAGATGAATCTCTGAGCTTGCCACCCCCAGGGGAAACACCTGGCCTTTTGAGGACCTGCAGAAAGCTTGAATAGAAAATCATTTTACAGCCATAGAAGCTTATTCACTAAAGATTAAAAATGACTGAACAACTAAATACAACATGGTATCCTCAATTGGATCCTAGAACAGAAAAACGACACTGGTGGGAAAACTGGTGAAATCGAATAAAACTGCAGTTTAGCTAACAGTAATATACCAATGTTAGTGTCTTAGTGTTGACATAAATATACCATTGTTATGTATAGCTGGGTGAAGGGTATATGGGAACTCTGTACTATCTTTGCCTATTTAAAAATAAACCACTTAGTGAGAACTACCAAAGTCAAAAAGTTTGTACCTCAATTCTGACCCAATCAAATGAAATATCTTCAAGCAATGTCTCCATATCCCTACAAGGCCTAAAAAGGGGATGGGGGCAGGTTCACAGAAGGGACTCTAAATTTCTCCAATATTACTAAAGAAAATAAACCCCAGAAAAGCCTCCAAAAAAAAGATGCTCACTTTAGACAGGGATGACAATGAAAAGCTATGAAACTACTTCTCAGTGGAAAGGGGGGAGAACAAACCCATTTAAGTACAATAGATACGGGCAGTGGGCAGCCAAGTAGAGAAGGGTATTCTAGCAGTTCTAAAACAGTAAAGCTTAATAATAAATGCACAACATTTCTTATGTACTCACCTATGGGCCAGGTACTATTTTAAGTGCTTTATATATATTAACACATTTAACCCTCTCACGAACCTTATTAAAGTAGGCAGTACTGATATCTACATTTTACATATGATATGTCCTATAAGTGTTAGAATAGATTCGAGGGCAACCACTACACTATACAGCCTTTTGAGGAGCCAAACCAGAAAAAAGCTCCTGCCTTCTAGAGACCAGCTCCCATTACTCACTCTGTCCTTAGCCTCCACCAGAGAAGAAAGCCCTCTGCCCAAGGCTTGAAGTTCTTGCTAGAATCGTGAAGGAATGTGACCTCACCACTCCATCTTCAAGATTATGTTCATAATCTTTCAGTACCTGATGCACTCAGTGCATATTCTTGTTGAGACACTGTTATACTTAGAAGTTAGTCTTTATAGTACTATCAGTCTTCAAATTCTGATACGCTGGGCTGGCCTGGAAATCTGAAGGCCATATGTGACATTATTTCTGTGGGAAAATTGTGCTGATTTCCAAAAAGAAAGTCTTATAGTCAACCATTTAGAAATTAAGGCTCCGTCTATACAGACTTTGGCTTTATAGATGCCAAGAAGGTTAAATGAATTTTTTAAAATACACTGCAGTTACTCAAATAATCCAGTTTTGCTCATACATCAACATGGCACAGTTCCTTATACCTAACATAAAAGAAATGGTGTTACTGAAAAATATTAGCTTCATATTTTATGGACTTCTTGCACTACGGTCAATTTTGGATGTACCCAGCAATTAATATACTGCTCTCCCTGCCCCCCAAGCTTTGCATTAAAAAATTACTACCAAATAAACAAGTATATCTAGCACACACACATCCCAAGAACCAAGAGTGTCATCTCAGAAGGCAGTTAAAGCAGCAATAGTAGCAGTAATAACGATGATGACAAAGTAATAATAAGAACTCTTTCTGAGCATTTACCATTGTTAAGCACGTTCTAAATACTATACATCCTCTGGCTCATTTAATCCTGATGAAAATCATGTGAGGTAGATATTACACTATCCCAATTTCAAAAATGAGGAAACAGGTCAGAGATTAAGCAACTTGCCTAAGATCACAGAGTTAGTGTCAAAAGTAAGATTTGAACATTTGAGCATTTCATCCCTAGAGACTGTTTTTAACCACTGCACTCTATATGTAATTAAATAATTTGGTAAACTCTTAAAATAAACAAAGGGCACTAACTCAAATTCATTTTTAAAACAAGAGTGGTTTATAGACCAAAAAATAGGCCCATCTTGCCTTATATTAGGAATATGTCCTTTAACCAAGTCAACACTGAACACATTTACAGATAACAAATTTTAAATGCATTTTCTTTGCTTTTATTACTTTGAAATCCCTCATGTAATTGTTTGAACACTACAGGGGTAACAGCATGTAACTTCAACAGACTAATAAAACTTCATTTTAAAATTTTTTTTTTTTTTTTTTTTTACAAATCCTGGAATATTTTATTTCAGTGCTGTCAGAACATTCTGCATTGGTTTATATGTTGACAACCCCTGGGTGTTTTCACTTTTTTTTTCTTTTCTACCTTTTTTTTTTTTAACATTTTTTATAGAGTTATAGTCATTTTACAATGTTGTGTCATATTTTAAAACAATATGATAAAACAAAAACACTATCCATATTTACCACTAAACAAACTTCGTTAAAATAACTCCCAAGAGTTCTAATACCCTTGAAAAGTTTCAGAATAGCAGCAAGAAATAGCAGGAACAAGATATTCCTTTTATAACAAAGAAAAACTCTGTTCTTTCCACAACACTGTTAACACCTGCTCTAATGACAAACATAAACCGGGATGGACTGAACTTCAATTGTATTTCAAAACATGTGCCTAAATTCAGAAAATTTTCACTGACCATCTAAAAAGGCTATCAGCTTATCAGCCAGACGAGCCACCTGATCCACAAAACACATAATTTTTGATAGCTTAAACGTGTGTTCCCTACAGAACAGAGTAATTAACAAGAAGCACACAACCCCCAACAACCTCTGAAGCACAAGCTGATTTTGTAAATCATCTACTTGAACCTCAGAACTTGCCTTCCCAGGAAACAAAGATCTATGTGCCAGGTTTCCAAGCTAGTCCACTAAAGCTTAAACACCCATAAGGTTACAGAAGTATAATAAAATACTGAACCTGCGTGGGCAATGTTTCTATGGAAAAACCCACTTAGCACTCAATTTAGAATAAAAGCAACTATCCCTGCCCCGTTCAGCCTTGGAAGCAAAAAAGAATTCCTCCCTCCCCTTACTGGGAGCCTGAGCTCCCCTAGGACCACAGGCCTAGGCTTCCATGGTCAAGGCTGAGCAGGAGGAAAGGCATGAATGAGGGCAGTCGGCAGAGTGATTAGGGCTTCAGTTAGGAGGAAAGAAAGACAGAGCTGCGGTGGGAGGAGATCCTGGGATGAGGAAGGCAAGACCTACTTGGGAGTGAAGGACCAAGGGTGGGATGGTAGCTAACTAAAAGGAGCAAGAAAAAAGTATGGGGGCTGGGGAGGGGGGAAACGCCTGCCGAAGAGGATGAGGGAACAGTGGCTGCTCCTGCAGCAGACAGGCTTTTACAAATTTTCCTCCTAAATGCTTAGGAGAGAGAAGGAAAAGAAAGAAAAACTGTGACAAGGGTCTTGACACTGCCTCCCTCACTCTGGTTACTCTCATTCTCCTTTGCAAGAAAAAATGGAATGGGTTAAGGGGTGTTGTCTGGGTCCTTCCTGACCTCCTAGAGCACATAGATTCGGAAAAGGGGAATGGACTTAGGGGAGTTTTGTTGCCCTCTTTGTCAACATCCATTCTCCCAAAGACTTCAGTGTCAACTGAGAACTAAGGGAAGGCTCCAGGTACCAGCAGAAACAGCATCAGAAAGAGAGGAAGGAAAAGCAGGGAGAGAAACATGAAGCAAGAAGGAAGTGGGATGTTTGAGGGTCAGACAAATAAATAAATAGAACTGCCAATGAACTAAACTATAATAAATGTTCTTAAATATTTATGATTAATTCATTTTGACAAGTTTCAAATATTTCATCAGAACCATTTCACTTTCAGACAAATGAGTATTTGTGGTCACAGAAATAAACTGAGGTTTATTATCTGGAAGGTATGAAAATAAACTTCTAAATATATATAAGACAATTTCCTGGTGTCTTTTCTTCATATGGCGGCAATATAAATCATTTCAGAAAGGCTTTTTTATTTACTTGGTGAGCACTCAGTTACATTATCATTTGTTGATTTTTTCACCCCAATAGACCAAATACCAGGAGTAATTGCCTTCACAAGTGAGGAATATATTTAACTCTTTTTTGGAGGTATAACTATTATGAAAAACTTGCTCATTCATTACCAAACACTGCCCATGAGGATTCCAAGGTATATTCCCAGCAAAGCTTCAAACTCTGTAAAACATATACAGATGCATCCTAAGGAGCACAGGATTTCTTTTTTCCTCCAGCCTCTTATACCCATGTTTCCAGAACTTCCAGCCAGGGATAGTTAATTCAACAGGTAAACCTAACCAAACGACCTGCGGGAGGATGAGTGCCAGCACTTAGCTTTTTTTTTTTTTTTTTTTTAATTTCAGCTTTCAGCAGCTACTCTTCAGTTCAACTCTCTATTGAGCAGAGATAACAGCCAGGTAAGCAAGTTCAGCAGCACATCAAAGATGCAAGAGCAGAGACGAGTGGAGGACAAAAGTGACCAATGGCCATGCACTGGCAAGATGTTTCTACTGTTTCACCAACATCTCAGATATTCCCTGGGAACTGGGAAGGTCTTTCACTCCCTAACTCCAGAAAGGATTATGCTGGATCCCAGAACAGCTGTCATATTTTCTGCAAACCACAAACTGGGTCTGAAACCTCTGCACTAAATTAAAGAGAAGAAAAACAGCATCTGCTATCAAGTACTCCACTTGCTGGAGGAGGTAGGTGGGTGGGTATATGTGTGCATATACCTGCAAGTTATGATAAAGCAAATTCAAATTCCCTAAATGGTTGGTATTTTATTTTAGTAATATAATTCGAAAAACTATTCAGGACCAGAATAAACAAAAGATTTGATCTTTGAAGTATCTTGGGCATGCTGAAACTGAAGACAAAGTCACTGAAAACATGTGAATTTCAGATAGGTCACTACCGGCTACTAGGAGTTCTCATTAATCAGCAGACTTCTGCTAAAATGCTACCTCTGGCTAGAAAATGGACACATTTGCAAAGAAAAAAAAAAGTGAGATTATCTTCAGCCAAGGACACTGAAAGCTTTCAAGCTGACCAAAAAATTGAAAGGTTTCTTTGCAACAAAAATTTCAATTTTCACAAAATTGGTGTTAGTAAGCACATACACTTATGTATAGTAGCAAATGCACATATTCTAGAATCAGACACACATAAGCTTGAGTTCTAGTTCCACGACTTATCAGCTATATGACCTTCTTAGGAAAGTTACTGAAGAATACTGGAGGTTAGTGTCGTTATCAGTACAACAGGGATAACATTATCTTTAGCACAGGATAGCTATGAGGATTAAATGCAAACATACATAACCCACCAACCCCAGTGCCTTAATACTCAATATTGACTCCCTTTGTCCAACACAAACTGTACAGAATGTGTCAACAAGATGTGAAACACGTAGAAGAAAATTCAGAGCGACAGAACAGATTATTATGGTCTGTCAAATTTAAAGATGAAAATCACATGTAATATTTACTTCACTAAAGTCTTTCTTGATTAAGTTGGTTATAAGCAAAGGGGCAGGGGGGATTTTAAATTTGAAAAACTTCATAGCACACTGATTTAAAATTATGTGTATACCCCGGATTTCTTCCAGTATTCATAAAAGGACGCCATCACAAAACTTACCATGGGCGATGATGCCTTTAAAATTTAATAATGTGAAAAATTAAACTCTCTTCTTAAAAGCTCTTTCTTAATCGAAAAATCTCTTTTTTCTTACAAATGTTCTGGTATACTATTGCAGAACACGTGAAAAAGCAAAAAAAAAAAAAAAATTAGATTCCTTTATCCTTCCGAAATGAAAAAGTGTGTGAAAGAGGCTAAGTATGCCAAATTATCCTTTCCTATTCGTTCTTGTTCTTTTACAAACCAGAAGTAAATACATCACAGGCCAAAATTATTGTCTGACTGACCAACGTCACTGAGGAACACATAGAATTGTCAAACCCCGTCTGGACCAAAGGTGACAAGTTTTCTTAAGCAATTTAAATAAACTACGTTTCAATAAGCACAGAAATGCTTTGCATCAACGTTACGTACTTTTGACTTAAATGCAGCTTACTTTATAACCCACCTTGTCCCCCATCCCATCCCCCCAAATCCTGCTTTTAGGCACTTTAAGGAGCTGGCACACGGCATTAAACTACAGAACACCAACTGGAAATAACTCTAATCTGTTGTTGGACCTCAGAGGACTGCTTGTGTGATCTTTAAATCAATGTCGACAATATTTTCTCCTTTCCGCACACCTGCCAATAGCCGTTTGCATACCTCATCCAGAACATTACTATTACTTCTAATCTTCCCCACGTCTCTCAACACCTTCAACAACCCTAACCTTGGGCTGCTAGTCCTCATTCCCAAACGCCTTGCTGGGACTTGAAGCCAGTCCACAGAGGTTCACGCTTCGCAGTGTCCAGGGTCTGGCAAGGAAGGACATCATCCCCTGGGCTCGGGGGGCGAAGGCCAACCCAGGCCCCCCGGCCACTCCCTCTCTCCTCCGCCTCCCGGGGCGTCCCGGGCGGGCGCGGGCGCGCCAGGCCGTGCGCAGACCTCCGGCAGTCCCGCAGTTTCCGGCGTCCGCCGCAGCCCCAGGCCGAACTGATCCCCGGGGACACCCGCAGTCCAGCACACGCCCGCCGCCCGGGAGGGGGGTCACAGAGACGACCCTGGGGCCACCCCCGACACCCCGGCCCGGACAGGTGCCGGGCCTCCTTGCGGACACTCACCCGGCAGCCGCTGCTCCCCGTCCGCCGCTGCCGCCGCCTTGCCCTCACGCCAGCCGCCTGCTCCCGCGGGGGGTCCGGGACGGCGCCGCTTCCCCGCCCGACCCCCCTCGGGTGCGCGCCGCGCGGGGCCCGAGTCCGGTGAGAGCCGCCGCTGCCGCTGCCGCTGCCGCTGCCGCTGCCGCCGCCGCCGCCGCCCCCTTTCCTCCCTCCTCCCTCAGTGCGTCCCTCCCACCGAGGCCCGCCTCGTATTTCCTGGATCCGGTCTCGGTGAGAGCTTAGCAAGCGAACCTCCGCCTTTAGGGCTCTCGTGGAGCGTCGTCGCTCGCCAGGCACAAAGATGGCGCCGCCGGGGATCTCGCGAGATTTCTTCAGCAGCAACCGGAGGGCGGGGCCCACGGGAAAGTCGGTCAATTAGGGTAGCCTGAGTTGGCTTCACAGCAAACGCTACCCCTTATCGAAATTGGCAGCACCAGTTTCAGCGGAAGTTTTCGCGCCTGCGCGCGGGCTGCAGAGGACGCATGCCCAGAACGGCCCCTGAAATAGGACCCAGTTCTCCGCGTTTTACCTGTTTCCTCTGGAGGCGGGGGGTGGAGGAAGGGGCGGAGTAACCGGGAATGAAACCCGGGAAAGGACTGGGCGGGACCCAGCGGCGAAGTGAAAGGCGTCCCTTAAGGGTTGGTCATCCCTCTAGAGCACGAACGGCTTACACACTGTGGAGTCTCGGGGAGTCCTCCAACCCCTATTCTTCTCCCTGACACCGAGTATTCTTTACAAAGTCTCAAATGCCCCTTTTTCCTGTTGTCGGTGCGCTTGCTGTGTGCTGAGAGCTGGGCTCACAGCTGGCAACCACAGCCCTGTTTCTCACATCACCATCTGACTTTCTCTTTCATTTTGGCGCTACGTGAGCCTTCCAAATCTCATACTAAAATAACTGCTTCTTTTCCTGTTTCCATTTTTCCTGGCTCATTCATTCATTCAAACTCTTTTTCAGAGTTTCCCATGTGCCGGGTACTGAGGAAACAGATGTGCTCTCATCTCAGGGATCTATTGTCCTAGGATGGAGATGGGTGAGGGAAAAAAAAAAATGATGACAGTTCAGCACAGTAAATTCTATGACAGAAATGAGTACAGAGAGGTGTGACAACTATTGGGGGTGGGATGTCATGAAATACTATATTAAAGAGAAAAATCTGAGGGGAGTCTCACACTCGTAGGATTTACTCTAGTGAATCAGTCTGGGTGATGTTAGGAAACAAACTACCTCGGTTATTTTCACAGAGAGAATTTAATATAAAGAACAGGTAATAAGATAACTGAAAAGACCGACAGCTCAATTCATTGCTAAGGTAACAACTGCTACTATGCCTGGAGCTAGTGGAACCAAGGGAAGGGGTTAGGATTGTTATAACTGTTTCAATTTAGATATTTAGAGGAGGCACCTTGAGTCGCTGAAATTCAGACCAGTGAGGAGGAAGCAGCATCTGCTGATGCTGGTGTCTCTGGGTTCTGCTCAAAACGCTGTGTCTGCAAGTGTGGGGAAAACTGTAAACTGCATCCAACCGCTGCTATGGGAAGGAACTGCCACAGTCCTGAGAGCTTCCAATCTCCCTGCAGCCTTGCAATGAGAATGAGACACAGAGCAGAGCTGAACTTCACCCACATCCTGAAGCAGACCAGCTCTTGTATTAAGAACAACTCATTTTGGAAGCTGAATGTGGTCAGAAAGGGGGCCATTCACTCCCACCACACACCCACACAGAGTGGGAACCATTTTGTTGAAATATTTGTGGAAAACCTGCTTCGAGGTCAAGGTTTCATACCAGAGCTACCCTAACCAACTCACAAATCCATGAATGAGAAATAAATGCATATCGTAGTTTGACATTGAGACTTTTGCTTATTACATGGCACAAGTGGACTAATACAGCAGCTCTGTTCCACAAAATGAGCAGGAGTTAGTCTCCTGTCCTCTTGCTCCACCATCCCTAGACTGCCGTCCTAGTATATTTGGTTCAGAATGGCTCGGCACCACATGACATTCCAGTACTTAGAAAGAGGAAGGCCTACCTGTTATCCAATGCAAGTTCGTGTGCCCATTGTATGGTGAGGCCAAAACAAACTGAAACACAATTTGGAGCAGAAAAAGGTTTATTTCAGGGCTGAGCAAAGAGGACCGGGTGGTTCATGCCCAAGAAAACCCCGAACTCCCTGAAGGATTTCAGCAAAGCATATTTAAAGTCCAGGTAAGGGGGCGGGGGTGGTCTCAGGTTCGTGATCATCAGCTCACACATGATTCTCTGATTGGTTGATGTTGAGGGCAGTCAGAAGGTCTGGGGGCCAGGTGCTCAAGATCATCAAGTAGTTACTTACTTCCATTTGTTAGTGATTTTTAGCATCTGAAAAACTCAGGAAATATGCATGAGATACTATTATCTGGATATTTCAGAGAGAAGCTACAGCAGCACATATGGGGGAGGGTTCTGACGCAGGAAGGCCACACAGGGTCCTGCTCGGTTACGAACCCAGTTCCCTTAAGGGCACTACCCATGGGTTGTTAACATCACTTAATGCTATTACTGTGTCTACCTGCAGGGGAGACTGGGAAATGAGATCTTACTCTAAGCAGACTTGTATCTAACTAAAAATTCTATGACTTTGGAGGGAAGGTTGGGAGGACAACCAGCAGCCCCATAAAATAATAAAAACTCAGACCTTGATTTAAAATTATTTCTTCTCCTTTCTGGCAGCTGGGTCCTGCCCCTAGTAAGGAGCTTGAAGTAAAAAAAAAAAAAAAAAAAAAAAAAAAGCAGGTATAACCCTTTTATTTCTGTTCCTTAGGGATCTATTTCTTCTCTCTGTTTTACTAAACACAGTTTCTTCTCCTCTAGGAAAGAAGCAGGTGGGAATGGAGGTGGGTAAATGATTGCTTTACAGGTACAGTCATAAGATAGTTTTGTCCTCTCTGGACATGACAAATGTCTAAAGTTAGCTCACTCTCTCTTGGTTTCACTTGAGGGTTCTTAGGCTCCCACTGGGAAGATTTGATAGCATGTCCTAGGACACAAATGATGCTCTTTCTTCTGTCTGGCCTCTCTCTCCTCAGCCCCTTGTCTCTTTTACATTTTGATGCTGCTGTAAGTCCTCTCTAGGCTGTCAGTGGCTTCTATGTGCCAGGCATCAAAATGCTGGCTCTCTCATGGGGTGAGCATGGCTCTTCAGTACCTTCCTGACTGCACAATTTTTTTACATGGAATCAACCTTTTCTAACTTCTTCTCAGTCCCTGCCTCTTGTAGAATACCCACAACTTCTTATTTCCAGTATCCCCCTCATACACTGGCAGGGCACAAGTGAGAGGCTGAAGCTTTTTTGCTTTCTGTGAAAGTCACTTCATCCATAGGAAACTCACATATCCTTGCCAGGTTGAACAACAGACATGCTGCCCTGTCATTGTTGCTCAATATGCTTCCTGCCTTCAGAATTCTTCTGGCAAGAAGCAGACAGCGATGTCTATGTCAACACAGGTCTCCAAACTCCAAAGATACGTGGTTGGCTCTCCCTGAAATTCTCACTCTAGGTTGGACCTATAGGTAGCTGCAGTTCAGTATAGTAACCAAGCAGCTGGACTGTGACGCACCTTGAAGACACTCCTCATTCAGCTCTCAAAAGCCCCCTCGCTTGGCTTTGCCTTCCCCAGTGGGAGAGAAAATCTATAACACTCTCTCAAAGATGAGAACTAATAAAAATCTCCCTTCTCTTATTTCAGCTGGAGGAAGTATTTGAGTGATAGTCACAGAACCGGTTTCACCACCTATTGATGATCCTTTAGGGAAGGGCCTAGAAACCCTCTTTCGAATGTGATAGAACTTAGAATGTAGTCTCCTCAGCTGTATCAGACACATCCTATGTATAATTTCAAATATTTTTGGCATCATCTGTTATATTAATAATCTATTGCCTTGTAACAAAACCACTCCAAAACATAATAGTCTAAAATGATAACCATTTTATTTGCTCCTTATGCAATAAGTTAACAATTTGGGTTGGGCTCAGCTGGGCACTGCTTCTTCTGTTCTCAGCCAGGGTTACTTATGGTGACAAGAATAGAGGCAATTCATGGGACCCAGAATGGCTCCCTCTTACTAAGTGACCCCAGTACCACAGAGTATGGTCTAAAAGCCAAGAAGTTAGCTGGGCCTTTAATGGGCCATTTCATTAGGCTCTCTGCTTCTGAGTGGTGACATATATGATGAGACCAGTGGTTCTCAGGGTCATGAGCATCTCCTTTGCAGTAACATGGGTCCATTGGTTTTTGGCAATAGTGTATGGGATACCACATCAATAGGTGACCGTTTTGTAAAGTCTTGAATGGTGGTGCTGCTGGGAGAACTGTGGATAGGAAAGGCAAACTCATAATGAGAGTATGAATCAGTTCTGGAAAGAATGAATTACTGCCCTACAGTCAGATACACACCCCATGTGGAAGGGATTCAAAATAATCAATTTGCCCAAGTGGCTGGCTGTTCTCCTTGCGAAATGTTGCCATAATATGGCTCAGTGTTGGTTTCTGCAGGTGGTGGGTTGGGCCAGTGGTAGCTAATTGTGCCTTAGTATGAGGGAACCCTTGTTGGACCTGAAGGGCAAGCCTGGATTCTATTGACAGGAGCACTTGTTCTGCCTTGTTGTAGAGCAAGCCTCCGAGGAACCTTATTGATGGCAGACCACTCGGGGTGCTTGGTGCCAGGGAATCTGGATTCGGCGTGCCAGCTGTTTATAAGCATTTTCTGGAAACTTGAGGCTGATAAGATGGTACAGTCCTCCTGTGAGGGAAGGAAATCCCATGGGAAGCTGAGTTTGGGTGCAACCACCCCTCTGGGAGAAGGGCAGACCTCTGGCTCCAGTTAGCTTTTTGCCTGCAACTCAGCATGAATTTTCAAGATCACTTCCAGACAAATTTGTACTAACATATTGTGTTTAAATTATGTTAATTTTCACTTGTGTAGACCCCTTGATTTATTTTTACCTTGTGATTTGGTGAGTCTCAGTGGGAAAGGGATTCCTTATAATCTAAATTTCCCCCTGTAATCTACCCCCTACTTTGCTTCCCACCTAACCTTCATTAGCACTTGTATTGGCCAGTACTCTAAATAATGAAAGTGTCAGAATGCCTTCCAATCTTGCTGGAAGAACTAAAGGTAGCCTGCTCTCATTTTCCCTATCATAAGCACAACGAACAACAGAACTGGGCCCTTTTTATATCAAGACACTTAAAGAGGGAGAAATCATTAGTTAAGTACGAAGGACAAAGAAGGAAGAGGTACCAGTTGCCCATCACCCCCACCCTTATATCCCTGGTCCTGGGGCAGGACATACTCATTGTTTCACATCTCAAAATTCTCTGACTTGGGAGTTGTATATCTGGTGATGGTTAACGGGTTAGTGCTTCTCCTGGAACACGACTTACCTATACTCACCAGGACTCTTTTTAGGAAAAGCCAGAGGAATAGGATTGGGTCTCAGGCCATCACTCGAACTGGATGGATATCGTACACCAATCTCAGCAACTCCAGCTGGTGACCAGGATCCATTTTTTCACATTCCTCCTTTTCCCTGCTGGCTCACACTTCTAAACACCAATGCCCTCGTCCAGTGGTCAACGCCCCACTGGCTTATCTCTACCAAGGCTCTCATCTCAGGAGTAGTAAGCTTCCTCTCAGAAGAAAGAGCTTAATTCAAATTGGTTCAACATCTTTTTCTTCTTTTGGAGTTAAAATAAGTTAGTAATAGGAATAAAAGCATTTAGGGGACCAGTTCTCTTGACCAGTACAAAGTAATCTCTAATTTCTTTTCCCAAAAAGTACATTTCAAATAGAAAATGTACTCAATATTTACTTCTAAATGAGTTCACTGTGACTTTCTATAACACTTGATAAGCTCAATGATGCTGTAAGAGAATCTTCACACACATTTTCTCTCCCAGATGATCTTGAGGTCTTTCTGAATCACAGTTTCCCCTTCATAGTAAACATGGAATAGTACAAAGAGACATTTGACAGATGAAAATTGAGATTAAGAGAATTGCCCAAGGTAATAGGTAACTGGTCCAGCCCAGATGGGAATTTGAGCCTTCCCTTCCCAAATGCAATGAGCTCTCTGCCAGGAACACCAGAAATAGTCAGTGTCCTTTATTCATGGCCATAGGAATTCATTCATTGTTCCACATATATTTATTGAGCCAGGTTCTGAGAATATACAGTGCTGAATAAGACAAAGTCCCTGCTTCACGATATTTCCCAGTCTTTTGGAGAAAAACGCCATATAAACAAATGAGCAAAAAAATTAAAAAAAAAAAAACAATATGGAGTGTAGCAAATGAAGCCATAGTTCATACCTTTGGTGTTCTAAAAACTATGGCTCTGGAGAAAGTAGGAGAGTGAAAGTTGGGAAAAGTTATAGAAAGCAGCCAGTTGTCTGGGGACTCTGTCCCAAAGGAGGTCATGTGTAAACTCATAATGAAAACGAGTGAATATATATTCAGTTGTTGTCAATGAAATAGTAAATATTTAAAGTTAATTATTATTTAGATTTTACCAAGGAGAAATTACGTTTACCAAGAAAAAATTTCTCCTTTTGATATCTAAAAGGAGACTTAAATCCTGTGCTCCCAATCAGGTCCTCTTCCTTAACTTTTCACTCTGAGATCTTCTGACCAATTGTCATCAGCTGATAAAATTGGGACGGAATAACTGAGAGATGGTAAATCAGGGTACATGAGAGTGAGTCCTTGTGATATTGTGATTGTTAAAAAGGGGACAACAGGCCCAAAATACAGTCACTTGTGCTAAGCCCATGATACGAAACCAAGGCTTAATATCTAACCTAATTGCAGTTTCAGTCTCTTACAGCAATGGAATCTTAAACCAGTCAATCTGGAATTACATGGTCAGCGCTAGGGAGGTAATCTGCCTGATAGACCACAGCTGTCCCCCAAAAGAAGCTGACTGCCTGAAACAATCAGGTCTTTGCTAGAATAACTTCCTTGTGCTTCCTCCTTCTACCTATAAAAGTCTTCCATTATCTACAGCTCTTTGGAGCTCCTTTCTGTCTGCTAGACAGGTGCTGCCCGATCCGTGAATCGTTGAGTAAAGCCAATACAATCTTTAAATTCTACTCAATTGAGTCTTGTTTTTTAACTTGATTTATAGTAAGAAATATATATTTGGTCTCTGTCCCATTCTTGGCACAGGATTCTAAAACCCTTGGAATTTCTTGAGTCATAAGAGCTATAAAAGTGCCTTTTGTTATTCATAATAAGCCCCTTTCAACTACACCTGAGTTTATGCTAATACGGTGACTTTTGGAAAGCCCCTAAGAATGGGAGCTGGTTGCTAAGGGAACCAAGGAGTCAGTGATTAGAGGGTTGGAACTTTCAGCCCCATTCCCCAGCCTCTAAGGAGGGGAGAGGGGCTGGAGCTTGAACTAATCAGCAGTGACCAATGATTTAATCAACAGTGCTAAATTAATGAAGTCTCCATGAAAACCCAAAAGGACAAGATTGGGAGAGCTTCCAGGTTGGTAAACACGTTGGAGGTTCTTGGAGGATGGCGTGTCCTGAAAGGCTATAGAAGCTCTGTGCTCTTTCCCCATATCTTGCCCTACGCATCTCTCCCATCTGGCTGTTCCTAAGTTACATCTTTTATAATACATTGGTAATCTAATAAGTAGACTGTTTCCCTAAATTCTGTGAGCTCCTCTAGCAAAATTAATCGAACCCAAGGAAGGGTTTGTGGGAGCTTCCAATTTATAGTCAGTTGTTCGGAAGCACAAGTGACAACATGGATGTGAGATTGGCATCTGAAGTAGAGAGGGAAGGGACAGTCCTGTGGGACTGAGTCCTTAACTTGTGGGATCTAACATTATCTCCAGGTAGATAGTATCATTGACTACAACTTAGTCGTATGACTGTGTCTAACTTCATATGCCCAGGAAGCAGGTTAGAATGGATTTTAATATATATATATATATATATATATATATAATCTTTTTGTAGATTTTTACATTACTTATCATTAAATCAAACATTTTCCATGTTATTTCCATGGTCTTCATTATTGTGGAAGATTTTATTATTGTCGAAAATATTTCCTGTCCCTTTCCTCTGGGGCCATCTCTACAGATCCAGTTCTTGGTAGGTCTCCCTATATGCCCCATTGATGTCAGGCCTGGTCATGTGACTTGCTTTGGTTAGTGGAATTTGAGCAGAAATGACCTATCCCACATCTGAGCATAAGCTTTAAGAGCTATTTTATTATTCTCTCCTTGCTCTTTTTCTGCTGCCTTGAGATCAACATGGAGCTAGTCCTTCCAATTAGGTCCTGGGATAAAGCAGAGCTGCAGCTGAACTGCAAACAATGGGTAATAATTGAGTGAGAAATAAACCTGTGATAAATCACTGAGATTTAGGGATTATCTGCTACTGCAGCATAATCTAGCAAAAGCTGGCTGGTACAATGATTATAATAGCTGCACATTATTCCATTGTGTTATGTACCCTGATTTTTCAGTCCTTTCTTCCAATGTTAGACATTTAGGTGGTTTCCAATTTTCTGATGTTATAAATAATGCTGAAATGGACATCTGTGCAAAGTTTTATTGTTTCTGTTAAATTATTTCCTTAGGATACATTTTTCAGCATACAAAACTGAGTCAATGTGTATGATCATCATTACTGTTGTAGGACAAGGCAGGCTGGTACAATGGGCAGTAAAAGAATTTACCAAAGACGAAGGAGGAGAATAGTAAAGGGGTTTATTAGGTACACTACCACAGACAACAGTGGGCCACACAGATGAGATGTGCCTGTGTGCACACCGAGGATGAAAGCATAGGGTCTTTTATGGGGAAGGAGTTGGTGAACACAATGGGTTGTGGGCAGCATGATCAGCTCGTGCACAAGTTTCTGATTGGTTATAGGTGAGGTGAGAAAGTAAGGGTCTGTGAAGGAGCAGCGGGATTTATGACTCTGATAAGGAGGAAATACGGGTTGAAACAAACCAGTCTGAGCTATTGTGAGAGTAGCCCTTCCCTAAGGCTATTAATTCTGCTAGGGCAAAACACACATCAGAAAAAAATTTACTTTATCTTTTGAGGGATTGCAAGTGGACATCTAGGAGCCCAGGAATGGGGGTCATTGGACTTTGAAGGGCACCAGTTAGCCTCACAATTACTACTCTTATTCCCAAAAGGGGTATATTGTCTGTGTATTAAGTCAGATTCCAGCAAAAAACATGAAAACCACTCTAGTGCTAGAGGGAAAAGAAAACAAGAAATTGACTTCACACATAATGAAGGAGCTAAGGAGTCAGGGGTGAAATAACCCAGAGATTGGAGACACCAGAAATATTCTGCCACCCTTGGGGATGGAGGGACAGTTGGATAAGGTGGAAAAAGCTGGATCCATGGAAGAGATAACCTAAGAAACAGAAAGAGAAAGGGAGAAAAATACTTTGGACTCTTTCATCTTCTTGCTCTCCAATTTTCTGAAAGTACTGTCCATTGAGCAAATCTACCCAGAAGTCAGGGAACAAAGGAACTTGGAGAATATAGTTACCTACGGCACAGAGGGCAAGAACAGGACAGTGAGGTATCTGGACAGTAATGGATGAGTAAAGCCCTTCACCAGTCTTTCCAGCATTGTGCATTATAAATGTTGCTCCTACAGAACAGAGACAGACTCACAGACATAGTAAACAATCTTATGGTTACCAGGGGAAAGGGAGTGGGAAGGGATAAATCGGAAAGTTTAAGATTTGCAAAGGTTAACCACTATATATAAAAACAGATAACAAATTTCTTCCATATAGCACAGGGAAGTATATTCAATATCTTGTAATATTCTTTAATGAAAAAGAATATGAAAATGAATATATGTACATATATGCATGACTGGGACATTATGCTGTACACCAGAAACTGACAGATTATAACTGACTATACTTAAAAATAAATGTTGCTCTTTTGGCATGAAAGACAATAGTAGTTGAGACTACTGACTCAAATACCATTGGATTTGAAATCCTGCTCAAAGCTCTTCCTAGTCATGTGACCTTGGGTGAGTTTCTTAACATCTTCAAGTCTCAGTTTCTCATATTAAAATGTTGTGAAGACTAAATATATAAATATAAATATAAAACACATGAAATAGGTTCTCAATAAACATTAGCCTATGTAATTATCAGCTGTAACGTGAAACCTCTAGATTAGTTTAATTTTCACATCTTTGATGTCTATGTAGGATAAACATTTCTCAAGTGATTTTCCTTTACCATATGTATTTCCTCAAGAGTCAGTTGTTCATTCCCTTAACTTTGGAGTTTGGTGTCTTATAAATTTGAGTGACTTGTTAATATGATATAATTATTAATCTTTTTTCTATCACATTTTATATTTCATATTGCTCAAAGCTAAAGAAGTTGTTATTCTTACACAAAGCTTAAAAATACTGTTTTCTTCTGGATTTCTAGAATTAGGTTATGATAAGTAATTGCTTATTGATTAAGACATAAGTTTGACTGTGTAACAGATAAATAAAAGCTCTCCTATAAATGTCTAGGCTAGTAGGTGCTCTATGGTGTCAGAAACCCTGGCTCCTTCTAGCTTGTTCTGCCATTCATAGAGTGCTGCCATGGTTTCCTGAGCCCAGATGGCCATCCACCACCTCCAGATTCCAGCTAGTGGAAAGTAGGAAAGTAGGAAAGACATGTGTCTTCCCTTTAAGGGCATAATCTGGATGTTGCACCCATCACTTCCTCTCACATATCATTGGCCAGAACTTAGTTCCATGACCACATCTAGTTACAAAGAAGACTAGGAAAAGAAGTTTTTATTTTAGATGGCCATATACTCAGTTCAAAATTCTATTATGATAGAAGCAGAGGAGAACAGATATTGGAGGGATACTATTGGCCTCTGCCATTCTGCTCTTCTGGCCACACAAACATCTATGTGTGCTCCTCTTCCCATACATAGAACACACCCATCACCAAGGGAGAGAGCTCCCAAGTACAATCCCATTACCACTGAAGGGGAGCAAAATTTGCTACCCCCAAATATGATTATCTTGAGCTGGTTATTTTTAAGAAGCAACCGACAGGAGAAGCTCTGAAAACAGAGCAGAAGTTATCATTTTGTAAGAGACTTTTATAAGGGGAAATCCATTTGTAAGGGTGTCTCCCCTGTGTACCAGGAAAAGGAAGATGACTAAAATCCTAGAAACTTACCAATGAGAAGGCAGACTTAAATCTGTATTAACAACCTTACCCTTGTTTACTGTGCTTTTCCCGGTCCCCTCCCATAACTGGCCTCCCCTCTCCCCCAACATCCTTCTTTTGTCTTTAACAGAAGATGGTGATGGCTCTGGCCATTTTGGGGAGTTACTCAAGTTTCCTGGGTCTCTCTCATGTATACAGGAGGTATACATGTTATTAAACTTCTGTTTTTCTCCTCTTAATCTATTTTTTATTACAGGGAGCGGAGTGTTCAGCCAAGAACCTAGAAGGGTAGAAAGGGAAAATTATTTTTCCTCCCTTACACTGCATACGTCTTCAAGTCCAGGATCTCTGAGTGATGTGTGATCTCCTATGTCAGGTTCAGCTGTGTCTTCTTGTGATTCTGAAATCTAAAAAAAAAAAAAAAAAAAAAGACAAGTGATGTACCCCAGCCACAACATCATAGTGGAGTAGGAGCAAGATGACAAGAACAGAAACATTGATACTAGGAAGGGAGAAGCGGAACCACTCAGTAGTCATCAGTTCATGGCGATTAGAGTCCAACAGGCTTGGAAATGCAGAAACTCATTGTCCTATCACTGGATTAAATTTCTTAGTTGGCTCATCTGACAATCTTTAGCTCTGCTCTCTTAAAGGAACCCCTTGTCTGTTTTCCTCTATGGCTTTAGTCTTTGCCCTCTGGAATTTTAATTTCTATTGATTATTACAGCCACATCTGCAGTGGGCATTTCTTGGGGATTGTTCAACTTCCACAGCCTGTTTCCTGCTGAGCAGTTTGGGGGTCCTAACACTGCTTGGAGGTAAAGGGGAGCAGAATTTGTCACCACAAAATATGTCTCTTTAGCATAAGCATTATTTTGAGCTGATTATTTTTAACAAACAGCTGTCACAGGAGAAGCTCTGAAAACCAATCAGAAGTTACCCTATTATAAGATACATTTACATTTATAACACACCCTCCATTTGTAAGGGTGTCTCCCTCTCTGTACCAGGAAGAGTAGGATGGCTCTAGATATCTGGAAACCGTCATCAATGGAGAAGTCACCGACCTAAATCTGTATAACAACCTTACCTTTGTTTACTGTGCTTTGCCCGGTAACCTCCCACAACTGACAGCCCCTGCTCCCCACCCCCACCCCCACCCCACCTCCAGTGCCATTTCTTCCATCTTTAGCTGCAGTTGGCATTTAACTGTGGGTTCAGGTCATTTTGGGGAGTTAGTTTTCCTAAGCATCTCCTATGTACACAGGGAAGTACACATTATTAAACTTCAGTCGTTCTCCTGTTAACCTGTCTTTTATTACAGGGGTGTCTCAGCCAAGAACCCAGAAGTTTAGAGGGAAAGTTATTTTTCCTTCCCTACAGTGACTCTAATAACCATAGGCATTTGCCAGGCTTTTGGCTTTCTTTGGCTTTCAGATTCCCTGTAACATTTAATAATAGGCTTCTGTTCTATTTCCTGCTTGTCAATCACATTCAGAAGTAACGAGCCGCCCAGCAGCAGGAGTCTGTCTTGGCCGTGAACTTCTCCAGAGGAAGGAGGCAGAAAGCAGCAGGGCCCAGGGATAGGAGGGCTCACAGACCCAGGGAACTGGACCAAGATGTGCAAGTACCCAAGGCTTGGTCCTATGTCCTAGGTCATGGAGCCTTGAAGCTAGGACTACCCATGGGGGACAAAGCCTCCCTGCCCCTGGGCACCCTCCTGTATCTGCCCCAGGTCCTCAGCTTCTCAGCTGAAGATGTGAGTGAGTGGTGGACACCAGTGGGAAGCAGTGGTTCACGCAGCAGCCGAGGGATGCCAGCATGTGCCCTCTCATCTGAGCCAATCAGGGTTAATCCCTGCAAGTAACTGAGTTGGGGCTGATGCCCTTGGAGACCCCACAGGCCCTGCCTTTGGTGCTTGTTCATGGCACATTCTGGCAGCACTGGCCATCCATCCTGCTCAAAGGCCTGTCCTGCTAGGGAAGGATGCACAGCCACCTGGCCTCAGGACTGCCTGTGGACCCTGGTATCCTCAGTGGCATGCGGCCAAATGGCTAAGTGGTGGTATTCATCAATGGCCCCTGGCCCCGACAGATGGAACACCCTTTTGCTCTGTCAATGGAATGATCCTGACTCCAGGGAAGACTGATGACTTCCGGCTTCCCAAGTACTTGAAAAAGGCCCTGCAGCTATGCTCTGCCCAGAGCCCCTCTCCTGGACTGGTAATGAGGAGACAGAGTGTCAGAGTGGCCCCAAGCACAGCTCCAGAGGTAGAAGGGTGATTCAACAATAAAATATTTATTTAAAAAAAAAAAAAGAAATGTAAAGAGATAGCAAAAAAACCCCTCAAGTTTGAAAAAAGAAAGAAAAAAGAGGTAGTGATAGCCTGAGATCTCCCCCAGGCAAATTCTCCTACTGTTCCATTGTTCTCTGTGCTGACTCATCTTCTTCTTACTGAACTTGATAGCTGCTTCCTTAAGCTCTTCTTAGGAGGTTTGGGTGGGAAGTTGACGTCCTTAATACAGTTGTTCCTCAGTATTCAAGGGAGATTGGTTCCTGGACCCCCAGGATGCCAAAATCCATGGATGTTCAAGTCCCTTTTATAAAATGGCATAATGTTTGCATATAACCTACGCACATCTCCCCATGTACTTTAAATCATCTCTAGATTACTTATAATACCTAATACAATGTAAATGCTATGTAAATAATAGTAAATACAATGTGAATGTTACATAAAGAGTTGTTGGTCTGCTGAAAATTCATTTTGCTTTTTGCAACTTTTTGGAATTTTTTTTTCAAATATTTTCTACCTATGATTCATTGAATCCACGGACGCAGAACCTGCAGATACAGAGGGTTAACTGTATACCTGTGCTCTGACTTTCATTTATTGGTCAGGAAGGAAAGTCCTTGAGGAGCCACAGTCTTTTCTCTTGTAAGCCTTCCCCTTTTCGCAGCCCCTTTAAAATGCTTCAGTGTGAAGCTGCAGAAAGCAGTTGGCATTTTCACTTGTGTGGGGCTCTGAAATCACAGGCCACAGGCAAAGAATGAGTCTTGACAGAGCTATGTTCTCTTCCACTTTTGGTTGCTGTCTGGTTAGCTCTGACTGGCGTCCATCCTTCTGTAGGACATTGCTTCCGATGCCTGGGAGCTGCTGTCCAAGAGCTTGCCAATCTTGGTTAATGTTGTGCCTAGCTAAAATTCCATTTCCTTAGAAGAAAGAGAAAATGGATATTGAGGGAGAACTAGCACTCTGCCACAAATGCCTATTGATTCACAGAGTTTCTTAATTCCACTCCATAAAGTGAGTCAGCGATTTGTAGAAGGCACAGGGGCCAGCAAAGTAGAAACTGGCACCCTCAGATTGCCATATCATACGGTATCAAAGGACTCACTTTCAAAAAGGAAACGGCTCTTCCCACACACACACACAAATTGCAGCTAAACTTTTCCCAGTTTTGATATGATTGATATAAATGCTC
The DNA here is from genome assembly GCF_036321535.1 of Camelus dromedarius. NCBI lineage: Eukaryota > Metazoa > Chordata > Mammalia > Artiodactyla > Camelidae > Camelus > Camelus dromedarius. The sequence goes on along the minus strand of NC_087472.1, from coordinate 91,078,741 downwards.
AAAGAGTATCTCATAACTAGCAATGAAGCTGACTTTTGGGGCCCTGTCAAAAACTTGATTTTGAAAGTCTAGTGAAACAGGTGAACAGTGACTTTAATAACTGTAAATATGAGAAAACCTATGCATCATTATAATTTTGTAATATGGTTGCCAGATTGCTGACGATGCTTCCCAAATTCTTTATTGTCTTTCAGATATATTTAATGTGAATTTCACACTTGTAATATATTCTAAATATCTGTTAATGTTTCCTCTCTTATTATGTTATAAAATAAACCTTTAAAGAGAATGAAAAATTAATCTGTCACAAAGAGATTTCGCTTTCTTTTCTGAGTATTACATGTCATTTTCTTGATGTTCATATTGTGTGATAAATCTACCCCAGATTCCTTTATCTCTAGCACTAAAGATACCTTCATTAATTTGCACTATCTAAATACAAATCAAATATCAATTTTATTTGAGAATGGAGACAATGACCATTCTAAACAGAAGTTCTGGAACAAAGTCAATGGCTTTTAAGAAGTTTATATTATTATAGTTTTTCATACTGGTCTGAAATATAAAGGACTTTGATCTCTTTTGTTCACTGCTATACACCTGGTACCTACAATAGTGTTTGGTGGACAGTCAATAAATATCTATTTGGTTAATGAATTAATGTATTTTTCTTTTTAATAACCCTAAAATATACTGGAAAATATCTAACCAAAGTAGTTGGAAGAGAGTTGGAGCTTTTCTAGTCTAACAAGGAGAAGGCATGGTGGGATTATATAAATCAGATTATTAAAATTCATGAAAGCAGTCATATAGGGTAAAAAGACATTTAACCTCAGTTTGATGTCTCTGAATATTCAACCAAGAGGGAAGAGGAAGGGCACGAACTGTGGCAACACAATTATATGATACAGGTGTCTCAGATATGTGTTTCTGGTGGGAGATAATGGCTGAGAAGATACTAGTCCAAATGATTGGCAACGTTAATATTGAAATAAACATTTTCATGTGTTCTTCATATAGTTTCCTGGTCTCACAACAAATTTGACAAGTGGTTTCTATTACTATTCTCACTTTACAAATGTGGAAATTGAGCTTCAGAGAGGTGAGTAACTTGTCCGAAGTCCCACAGCTGCTGATTGGTAGAGCCAAGATCTAAAGGTCTTTCACAATCAAGGTACGTTGGATAAGTCATGCTCCACTGGCATTCAGCTACTCTGTGGTTCTCTCTCTGTCCCTTACCCTCTTCTGCAGCATATCTTCCTTTCTTCTTGTTAAGGATATTGTACTAATGTTGTAATGCCATTAAGTGTTCTGAGTTAATAAAGGGCTTTTTTTCTCTTTTAGTGTCCAAAGTGATACATAATATTTGTTGGGTTTCCAAGAAGGAAATAATGATGACTGGAGCCAAAGTCTCAGAATTTTCTGCAAGCAACCTACCATGTTATAGATTTCTAGAAAAACGATTTAGTAGGAACCCTCTATTATGGACTGAAGATTTGTCTCTCTCTCAAATTCATTTGTTGAAACCCTAACCCTCAGTGTGACGGTATTTGGAGATGGGGTTTTGGAAGATGATGAAGGTGAGTCCCTCATGATAGAATTAGTGGCTTTGTAAGAAGAGGTAGAGAGATCTTTTTTTCTCTCTCTCCACACACATGCACTAAGGACAAAGCGAGAAGTTGGCCACCTGCACTCTAAGAAGAAAGCTCTCACCAGAAACTGAATTGGCCAACACCTTGGACTGGACCTTGGACTTCCTACCCTCCAGAACTATGAGAAAATAAAATTTCTGCTGTTTAAACCATCCAGTGTATGGTATTTTGTTATGGCAGCCAAAGCAGACTAATATGCACTCTGCAGTACTTTGGCTCCCAAACCTGTCCATAGACATCTTAACCTAGGTAAGGTGGACTGGATCACAGTGAGAAATGAGGTCTATTTTTGCCTAGACTGAAAAGATCCAGAAACCCGCATGGGATCCCTTTGAGGTCTGTGGCTGAACACGTGCAGGGTTTAAATATATAGTGTGTCAAAAAGTTGTGAAGGCAAAAGTTTTAAGGTATTGCCTCTGAAAAGAAGGTATTTTATAAAAGCTAATGCTCACAAAACACACTATCCAAATAGTTGACTTGGGTAAAAAATACCTTCTGCTGCAGAATATTGGTAATCGCCTATTTTAAAATGATAGTTTTAAAGACTAAGTGTGTATGTAGACTCTCTAAAGATTACCTCACTCGATATCAGGTTTCTTGAATTTATTGTGTGAACTTCCAAAAGCAATCTAAAGCCTGGTATTTTGCAAGTTGTAGATTGAAGGTATGAATTTCCTTCAGCCCTTATAGGAAAGCACTTTTGAAATCATTTCCTTGACATGCAATTGCTCTCCCCAAAGCAATTTTGGAGGGAACATTAAGTGCTGTAGAACTGGAATTGGAAAAATGTGCCCCAGAAAATGATTTTAATCAGGGTTGTGTGGGAGCCTATTTAACCACTGGGCAATAGAAGACGTTAAAGAAACAACACTTTAAGGGACTTGTTGACTGAGAAGTTCATTTAAAGTGGGTCCTCTCTTTTCTGGCTTCTCATTTCGGAAATGTTTGGCCAAGCCTGACCTCCATCTTTCTAGTAGCTATTCTTCAGCCCAACCCTACCACTCACCCCCAGCAACTTCATCCTTTGAACTATAAATGGAAATTCACATGTTTTGGGTTTTGTCCTTGCAAGTTCCAGTTGTCTCTGACAATTCCCTTTGCATTTGAGAAAAGCCAGAGTAGTACTGTGTATTTTCAGTCATATTCTCTCTGGTATCAAATGTCACAGCTGGGTTGCACGAAGGTTTATTTGTGTTATAGTAGTATTTCCTTTAGATCTCAAGGGGCCTCTGTCTCTGAAATCACTTGTCTATAGGAACTTGAGGGAAGAATAACTTGACCTTTTTAAAAGTAAACTTTCCATTTGAATATCTCCCCCTGGATCTAGGTTCAGATGGTTCTCTGTGTGTGTGCGTGTGACCTGAAATTTTAGGGTAATGTAGATTCTGACTTTTAAAGTGATATAGTGTGCCTTTCATTGCCCAAACAGAGAGGTCTTTTGTCAATTACAGTGATGAGTAAGCTATAAGTATTGTAGTGGGATAATTTATTGAGAGCATAATGTATGTTCTTCCTCCCACCATTCCAGAAAGTTAGTCAATTCTTTTTATGGTCTTCTTAAATTTATATTATATTTGTAGACTGAAATAGGGTGACCAACTCTCCCAGTTTGTCCAGGACTTGTGGAGGGGGAGTTTCTGGCATATGGAACTTTCAGTATGAAAACTGGGAAAGTCCCAGGCAAACTGGGACAGTTGGTCACCCTAGGCCGAAGTCAGTACAAGACACCACCCATCCTGGAATTTTTTCTAAACCCTGAGTTCACTGAAGAGAAGTGGCCCTAAGGTCAAAGGAAGAGCTGGATACCATATTAATGCAAACTTTTAATTGAAAAATAACATGTAATGCACAAATCATAAGTGTGTAGCTCTACAAAATTTCACCAAGTGAACACACACGTAAAGTAGTATGCAAATCAAGAAAGAGAATATTTCCAGAGTCCCAGAAGCCCCCTTGTACATTCTTTCAGTCCCTACCCCTTGAATAACCACGTAAGGGAGGAAAAATAAATAAATTTCCCCCTACTCTTCTGAGCTCTGGGCTGAGACCTCTCTGTAATAAAAAACAGATTAACAGGAGGAAAAAAAAGCAAATTTAATCATATGTATACCTCCTGTATTCATGGGAAATACTCAGGAAAACTGAGTAAATCTCTCAAAAATGGCCCAAGATACCACCTTATTTTTCTTATTGAATTACAGTTGGCTTACAACGTTGTGTTAGATTCTGGTGTACAGCATAGTGATTTAGTTAGACACTCAAAGGGGTTGGTGCGAAGTGGATATAATTATGGGGGTTCTTACCTCTGCAAACTTTGTGACCCATGCAGGGCACAAAAGCAGGGAACTGCTGTATCTCAAGTGAAACTCAGTCTTTGACAACAGAACGATCAGCCATAGTGAAATGATTAGGGGCCTACTTGGAGTGAGCCAAAGTGCAAGGTGAAAGACAGTCCGACAGACCGCCAATTCTGCTCAAGAATTCTGATACTAACTACAAGTACAAGGGTTTCTCTTCTTTTCTTTTTTTTCAGGTTTTACTGAGATATCATGAACATACAGTACTGCATAAATTTAAGGTGTACAGCATAACAATTTGACGTATTGCAAAATGATTACCACAATGTTTTGTTAATATCCATCACCTCATATAGTTAACAAAAAAAAATTTTGTTTCTGTGATAAGAACTTTTAGGATCTACTACTCTCTTAGCAACTTCTAAATGTACCAAACGGTAATGTTAACTATAGACATCATGTACATTACATCCCCAATACAGATCCTCCTCAACTTACAATAAGGTTGTATCCAGATAAACCCATTGGAACTCGAAAATGCACTTGATATACATAACCTACAGAACATCATAGCTTAGTCTAGCCTACCTTAAATGAGCTCAGAACATTTACATTAGCTTACAGTTGGGCAAAAATCATCTAATACAAAGTGTATTTTATAATAAAGTGTTGAATATATCATGTAATTTATTGAATATTATACTGAAAGTGAAAAACAGAATGTTGTATGGGTACAGAATGGTTTTAAGTGTATTGATTGTTTAACCTCGTGATCACACCATTCACTGGGAGCTGTGGATCGCTTCTGCTGTCCAGCAACATGAGTATTGTCCCGCATATCTTTAGCCTGGGAAAAGATCATAATCCAAAATTTGACCTATAGTTCCTGCTGAATGTGTATCCCTTCCGCACCATTGTAAAGTCAACAAACAGTAAATTGAACCATCATAAATCAGGGATTGTCTGTGCTTATTTTTTGTACAGCTGGAAGTTTGTAACTTTTGACCACCTTCATCCAATTACCCCACCCCCACTCCCACCTTTGGTAACAAGAAATCTGATCTCTTTTCTATGAGCATGGATTTTAGTTTCATTTTGTTTTTTGTTTTTTAGCTTCTACATACAAGTGAGATCATACAGTACCAATCTTTCTCTGTCTGACTTATTTCACTTAGCGTAATACCCTCATAAATACATCCATCTTGTAAATGGCAGGATTTCCTTCTTTTTTATGGCTGTATAATATTTTATTATACATATATAATCACACACATATAAATAGATATCCATATATCAATGATTTCTTCTGTATCCATTCATCCATTGATGGACGCTTAGGTTGTTTCCATGTCTTGGCCGTTGTAAATAATGTTGCAGTGAACATGTGGGTGCAGATATCTCTTCAATATAATGATTTCATTTCCTTTAGGTATATACTGAGAAGTGGAAATGCTGGATCGTATGGTAGTTCTGTTTTTTATTTTTTGAGGACCCTCCATACTATTTTCTATAGTGGCTGCATCAATTTACATTCCCACCAACAGTACATAGGCAGGAGTATCTCAAGCCACCTTCAGGTTGGGTAATTCCCTAGAAAGACTCACATAACTCAGTGAAATCTATTGTACTCACAGGGGAAAAGATATATTAAAATCAGCCAAAGATGCATACATAGGGCATAGTCTGGGAGGGTTCCAAAGGGTTCCAAACTCAAAGATTCAATTGTCCTCAGGATGCATTACTCTCCTTACATCAATGTGTAACAATATTCCATGCATATTGTCAATCCAGAAGCTCATCCAAACTTTGGTGTTCAGAGTTTGTATTGGGTCTTCATTATGTAGGTATGATTGATTGAAATGCGGTTGAATTGAGTCTCCATCCACCTCTCTATCACCTCCCTATGGTTTGTCTTCCTAGTATGGGCAGCCCACACAGAAAAACTAATGTGGCTAGCCCCACCCTGAGTCATCTCATTAACATAAAATGTCAGATGTGGTCCAGGGAGCTTACTATGCATAACAAAGACACTCCTACCACATGGGAATTTCTAAGCATTTAGAAGTTACCTCCAAGAGTCAGGACAAAGACCAGACCACTCTTGACAAGACCAAATTCCTTACTGCATAGGGCTCTTCCCCTTTTCTCTTTAGGACTCTTGGATTCTGATGTAACAGCAAGAGGGGCATTGTTTCAATAATGACTGAGACCATCTGCCCAGTGAGAATGGAGACTCAAAGCAGAATTTAAGGTGATTTATAGAAAACAAAGCAATGCCATATTTCCTGTAGCAGAATAGTATTTTGAAATGTAAACCAATGTGATTTTCATTATTAGTAATTCATTTATAACTTCGCATTACTTTCCTTATGAAAATGAGCAGAAAGAAAATATAATCATTTATTTTTGTACTACCAAATATGCTGTTGAAGCTTTTTGCAGAACTGATATGTATGAGAGAAAAGGTTTTTGGATCACAAGAGCCTTAGTGGTTTGGGTATCAAAAGCCAAGGCCCTGAAGGCATCAGGGTAGACACAGAAAGATCTGGAAGAAGACCAAATCAATCAGAACCACCCAAAGCTATATAAAGGACTAGAAGAAAGGAGAGTCAGAGGGAGAAAAGAAACTTACAAATGTGTTGCTGGAAGGGGCTCCATATTCTGCCCATGACCACCTAGGTAAAGGGAAAGAAAAGGCAGAGATGCAGTCAGAAGTTGCTTGTAGCTGACACTCTCAGTGCCCCATCCATTGCCCTCCCATCTTTCATTGTGTTCTCTCTGACTTCCACTGGCCAGTAGCTGCATCTCTGTGTTTAAAGGATTTTTTTGTTTTTATTTTTGTTTTCTGGAACTACTGTGCTTGGTGCAGCAGGGCAGAAGTGCCAGGGAATGAACACTCTGAGAACATCCCTCAGCCAAAACTCTCATTGTAATTATTATCCCCCATTATAAATTATTTCTCATAATTAATACCGCAGCTCCTGCTTCCCTTGGGTGGGATAATTCTGAGGTGTGTATTTTACACCACTTCAGAGTTGCCCCATAAGGTTCAGCTCCAGGTGCCCATCATAGTAAGTTGGCTTAAAAAAATGTGCCTTATCTGCTTTGCCTTCCCTGCGTCACTCCTCAGCCCCAGGTGATTTCTGTACAGCCTGAATGAACTGTGTGCACTTAAATGCAATCAGCTCAGAATCAGCTTCTGGTGGTGCCCAAACCAAGGCACCAACCCTTTCCATTGCTTCAAGAAGCAAATGTTCCTTTTTAATAAGCTCATTAAGAATAAGGAAAAAGGAGAGGATGATTCCCTTACACTTACTCGATTTCTCTGTGGTTCCTAGCAATGAATCCTTTGATTATCAGCATTGTAACTGAGCAGAACCCTGTGGGGCCTTCCAGGATCAGACCCCTCCCCCATATCCTCTGCTGTAGCTCCCCTCTGAAGCACCCAGATAATAGTATCTCATGTATATTTCCTGAGTTTTTCAGATGCTTAAAAGTACTACCAAAGGGAAAAAATTAACTACTTGATGATGGAGAATGCGTAGCCCCCAGACCTTCTGGCGCCTGAGGGTTGATAGTGTTGATCACCCTGTTCCCTCAGCATCAACCAGAGAATTGTGCGTGAGCTGGTCAGGCACCTTGTGACCCCCTCCCTCACCTGGGCTTTAAATATGCTTTGCTGAAACCCTTTGGGGAGCTCGGGGTTTTTCTTGGGCGTGAGCCACCCCATCCTCCTTGCTTCGCCCTGCAATAAACCTTTCTCTTGTTCCAAACTTTCATGTTTCAGTTTGGCCTCTTGGTGCAGTGGGCATATGAACTTGCCTTCGGTAACAATTCTGGTGAGCCAGCGCAGGAGTCTGTGCCCGTGGCAGGTCGACCCCAGCCAGGGGCAGCCCCTTCCCTGGGTCCCAGCAGCTGCTGGAGCTCACTTGGCTCCCAGGAACCAGGAGGGACGCTCCCCCGCAGGTGCTGGCCGCCCTACGCATGAGGCTGTTTGGAGCCAAGGAACATCCAGAGCTACCATCCATATTCAGAGTTGCCTGGGGGTGAGTCGCTCCAGCTTGCACAGGCTGGGAAATCTCTTCACTCCATCTGGGCTCATTTCCACTAGGAACTGAGCTGCTCTGGGCTCATTTCCACTAGGAACTGAGCTGCTCTGGGCTCATTTCCACTAGGAACTGAGCTGCTCTGGGCTCATTGCGAGCCACTGTGGGTCCGTTCTCTTTCGGGAGCTGGGCCTGTCTGTTTGGAGGCCTCCGTTTGGGAGTGGAAGTAGAAATCTTAGACAACACCTCCTCTGATTGTCTGTGCGACCATCGCTTATTTGTTGTTTGTGTTCTTGTGTGTATCGTTTTTGGGGTGAGCCACTCCAGTTGCGCAGGATGAGAAAATTCTACCTGCTCCATCTGGGCTCCTTCTCTTGCAGGGAGTGAGCCACTCTGGGTCCATCTCTTTTGAGAGCTGGGCCAATCTGTTTGGAGGCCTCTGTCTGGGAGTGGAAGTGGAATTTTGGGGCTACAACTTGTCTGATCTTTTGTTTGATGTTTTTACATGTGTGTCAGAACTTGCATTGGTTGGTTGAGACGTCTTTGAGTGACAGGGCCCGCATGTCACATGTGCCAACACCAGGGTATCCATCTCTATTGCGTTGGCCTCGCCTGTGGTGAAGCATTGGTCGGGATGTTCCCTTTCGAGCCTTGGTCATTCATTCAGCTTTGTCTCTGATGGGGCAATGGTTGGGGTTCTCCCCTTGTGGACTGATGGGTCATTGGTTAGGAGTTTCTCTTTGGGGCTAGGGCACTGTGACCCTGAGAGACCACTTTGAATTGTTGTTTGCTTGATATTTGATACCATTGGCCGTGAATAATTAAGGATGATTAGAGCTCTGTTCTATCTTATATATAGTCCTCCTAGAGTGTATTTTGCACAACTGGGAGATATTCAGCTATGCTCCATAAATAAAAGAAAATGATATTTTTTATTATAACATTGTGTGGCCTCAGTACTCCCTGAGATCTGGAGAACAGTGGCCCTAATGGCTCTGCTGTTATATCAAAGTGGGCCTTTTGCAATTTGGCTTTTATCTTGGTGTGTATGTGTATGAGTATCTTGGTGCCTGAGTTCAAATCCTGTTCTCTCTTCCTACTTTTGCTGAAAGTGAGGCATCTGAATGTGAGTGAATGATATATATCTCATTGTCTATTACTGTTATTTCTTTAAAGTGGAGTGGACATTAGGGAACTGGGGGGAAAAAATCCCTGAAAATAACCAAGATGATTGGGTTTTGTATAAACCGTTAGAGGAGGAATTTGTCTCTTTCTGTGCCTTTGAGATGTAAGTGATCTACCTGGGCTCTCAAGGAAAAGGTTTTTTTTTTTTTTTTTTTAAACTCACACAGAAAACCTGTGAGATCTCTGGTTCTACCTGAATTTATGTAAAAATTAACATGTAAAAGAGCTCTATTTAATTGACTTAAAAGTAAGCACTTAAGATTAAATACTTCTAAGTATAAAAGAAGCTAGACAACAAATTTTAGGCACATATGATCTAGGAAATTTTTAATATTAAGTTAATATCTGATATTAAAGCTTCCTTAAGCTTGTTGGTATAATCAACACAGACATCTTTTATTGTACCTAGATGTACTGAAGGCAATAGGTTCATGTTGTTTCTGTTGCAGAGTTTGTCAGAAAGAAAAAAAAATTCAATTAATTTGGTATGACAAAATTCTTGTAAGTAAATTGAATGCAAATAACAAAAGTTTTTGGGTGAACTCATTGAAAATAATTCTGTTTTAGGACTATCTATTTAAAAATGATCTCTCCAGATACTTAGTAACTTAAAATTTTAGAGTTTTACTAACTTAAGTTAAATGATGGAAGTTTGTTAAATAGGTAGGTCACTCCCAAACAAAATAAGATGCTGGAACATTAATTACTGAACATTGGTTTCCCTTTACAGATAAACTAAAGGTGCTTTGGACTATTATTAGATATGTCTGGTGCCTCACTGAGGTATATTCTATAAAAACCACATGTTTTTAGAAATTATCGGTATTTATGTTTGCCAGTCTACCAAATGCTAATGTAAAAGACAGCTCATAATTGCTTACTTCTTGGTTTTTGCTAGAAATTACGGTTTTTAAGAGTTGAGAATTCTAATTTAAATGTGTCATTAAAGCTACTACAATAATACAGGAAATATTTCAGTATACAGTGAGAAGGTAGGATATATGTTTTGAGTAAAAAGTATGAGGGATGGAACTACATTTTGTTAAGGGAAAAGTTTGTAGAAAGGGACCCCTAAAAAAGGAGTTTTGTGCAGGTCGGGCTAGGTTAAACTTAAGTAAAAGGTAGGTGGATTTTATCATTAAAAGAAGACTGGTGCAGGACTAGATTGGGTCCCTCTCTGTTAAGAGAACAAGATTACTTGCTTGTGGTAACAGATGCTTCTGATAACAGATTGTGTGAAACTTTTTGATGTTGTTGTCACACCTCCTATCAAATTCTAATCAAAGTTCTTTTGACTTCAGCTAACTTTGGGAGGCTTCAGAGGACCCCCGAGACATCTCAGAGAAAAATATTAAACTAACTAGGATTGGTCGATATGTTAAATCACATGGCATTGTCAGATGAGTGATAAACCTCCTCAGATTATACGGTATGGATAAATGTTATTAACCTAGACGTTCTGGAAATTTTATAAGGTTTCTGAAATTTAGATATGTCCTGGTATAATGCTATCAGTCATAATTCTAGTTTTTCTGGCCATAATTCTAGTTCCAGTCTAGTTAGCTTACAATGTTGTATGCCACAGCAACTTGATTAAGCTTCTTTGTCCAAAAAAACCAAAAGACAGCAACAAAAAGCCCCACAAAACATTGCAACCAGATTTTTAAACTTATTTAGTCTATTTAGTCTTATTAGTCTTTAACTTTATTTAGCCTTTTATTATTCAGAGACAGTTAAGCTGGTGCTTTGCAAAACTGCTTCATCTCCAGTAAGATTCATAAAAAGGACTTTTTGACGAGTACAGGCTTCTCTTAAATCCTACTGCTGAACTGGGTAAGAAAGTTTAAAATTTTAACAAAAACTCTGATTTTGTAAAACTGTTAGTAAAAAAGATTAATTACATAGGATTGAGTAGACTGGTGAACATGGTTATAGTTTTTTGGTTTTGTCTAAGATATTACTGGCTTTTAATCTAGATTTTCTAATTGAATTGTTTATCAGATGTTTGTCTCCCTATCAGTATTATTGTTTTACTTCCAACCACACTGTTGCCCCCAATGTTTAGGATTGAAAGAAAATTCTCTAAGGGAGTTGTCACAGAGGATAACTACTCATGATGTATAACAATGCTTGGTCTATGTCTATTGCTAAAAGCACAGGTACAATCTTGTGTGACAATTGGGTATAAGTGATAAAATGTACGGCCGACAATGTGTTTCCCCAATAACATACCTCTGAGCCTATTCACAACATCTGATTAAATTTCCCCAATGTGGATAACTAGGCAAATATAAAGGAGGCCCAGCACTGCAGGACATGATCTGAATCTGGGGCAGGAGCCATCACCCCAGCATTAAGGGACGAATATTTTGAGTATTAATGCTTTCTACTGAAAAATTTGCAATCAAAAGGGGAAATGATGGAAAAATCTACACATATTGAGGTATGGAAAAGTCGTTCTGATTTATACATAGTTTAACGTAAACTTTACTTAGTGAAGTGGCCTGTTTTATGGCCTTTTGGACATGCATTGTGCATCTGCTTTGGCCTTGAGGAGGAGCATGCATTTGAAAGTCAGAACGGAGTAGCTATGATTCAGACATTCAAGGTGAAACTAGGTGGCCACTGGGGGTGTGATTTCAGACATGTTCTTGTATCGTTGAGAACTCGAATTTTCTGAGCTGTGTCATACTCGGAAGACAGTCAGCCATTCTCGTAGCAGTGTCTGCTGGCAGCTGCAACCTTATGACTTCAAGGTCTCCTCTTGTAACTATTAAATTTTAGACAATAAAATTGTTTTAGATCAGATGTTAGCAGAAAAAAAGGAGACATGTAATGGCTAATAGCTCCTGTTATGTATATGTTAATAGCGCATCTGGTTCCTCTGCTGAGTTTATGGTTAAGCTTCCATGAAGAGTCCTCTGCGTGCCCTGGGTTGAGGAGGTATCTCAATTGGATGGCTTATCATTTGCCTCTGCTCTAGCCTTGCAAAATTCATAAATTCAAGATCATTTTCAAGTAAGTTTCTCAGCAGAGGAAACTCCTACTCTAAGGTAGTGCAAACTTTGTACCCACCCCCAGGCAGAGATGATGCTGAGGGTTCCAGTTTCTTGCAGTAGCTCTCTTTCCTCCGCTGGCCCAAGGTGGGCACCCTGCTTGTGTACATTCTACTTTTATTCTCTGACTAAGGACAAGGAAACCCCTGCCTAGTGCCCACTTTCATTTAGAGAGTCTAGGTCTGGTTTCCTGATTTGACTGGCTCCTTCAGCCTGGCTTCCAGTCCTGTTCTCAGGTCCATAGTGTAGCCCAAGTTGTGTCTCCAGGCCCAATATTCCAAAAGTTGCCTGGCTTAATTCCTCCTAACTGCTTTGATTCTAACATTCCTTTTTCTTCTGACACGTTGGGGATTTGCTTTTGAGCTCAACTACATAGTAAAAAAATTTTTTCATATCTAGCATTTCTGGTGTTAGGTGTAGAAGAAGGGGCTCCAGCATCTTGCCAGGCAACAATAGTTACCATGACAAAAAGCAGCATAAACTCTCAGCATGTCACCCTGTCCACAAAGAAGACAATTTTTTGCATTATACAGAGTCAATTAGCTCTTACAGTCCATTCCGGAATAAGATTTTAGCTTTACTTTTATGTCTCCTGAAGGCTTCCCGAAGCAAAAGAGCCCTCAAAGAGAAATTCAAGCATCTGCTTCAAGCACTTAGGCTTTGTTTCAAGGTTTCAAAAACCTCAGGAACAATTTTTCAGGCTGATCTCATGGTCAATGTACCTGAGCTATTCTTTCCCCTAGAAATCACTGCAAGAGGAAAGCTCTTCTCAAACACATGGCCCAAGATGAGGGCCTAACCTTGACATGAGCAGAGATAAGCAACATACAGTCTCTCTCTCAATTCCAGAAAAAATGAACCTCAGAGGGTCACTGTTCTCCTCTTCCAATGTATATCAGCATGCCCATCTTGGAAGGTCATCTAATGCAGGGAAAGACCAAGGACTTTGAAGTGAAACATCATGGTGTCAGAGTGATTTTCTGAAGTCAAAAACACAGCTCTCATATGAATATAGAATGGACATATGTCAATGATTTTATTCAACTCATTAATGAGAGGATCAGCAAGATGGTAACCCTGGTTCCAAGAACATTTTGAGGACGGCATATTTGCAGTCCACCAGGAAAGGCAGTTTGAAATAAATTGACTAAGTTAGAGACAAAACTGGTTAATGTCCAAAGGGCAATGAAACTGTAACTTTGGGGTTATCATTTCTATTGGACAGAAAAATTACCATATAACTTCAGAGTCTGAGCCCTTGATTAATAGTAGATGGCAACTGCATACAGATACATCCCCTGCATAATTAAATAATCTTCAGGTGATCCTGTCAACATCGCAAGATGACTTTGAAAGGACACACGCAACACAATTCTCCCCTTATTTCCCAAGTTTTAAGTAATATCGCTAAAATAGCTAGAATACCTAAATTCCCTAAATTCCCTGGGACTTGGCTTTTTCATCTGTAAAATTGGGGTGACAATATCTATCTTGCTTGATTCTTTTACTTCTTCTTGCTCCCCAACTAAAGGAGGCCAAGCAGTGATGACCCTTGGTCAGCAGAAGATGGTGTTGGGTACCTTTTACCCTCGTGACTGGGAGCCAGAGACCTGATAGTACCAGGGTGTGGGTCAGAAAATGGACCAAGGCCTGGATCCCTCTATCTGAGAGACCGAAGCCTAGAAGAGAAACCAGGCAAAAATGAGCAGCGAATCTAAGATGTAGTCAAAGGAGAAGGAACCCAGAGATAAAGCCAGGAACGTCTGTCAGCCAAGGTCGCACACAAAGTGGTGGGAAAAAGAGGGCCAGAGTGAATCTGAATCTGAGTCAGGGAAGGTGGCAGCTTTTATTCTGATAACTTTTGCCAATAGTGTGGGATGGTACATCTTTGGAGATGAGAGTTACCCGTGAACAATGAATCATGTAAAGGTTAAAGAGAATTTTTACCAGGCACCTTGTGTAGTGTCTAAAAATAGCAGGTGCTTAGTAAATAGTAATGATTATATACTTTTTATCTACTTTTCTCTCTGTGGAGGTTGTGGGTGAGGCAGTTTCCACCTTACTGATAAAAATGAGGTAGACATCTGTTGTTTTCCCCTGGCACAGCAAACATGATGTGCTACTTGTATCTTCATTTAAGAAAGAACTTGTTCATTAGTTGCAAAAAGTGCACTTAGCTGACAGCCTCCAAATTCAGTGTCCTCAAGATGTGCCTCAGCACATAATCGGGAGACCCTGCCCTCTCGGGACAAGCCCTACCCGGTGACTGAGTATAAGGTGGTTATAAAGGCCTGGCCATTTTTGCCCAACGTAGGTATTCATTACGGGGCAATCTTGGGTCAGAGCTCCCCACTGGGTTGGCTGGGACTGTCAGATCTGCCTGCAGCCTGAAGCTTCCTCTGTCTGATTCTACTTTCTCCTCCATTTTTTTCATAGGTGTCTGATCTGCATCACAGTTTAAAGACTTTCTCTATTGCTTCTGCTTCCTCTCCATTTTCGCCACGTGTCAAGCAGCCCCAATAAACTTTTTGCACTCCTCACTGTCTCCCCATTGGTTTCCCAGAGGACCTGCACTGACACAGCTGGTACTAGCCGTGGTATGAGAAAGCAGGAGAAAAGTGGGGAACTGGTAACTTGTTGCGCACCACCTGTCTGGCAATAAGGACCCTAATCTGGATAGCATTTAGGACATGGACCATCCCTGGCCTAATGTGGCAGTCTAATTGTTGCTGGTGGACGTAACCGGTGTTCCAGGTTCCTGTCCCGTCCGAGAAATAATTCAGAGACAAGACTTGGAGGTCAAAAAAATAAAGTGAGGATTTATTAAGTAATGGATAGTGCACTCTCAAGGGTGAACAGCTGCCCGAGTTTCTTTGGCAAATTGGTTACATAGGGTGTAAAAATGAATGGGCAGAATATTCATTAGGGAGGGAAGGGTCTGGGGTCATATTCTCTGATTTTCATCCCAACTCCACCTTCCCAAAGGGAAGTGTGGATCAGAAGTGTCATGGCGTAGGTGCATGTTGGGTGCTTCTAATCTGCAAGGCTGGTTTTATTGAAATGAGGGCATAATGAGTGAAACGTTACATTCAGACACTGGAGATTTCTGCCTTTTCCCATCTTTTTTGTTGGCCTCTGGGCCACTTTTCACCCTCAAAGGTGTGACCACTTATCAGCCCAGAGGATCCTGCTTTTCTTTCTTTGCCCAGAGACCCCAGGTGTTTACATAATATATGGTTTCCTGCATTGGGCCTGTGTCCCTCCTTTCTGCTCAATTCCTGCCATTTGGCCTGCATTCCCCTTTCTCTGCTCATGTCTGGCTGTCTGCCTGCTCTAACATAATTGCTAAATCTTACACGGGGGGTGATTTGGGAGAAGGTTCTGATGGGAGGCCAATGCTGAGGCTGGTGGAAGGATTTGAAAAGTCCAGAGATGTTGAGTGGGAGTGGGGTGTCGGGGGAGGTGGCAGTGCGTAGAAGAACAAAGGAATCATGGAATTCTCTGTTGCTATTGTTTCAATGACATTGTACAGAGAGATAATGAAAAACTGAGGGCAGTTAGTAAACAGTTGAAAAACAGATGTGAAGGCCAGAAGGCCTCTTTGGTAGTTTACAGAGAGGCCCTGATCTCCTGCAGTGGAAAAGCGGAAAAAGCTGAAGACAAAACTCAAGATTTAATAATTCTAGTGTGGACGAAAATACTGCAATGTGAGTGAAAATACTGCAACCATATCAGCAAACAAAGAATGCTGAAACCAAGTCATCAGCAGCTGCCACCACCCCCCAATGAGGACAGGCCTGCAGCTGGCCCTCTGCAGCCACTCACAGTGGTGCACCCTGAGCAGACTCAGAATAAGAAAGGACAGGATACTGGCCCTAGATAGCTAGGTACTTGTCAAAGGAATGAATTCAATGAGCCCAAATATTTGCTTCCTCCCATACATAGAAAAGCACTAAATTCTTTAACTTGAGATGCCTGGTTTTCTTTAGGTAACAAGCAATCTTTTATTGTTCCGACTACCTGGTCTTTGTTGTAAAGCTCCTATATATCCTAGCTCCTCCCCTACCTCTTCGGAGCAGTCCCTCAGAGCGATCTGAGAGGCTGTAACCCCGGGCTCGAGTCCTCCCGCCAAAAACAACGTAACTCTTAACTTTTAGGCTGCGCATTTATTTCAGTCGACACTAGTCACTGACCTTCAAAGATGATTGAATGCTTACCTGAGACAGTCTGTTATGCCAAGGTCAGAGCCCTGTTTTGGGCAACCTGGGAATCTGATACATGGGACTGTTAGTGGGTAGAGGGATCCCCAAATTAGGAGGAACACCAAAGTGTGGGTTTTTGCTGCTGGCTGTAAAAGAATTGGCACAGCTGAGACAGAGGGATGAAATGAACAGCCGCTTTATTGCTCATAAGGGGAAATGGAAGGAAAGTGCTAGAGAAAAAAAGCACTCAAGTGAGGAAAAGATGCTGGAGCTGGGAGCCATCAGCCAAGATGGCCAGTAGAGACAGCTCCTGCCTGGGTCGGGCCACGTAGACTTTTATGAGAGGCTTCTGCCATCATGTCCTCCTTCCGGGTGTGGTGGAGCCAATCAGTCCTTGTCTAAGCTTCTCAGTCCTTGTATGGCCTTTTCCTCTTGTTGTCATGGCAATCATCAAGGTCATGGTGCTGGTGGGTGTGTCATTTAGCATGCTAATACATTACAATAAGCTTATAATGAGACTCAAGGTCCACTAGAAGTCAAATCCTCCACCATCTTGGGCTCCCTTGGTTCTGACAAGTTCTTGTTTCTTCTCTGCAGCTGCCTCCTGAGACTTAAGTAAGAGTAATTGGTTTTTACTTGAGGAAGGGGCAGGGGTATGATCCTGGGGACAACAGCCTTAGTAACAGAATGGAAAGTTGCTTTTAATCAGAATGCCTGCAATCTGATGGTCCCAGCATCACCCCCAAAAAAACCATCTCCAAAGATTCTGTTCAGCTGTGAACATTTTAAAAGGAAATGAAGGAATAATCTCAACTAATCGTTTAGATAGGTGGTCAGAGTCGTTGCCATCCTGCAATGCCTGCAGGCTTGTCCTCATCAAAGGCTTGAGCCTGCTCTTCTATGACTCAGGGAGGCCTGGGAGACTTCAGATTTTCTATAAACAAGAGGCAGGGGGTGGGGCACAGGGTCCTGCTCCTTTTCAGGATGAGGATATGTGGGGGATGCCCCTAAAGATTTTGGCTTCCCAGTGTTAAAGAAATCAGATTAGTCTCAAGATGGAGTCACTCATACTAAGCCCCATGTCAGCAAACCAAAATCTTACTAAGTTTCTATGCTTGGCTCTCCCAGAAAAGGAAGGTCTGGGTCAACAGATCTGCTCTTGCCTGCTCAGCACAAGTTACCTGACTTGGCTACAAGACTTCCCTTTGTTCCATATAAGGGAAGTAACTGTGCTTTACCCAAAACAGCAAATGCCCAGTGTAACTTCCTTGTTCTTGCTCACTTTGGTCTTGAAGGGGAGGCAAAATCTGCCATCCCTAAATATGCCTCTTTAGAGTAAGGAATAGCTTGAGCTGATTATTTTTAAGAAATGGCAGACACAGGAAAGGCTATGAAAACAGAGTAGAAGTTTTTTTTTTTTTTTAGAAACATTTACAAGGGAAATCTCCATTTGTAAGGGTGTCTCCCTCTCTTCCAGGAAGAGAAGGATGACTAAATCTCTAGGAACTCTTATCGATGGAGAAGGCAACAACTTATATCTGCATAACAACCTTACCCTTGTTTACTGTGCTTTTTCTGGTAACCTCCCATAACTGGCTCCCCCACCCCCCAGTGTCTTTTGTGTTTAGCTGGAGATAGTATTTAAGGTGATAGCTAGGGCCACCTTGGGAAGTTACTCAGTTTTCCTGGGTCTCTCCCGTGTAGACAGGGGGTGCATGTTACTAAACTTCTATTTGTGTTTCTCCTATTTATCTATCTTTTATTAAAGTGTGGTCTCAGCCAAGAACCTAGAAGGATAGAGGGAAAATTAGTTTTGCTCCCCTACAGTTAGGGAAGGGAAATATGCAGACATTTTGAGGACAATTGGACATAGACTCTGAGCTGATACTTGATATACAGAGACTCAGAGCATCATTGTGACCCATTATTAGAATGGAGTCATATGGGGTCAAAGTCTAGCTTACAATGTCTCTACTTTTTTAATGGACCCACTAGTTTCCTAATCTTTGAATGTATAATTGTGATGGACATACTTGGCAACTGATTTAACCCCCACACTGTTGCTTGGCCTATGTGTGGGGTAAGAGCAATTTCTTAGGCAATAAGAAGTTTGTAATAAGGATTCATCTTAATAAGATCCTCCAAGATCACCTCTTCTGTATCTCATTTCATGCGGCATCACGTTGACCTGGTTAAAGTTTTGTTTTGTTGCATCCCAGCAGTACTCGTCAAACCAGAAACTAGAAGGGTGAGGCCCGCATTTACCAAAACTTGGAACATGATTTTAATTTTCACTGGTTTGTTGTTAGAAACGAAAGGGGAAGTGTCACTCAGGCACTCAGGGCAATTTCAAGAAGCAGCAGCAAATTGCCAATGGAATAAAAAAAAATCTTTTTTGCTCAGGATTACTTTTCTCAACCTTTAATCTCCCTATCGAATTAGGTTAATTAGACTTCAGGACAAGTCACCAGTTGAAGTGAAAGAGAACTACACTTTCTACAGAGCTCAAAATATCTATAGTAAAATATATAGCACTGGCCTCAAGGGTATAGACGATATTTTCCTAAGATTTGTCACATTTCTCATCACTCAGCAAAATGCAATTTATAATTAGTTCATTGAGAAATTTTTACATTTAAGCAAACACAGCTCTCTTCAGACAACTAGTTTATGGAGAAGCAGCCCCAGCTGCCCTCCGTCAGTTGGGAAGTTTAGGTTTCCAAAAATAAATCTTTAAATAATGAAGATTATAAAAATTGGCAAAGACTAAAATAGAGAAAAACACAATCTCAGGCACACCTGAAGTAAATTGGATTAGATTTCTCTGAAGAAAAACTTAGACAATATGTGTTGAAGCTTTAAAAAGTGTATTTCTTTCATCTAAGCATCTTCACTTTAAGGAATTTTTATAAGACTATAAACACATAATTGAATAAAGACATTTATTAAATAATATTCATTGCAGTTTTGATTCTGACAGTGAAATATTGGAAACATATGATAATATAGAATTGGTTTAAAATTATGATGTAAATGTATAATGAAATATTAAAAGCCATTAAGGTATTTTAAATATATATTCATTAACATAAAAGATATTCATGATTCTTGGTGTGCACATAGCATGTAACAAAGTGCTATGAAGTCTGTGAACTCAATATCGTTTAAAACATGAACTTATATATTTGCATATATAAGCACAGAAGAAGTCTGGAAGTTTACAGTAAAAAATGTTAACTGAGTATTGCTAGGTGCTAGAAATATTTTATGATGAAATACTACAAACACACAAACTTACGGAAAATAAAATAACAAATACTTGTGTACCTAACACCTGGCTTTATCAAGTGTTAACATTTTGCCATATTTGCTTCAGATGTGTTCTAAGTAATGAAACATCAGAGACAAAGCCCTCTGTATTGACCCCTCTAATCCATTCATCTCTCTCCCTCCTCAATGCACAATCCATATTTTCCAGGATTATATAGCATATGTAATAACATGAATATTATTATTCCATATATGTATAAACATAAGTGATACGGGTATTATATATTATATGTATATAATATGTGCTATTTCTTGCATTTAAAAATTTTTATATAAATTTTATTATAAAGTATGGGTCCTGCAACTTCCTTTTTTCTCTTAAAAGTGTGCTTTTAAGATTTATACATATTGATATATGTAGCTTTGGGTTATTTAAATAGTCAATATAGCATTTTACTTTTTGATGTATCACAAATCATTCAACTATTGATGTACATATAGATTATTTCAAAGTTCATGTTATTGCAAACAGTGCAATTCAAATCACAAATAATTCTTTAGCCTCTCTTATAACCTGTGCAATAATATCTTTACACTATATTCCTAGAAGTGAAATTGCTGAGTCTATTTCTGCCCCAATGTCCCAATCTCATAGTTTACATAGCTTTATAATGAGGAAGGATATTTTACAAAGGAACTCTCCCCTCCTTGATTGTCTCCTTTAAAATGGTTTGGGCAATTCTTGGTACAGTGTACCACCATAAGAATTTTAGAATTGGCTTTGCAGGTTCTGGGAAAACAAAACAGGTGACAGAAACCAAAGCTAAATACATACATATATACATACATACATCCCTCCCCACCAGAGCCCAACAACAGCAAACCATATTGGAATTTTTTTGAGTTGCATTTCAAACCGATCACTTTATTTTGGAAGAGCTGACATCTTTTCTTTTCTTATCTTTCTTTCTTTCTTTTTTTTTTTGTATTATTTTATTTTTTGGCAGAGGGGAGATAATTAGGTTTTTATTTTAAATGGAGGTACTGGGGATTGAACCCAGGACCTCCTGCATGCTAAGCATGTGCTCTACCAATGACCTATTACCCTCCCCCACAAACTGACGTCTTTTCAATATTGAGTTTTCATATCTGTGGTAGATTATGTAATTATTCAAAATATTCACTCCCCTTTCTGGGAGAGCATCATAGATCCACATCCATTTGAAGTAAGGTTTGGCCACATGACTTACTTTAACCAAGCTGACGTGAGAAGTAACCAGTGCCATTCTGAACGAAACTTGAAGAGCCATCACATGTCTCCTTTTTACTCTTCCAATAAGACCAGCAACACCCCAGATCCCCCAGATTGCAGCTGCCTCTTCAGCCAGCATGCTAGAATTAAGACAATTCTAGAATGAAGCAGAGTCTCAGCTGTCCTGTGATAGCAATGATCCAAAAGCAAAAAGTCAGCTTTGTTGTTATAAGGCACTGAGCCTTCTGTGTCATTTGTACCAAAAGTGGGGTGCTGCCATAAAAAACATAAAACGATATGGCGTTGGCCCTGAAGTTAAGTGGTGTTTGGAAAAGAAACAGTTATTAAAGGCTGGGAAGAAGACAATCATATTATGAAGTGGCAAACATTTGATAAAGCTTCACTAGTGATACCTGGGAGAGGCAGATACTGTGCTGAAGGAGCCTGTAGGTTTAGGGAGAGAGGGCAGGGGACAATATTAGTAATGTGCCTTCACTCTTACTGGCTGCATTTGGAGAGATTCTACAAGTAAGAGATAGCCCCAGCCAAAATTTGGGCCACTTTGCAAGAATGAGAGGGAGTAGAGTGAGCGCCGAATTTTGGGACTTTGTAGCAATGAATAGAAGTGACAACAGATTCTTAACTCTGAACTCAGCACAATTTAGCCTAAGCTGACTAATGCATCATCTATGAACACCCTTTCTCTCTTTTTTTAGATACTTTTTATGTCCTTCAATAATGGTGAAACTGATTTGCAGGTACACAAGCATTTTTGTGATTATTGCAAATGAGATCTTTCTTTTTAAACACTTCTCAGTTTTACGGGTAAAATATATGTCTTTTAAAAAATACAACAGATCATCACATTTACCAAAATATAAATCTTTCCCATGATCACTGTTGTTTTTCTTTCCCTGCTTCTTCCCTTCAGTTTTTCTTGTGTGCTGAAGTTTTTCCTTTAATATGTAGTTTAGGGCCAGTCTGTAAGTCTGTGTTACACTGACCCCCACTCCTTGAATTTTTTTGCAGTTTTTTGCAGTCTGTCTTCAGACTGTCATTCTGATGCAGATAATCACTGTGAATGATGTGTTACTTCTAATATGAGGCAATTAAGAACTGGTGTGTTTTATCTACACACTGTTTCCTTATCTCCGGGCTGGATACAGCAGTTCTAGTGGAAGACCCCAAGGATCACAAGGATCTAGAAAACAGAGATTGGATCCTTGGAAGGTTATGTGAAAGGCTTTTCTTCTTTTTCCCCCAGCTTTTTTGGGATATAATTGACATATAACATTGTGTAAATTTAAGATGTACAACATGTTGATTTGACCCACTTACATATTGCAAAATTATCACCACCATAGTGTTAGCTAATACCTCAATCACGTCACATAACTACCATTTTGTTCTTGTGGTGAGAATATTTACGATTTCCTCTTTCAGCAACGTCCAAGTATACGACACAGTATTGTTAACTATAGTCACCGTGCTGTACATGAGATCCCCAGGACCTATTCATTTTATAACTGGATGTTTGTACTCATGACCAACAGCTCCCCATTTCCTCTGCCCTCTACCCCCTGGCAATCACCATTCTACTTTTTGTTTCTGTGAATTTGCCTTTTTCAGATTCCACATAAAAGTGAGGTCATACAGTATTTGTCTTTGTCTGATATATTTCACTTAGCGTAATGTCCCCCAAGTTCCATCTGTGTCGTTGCAAATGGAAAAAATTCATCCTTTCTCATGGCTGAATAATACTGTTTCTATATAACAGCATCTAGCTTTATTTACCTTGAGCAGTGGGGTAGGTAACTAAAATTTGCTTTCAATCGTTTTCATATTTTGCAGTTTCACCACAATATCCAGGCAGGCCTCCGAGATATTACAGAATCAGTTGCAGACCACCACAATAAAGCAAATATCGCCATAAAGCAGTCACACTAATTTTTTTTTTGTTTCCCAGTGAATGTAAAGTTATATTTACACTATACTGTAGTCTATTAAGTGTGCAATACCATTATGTCCAAAAAAACAATGAACATACATTAACTAAAAAATACTTTATTGCCAAAAATGGTAACCATTATCTGAGCCTTCAGCAAGTTGTAATCTTTTTGCAGTAGTAACAGTAAGGATCACTGATCACAAATCCCCCTAACAAATATAATAATAATGAAAAAGTTGGAAATATTGCAAGAATTAGCAAAATGTGACACAGACATGAAGTGAGCAAATGCTTTTAGAAAAGTGACACCAATAGATTTGCTCAATGCAGGGTTGCCCCAAAGCTTCAATTTGTAAAAATCACAATAATGCAAAGCACAATAAAATGAAATATGCCTGTACCTGATTGTGATTTATCTTTATTCTGCTGGTACTCAGGATGCACTTTTTTAAAAAGTGAGGACTTTATTCTTTAAATACAGGAAAATAATTCAAATATTATTTCTTCAAATAATGCCATTTTTTGCTATTTCCCCCTTTCTCTTCTTCTGTAGCCCTGTCAGACATACTATGTAACTTCACAATATGTTGTCCATGTCTGTTCTCTCTGAGAGTTTACTTTGTTGAGGTAAAATACACATAACATAAAATTTAATCACCATTTTAACAACTTTTAAGTGTACAATTCAGTGGCATTAAGTATGTTCACAATATTGTGCAACCATCACTGCTGTCCATCTGCAGCAGTTTTTCATCATTCCAGACAGAAACTCTATACCCTTTAAATAAAAACTCCCCATTACTCCCTCCCCATAACCCCTGGTAAGTTCTATTCTACTTTCTGACTCTATGAATTTGCCTAGCCTAGATATCTCATGCAAGTGGAATCATAACAATATTTGCCCTTCTGTGTCTGGCTTGCCTCACTTAGCATAATGTTTTCAAGGTTCATCCATGTTGTAGCATGTATTAGAATTTCCTTCCTTTTTAAGGCTGAATGACATTCCGTTGTAGTATGTACTACATTTTGTTTATCCAATATCTGTTAATACACATTGGATTTGTTTCCACCTTTTGGCTCTTTGTGAATAATGCTGCCATGAACATTGATATGCAAATATCTGTTTGAGTCCCTGCTTTTAATCCTTTTGGGTATATATTGAGAAGTAGAATTGTTGCAACACACGGCAATTCTAAATTTAACTTTTTGAGGAACCGCTGAAGTGTTTTCTACTGTGGTTGTAACATTTTACATTACACCGATAATGCACAAGGGGTGCAATTTCCCCACATTCTCAACGGCACTTATTTTCAGTTTGTGTGTGTGTGTGTGTGTGTGTGTGTGTGATAATAACCATTCTAATCTGATAAAGTTGTATCTCATTGTGGTTTTGATTTGCATTTTCCTAATGACTAATGATGTTTACCGTCTTTTCATGTACTTACTGGCCATCTGTATATTCTCTTTGGAGAAATGTCTATTGAAGTCCCTTGCCCATTTTTGAACTGGGCTGTGTTTTTGTTGTTGTTGAGTTGTAGGAGTCTTTATATATTTTCTCTGATGTATTTTCTTTTTCAGCATTGCATTGTGTGAATTCTTCAGTACTATCTTCCAATGAACTAGTCCTTCTGTTAGATGGGTCCAGTCTATTTGATCACATCTACTGAGTTTCTTTTCAGTAGCTATAATATTCCATTTCATATAGTGTACTTTTTATCTCAAAATTCTCTTTGGATAATGCTCATATTTTCCTTTAAATACTTGAACATAGTCATAACAGCTCTTTTAGAGTCTCTTCCCTCTAAATAAATCATCACTGTCATTTCTGATTCTGTTTCTGGTGGCTGATTTTTTTCTCCTGATTATGAATAACATCTTTCTGCCTCTTTGCACGTCTGATGAGTTTTGATTGGTTGCTGAACATTGGGATTTTACATTACGGGGTGCTAGGCCTCATTTTTCTTTAAAGCATTTTGGGCGTTGTACTGATAGGCATTTAAATTAGTTACAGATCAACTTGTTCCCACTGAGGCTTGTTTTTAGCTTGATTGAGGTGGATTTAGAATAGCCTTTACTCTAGGGCTAGTTTAGTTTCACTACTAAACCATGTGCCTCTGAGCTCTTGATTGAAATCCTGGATATTCAACATGAAATTTCTCTAGCTGGCCACAATTTAAACATTTCATAGTCCTGCGTGATGTTTAAGTTAAGCGATAGGAGGTTCTCAAGAGGGGAGCGGGCAGGCTCAGGTGAGCAGCTGCACTGTTTCTTTGCCAAGCTGGTTATACGGGGTGTAAAAATGAATGAGTGGAATTTTCATTGGTGAGGGAGAGGTTTGGGGGTCATATTCCCTGATTTTCAGCCCAAGGGGAGGAGGGATTTTTGTCCTTATTTAGTCTGGATCGGAAGTGTCTTGGCTTCGGTGCATGATGGGTGCTTCTAATCTGCAAGGCTGATTTTATTGTATGAGGGCATAATAAGCAAAAGGTTACATTCCAACGCCAGAGATTCTTGCCTTTCCCCACCTTTCTTTGTCTGCCTCCAGGACACTTGTCATCCCAAAATGTGTGATTTTTTTAATCAGTCCGGAGGTTCTTGCTTTTCCGCCATTGTTCACAAGATGCATGGTTTCCTGCCCTTTGGCCCGTGCCCCCCTTTCTCTGCTCATATCTAGCTATCTGCCTGCTCTAACACCTTTTGCTCGACACATCAGTATTTTCACCCTATGTGTGTGTAGCTTAGTATTCAGCAACAGATTCAATGGGACCTCTAAGTTTATTTCACTGCACATCTCCCTCTTCCCTGGTACTCTGCCCCACAAATTCCAGCCATCTACGTCTTCCTGAACACTATCCATCTCTTCAATTCAGCAGCACTTCCCTGCTATGCTTGGGATTCTGCCCCACAGTCTGGAAATTGCCTCTGGGAAGAAAACTGGAGTGATTGTATGACTCACTTTATTTGTCTGTTTTCCTTACATCCTTATGATCCTGTACTGCCTGTCTTCCAACGGCCAGAGATTATTGTCTTGTATACTTTGGCTAGATTTGTGGTGTTTACAGTGGGAGGGTATGTTGAGCCTCAGTTATTCCACCATGGCTAGGAGTAGAACTCTCAGTCTTTGAGTTTTTAAAGCCACTTTTCCTCCTGAAGAGCTTGACTATAAAAACAAAATAAAGAACACTTTTCCAGTTATTTAGGTATGGTGCCTGCCTGGGGAAACTCATGGGACGTAGGGGTTAACTGTGGCTATCCTGAGTTACTGAGAAGATAAGTTTGAAGAAATTAAATTTGGAAGTGATGAGAGATTTGCTTGGAGACATTGGAACAGTTCCAGGAGCCATCAGTGGAGAGAGGGCATCTAATACAATAAATGTCATTGACATTCTGCCCGGTATCCTCTTGGTTTGCCTGAGTCACTTGAAGCTGTGGACATTCTCAGTAAGCTAGTAGCTTCCCACTGCAATGTATCTGTATATCTTTGCTCTTTTGCCAACAGCTTTCTCTGGCACTGCTAAAGCTTGCTCAGCTTCATGGGGGCACAGCCTCTGTGGGATAGTTGATGGCCCTAGGGACAACTCTTAACCAAGGGATAACAAGAGTAGCTGGATAAATCCCTCACTGTCTTCAACCTCCGGTGGAAAACCATTTACTATTTCAGGGCGTCATCATCAAAGTAGATACATTAATTAGCCCTTCTCCCTTCCATGTACTCTCTTTTTTTTCTTGCAGGCTGCAACTGATTTTTAGATTATACCAGTGTAAAATTGTTCAAAGGAGAAGGAAGAAGCATAAAATGTCAAACACTGTGGGTCCAACCATGCTAGGGGTAGCCTGATACATGATCAGGTGTGAGAAAGGATTATGAAAAGCTCCTCCACCTTGAAGAAACCCTCTGATACTTCCTGG
Organism: Camelus dromedarius; assembly: GCF_036321535.1. Lineage (NCBI taxonomy): Eukaryota > Metazoa > Chordata > Mammalia > Artiodactyla > Camelidae > Camelus > Camelus dromedarius. The sequence goes on along the minus strand of NC_087472.1, from coordinate 91,051,924 downwards.
GCACCTCATTTCTGATTTCAAGTTGAAGGTCACACATTTTTCTCTCCATTTTAATTCATAACCATGGACTGTTTGGGCTGATTGTGACCTGAATATGTTAATAGTGTGGTCAATGTTTTTGGAGGAAGTCGTCTTATAATTGATTGTGTGTGACACAAGAAGAAAAATGAAGCCAGGACTAGTTTTGATGCCTGGAAGAAAAATCAGCTGCTACTATAACTAATGCAAATTTCTGCAAAAGGGAATCATGCCCTAGAGAAATAAGGTATTTTGTTACAGAATATGATGCCCAAACAACTTTATAAATTCAGATTTTAAAATCATCATTTGTGAGCTGCTTTTGTTACTAAGTCCAAACTCATTCTGCCCACTGCACAACAGGCCAATAAATCGGGAGACGAGGTATTGGGGCAAGGAAAAGTGATTTTATTTGGAAAGCCAGCAGACTGAGAAGATGGCAGACTAATCTCTTAGAGAACCATTTTCCCCAAGTCAGAATACAGGTTCTTTTTATACAAAAAAAGGGGAGGGGATGTGGTTGGTTGTTGCAAACTTCTTGATGTAGGAATTCTTTGTTCCTGCAGCTGTCCACGTGGGCCAGCTCATGGTGCTCCTGCAAAACCTCCAACAAAACAAATGTTATTCTCTATTCTGCAACTTGTTATCTTTACATGAGTGCAGAGCTAGCAAGACTAAGCCTAGGAAACAGGGCGCACGGTTAAAGCCGAAGGAGCAGATCTAATACAGAGTCAGATGTGTTCTTTTCTATTACAGTTTGTTTTTCCTTAAAAGTTTGAAGGACACTAAGTTCAAACTAAGAACCATTATCCATTATGAAAATATTGTTGAAACGTCACTTTATATTTTTAAAGAGCTTTAGAGTTTCCAAAGAAACTCTAAAGTTTCCCCCCCACTTTTTTACTTTCTTTACGACCTTCTAGTGAAGTAGAACATGAGGCTTATCCATAAACAGCCTGGAGAGTCAGAATGCATGACTGGGGGAGGGAAATAGCTCAGTGGTAAAGAGCATGGGGTCCTGGGTTCAATCCCCAGTACCACCATTAAAAAAAGAAGAATGCGTGGTGATGTAAGAGTGATTCCCACCCCAGACCACATAAAGATTCTATTAGGGTGAGGACAGAGTGAAATTTGGAGGGGAAATGAGAGAGTTAGAGATCAGTGAGGGTCCCTAAGACAGCACGGGGGGCTGCCCCCCCCCCCCTGTCTGGAGTGGGTCTGGGGTGACAGAAAGTGATGCAAGCCATTGATGGTTTTGGTGGGTCTGAGGATGGCAGGAAGTGTGCCACACACCTCAGATGTAGCCAGGAGACCGCAAGCCTCTAAGAGAAGCCTCTCATTTAGTAAGGCTCCAGAGCAGAGGACAGAGCTAAGAAAGGTTCCCAGCAGATGACCCTGATGTCAGCCTCCCAGAGGCCCATGCACATCAGTCTGCTGAGGGGAAGGCAGCTGAGTGTTTTTCAACCTCTGAGAGTCTGAGAGAGCACCAGTGGGCCTGAGGGTGCCTGGGGCAGGATGCAGAAGAACTAGAATTGTGTCCCGGTGACCATGGACCATGATGGGATTATGCATTCAGCAATAAATGTCAGAACTCAGTAACAAAGATCAGGTAAGCAGGCTAAATTCTGATTTATTCTGGTAAAAGATAGGATCTCTGTATCTAGAACCCTCTTCATATTAAAGCCTGATTTGTAATAAGTCGCTCATAAAGAATCTAGCTTATTTCTGAGAAGAAGAAGAAGGGATGGGGATTTCTAAGTTACTCGAAAGAGCATGAGTTTCAACCTGATAATGGCTGTTATCTTGAACTGGCAAGAGTAAGTTTTACACTGCTGACTGCCTTGGGGGCTCAGTAGCTAAATTGAATCTAGTTAAGGAGAAAGGAAGAGAGTTACATTTTTAAGGTTATTTGAGAGTTTATTTTAAATAAAATATATTTTAAATATATTACTTTAAAAGACTTTTATAGTGATTACTCTAAACAGTGAAAAATTATCTCATAATTGATTTTTCTGTTTTCCAGTGAAATATTCGCATGTCAGATGTGGATGTTACATTTTTACACAGTCAGGTTTTGGGACTGTGAATTTAATATCCACAGCCTTTGTGCAGATAAGTCGCACATTCCCCCGTCTCATGGAAAAAGGTCTGCTTTTGCAGGGATTGCAGGCAGGGTGTATGTATATAAATCACCATCTCTATCTGCATCTCTATTGGTTCCCAAACTCGGGAGCTTCCCGGGTGAAATCTGAAACTGGCCCCCTGTAGATGAAGGGCAAGGAGAAACAGAAGAAAGAGGAAGATCACTCCAGATTGGTAGGTGGCAGGCTTACAGCAAGGGCACTTACAAATGAAGCTCGCTTTGAGCAGTGAAGATGAGTTGATTTCCGCACCCACCTGCCAGATTCTTAAAAGGCTATATAGAAGCCTTAACAGGGTTCAGTCACATATACTGTCCAGATGGTCTTAACAATACATTAGTATCTCAAGGACGTGTTGTTGGGGTAGCTTCTAGTGTGGCAAAGGCAAACAGAAGGCACATTCCAAGGACAAGGTTGGGGGCGAGGAGCCTCCATTCACCTGGGTCCAGCTGGAGGGTCAGCCAGTAGTCATGTCCTCTCTGCGACCTCCTCCAGCAATCCCTGTCTCCATCTCTGTCTCTGTCTCTACGTCTAGCCCTTCTCTCTCTCTCAAGAATTCCTGGGGCCTCTAAATTAGTTCCATCCCTGGTATCCTCAGTATTTAAGTGAACACATTTTATTTTTTTCTCTTAGCTCATCTGTTCTGGTTCTTGTCATTTGTAACTGAAATTCTTCACTAAAAAAACTAACAAAAACATGCAAATCTTATATGAATACAACTACCACACTTTACAGTATATTCTAGAAGAAGATCTGAATAGATGAAGAGCTGTAACAAGTGGGCATCTAAGAAGACACCTTTCTATTTGGGAGAAATCCTCTATTTTGTGTAGCACTGGTGGAACCACTATGGAAAATAAAGGAGGGAAATACTCCCTTCTATTATTATCTAGGGAGAGGATGAGGGGGCATATGACAAGGGTTCAGCCAATGAATGTTACAGGCCTTGAATCTTTTTTTTTTTTTTTTCAAGCAACAAAACCTGGACTAACACTTTGAACAGGTTCAGTTATTACTGAAACTGGTAATTTCTAAACTTAAATTGGGGCTACAGTCCTTGAATCTTGAAAGAGTGATATCAAGATTCAGGGAAGTTGAGAGACTTTTCATAGGCATGGGGGTCATAAGAATCCAGCACCAGTGGTGTGTGGTGCTGGTGCCACACCTAAATCCTAACTATGGTGGACACACCCTAAGGTGACCCTCCAGTGAGTCACACTGTTGAATAATCCCTTCCCTTTGAGTGTGGGTGAAACCTGTGACTTGCTCCTAGCCAATAGAATTATGCAAATATGAGGAGCTAGTCACTCCTTTGAGCATGTTACATTATATAGAACGCTCATCTCAGAAGACTGGATAAAGAGATTCTCCTGCCGCCTTGAAGAAGCAAGGTGCTATGAGAGGGTCACATGACAAAAAACTGGACAACCTCTCAGAGGTGAGAACAGCCCCTGGCCAACAGCCAGCTAGAAAGCAGGGACCTCAGTCCTACAACCACAAGACACTGAATTCTGCCAACAACCATGTGATCTTGGACAAGTACCTGGAGACTCAGATGAAATGACTTTTTTGGTGGGGTAATTAGGTTTATTTATTTACTTATTTTTTAATGGAGGTACTGGGAATTGAGCCCAGGACTTCCTGCTTGTTAGGCATGCACTCTACCACTGAGCTATACCCTCCCCCCTGGGGACTCAGATGAAATTGCAGCCCTGGCTAACACCTTCATCAGAGTCTTGTGAAACCCTGACCAGAGGACACAGTTATGCCATGCCTGCTCTCCTGACCCACGGAAACTATGAGATAATAAATGTAGGTTATTTTAAGGGGTTGCATCTGTGATCATTGGTTACACTGCGATAGAAAACTAACAGACTGACCATACTCTTCCTATGCCTGATAATGCCTGTTGTCTCTCAGCTCTGCACTCACTTTTCACTTCTCTCTTATGCACTGCTGGGATTAAACCCTGACGACTACATTCCCCAAACTCCATTATTAGCTGGCTTTCTGTTAGATTCTGCTGATGGAAAGGAATGATGGAAGACTTGAAGGCAGGAGAGAAGTCTTTATTTTCACTTTTGGAGGAGGTTTCTGTAACAGCGCCACCAGAGAAATTAACCGAGGGTGAAGGTGGAAAGCTCTGGGCTCCAGGCTTCAGCAGCCTTAGTGAAAGCATGGGATACTGGTTTCCTGCTCAGCAGCAGTGGTGCAGACGCAGGAGTGGTAGCAGCAGTAGTGGTGTCTCCGGAAACCCGACGGTGGTTGTGGGCTCACGGGCTCCAGCCCAGAGGCAATGCTATCAGCCTGATCTCTGACTAACACTCCGATTCAGAGTAACTCTTTCTCCCTTTTTCTCTGCCCTCCTTTTTCATTTTGTTCTTTTTGCACTTCTAACACTCATGTAACCATTTCCTGTGTTAAATTCCCTCTGCTCGAATACCCGGAGTGGTGGTTTCTGATTTTCCAATTGAAGACTGACTGATGCAAAGACTTTATGAAATCTTGCTTTCTTGCTTCACTTCCAGACCCTGATTTTCCAAAGTTTTGTGGGTTCTATAAGTTTTCTTTTTTTTTTTTTTGATGTTTCTACAATCTTTATTAATGGCTTTGGATGTCAGACTCCTCAGAGTATCTCTCTCCTGTACACAGATGCCCTAGGCAGGATCCTTTTCCTCTAAGAGCTCCCATGTGAACCAAAGTGTAGGTAGGTCTGACTGGTAGAATTTAGGTTCCTTCCGTATAGACAAGGGACTTCAGAAAACACTATTTATTAGATACTACATTTTAAAGATAGGCATAAAAATTCAAAATTTAAAAACATGGGATGGATTACAAAAGATGTTAGGTACTGTGAAAAACAAACATTCATTACAGGAATTAATTCCACTACAATAGGGAGTCCTTATAATTGGATGTTAACACCCCTTTGTGGAGATCTGTATTATTATTATTATTAAAGTTTTCTAACGTCATTGAAATACATTCCTTTCGTATTTAAGTTAGCTAGAGTCTATTTCTGTTACTTGTAACCAGATATTCCAACTGTTAGAGAAATTTCGATATTGTAGAGTGTGTTTTCTCTTGCTGCTATAAAAAATTACAACAAATTTAGTGTCTTAAAACAACACAGATTTATTATGTCACAGCTCTGCAAGTTAGAAGTTCAACACGAGTTTTACTGGGCTAAAATCAAGGCGTCAGCGGGGCTGCATTCCTTTTTGGAGGCTCCAGGGGACAATCAATTTCCTTGCCTTTTACAGCTTCTAGAGGCCACTGCGTTCTTTGGCTTGTGATCCCCTTCCTCCAGCTTCAAAGCCAGCAGCACTGAACTTTTCTGACCCGTCTTCCATAATCAGATCTCCCTCTAACTCTGTTCTTCTGCTTCCCTCTCTCACTTTTAAGGGCCCTTATGATTACACTTGCTCCTCCTCCTCCCCCAATCCAGAAAAATCTTAAGGTCGGCTGATTAACAGCCTTCATTCCACCTGCAACCTTAATTATGCTTTGCCATGTAATATATTCACAGGTTCCAGGAAGTGGGCCATGGACATCTTTAGGGGGCATTAATCTGCCTACCACATAGAACTGTCATTTTCCCCTGGAATTAACCTATACATTTAATGCAACGTCAATTAGAATCTTGATAAGGTGATTCTAAATTTAATGTAAAAGGGATCATGTACAAGAACAACAAAGAAGCTTTTGAAAAATAGGAAGAATGATGGAGAACTTGCTTTACCAGACATAAAATATGCTATCAAGCTAAAGCAGTAAAAATACTTCGCCATTGGTGGGTGGTGGATGGTGTTGTGAAACCCAGAAATTCATTGGATTAAAACTAGAGCCCTTCTGTACATCAAATACAAAATAAGTTCCAGATGAATTAGATATCTAATTGTTAAGAAACTTTAGGAAGCGCTAGAAGTAAACACACATACACACACAATCTCAGGGTGGTGAAAATTATTTTTAAAAACCTGGAAGTCGTAAAGGAAAATACTGATATATTTGAATACACACAAATCTAACATTTCTGTACATTAAAACATACTATAAACCAAGATAACTGATAAGAGAGTCCAGGAGTTTATTTTAAATATATATAATCAAAGGATCAATACCCATTATATATATGCAAAAGAAAAACTTGAATTAAAATTAAATTTGAATATAAGAAGTAAACTAATAATTTATTGAGAAAGAAAATAAAATGTCCAATGAATATAAAAGTTAATGCTTGTTTGAAATCAGGAAAATGTAAATTAAGCAATAATAATCTGTCTCTAATTAGATTAGGAAAAATTAAAAATATGTATACTCTCTGGTATTCACTAGTGAGGTGGAAATGAGCCCTCAAACCCTGTTTGGAATAGCATTTTTTGGACAGTAAATTTGGAAGTATTTTTGAAAATAAAGAGAAATGCTCTCATGTTTACAACCTTATATATAACTTCATTTCTTGAGGCAGTTTTTTAAAAAATATATGTGCATAATTATGTTGTTACAGTAAAATATTGGAAACAGTCTAAGTGCCCATGGATAAGAGAAGAGTTAAATAAAATATGGTAATGCCCCCTTTGCAGTTTGAAAATATGTAGCAGATCTTTATGTCCTGATGTGGAAAGATCTCCAAGACATCAGTAAGTGAAAGAGAAAATTTCAACAAATATGTCTAGAGTTATCTCATTTGTGTAGAACAAAAAAATATATAATATCTGCATATAAGTAAGACATAATTTATTATAATACAATACAATCTTTTGTGTAACATGTTTGGAAGAGTACACACCAAATGGATATTTTATCTTATAAGCTTTTTGATTCTTTGACTTTTATAATAAACATGTGTTCATATATTACATGCATACTTAAAAAAATAATTAAAATGCTTTTATCCTTAATTAAAGAGAAGCCCAGTATAGAGAAAATAGATGGGGAAGATGTCCCCAAATTTATCAGTAGATATTTTGGGACAATAAGATCTTGGATGCATGAATAATACTTTTATGGCAATTTTTCCCATAAGCATGTAGTCTGTCATAAGAGAAAAAATATTCCAAAAAAATGTAAGAAAAACATTTAGTGATAACTAATTGGAATGTATCTCTGCAGTGTGGCAACGGCTAAGGAAGTGAGAGGAAAGAAAGGATAGGAAATATCCTTGAAGTCCAAAGGCCTGTGTTCATACCCTTGTTGTTATATCATATTCTATTTGAACTTAGGCAAATTATTTACCATCTCCAGGCCTTAATTTCCTCATCTGTAAGATGCACTGATAATAACACTATATGATCATTTTGAGGGTTAAGTGAATGAATGTATGTAAATAACCAGGAACACTGTAGGTTCTCAATAGCCATTATCTCCTCCCTTGCCGTTTTGCAGACTGCCTTAGAGAAGGAGCACCCCCTCCACAGTTTCGTGCTGGTCTTCATTTCTTTTCCTTAGACTAACTTGTACTCTTGATTTGTGCGTGATTACAACGACAGCTTAATTTTGTATAATGCTTTCATGTTTACAAGCATTTTCACAAACTATACTGTACTATAGTGTACTATACACCTTGCATTCTTGTATACAATTGTGTGAATCTCATTTTAGCTCCCTTCCACTTGGGTGCTAAGAAGTAAAGCAAGTGGTAAACATATTAGTAAGAATGTTTTTATAATGAACAAATTCTAGTGCTGCTTCAATCCCCTTGTTTCACAGAGCCCAGAAAGCTGAAGGGTTCTGCATAAGGGCTACTATATCAGTCAGCTTTTGCTACTTAACAAATACCCTCAAACTTAGTGGCTTAAAAAATTACAATCACTTATTTGGCTTATTATATGGCAGTCTTTATGGTCTGAGCTAGGCTCATCTTTTCCTGACTGGGCTCATGTCTCTGTCTGAGACCTCGGCTGGGATGGCTGAAGTAGCTACAGCATCTCTCCAAATGGCCGCTTAACCTCCAGCAGACTAGCCCAGGTCTATTCACACAGTGGTGTCAGGTTCCAAGAGCAGAAGAGTGAAGCTGCAAGGCTCCTTGTAACCTAGACCTACAGCTCACACGACATCACTTTAGTTGCATTCTTGTAGCCAAAACAACACAGCTACAATTCCAAGGGCAGGGAAGTAGACTCCACTTTTGCTGGGGGGAGGTAATTAGGTCTATTTATTGTATTTTTTTTAGGTGGAGGTACTGGGGATAGAACCCAGGACCTCCTGATGCTAGGCATGCACTCTGTCACTTGTGCTATACCTTTGCCCCACTAGACTCCCCTTTTTGATGGTAGAAGCTGTGACAGGGAAAGGAGGGAGATTTTTTGCAATCTATCGCTGATACATAGCTAATTAGTGGGTAAGCTTTGATGAGAAGTCAAATCTGATGACTGCTGATGCAGCAATTCCACTTGTGAGCATGTATTCAAAGGAAACAAAAATATTATGTTGGAGAGATACCAGTACCCCATGTTCATAATAGCATTATTTACAAGATCCAAAACATGAAAACAACCAAGTGTCCATCAACAGGTAAATGGATAAAGAAAATGTCACACACACACACACTTAATGGAACTGGAATATTATTCAGCCATAAAAAATCTGCCCTTTGCAGCGACATGGATGGATCTTGGGGGAAATATACTAAATTAAATAACTCAGATAACTCAGACAGAGAAAGATAAACCTATGGTCTCACTTACATGTGGAATCTAAACACACACACATATCAAAAAACAAAAAACCAAACTCATAGAAAAAGAGATCAGATTTGTGGTTATGAGAGGCAGAGGATGAAGGGTGGAGGAATTGGGTGACAGGTGGTCAAAAGGTACAAACTTCCAGTTGTAAGATAAGTGCTGGGGATGTAAACAAACACATAGAAACAAAAACAAAACCCTGATGACTGCTAAGTCCAGACCCACTGCAATATATTTTTGTAATTAAAAAATACTGAAATTCAAATGCATTCTTGATTTGCTCTTGTTCTCTTAATGTCCTTAGAAATGCATGACAGTGAGTCAAAAGGCTAAACTGGAGATTTTTTTTTTCATAAGATCTCCTAATCATGGAGTTAGCTATCTCAGAAAAGTAGAATGACTTCTTAGTGACATTCTTAAAGAGTGACAGCAAAACTTGTCTTCTCTAGGCTGAATCTGGGACACAATTGTTGAAAAAGATGAGGGGGTGATGACAGTATACATAAGGACTTTAATGTCCCTGAATCAGTCACGAATGGGGAGTTAAAAAAAATAAAACCCACAACACTTAAAAAACTCTGCCTCAGGCAACCTCAAAATGTTTGACATTTCATTTATTGGAAAAACGTAGCCTTTTGTAATTAAAAAAGTTTTGACGACTGAAAGTGACTTTAAGACCTGTTAAAATCAGGTCAGTGAAGCTGCTGCTGATCTCAAAGTTTTTATCTTAACATTGAGAGATTGGAGGCTGTGGATTTTCAGCTGTGCATGTAATAAATAGGTACTGCGGAGGGAAAATGCATCCGATGAAACACTTTTGGATTGAACTGATGCAGAGGCTTGCAGAAGCCTAGGGAATCCAAAATAAGTTTTATTCATGTTCTATTTTTATATGGGAACTACAAAAGAAATGAGCCCTATTAAAGTAGGGCGCTGTTGGAAGTAATACTTATTTGATTTGTCAACTCTGTCAACAATATGTTGACTGCCGTTGTCACAGTGTTCACTTGATCAAGATAGCTATCGAAAGTCGTACATGAAGACAATACGAGGATTAACTATACCAGCAGAGTCCTCACTTCATCTCCTGTGTCATCTGGGTTCAGTGCTTCCCTTACTGTTTGTGTTCACGCCACTGGATGCTGGGATGGTTGAATCATTGCTCACAGTTCACTCTGGATACATAGTCTTTGCAGCAGTAATTGCGAAGGAAAATCCTCTGCTTCCAAACTGCCTCTGATTGATTATCGGGCTGCAGCTTCAATTTATTTGCTTGGCTCTGCGGTCTTCAGCCTCCTTCACTACCAGCTCTGCCTATTCTCTCATCAGCCTTCTATGTTCTGCCTGTTCTAGGGCTGAGAGGAGTGTTCCAACCTCTTTCAGTTAATGGGAAAGGCAATTTACAGCTTGGGTTCTTAACAAATATGAAGTCTTGAATGCTCATTTTCAGTTAAGGTTTTTTTGGTTTTTGGGGGGAAGTAAAGTAACTGACTCGTACACTTATATGGAAAGAAAACCTGTCTATTGTACACTTCATTGGAAGCATACAGGGTTGCCTACAAAATAAGAGAAAAAGCAGAACATGCAGGCTTTAGAAAAGATAGGAACCAAGAGCAAGAATTAAGGAGAATCTGAGATTCAAATTCCAGAGGTGGGAGAAAGAGGGATTGTATTGGTCTGGCTTGTATCGCACTGGCCAAGGGGAGAGCGGGGCATCTTGATTGATAGTCCACGGTGACTGCAGTGTGTGTGGGGGTCATTGGCCAAGGAAATGTGACATACTACAAACCAAGTGACGTGGCAGGAGGGCTGGGGGAACAAAAACAGCAGCCCCTGCATTTGGAAACATAGCTACTACAGTGTTTATGGCCAAGTACCCTCTTTGGGTATAGATGTCCACGGTTTTGGTTTTTAAGCATTCCATCTCTGAACTTCGTAGAACTGCCCTGGGTGGCACTTATTTGGATTCTGGAGCCAGACTGCCTGGATTTGAAGTCCAGTGCTGTCATTTCCTAGCTGTATGTGCTTAGAATTGTTACTTATCCTCTCTGGATTTTGGTTTTCTCATCAGAAAAATGGAGATAATAAAAGTATTTTCATCATAGTGTTCTTACAATGAATCAAATGAATTAATACATTAAAAACTGTTAGAATAGTGTCTGACACCTAAGAGCTATATACTTCTTACTATTATTAGGGAAAAACAGTGCATTGCTGTATTGTCTGAGATAGTGAACTATGGTTTAAAATACTAATTGTGCTTATTAAAATGAAGAAATGATCTCCCTTTCCAGGCTTCACAGGCCACAGTGTTCCTGTTTATTTGTATTTGTTTTATTCGCTGCTGTGACAAATTACCACAAGTTTAGTGGCTTAATTATACAAATGTACTATCTCACGGTTCTGGAGGTCAGAATCTTACTGGGCTAAAATTAGGTGTGGGCAAGGCTGCGTTTCTTCTGGAGACCCTGTGAGAGAATGTTCCTTGCCCATTCAGTTTCTAGAAGCTACCTGCATTCGTTGGCTCATGGACCCTTGTTCCATCTTCAAAGCCAGCAATCACATCCCTCTGACTTCTGTCATCACGTCTCCTTCTCTGCCTCCCCCTTTCCCTTATAAGGACACGTTACAACAGGCCTGCGTGGATAATCCAGGGTAATCTCTCTTTCAAGATCCTTCATTTAACCATATGGGCAAAGTTCCTTTTGCTTTACAGCTTCTGGAGATTAGGACATGGACATCTTTGGAGGAAGGCGTTAATGCTGCCTGTTGTAGCCACTTAATAATTAGCTGCTATATTGAGAATGCCTAATTATTTCTTTCTTTCATTGAGTTATAGTCATTTTACAATGTTGTGTCAAATTCCAGTGTAGAGCACAATTTTTCAGTTATACATGAACGTACATATATTCATTGTTGCATTCTTTTTCACTGTGAGCTACCACAAGATCTTGTGTATATTTCCCTGTGCTATACAGTATAATCTTGCTTCTCTATTCTAAAATTTTGAAATTCCATCTATCCCTTCCCACCCTCCACCCCCTTGGCAACCACAAGTTTGTATTCTATGTCTATGAGTCTGTTTCTGTTTTGTATTTATGCTTTGTTTGTTTGTTTGTTTGTTTTTTAGATTCCACATATAAGCGATCTCATATGGTATTTTTCTTTCTCTTTCTGGCTTATTTCACTTAGAATGACATTCTCCAGGGACATCCATGTTGCTGCAAATGGTGTTATGTTGTTGGTTTTTATGGCTGAGTAGTATTCCATTGTATAAATATACCACCTCTTCTTTATCCAGTCATCTGTCGATGGACATTTAGGCTGTCTCCATGTCTTGGCTATTGTAAATAGTGCTGCTATGAACAATGGGGTGCAGGTGTCATCCTGAAGTAGGGTTCCTTCTGGATATATGCCCCAGAGTGGGATTCCTGGGTCATATGGTAAGTCTATACCTGGTTTTTTGAGGAATCTCCATTTTCCACAGTGGCTGCACCAAACTGCAAGAATGCCTAATTATTTCTTATCAAGAATGGTTAAGCTTGCTCACTGAGGTCAACATAGCCTCTGTGCTGTTCTTAGGTAATATTTTGTCAGAAGCCAAAACTAAAGTGTCAGTTTTTGAGTGAAAGAATATTAAATGTTGAAAGATAAAAACTTCTTCTGTCAGGTCTCTTGGTTAAATTTTGAAATGCTATTAAGAAAAGGATTTGCTCCCAAATATAGTATTGGCAAGTTTGACACCTTTGAAAATTCAGTCCTTGGGGTTTGGATTAGAGGAAAGGTCTGAGTATTCTGTCTCAGGTTCTAACGTACAGACTCCATCTTATCTGTGAGTGGCTCTGTGCCTCCCTCTAGAGCAGTGGTTCTCCACGGGGAGGGGCTTGTGCCCCCCCCTCCTCCCAGGGGATATTTTGGTTGTCTGTGTCTGGGGTGGATGAGTGCTACTGACAGCCGGTGGGTAGAGGCCAGGGATGCTGCTACACATCCTATAATGCACGGAGTAGTTCCTAGCCCTGAAAGAAGGAATAATCCTACCCAAAACGTCAGTTGTGTTGAGGCTGAGAAATCCTACTCTAGTGAGTAATCCCAATTTTTTTCACTTGATTATTTGGCTCCTTCTGAGACAGTACCTTACAGATTATAGGAAAGGTTTTTCTAGCCAATTGAATTTACATTTTACCAAATCATGTTTTCCTATCATTAAGCAAGTATAATTTCGTCTGTTAAAAGAAAAAAGCAAAAACTTTATGGTCTTTTAGAAAAATAATGATATACTGAAGAAAATTCTTGGAAAAGAGGCAAATTTATTTTATTTTTTAAAAAATTTTACATTGAAGTACAGTTGATGTACAATATTACATAAATTACAGGTGTAGAGTATAGTGATTCACAATTTTAGAGGTTATACTCCATTTATAATTATTATAAAGTATTGACTATACTCCCCATGTTGTACAATATATCCTTGTAGCTTATTTTATACATAATTCTTTGTACCTCTTACACCCCTAACCCTATATTGCGCCTCCCCCCTTCTCTCTCTCCACTGGTAACCACTAATATGTTCTTTACATCTGAGAGTCTTTCTTTTTTGTTATATTCACTAGTTTATTGTATTTTTAAAATTTCACATATAAGTGATAATACAGAGTATTTGTCTTTCTCTGTCTAACTTGTTTCACTTAGCATAATACCCTCCAGGTCCATCCATGTTGTTGCAAATGGTAAATTTCATTCTTTTTTATGGCTGAGCAGTGTTCCATTGTGTGTGTGTGTGTGTGTGTGTTTGTGTGTGTGTGTGTATGTTTGTGTGTGTGTGTGTGTGTGTGTGTGTATAAAACATCTTCTGTACCCATTCATCTGTTGATGGACACTTAGGTTGCTTTCAGATCTTGGCAATTGTAAATAATGCTGCTGTGAACATTGGGGTGCGTACATCTTTTCAAATTAGTGTTTTTGCTTTTTTTCGGGTATATGCCCAGGAGTGGAATCACTGGGTCATGTAGCAGTTCTATTTTTAGTTTTTGCAGAAAACTCCATACTGTTTTCCACAGTAGCTGCACCAATTTACATTTCCACCAACAGCGTACAAGGGTCCCCTTTTTTCCACATCCCCACCAGCACTTGTGATTTGTGGTCTTTTGATGATAGCCATTCTGACAGGTGTGAGGTGGTATCTCATCGTGGTTTTGATTTGCATTTCCCTGATGATTAGTGATTTTGGAGGCAAATTCATTTTAGACTCAGTGTTTCAGCTTTTTTTTTTTTTACTCTCACATCACATTGATTTAAAGAAAACTTCTATTTTCCTGTCTGTGGGAGGGGAGCATGGCTATAAGTGCAAATATTTTCTCAATGGAGGGTTTGTGAATCTTTTAAAACATGAACTTTCTAATCCATCATGTAAGGCTATAAATTCAGAACTTATTTGATGTAGGTGAGGAAACAGTGTAAAACGGTCTTCTGGTCTCTTCCTGACTGGGGGACAGGGTACGCAGCACCTTCCTCAGAGACCTGATAGAGAAAAGGGAAGAAAGAGCGATCTTTTGGTCCAATGATGAAAGCGGTTTTCATTCAGAGTTGTGACTTTCTCCTGGCAGCTGGAAGCCCGCAGCTGGGTGAAAATCACCCAGTCCCCTGCAGATGGCAGTAGCAGGCAGGGATGGAGCTCTTGCCAAGCAGCCACAGCAGAAACTGCAGGCTCCTGCTCCGGATCTTGGTCTGTTCAGACAGGCAGCCATGACGGAGCCTTATGACTACAGAGGGCTGATTTTGCTGCTGTTTGTTACAGTGAAATTCCACCTTCTGCACTGAAGTTTAGTTCTCAAGTGCTGCCTTAAGTGCTTTCTGAATAAGGTCCTGTGTAAGTGAATGCATACATAAGTAATATTCCTAGTTCTGGTTAAGCCCCAGCACACTTGTTTTGTGGGTAAGCCCTACCACATTTGAAAACCTACTGAATTGCAGGTACATTGCTGACAGGCACTGGGGAGCAAAAGGTGAGAAGAGCTAATTGAGGAGGGTGGGTAGGGTATAGTTCGGTGATGGGTGAGTGCCTAGCATGCACAAGGTCCTGGGTTCAATCCCCAGCACCTCCATTAAAATAAATACATAAACCTAATTATCTCCCCCCTCCAACAACAACAACAAAAAAAAAGCAAGGCTGGGGGCTCGAAAGCACACAAGCCAATGATTTCAGTATAATACTCCACGACCAAATACTCCAATGCTGTAAAAGTCAACGGATCAACTTAATCCAGCGAGAGGGGTCAGAAATACTTTTCCAATGAGATGGCACCTGAGCTGAGTCGAAAAGAATAAATAAGAGTTAGCCAGGCGGGGAAAGAGAAAAAAAGCAGGAGACAGTGTGAATAAATATCTAGGGGTGGGAAACATTAAGATATTTACTGTATTATTGGACTGTAAAGTTTAAGACAGGGTGACGGGAAAGTTATGTGGTGGCCAAATCACAGAAGTGCTAGAAAATAAAATGCTCTGCAATTAAAGCTGTTTGAGGTGTGCAGAAGACTGATCTGGGGTTCTTGTTTTCAATGGATTTCCTGACTACATCTGCAGAGATTTCTCTACACGCTGCCAACATGCTGAAGTTGAGTTAATCATAGTCCCCAGTTCAGAGCACATTGTCCTCTCTGTCTGGGCAAAGCTCTCCTCTTTCATGCTTACTTGTTTCCTTATTAATTACCAATTTTTCCCCCTTATGCTTGGTCCTCACTATCATTCCACTTCTCTTCTAGTACCCTCCTCTGTTCATGGATCTTTATTTAAAAAGAAATAGTGTATTAAAAAAAAAGACATGCATTTTCAATTTATATAAACGGTGTTGTGCTCTAAATCATATTTCTTGCAATTTTCATCCAACATTTTGTTTTTTTTGCCCTTGTCACATTGCTCCATGGTACATCTGGCTTGTTGCCTCTAACTGCAGTATGCCTCCCCACATTTTGCTTATCCAGTGTGCCCAGTTGATACATTGTTTTTGTCTTCCAAATCCTTCCCAGGGCAAATAGCTCTTTGATGAGCGTTCTTATCCTCATCCCTTTACAGGCCACATGAACATTTTTGTACCCCCAGTGGTTCTGATTCAATGCATCTGAGTTGAGGTCCAGCTAATTTAAACACAGTTTGGCGGCTGCTGTCACACAGAGGTGATTTACTGAGAAGGAGACAATGGTTCTCTAACTCTGGCGTTCATCAGTCTTCTGGAGGGCTTGGAAGATACTGCCTGGACTCAGGTGCTGACCTTACACTTGCACAATCCCACCCCCACCAGGAAGTAGGTACCTTTTTCAGTTTTGCCTCATGCTAGTTCTGGCCCTGGCTGGACTGGACCCCACACCTAGGGTTTCTGATTCAGTAAGTAATTAGGTCTAGGGGGTGGTAGAGGTGGAGGGTGGGACCTAAGACTTTGCATTTCTAACAAGTTCCCAAGTGATACTGCTGCTGCTGGTCCAAGGACCACACTTTGAGACCCATTGCATTGGGACCTTGCTGAGACAAGAGGGAAGGGATAGGACACAAACAAGGTTAGATAAATGAAGAGGGGGCACAGCTGTTGGGATGCGCTGAAGACTGGCTGGAACCAGCAGAAATCAAGGTGGCTTTGAGAATAGTCCAGCCACTGATCTTTAGATCATTTTACCTTCATTATAATACTAAAAGTCACTCCCCCTTACACCACGACAGGTCTGAGAAGGACCATAAAAGGCCAAAAAGTGGGCAGTGGCCTAATGCCTGGGAAATCCCCACCCTTCCCCAAAATAACAAGAATATTCCTCCTACTCGTTAGCCTATGAAATTACTTAACCCATAAAAACCAATGACCGCATGCCCTGGCGGGGCTCTTACTTTCTGAGACGGTCAGCATTCTGCCTCTGGAGTGTGTATCTCTTTAATTAAACTCGCTTTCACATTTCTTTGGCTGGCTATTCTTTGCCGCAAAGCCAAGGACCCTCACTTGGCAGTCAGTCGGTAGTAAGGACTCCTGTGGGTCCCAGGATGTGATATTTCCCTCTCCTGCAACATTGCTACTCAAAGTTTGGCTCGAAGACCAGCAACACTCAAGCCACCTGGAGCTTGTTAGAGGCACAGAGTGTTGAGCCCCATCCAGATCTACCAAACAGAATCTGCGTTTGAGCAAGATTCTCGGGTGATTAGTAAGCCGGTAAAGTTTGAGACGCACTTGCTTTGGGAGATAAAGGGAGGTTACATCTTTCTACCAAGGGAACTAATTACAAGGAGACTTTCAAATTTCCTGAAGGCAACCAGGGGACATTTTTCAAGGAAGCTAAGGTATCTACCTAGGCTATTTCAGCTAGAGGCACACCATGTCTGTTTGCCCTTTGCTGGTGCTTTTAATTTTGATCATTTGGCTAGAGTACATTCTGATTTTTCTACTATGAAAATATGTATTGAGAAATTATGTTCACTTCCTGTTTAATGCAGTTACTAGAGAGAGATTGTCCTTGGATGAGGCATGGAGGTCAGTTTGGCTGTCCCCTCAGCCCTTCATTTTTGCCCCAGGACAAGTAATAAAATGGTCAGAACATCTCTTTTTCAAACAGTGGCCAGGCAAGTTTACGGGGCTTGGCAGTGGAGTGGGGTCAGTCCACTCCTGAGACCAGATAAGGTAAAGCAGCTTGGGATACAGGGATGTTCAGAAGTGGGAAGATGAAGCCATCTTCAGCAGAAGGCTGGAAACTGTGCAGATTATACACGACTTGATGTCACTGAGAATTGTCTTGGACAGGGAATAAAAAGTTAAAATCCCCCCCACACAAATAGGCAAACGTGACTACTGGTATATAGAAACTTCTATCTTGTTGATTTGAAGAGGATCAAAATGATGCCTTGTCCAGAGAAAAGAGCCGTGCCTAACTTTTGTAAGGGTCTCAAACTTCACCCTGTGTGAAACTGACATAGTGGCATATGTCAATTACACCTCAGTAAAAAACCAAAACCAAAACCTCCCTCACCTACCTGCTTGAGTACGAAGAAACAGGGGAGGAAGCACAGGGGAGAAAAAAATTTTAGTTAACATTTCAGAAATATTATCAATCCGTGCGTCTGGCAATATATAAACAGATTCTATGGATACAATCCCTCAGAACACAATGACCACCCACCTCCAAAAAAGGCAACGTATATATTATAAAATTATGTAAGCTCCCCTCCTATGAATCGAGTGGAAATAGCCATGTGCATGTAACTGAGGGTTATACCTGTTCATGGTAAGCCAAGTGGAGTTTTCCGTGGCCCACTTGGGGACCTATGGCCTGGCATCTAGGGAATGTTGAGCAACAGCTCTGGCCTAACACAGTTCCAAGGGGAGCGCATCAGCGCCCCCCAGCAGGGAAAGCAGGAGGTACAATGAGTGAAAAATCACTATTTCTTAGGTATGTTACAATCTTTTTTGACTCTGCCCTTGCTCACATTTCCTCACAGCCTGGAATACGTCCTCCCTCTCTCCTCTTCCTCCCAAACCCCAGCTTGAAATTCTTTAAAGCCCAGCTGATGTCATTGTCTCTTCCACGTAGCTTGACTTGATTCTTCCCTTCCCCATTTACTAACTGGAATCTTTCTCTACCTGGCTCTTAACACATTTTGTTTCTCGATTAGAAAGCCTGTGTCCTTCATTAAAATAATTTTTTTATTATGGTGAAATATACATAGTGTGAAATTTACCCTTTTAACCATTTTTAGGTATACAATTCAGTGGCATTAAGTACATCCACAACATTGGCCACCCATCACCACTCTCCATTTCTGGAACTTTTTCATCATCTCAGACAGAAACTATGTACCCATTAAACAATAACTCCCCTCCCCCGCAACACACATAACCCCCAGTTACCTCTATTCTACTTATCATCTCTGTGAATTTGCCTAGCTTAGATTCCTCATGTAAGTGGAATCATACAGTATTTGTTCTTTTGTGTCTGGCTTATTTCACTTAGCGTAATGTTTTTAAGGTTCATCCATGTTGTAGCATATGTCAGAATTTCCTCCCTTTATTGAGGCTAAATAGTATTCCATTGTATGTACATACTATACTTTGTTTATCCATTTGTCTGTTGATGGGCATTTGGGTTGTTTCCACCTTTTCGTTATTGTGAATAATGCTGCTATGAACATGGGTGTGCAAAAATCTGAGTCCCTGCTTTTAATTCTTTTGGACGTATATCCAGAAGTAGAATTACTGGATCATATGGTACTTCTTTGTTTAACTTGTTGAGGAAGCATCCCTCATTTTTTAGTCTATATAAACAAAGGTAAAAAACAAGAGCCCAACTAACAATGTATGAGATATCTGGTTAGAGTTCCCAGCTAAACTTCTGGAACTATATTGACTGACGATACAATTCAGTCAACCCAATCCTATCTCCTGCTGCTCTGAACCACGCGCCAACTCCAGGCCTGGGGATCCTCAAAGCATAGGGGCCATTTTATCATGTCTCTGGCAGAGTTATTGCAACCCCAGACCTCTGCAATTTTTCTTGTCTGGCTCTTGAGTCACCTGGCATCTGCAGCATAAGACTGCTCTTCTGGTTTCCACTGTTGATGATCTGCTCCCCTATTCCCAATGAGGAGCACGGCACTTTCTGAAGAGGAGAGGGTTTCCTACCTCCCCTATCCCCCACCCCCACTTTATGTCACCTCTTTCAGCTGCCTTTGAGCAGTTGAACAGTGAGCGTTTACAGTTGTCGAATTGCTCAATAAATAGCCTTGCTCTGGTCATGAGTGTTGGTGTTCAGCAATCTGGCTCTTTTCTATCTGGGCACACAGCTAAACTAAGTTTCTCAGCTATCCTTGCATCTAAGCAGGATCATGTGACTGAGTTCTGATCCATGACATTTGGGCAGAATTGGTGCATGCCACTTCCAAGCCTGACCTATGAAGCATTCCACATTTTCATCTATGTGTCTGTCTCATCATCTATTAGTTAGATGGCACCAGAACTACCTGAAGTCACAAAATGGAAGCACCTGGATCCCCGAGTCATCACTTGGAGGACAAAGGTTCAGGAGAACTGCCCAAACAAGAACGTTTGCATAGCACTTTGAGGGAAGAAGAAAGGAATTTTTATTGTGTGAAGCCAGTGAGATTATATACTCTGATGAATATGTTTGCCGTTTCAATTTTACAGCTCCCTATAATAAAGGCCTGGGCCAAGACCCTGTGAAACTCTTCTCTGCAGCCCTGATCTTGACAATTCTGTTGATTGTCTTCCATCATTCCCACCCCTGTGTCTCAAAGTAGGCGCCATCCTTTGACTCATCCTCTCTTTTAGGCTTGTTTTCTAATTTGCTGGCCATGCTTCCCAGGGGAAGGAAGGCAACCCCGCCCCAACTTCTTTGTGGAAGAGTCTTAATCCCAGTGTTTGCTAATCCATTCTTGGGCTGCAAAGTATCCCTCAAAATTCTTCCCAGAGGATTTAGGAACCATCTATAAACAAGACTTCCAATAGGCTGTTGTGACATTTCTGGGTATTGAGTAAGCATGCATTAAGTATGGTCTTAAGCTACCCATTTAGTATTCTTTATTTGACAGTAATTCATTAAATGCATGGCCATTTTTTAAAATCACTACTAGGCCAAAAATAATTAGCAGTAACTTCAGAGTGGGAATTATGAATTATTCATCTTTATATCTCCAATAATGCCCACCATGTTATTTTGCAAGTTGAAGTACTCTCTGATGCTGAAATTAAAAGGGGCAGCTAGCAGGACTTTTACCCACAGACCTGCCAACTCACTGATTCAACCTACCTCCTCCAGCCCACCGCTCTCAATTGACAGAGAGGCTGAGATACCATCCACCTGTGTACTCTGGGAAAAGCATTTTTTTCTAAACCCTTGCCTAGATCCCAGTGTGAATTTTTCAGTCAACTTTATTACGATAATTTACACATGATATGATGTTTGGATATTAAGTATATAGTCTGATGAATTTTGACAAAATAAACAGCCCCAAAACTACCACACCAATAAAAGATGTGAAACATTTCCACTTCACCAGAAAGTTTCTTTATTCCTCTTTAAGGCAATCCCCTTTCCTCAGTGTCATACCTGTTACCCCCAGGAACTATTGATGTTATTTCTATCACCATAGATTAGTTTTATTTCTACAACTATGTAAATGAAAACTATATAGTTGGTGTTCCTTTGTGTCTACCTTTTCACTCAACATAATGTTGGTGAGATTCATCCAGGTTAGTGCTGAATGGTAATCCATCGTACGAACACACCACACTCTGTGTACCCATTCATTTGTGGTTGGACATTTGTGTAGTTTCTAGTTTGGGGATATTATGAGTAAAACTGCTCTGGCATCTTATACAAGTCTTTTTGTGGACACATGTTTTCATTTCCCTTCGGTAAACACCTAGGAACAGAGTGGCTGGGTCATTCTTCAGATGCATGTTTTAACTTTATAAGAAACTGCCAAAATTTTCCCTAAAGTGGTTGTGCTATTTTGTACTTCCATCATCAATGTATGAGAGGACCAGTTCCTCCACATCCTTGTCATCACTTGGTATTGTAGGTGCTAATATAATATAACAGAGATTTCATTGTAGGAGGGAGGGAGAGGGAGAGAGAGAGAGAGAGAGAGGTTGAGGAGGGAGAGAGAAGAGAAAGACAAACGAGGAAGAGGAGAGGAGCAGAAGGGAAGGGAGAAGAAAGGCAAAGAGAGGTAAACAAAATCAGCACCTAAGAATTAGAATCATAGATACATTCAGGTTTTTCCAGTGTTGGCTCTGATCTCTTATCAACTGGACCGCATTGCCTTTCAAGGGAGAAATATGAAGCAGTGTTCTTCCCGTTACTGCAGGGGTGGTCTGAGCAGGACATTGCATAGAGTTTATTCTAGGGAGCTGGTAGTTTTTCAAATATAATTTGGACTGGAAAAACTGCAATTCTGAAAGAATTATCTGCATGTCAGGAACTGGCAGTAATTTTGAAATTCCTCTTCATGATGTGAAACCTGGCTGTTTTGTACTCGCGGGAGGAGACATCTTTTTTGCTTTTCTTTTGTTAAAGCATAAAATGAAGGCTTTCTTCACTGCCGGCACATTCGAGCTAATGATCAGCAAAGAGGCAAAAGCCAGTAGCTATGACAGATAACATGGGGAGAGGGAAAGAAGGACAGGACATATATTCTTAAACTTCACTTCTTCCTAAACAAGCTCAAAGCCGATGTTGCTCAACAGGAAATATCATGAACATTGTTATGAAGTATGATTCAAAGAACTAGTCTTTCTTGGGTGAAAGGACAGTCCTTCTGAGAATGATGACTTTGAATATAGAAAGTAAGAGTCTAAGTCGTGAAGGCAAAAATGTGGATGTAAAGAAATCCCTTAGAAATGACCGTTGTTATGAATATCTGCTCAATAATGCCATTATTCTCCTTATTGAGGCATAATTTCATGGCATTGTGTTGTCACACACTCCTCTGCTCCCTGATGCAGAACTCTGGATTATTGAAGAACAGCTCATCAGCTTTAAACCCAGAGAAGAATGAATGAGAGGGGTGTTCCCTGCCTTCTCACTTTGGGGTCCTCACTGTGGATTCAGGGGGTGGTGTCTCACAGGAACAATTAGTGGGGAGCGGAGGCAGCTCCCCAAGTTTCCATTGAAAGGGACATCTGGCTCACTCATCACTAATCAAGTCTTACCCAACACCATCCTCACAACCACGAGCAAGGCAAAGAGGGGGGTCGCCGCTGCTTCCTTCATCAATACCCATCATGTTTGTAATGTCTTTTCTCCTAAAAGCTGTCCTTAGCTAGTTGAATTCAGGTCCCTGATGCATGGTATGTAGATAGCAAATCTGAGCTTCCATTCATTCACTGGTGTGATTCATATTTATTCAGGTCTTGCTGTATACCGGGTACTGTTTTAGGTACCGAGCATACACAGTGGTGAAAAAAACAGAAAAAAATCCCAAAAAACCCACTGCACAACTCTGCCTTCATACCAGTAGGGGGAGACAGATAATAAAAATTATAACTAATGTAAATTATAGAAAGTATTAGAAGGTGGTGTATATGGAGAAGTAAAACAAAGCAGGGTAGGGAGTAAGGAGTGCCGGGGTAAGACAGGGATGGGGGGGGCCTGGGATAGTAAATAAGCTATTACTACTATCAGTGTTTATGGAAGCCAGGTTTCACCCAGCCCACAAATGGGATTTCTCTCATCTTTCTGTATACTGCCACTGCCATGACAACCTAGAACTATGTCAAAGTGATTCTAGATGATCCACTCCCTGCTCTGGAGAAGGAGACTAAATTGGGATATCATTATATTCTGTGTAGGTAATGACATCAGCATCACACATCTCAGTACCTTGTGGGTATCAGGTGATGATAGGCCAAGACCAGGAAATAAGGCACCAAGTTCGAATCACGGTGTGAACCTGCCCCTAGCCCTGGTTATACTGTGCACATTATCGACTTAAAGCCTGATCTTTTTCTTTTCATATTAGTAGCATATTTTCCTCATGGCTAGAAATATTTTTATGATGTGGTTTTATCCCTGGAAGAGTATTTTCCTTTGTATGTGTTGTGATTTTTGAACAATTGCATTATTTTAGGACATTTAGTTAGTTTCCAAATTTTCACTAGGATGAAGTATTTCCACATGTAACTTTGGACACATTTGTGAGTTTATCCTTAAGATAACCTGCAAAGGGTAGAACTGTGGGCTCTGAAGATATGCAGAGTTTTAAAATTTTTGATGCAAATTACCAACTGCCCATTAGAGAGCGTGAACTTAGCCGCACCTCTCCAGCCATGTATGAGAATGTTTATTCTCTTATATTTTTACCATTGCTTGTGTTGTCAATCTTTTTACTTTATTAATTTGAAAGGTGACACTTGGTATCTCAATAATGTTTCATTTGCCCTAGTTTTGATTGTGAGGTTTACTCGGATTTTATGTCTCCTTTTGGAAACTGTTCATTTTTAATTGGAGTGTATATCTCTTTCCTGTTGATAGACAAGATCTTAAGGGTCTCAGCTTCTTCTCTGTCATATATGTTGCAGATATTTCCCCTAGTTTTAAAGTTTCTTTAATTTTATTTGCAGAGTTTTAAAAAGATATGTATTAATGTTTTGACACCTAAAATCTTATTTAATTTACTATGGCCTTATCTATGCTTTTTGGATAAATGCTTTCTGTGCCCTCCCAAATTATGTAAATATTCACTAAAATTCTCTTAATTTTCTATAATTTTAACATTTAAATAAACAGTGGTATCAGAAATTAACTTTTGTCTATGGATTGATGTAGGGCTCCTACTTTACTTTTTCCTAAATGCTTATCTAATAGTTGCAGGACCATCTGTTAAATAATCCATACTATTCTCACAAATATAAAACGCCAAATCTATCATATACTAACCACTTGTAGGTACTATATGAAGCAAAGCAATATGAAGTTGCTCTTTCAGAGTCAAAAATAGTAGGATATTGATAATTCTACATGATTCAACCTAATACTAACTTCTGGCAAAAGTGAAATTTCATTTTATTAAAGGATGATGTCGAGTATATGAACAATTGAAAAAAAATAAACTCAGTTAAAAAAGATTTCATAAAAATAGATAAAAAACAAATTTCTTCTCTATAGCACAGGGAACTATATTCAATATCTTGTAATAACCTTTAATGAAAAAGAATATGAAAATGAATATATGTATGTATATGCGTGACTGGGACATAATGCTGTACACCAGAAATTGACACATTGTAACTGACTGTACTTCAATTAAAAAAAATTTCAGATGTGTATAACCAAGACATTTTGGCTGGCAAGAATAAATAAGTTGAGATGGGATGAAGTCAGTGGATGGGGTTGACCCCAAACATTTTTTTCCCCTAAAAATACACGGAAATGCTGCACGCTGCATTTTAAAAATATAATATTGTTTTCACCCTATGGACTTTTGGGTCCACTTCACACCAGCTGAGCTGGCTCGCTAAGCAGAGCTCTCCTTGTAAGGTCTTTCCTGCTCTCTGTCTTCTCCCTGCTGGCCTCATTATTAAAAATGTGCTACTGTCAGATATAAATGATGTTTCTCACTAAGTACGCTCAATAGCATTTTCCTTTCACTCTGTTTTCCCTCCAAATCTAACAATAAGCCATTTTGCTTTAGTGAAAAAGATCCCGAGCCTCTCTGAGTATTCCCAGGCTTGCAAGTTGGCATGACTGGCAGTCTGAGTGATTGATCCCTAACCTTTGGGCACTCAGGCAATTACAAATTGCCCATAAGCTTTGCTGTGCCAGCAGAGCAAATAAAAAACTTAGGGATCTAATTCTGGGTCAGCAAAGCTCTCTTTTAATGAAATTATGTGAAATAGGAATTTTAACCATAAGAGGGAATTCTTTAGAGAACAATGAAAATTATTTATTATTTAGAGTGTCCCTTCTAATCATCATGAAACATGATAATGAGTACTTCTTTTTTTCTTCTTTGGCCATGCAGAAATTTCTTTCAACTTCCAGCCTTCAACGTTTCCACTCATCTCAGGACAGGGGTAGAGAAATCCAAGTTTCTGGTGTTCAAAGAAAAATAAAAGTCAAAAAGAGCTCTGATAAACCACAGTTTCAGTATTTTCATTCCCATAATTCTGGGAGTTGTCAATGATTCTTATTTGCACTAATGAGGCAATAACTCAAGAGCTGGTCCTCTTCTGTCAGGAGGCAAATATTATGAAACAGAACTGTCATTTGTCTTAGAGCTCTGCTTTATGCAGAGGCGTATGTGGAAGTGCTTGTAAGAAAAAGGGCATTTTCTCAGCCAAGCTAGAATGAGCTGTAATAGACTGATTGCTAAATGGTTTATCATAAAAATATCAGTACTGGGAAAGAACATTAAAGGTCATATGGTTCAATCTCCCATCTACAAATATACTCATTCAAAGCATAAAGGCCAAGTTAACAAGTTTTTGAAGCCGCTAAACACTGTCATCATCTAATTGTACGACCTCTCTTTTCCGGAAATGTTCTATGACACATGTATTTTTCAATTTGATTGTCTTTAGAATTTTGTGATGTTGAGGAAAAATTGCTGACATCCTAGACCAGGTTAGAATATTCTAAGGAAAATGATTGTTATTTTTTCCAGGAGAATAAGTGGTTTACTTTTCTGTTTAGTTATTGCTGTTATTTACTGGTTGCAGGAAGAGAGCACTGCTCCTGATCTCCTTGTTGTTAATGGTTAGATTAATGGCCCTCCATGCACCACATATCCCTGTCTGCCCTTGTGTGGTTTTCCTGCCTACCTCACTGGCACTAAGCTTGGTCATGTGACTTTCTTTGGCCAATGGGACATTAGTAAATGTGACACAAGCAGATGCTAGCAAAGTGCTTGTGCCTTGGGGCTTGCCTTCTCTTTTGCTGCTTTAAAAATCCAATTTCCATGTGAGCAAGCCCAGGCCAATCAGCTAGAGACAGATGGCCCAGCCAACAGGCAACACCAACTGCCAGACCCGTGAATGAGATCATTTTAGACCACTCAGTCCCATTTGAGCCACCAAAAACTGAAACTGCATAAGGCAAGACCAGCAGAAGAACCACATAGCTGAACTCGGCCCCCACTGCTGATTGACAGAATCATGAGCAAATAAAATGGTTGTTGTTTTAAGTCACTAAGTTTTATGGCAGTTGGTTTTGAAGCAATAGGTAACTGATGCACTCGTGGTATACAGTGGAGTCACGTATTTCCCTGAGGTTGGGTTTTCTAGTTAATGTGTAAGGAAAAAATCATGTACACTCAAAATTACCATTGAAAATCCCTCAGGCAGTTACCATTGATAATCAAAGCAAACATTTCCCCCCTCTATCTCTGGAAAAGATGGCTAGTTTTCTTTCTTTTTTTTTTTATTGATGTACAGTCAGTTACAATGTGTCAATTTCTGGTGTACAGCACAATGTCCATCCTAGTCATGCATATACATACATATATTCTTTTTCATTAAAGGTTATTACAAGATATTGAACATAGTTCCCTTTGCTATACAGAAGAAACTTTTTAAAACATCTATTTTTATATACAGTGGCTAACATTTGTAAATCTCAAAATCCCCAATTTATCCCTTCCCACTCCCTTTCTCTGGTAACCATAAGATTGTTTACTATGTCTGCGAGTCTATTTCTGTTTTGTAAATGAGTTCATAGTATTCTTTTTTTTTTAGATTCCACATATGAGTGATATCATATATTTTTCTTTCTCTTTCTGGCTTACTTCACTTAGAATGACATTCTCCAGGAGCATCCATGTTGCTGCAAATGGCATTATTTTATTCTTTTTATATGGCTGAGTAGTATTCCATTGTATAAATACACCACAACTTCTTTGTCCAGTCATCTGTTGATGGACATTTAGGTTGCCTCTTTGTCTTTGCTATTGTATATAGTGCTGCTATGAACATTGGGGTGCATGTATCTTTTTGAATTAAAGTTCCATCCAGATATGCTAATTTTGTTTTGAGCACTGGATGAAATAATTGGCTTGTATTTGGGGTCATGTTATGTAAAACCACATTCTGTGTCTTTAAATAATCAGCTTATAATCCTTTGGATCATCACTAAAATCACTTCTCTCTTTCAAACACTCCTAGCCCCTCGTCCCTCTCCCCCTCATCATGCTCCCCTAGCAAAATTCTAATGCTGGTTACAGCCAATTCTTCTTCTACTTCTCATCAGTGATGAAGAAGCTGAAATTTGCTGGAGAAAATTACACAGCCTCTGTTGGGGACTCTCAATTGAAGTTTGTTACCACACATCTCTAATAGGCTTTCAGTACTGCTGGCTAATTCTGTTTTATTTCTCTTGTAAATTCACTTTCCAAATCCGGACAACTATTTCACACTTTCTTCTCTCTTCTTATATTCTCAAACACCAATTTTGACTGTAAAGTTGAATGAATTTTGACAAATGTATACACACATGTAATCCCCACCATGATCAAAAGAGAGAACATTTCCATCATCCCAGAAAGTTCTTCCATGCCTCTTTACAGACATATGTTTTCACTTCCTTTGAGAAAATTCTTGGAATGGAATTGCTGGGTCAAAGGGTAGTTATATTCACCTAGAATTTGCCACCAAATTTCTTTTTTTTAATTAAAAATTTTATTTTATTTTTGGGGGGAGGTAATTAGGTTTACTTATTTATCTTATTTTTAAAGGTGGTACTGGGGATTGAACCCTGGACCTTGTGTATGCTAAGCATGCACTCCATCACTTGAGCTATACCCTCCCCCCTGCCACCACATTTCTAGTGAGCTTCTCTGGCACCCTGGTTTATTGCTTGCCATCCTAAGTCTGGGGCACCTCAGCAAACTTCTTGGCCACCCAGTAGGCTATAGCCAAATCCCCTTCAACAAGGTCTGAATCTCTGAATTGGTGCCATCCTCTAAAACTGTCCTTCTTCGGCTGTTCTCCCAAAGCCCTACAGATAGTGGCTACTTCCTTTATCTGCCATTCTTGTAGAGTTAGCTTCACTCCTCTTAGTAGTTAGGCCCCTGTTACTAGTTAATCTTATTTATGTTAAAATTTCCCTGTTCACATTACTGGTGTGGTTTTTGTCTGTTAACTAGATCCTGATTAATACATCCCACATTACCACATCTTTTCCACTACGTGTCAAGAACATGTCCCGAAATATCTACCCCTTCCCATTTCTACTGTAAGCAGCCAAGCCATGCTGCCAACATGTTTTATTTGAACAAATGCAGCAGCTTTCTATCTGGTTTCTCTACATTTCCATTGACCTCTCCCCAGACCTCTGTAATCCATTCTCTATATAAGAGCCATAATTTAATTTCAGTCACATTACTAAACTGTTTAAACCCCTTCAATAAGGATTTCTGGTTTTAGCTTAGAGATGTAGGGAGCTAGAATGAGAGTCGCTCCTATTCATAGAATAAGGAAGATCTGGACAAGTTGCAAATTAATGACTTTTCTGGAATACATCAGAGAACTGAGGTTATGCGGCCATGATATAACACAAAACCTGAGGAAAGCCGGGTTCCTGCAGGGAGATGTAGGATCTGAGCATTTGCTTATATTGGGCAGATTCTGCTGGATTCTGTATAAGCTGGAAAGAGTTGGCTGAAGCCAACTGTTTTTCATGAATGGCTCACGGCCAAACATGGGCCAATTTAAAGACTTCATCTTCTTGTAGGATTTTCCTCCACAAACCCCATCATGCATTCGTATAGAAGACCAAGGAGAATCCTGATAAAGCTCCATCATGCTGCTGGCTGCTGGGGTGTGGGGGGAAGTAGCCACTGCTGAAACTCTGCTCAACCGATCTTTCCTACTGCCCCTATGGAACAAAAGCCTACATTTATAGGGGGGAGAGCAACAAACACGTTATCTTAGGGCACTAGTGAAAATCCATTGTAGTTGGGGAAGATAGAAGACAAAAAGCTCTATTTCTGAAGGAAAGGCAAGAATATGTAGTGGGCCAAAAGTACAGCTGGTAAATCCAGAGCACTAGGGAAGGTCGTGTCCCTGAGAGTCAGAGACACAGCACCAGCCCAGGACTGAGGCTTAATCAGGTCATCAGAAGATGCTCTTTTCTCCTGACCCTCACCACAGGTCAACAAGCATCAAGTAAAGAAACAGTGGCATAGAGCTGGGGGAGCTTCAAAAGATACACACCCTCTGTGATGCAGCACAAATGGAAAATCAAGGCCAAATGAGGAGGAGACATTGAGAAAGTAACTCTGGCAAACCAGCACATCCTAAATAGAAGATATCACTTGAAGACTGTTGTGTTTTAAGGGTAACCATAACAATGACAAATCTTATATCCTGACCAGGTTAACACAAATGTCCATGCTAAAGTCCTAGCAGAAGGGAAGGCATGCTCATCAAGCATAAAAAGATGTACCTCAGTATTTACTATCCTACACGAGGTATCTGGCTTTCCGCAAAAAATATGAAGCATATAAAAGAGCAAGAGTAAACACACTCCCAAGAGACAAAGGAATCATCAGAACTAGACTCACATATGACATATCATGAAAAAATCAGATGGGGAATTTAAAATTATGATGAGTAATATGGTAAAGGCTGTAATGGAAAAGGTAGGCAACATTCCAACAGAGAGATGAAAATTGTTAAGAAAGAAACAAATGGAAATGGTAGAAATAAAAACCACAGTAACAGAAATGAAGAACATCCTCAATGGGCTTATCAGTAGACTCAATACAGCTAAGGAAAGAATCACTGGACTTGAAGATAGGTCAATAGAAACCACCCAAACCAAAGCACAAAGAAAAAGAAGGAAAAAACCCAGAACAGAGCATGAGAGCAGTGTGACAATATCAAATGGACTAACATAGGTGCAACTAGAATTCTAGAAGAATAGAGAAAGAATAGGGCAAATGAACTATTTGAAGAAATAATGGCCTAAAATTTTCCAAGTTTAATGACAAACACCAAACCACAGATTCAAGAACCACAGATCCAGAGAACACCAAGCAGGATAAATCACACATGCACACACACACTATTTTATACATTTAAAAATAATCTAATTCTACCACTAAATAATATAATGCAACTTCACTTTAAGCAAAAATGGAGTATTTGCACAGACTAAAAATTTCTCTCCAAAAGAAATTGTTAATTACTGTCTTGCTTTCAATATGTCCACAATGTCTTTGATACTCCAAGAAGTGGAGCTTATTTCCTCTCTCCTTGAGTTACCTGGTATTAGTGACTTGTTTTTGATGAATAGAGGGTGTAAAGGGAGGAAAAAGTAACTTTACAGTGGAGAGAAACGTGGCAGACACCACTTTAATCAAGTAATCATGATTAACATCACCAGAAATAAGACACACTGATATCATGTACTGCCTGATGTAACGCAATGGGAAGGGGAATTCACCTTTGTGTCATTTGTCTCAAAAATCTATCACCTCAATCGAATTGTGAGGAAACTTCAGACAAACCCAATCCAAAATACCTTACCAGTTTCTTCAAAAGTGTCAAGGTCATATAAGACAAAGAAAGCCCGAGGAACTGTTGCAGAATGGAGAAGAATAAGGAGACGTGACATGATAGCTAAATGCAGTGTAGAATCCTGGATTAGATTCTGGAATTGAAAAAGGATATTAGTTCCAAAATGGGTGAAGTCGGAATAATATCTGTGGTTTAGTTAACAGTATTGCGGCAGTGTTAATTTCTGACTTTTGATAATTGTACTGTGGTTATGTAGCTGTTAACCTTAGGAATCTGGGTGAAGGGTACACAGGAACTCTCTGCTATCTTTACAGCTCCTTTGTACATCTAAAATTATTTCAAAATAAAAGTTAAAAATAAAGCAAGCCTCTAATGACTTTCTATTGCACTTAGAATAAAATCCTAACTCCCACACAGCATTCATGATCGATCCTTACCCGACCTCTTCATCCTCATCCTGTACAACTCTCTCTTTTGGTTACTGTCCAACCATATACATTCCTTCTCAAGGCCTTCACTCTATTGGTTTCTCCTGCTAAGAGTGCTCTTTCCATATATTTTTTCAAGTGGCTATATTGTCATCGTTTGTATCTTAGCCTAAGAGGTCTTTCTGACCAAGCTTCTAAAGAAATCCCATTCCTCACTAGTCCCATCAGTTATTCTTTGTCCCATTAACTTCTCTTATCTTCTTCATATAACTCATATCTATGAGAAATTTCTCAAATTCTCTGAATTCATAATTCAGAAATTATGGTTTCTCTCCAATATAGCATAAGCTTTATGACAGCACGAGCTATTTAATATTTTTCAAATAAACTTACCTACCTTGCTTAATGCTGTATCTCTGGAACCCAGAACAGCACTGGCCCATATTAATTCCTCAAGAAACACTAAATGAATGATTCTCTGTTATCTGCTACCTCCAGAGATCAACTGCAAAGATGTCAGATTCCTGCCATATTCCTCATGCTCTTTCTTCCTAGAAAGTGTTCTCAATGAGCGAAATAATGGTTGTAATCACCTGATAATTAAATATTTAAACAGTAATTTATTTAAACATAAATAGATTTAAATAAGTAATATTTAGATTGTTATTTCTCTGTTTAATCTCTTCTGCCTATAGTTTAATTCATATTAATTTAAATGAGTAATATGTGATGAAGTTCCACTACAATACCTTTTCTCTTTTAACAGCTATCTGTGCCTCAGAAACCTTCTTGAAGTTGCAGTCATGTAAGCTACATATCTGTATCTTAACCTGAAATGATTGGTTTCAAAAATTACGCAAATGGGGATTTGATCAAGGAGATGGTTTTATTCATAAACACCCAGCCAAACATTAACAACGAATCCAAGCAAATCTAGAAAAATCAATGCTATTATTTTTCAGATCATAATAGACACAATTTCAGAATCTTCATTCACGTATAAAATGTGCGAGGGTGGGGACACTGGGAGGGAACCCCAAACATTAACAAAATAACACACCTTTGTTTTTATATATTGTCCCCTGGGTTACACTTCAGCTCACTGGGCAACTTTTTCTTATCTGTAAATTGGTAGGATTGGACTAATGACCTCTATTGTCCATTCTCGTTTCTTAAAATTGCTGAAGAAAATTAAAGAAAGATCTAGAATAGATGGTATTACCGACTGAGAACCATACTACACGCCTCAAACACACACATATGCATGCACACACACCTATTATCTTCTAGTGCATTCTTCATATGCTTTGTTTCCTCTCCTCCATATTTTGTGGTGTGTGTGCACCTGTGTGCATTCATGCTTACTTATGTGTGGGTGTTTTAGACTCAGCTTAGTGCTTATAAGGTGGCAAAAAATCATTCTGATAGTCTGAAACTAGACTTGGATACCCAGGTCACCATACTTCACTTCTGCATTGCAGACTTTCTGCTTTTGATATTTAGTGGAGTCAGAAATAAGCATAGAAAAAAGTGGAATGGTTAAATAATTTTGTGGCTACAAGGTATGTTGGTTAAAAGTCCCTTTAATTGGCCATACTTTAAGAACTCAGTTCAGGTAAGTGTTGAGGTGATTTATTTAAATATATCTGCCTCTGAAGAAAATGATACAGTAGTTTCTTATTTCAGCTAGCTTGTATACAGTTTTAATTTAAAAATCACATATTGTTTCTTGATTAATAAATACCTTCATTCACTAAAACAAACAGTTATGGAACACCTACTATGTGCCAAGCATTGGTTTCTATTATGAATAATATCTAGTTCTGGATCTCAAAAAACTCTTGGGGTCGAGTGGGGACAGGGCAGGGAGAAAAATGTAACAAACTAGCCTAATAGTGTATGCTTGAAATTTTGATAGGATGACAGAATATTGCATAATAAGAAAAACAGTTTTAGGAAAAACATATAAGAATCTTAATTGTCCTTTCATTTGTTATTACTCAAATAACAAATACATAACTTACATAGCTCACTGATAATGTAGAATTTCTTTACTTAAGGGATTGAGTCTTTTTTCATACTCTGTTAATTTATACACGTAATTAATTTTTGTCCTGATTTTTTTTCCTGTTTTATTTGTTTTTTTGAAATAAATTTTACCTGCCTGTAGGTGAAAGCAGTGGTTTTCAAAGTGTGGTCTCCGGAAGTCCCCAGGATACTTTCAGGGGGCCCATGAGGACATCATCATAATACAAAGACTTTATTTGCATTTTTCTTTGTGTTGCCATTGCATTGATGGTACAAAAGCAAAGGTGGGTAAAACTACTGATTTCTTATCACAAATTAAGGCACTGACACCAAATTGTACTAATAATCATTATATTCTTCATCACACAATTGTAAAAAAAAAAAAGCCAGTTTCACTAAAATGTCCTTGAATATGCAGTAAAAATCATTAATTTGATTAAATTTTCATCCTTGAACACGTCTTTTTGATGGTCTGGGTGATGAAATGGGTGTTAAGGAGTAAACTAAAGGATGATGCTTGTCTCCAGGAAAAGGCCTTGTGGCATTGTTTGCGTTGCAAATTGAATTAACTGCTTTGTTTAGGCAGCACCATTTTTAGTTGCAAGAATGACTGATAAACTGGTATTTCTGATGTGGGTATAGGGCAGACATTTTCTCAAAAATGAATGAATTATGTCACTATAGGAAAATCAGCTGAGAGTATTTGTGGCCAATGAAAACTTATTAACTCACCTGCTTGTTCCTTTTTAACGGGTCAGTGTCTCACGAATGTTAAGGAATTGAGAGGTACATTGGACTCAAAGACCTTTGACATTTATTGAAAGACAACTCAATTTCCACGAGAAACAAAATACAAAGGTTAGTATGCAGTTCTAGGTATTATGTAAATAAGTCTAGATGTGATTACTTTCTCAGTCCTGTGATTCATAACTAAGTCTTGCAGGCAGTTAAATGCGTTGTGAATTTACTCTCATACTCCGTGGCTTTTCTTGGAGGAATTTCAATTATTAAGGTAACTGAGCTCACATAAGAAGAAATTGCTTGCTTACTATCCACCATTACCCATGTCTACTATTTGACTAAAAGGCCCATAACTGTAACCACAGATGACATTTACACCCACACAAGGATGGTCAAAGTATGGGAATAGGTCTTGCAAAAACGGGCTGAACTACTGGCAGACAGACTAAAAAATTAACAACACATACTGTATTTGTAAAGTTGATTTTAAACAGTTTTATAGTTTAGAACATTTCTGATATTAAAAATAATATATTTTCTCATTAAATAGGTAACACATATTCGCAGGCAATTTGGACAAGAAGGAAAATTATAATGAAGAAAATGGAAATCTGCCCATCCAAAATTAACCACAATTAATAATTTCATGTGTTTTCTGCCAGCCTTTCCCCTAATCAGAGCCAGGCAGAGCTGGAAGGGACCTCAGAGATTATCTAGTCCAACCTACTCATTTTACAGATGAAGAGAATCCATTAAAAGGTTGACTCTATTTCTGGTTGTGTTTCAAGTCATTTAAGCAAGAACAATGGACTCGTAAGATGGCTCATTATGCCATGCAGATATATTTGGAAAAACCCTGGGTTAGATCATGAGCCCCCAAGGAGCTGGCCCAGACAAAGAGCCTGATATGACCTGGTTGGCTTCTAAGGCCTTCCTGCTTTGATCATTGCCTGTGATGATGTGACATTTGGAGCTGCAGCAGCCATTTTGTGTGACCTGAGGTGACAAGCCTGGGGACAAAAATCTCACACACTGAAGGTGACAAACTGTAATGATAGAAAGAACATGGGTCCTTAATGACTTCATTGGGCTACCGGACCCACCCTAGAATTGTCTACCCTCAGATTTCCTGCTGAGAAAATTAAACGTTTATATTGTTCAAGATGCTCTAAGTTGGGTATTCTGTTACTCATTGCTCTCAAAATCCAGATTCATAAATACTCTGTCCTTGAGCACATGCAAGTAGTAACTAATCTCTACCTAGGTAACTTTATTGGTAAAATAGAGATAATATTTACATATATATTTAACAGAATTATACATACTCTTTTGTATTCTACTTCTGTCATCTAACATTATATCATGAGATTCTCCTGTGTTCGTCAAAATTTTTCTAAAAGGCACAACTTTAATGGCTATAGAGATGTCTGTCTTGTTTTTCTCCAAATGTCCCTATCCAAATGCTGAGCATTCACTTTGTTAGCAGGCTTTCTCTTATATAAAGAAAAGTTGCAATGAGTCCTCCTTGTACATGAATTTTTGTATCTTCAGTTATTTTCTGAGGATAAATTCTTAGAAGTGGAAATACTGTGTCACGTTGTTAAGGTTTATATTATCAATGGTCACATTGTCTCCCCTCTGCCTCCCCTTCGCCAGCTGACTTAACATTGCTATTGAAAGTGTACAAGAGTGCGGAATTTTTTTTAGTAAATAATGCTTTTACACAGTTCTAAATTCAAAAATATACAGTGGAAAAGTTTCCTCCCATCCCTGTCCCTTGACCACTCTGTTCCCCTAACCAAGGTTTCTGGGAAAAGTTTCCAAATATATTCCAAGAATAAATGGGGCCCTGGCAGGAATTAGATGGTACAGTCAAACTGAGGAAAGGGACGATTTACAAAGTGAAGTGGGGGTATTGGGAAGCCCAAAGGAACAGTGTAACACCCTGGGGCTAGTATCCAGGGCCTTCCAGGACTAAGGGGGTGGGGGTGGGGAGGGGAGAGTGAATCTGGAGGCAAGAAAACTGGTATGCCCTTCAGTGGAGAGATGCAGCCAGCCCGCGATCCCACAGGGAGGGGCTGGGTGAGTAAACCCCCTGAGTTCACTGCTCTGATGCTGGTGCTGCACTCTGGGGGAGACCAGAAGGCCAGGGAGCCTGCTCCCGCCATCCCCTTTGATACTAGGAGCCTGATTTTGTGGCAGCATCTCCTATCTCCAGTGTCACCGTACAGAGGACAGCCACACTGAGTTTCTCAAAGACAGTGTTGCCCTTTGCACCAGTGCACTCCTTACTCCTTTCATGAAGGAAGTGTCCTGTGGGCTCTCCCAGAGAAAAGTCAGGTGGGGTGGTTCTCTAGCTGCACATACGAATCCACTCCTACATTCCCCCTCCCTCACCTGTGACCTCTTTGTGCTCTGTCAGGCAGTTCCAGCGTCTCTGCAGTAGGCCATTGTCTTGTCTGCCCAAGCTTCAGGGAAGACCCATCCAGCTGTCCCTGCCAGGAGTTAAACTCCAAGTCATGGGAGAGTGCTCCAGTGATACTTTCTTGCCCATCTAGCCTTATGACCCACTCCCATGGTTCGGTCCCACTGCTCCCAACTGCATTACCTAGGGTTCTTTAGAAATCAGAGCCCAATTCAGTGCTTACATTCTAATGCTTTACTGAGGGTGGGGTTTGCCTGGGACTGTCCATGTTTTCGCACTGATTGTCCCACACACAATGTCCCCATAGTCCTAGGCAAACCTGGATAATCTATCACTCTACCTGAGAAGTGCAATCCCAGGGCAGCAAAAATGAGGGCAAAGGACAAGCAGTGCAAGGAAGCAGGGAAAGCAAATACAAGGTGATGTATTAACAAGCTGGCCAGACCTTCCAGAGAAAAATGCAGCTGACTGCTTGGTCATGTGACTTATCGCCAGACAGGCAGCTCTGAGCCACTGCTCCTGGAAACAGTCTATGGGAAGGAGGAGGGAAGAGGAACGCGTCTGCCAGTTTCTTCCTGTCTCAGATTTCTCCCCGGTCAGAGTTCACCATCTGCAACTCCGGGCCCTGTCAGGTAGCCTTTCTGAACGGCTACTGGGGAAGCCACATTGCACATTTTTCTGCTGTAGTACTGCTGAGTCTGAGAAGGGTGGGAGAAATCAGACATAGCCTCTGTGCTTCTGCTTAGCTGGGGCCTCTGGGCACTGGAGCTCCACGGCTCCCACTGCAGAAGGCCAAAACCCAGCCCTCACCCTAGGACTGATGCAAGAGCCGGCAGTGGTAGGAAGTGAGGCAGGTGAGAGCCTGGAAGCCAGGTGTTGGTGGAGCAAATCCGAGGAGGCATATAGACGGGGTACAATACAGTAGATATACTTTTGTTGTTGGATTTGTTGGTGTGCTAGTATTTTTTTTTCACTGAGATATAATTGACGTATAACATAATAGTTTCAGGTATACAACATGATTCAGTATTTGTAGATATTGTGAAATGATCACCACAATAAGTCTAGTTAACATCCATCACCATACTTGGTTACAAATTTTTGTTTTTTGTGATGAGAACTTTTTAAGATCTACTTTCTTAGCAACTTTCAAATACAATACAGTATTATTAACTATAGTCACTGTACTGTACATTACATCCCCAGGACTTATTTGTAACTGGAAGTTTATGCCTTTTGACCACTTTTACCCATTTCACCCACGCTACTCCTGTTCTCTATATCTATGTGTACCTTTTTGTTTTTGTGTTAGATTCCATGTATAAGTGAGATCATACAGTATTTGTCTTTCTCTGTCTGACTTATTTCACTTAGCATTAATGCCCTCAAGGTCCGTCCATGTTGTCACAGATGGTAGGATTTCCTTCTTTTTTATGACTGAGTAAAATTCCATTTTATATATTTAATATCTATATCTTTATATATCACAATTTCTTTATCCATTCATCTACTAACGGGCACTTAGGTTATTTCCATGTCTTGGACAATGTAAATAATGCTGCAACAAACATGGGGGTACAGATAACTTTCTGAGTTAGTGTTTTCACTTAGTAAAATTCCATTTTATATATTTAATATCTGTATCTCTATATATCATAATTTCTCTATCCGTTCATCTATTAATGGGCACTTAGGTTGTTTCCATGTCTTAGCTATTGTAAATAGTGCTGCAATGAACATGGGGTTACAGATAACTTTTTGAGTTAGTGTTTTCGTCTCCTTCACATAAATACCCAGACGTGGAATTGCTAGACCATGTGGATTATGTGTTAATATTTTGAGCTGGTGTGAAGGCAGCATAATGCAGTGGTTGATGCTTGCACTCTGGAATCAGACTGGATTTGAATCCCAGCTCTGCTACTTATATCAGCAGTATCATTTTGGGCAACTTAACCTCATACATAAAATGGGGATCAAAATAGTGCCTTCCTCATATGTTTGTAATGAAGAGTAAAGGAGATAAGGCCTATTAGGTGATTACAACAGTGCTTGACACTCAAAATATTCAGCAAGTATTGGTGATTATTACTATTTATTGGTGATGGTACTTCTTAAAGGTACATTACATGTCTGCTTACCGAGGCAAAATTTCACTTTAGTTTTCCTTTTATTTTGTTTAGTAAGACTAATAATAACCACCACTACTTTCTGAATTTTAACTATGTATCAGGAACTATGCATTTAATACTCAACTTCACGTAATGCTCTGAAGAAGGGGTTTTCATTTTTCAAAGAGTAACTCAAGGTTTAGAGAGCTTCTGCACCTTACCCACATCTCCAAGATAGAAGTAGCTGAAAGGATTTTTATTTTTATTTTTTAAAATTAAATTTTTTCTTAAATTTTAATAATTTTTTAAAATAAAGGTACTGGTGAGTGAACCCAGGACCTCGTGCATGCTAATCATGCACTTTACCACTGAGCTATATCCCTACACCCTGCAAGGATTTTTAAAAGTTTATTTGGATTCTATATCTGTCAAGGTCCCTGTAAAAAACAGTACACTGAAACTGGATAATTAAGGAATAACCGATACCCTGCCCACCTACATCTTTTGGTTAGATCAGGGTTTACAGAAACCAACAAAGATGATGCATAACCCTACAGGTAGCAACAGCTGAAAGCTGTAATCACTCCTAGTCCTTAAGAAAGTGGCTGGAGAAAGAAACGGACAAATATCCACAGGACAGCTTACCTTGTCTGCCTAATTTACTGGGCCCACCTCTGACAGAAATGACCTCTGGTGGGCATTTATAGGGATATAAATATCTTCAAACTTCCTTTCCATTCTGAGAAATCCATTCATATATCTCTCCCCTGTCCTCCTTATCATCAGTTTTTTAACCTTATTAGCTCTGAACAGCCAACCAACTCACTAGACAATCACCTTGACTTAGTGCAGAGCCTTATCTTAAGCTCTCTCTCCTGCTAAAGGAAGTGAATAGCTAGATTTATAACCTGAAGTTGGGCCCTCTGGGGTGGATTCCCCTTCACCAATGTCTTTCAAGGCCACTCATATGTAGGTGGCTATTGACTTCTAGCTGGTGCTAGCATGCTATGCAAATCCTTCTGTAAATCAGGCCCGAGGTTTTTACGTTTTCTGTTATCTGGTCAGAGGAAACGTCCTATGAGGCCATAAATGCAGATTAAAGGCAATATGGTGAAGCAAGAGGAGCAGGTACTGTGGGGGCATTAGCCACCCGCCTGAGCAGTTTACTTGTGCCTTTCCTGGACTCGCTTGCGTCCAGTCTTGTATGTATCATTTCTATTTTATAATGAAATGCAGCTGTGCAATCCAGTTTTATGGTAATGTGTATAAAATGATACCCAGTTCATGGTGAGCAGTTCTGTGAGGGTACAGATGGCATTTAAAGCCATGGGACAGGATGAGTCATGCAGAGAAAGAGTGTGATAGAGAAGAAGACCCAGGAGCTCAATCTTTTAGAAACTGGGAAGGAGAGGCAGAGTCAGAAAGGAGACTGAAAGGAACAAGAGTGGTAGGCTAGGGTAGTTTGGTGTTCTGGAAGTAGGTTCTGGAGATTGGAGTACACAGAAATCCAAACGGAATTTAAGTATATTTATGAGAAAGGAAGTAGAGACAATGAAGGCACACAACTCTTTCTATAACTTTTAGTGAGAATGGAACAGAAGAATGGGGCTATAAATCATTTTCTCTAAAAAAGCAATGTTTAAAGATGATACCTTTTAAAACATTTAGCTCTTGCTACAAATCACCCCAAACTTAGTGGCTTAAAAGATAGCTTTAAAAAAGGTAAATATTTATAATTTCTCGTTGTTTGGCAGGCTGTCCTGGTTAGCTTAGCTGAGGTTGGCTCATCCCAGATTGCGTCATTCACATGTCCGGTTGTTAGCTCTGTTCCAGGTAAGGAAGGGGATGACCTGGCCATGTGTCCGGCATCATCCAGCAGGTTAGCCTGGGCTCATTCACATGCTTGTGATTATAGAGCTCCCAAGAGCAATGCACAAGGACTTTTCGAGTCTTTGCTTATATTACATTTGCTATTGTCCCATTAACCAAAGCAAGCAATGCAGGCAAGCCAAGAGTCAATGTGAGAGGGAAGAAATTATTGCAGTCTTTTTTGCAAATAATCTCCCACAACTATTAATTTCTAATTATGTGAATTCATCCTCTGAGTTGCTCATGTTAGAAACCTCTGAGTTATTTTATACTTCTCTTTTTCTCTCCTAGTGTAAAATGGGAATTATTTAATTAACTAAGTAAAAATGTCTTTTGTGGAAAATCATTTTTTCTCAGTACTTTAATAATCTAAATATTATTATAAGCTTTGATCACGGACCCATTACTGTTTTAATTATATTCAGAAGCTGGAGAGAAATAACATAATTGGCAGACTGAAATATGAAATTCACTTAAATCCCTTAAAACAAAATGTGGCTTAATATCCCAGTAATACATTTCATTTTATTTGTTTTGTTACAAATATGCAAAGAGGTAATTACCACTAAGTGGTAATATTTGAACACTTGGAAAAAATATTAAGCGGTACTCCTGTCTTAGGTGATTGTGCATATACTTCTTATCTGAAGTTGGCAGCAAGTGAAATTAAATGGTTTTCCAAATGACTGCACTGTCAATCCACCTCCTTTCAGCTAATTGACTGATTTTTGTCACTGCTGCCTCCCAAGGGGTCACTTGCACTGACGTGGAGTATTGACAGTCCCATATGGGACCAAAGCTTCTACAACCTTGAGGTGGTGCAACCCTATAAGCGGCCTTTTAGAAAACACGGAACGGGGATCCTTTCCTGCCAGGAGAGGTGGAATGGGATATCCGCATGGCACTGCAGAGAGGCATATTGTTGGTCCCCATGTAAATAAGCTTTGCAACAATTCTGGGCCTCAGTTTATTCATCTGAAAAACAGGAGATTGCCTTTAAGGTCTTCTCTCAACCTGTGGCTCTGGGTCCATGTGAGAGCTCCGCTGGTACCATAGAACCCACACTCTATTGACCATAGAAATGGAGGAGGAGCCCCAAACACTGCCAATTCTGGTTAACACAGGGCGCAGGAGCAGTCACAACGACGAGCTGGTAACATGTTTACCATTCTGCAGACACAAACCTGAAGTTCAAGTGACACAAGTATAATAGTGGTGTAGGAATCCAAAGCTTCATGTTCACCAAAAGGTTCACAGTTATAGTCTGTGACCGGTGGTGGGTGATTTCATAATTGAGCCTTTAAATTTTTTTTGTTTTATTTATTATTATTTTTGGGGTGGGGATAGTTGGCTTATTTATTTTTGGAGGAGGAACTGGGGATTGAACCCAGGACCTTGTGTATGCGAAGCATGCGCTCCACTGCTTAAGCTACACCCTCTGCCGTAATTGAGCCTTGATTGTTTTTTTCTGTGCAGCATCCCTTGCGGCTGAAATGACTGCTTCCCTGCTTTCTGAAGTCCGTCAGGTTGACCAGGTCAGGAGGCAGTCTGCACCGCTTTTCGGGTCCCAGATCCCTTTAAGAATCTGTACGGTGCCAGGTGCAGGCAGTCGTCAACGTGGCGTGCACGCGGGCGTGCATGTGCACGCGCACGCGGACGCACCTCACACGTGTGAGCGACCAAGACCGCTTCCCGGGTCTCGGGCGCCATGGGAAAGCTGCGTATCTGGCTGACCGCTCGCTCGCCGTCCTGTTTCTCACCCTCCGTCACGGCATCCCCCCTCATCACCTCAACTCCAGTGGGCACCCACGCCAGTCAGGCCACTCAACGAGAGAGTAAATGCTCATCTGCAGGTAAATTCCACATCCCCTTAAACTTACCTCCCTCACGTCTCTTTTCCTTCACTCTCTTTTGCACTGAGTAAACAATCTAGCGCTGCGTTAGAGATTTGAGATAAACTGGGGGTTGCAAGTCTCACAGTCTTTAGAGCTGAGTCCTAAACTTTTGTCTGAAACACCCCTGTCCCTTCCTTCCTCCCTCCCTGACTGCTAATCTTAAATGCATGTAGAACAAAGAGCCCTCTAGTCGCTGACTTCCAGAACTTTTCCCTGACCACTTATGGCGTTTTCAAATCGGTGTTCC
Source organism: Camelus dromedarius (assembly GCF_036321535.1). Classification (NCBI taxonomy): domain Eukaryota; kingdom Metazoa; phylum Chordata; class Mammalia; order Artiodactyla; family Camelidae; genus Camelus; species Camelus dromedarius. The sequence continues at coordinate 91,009,338 of NC_087472.1, read as the reverse complement.
CGACTCCTCTCCAGGTGAGCAGCTAAACAAGAGCTGTGGTTCTCCTGGGGAAAGCGGAGTCCGTCAGGAGTACTATAAACTGCAAGTAGCATAAAACCTGTCTTACAGCAGCTTAAATAAAAATGGGGCTAATTTTTCTCTCATTACGAAGTCAGAATGTAGATGGCTGCTGGCGTCGATCCAGCAGCTCAAGAACTTTGGAGCCAGCATCTCTATAATCATTTGAGCTTTTACTCATGTTTGATTTTTAAGTCTTTCCCCCCAGCTTTATTGAGATATGATTGACATGTAGCATTGTGGAAGTTGTAGGTGAACCACGTGATGACTCGATAGACTTACATATTGTGAAGTGATTACCACAGTATGGTTAGTTCACTCCACCTAATTACCATTTCTTTTCTGTGGTGAGAACATTTAAGATTTACTCTCTTAGCAATTTTCAAGTATATACTACAGTATTGTTAACTATAGTCACCATGCTGAGTATTAGATCCTTAGAACTTACTCATTTTATAACTGGAAGTTTATGCCCTTTCACTGATACCTCCCCATTTCCTCCACCCACCAGCCTCTGGCAACCACCATTCTTCTGTCTGCTTTTAAGAGTCCAACTTTTTAAAATTTCACATACAAGTGAAATCTTACAGTATTTGTCTTTCTCTGACCTATTTCACTTAGCATAATGCTCTCAAGTTCTGTCCATGTTGTTGCAAATAGAATTTCCTTTTTTCTCATGGCTGAGTAATATTCCATTGTGTGTGTATGTCTGATATGTATATGTATATATATATGTATATATATGTGTATATATATATATATATATATATATATATATATGCTGAATTTTCTTTATCCATTCGTCTGTAGAAGAATGCTGCATTGAACATGGGAATGCAGATATCCCTTTGAGACCCTGATTTCATTTCCTTTGGATATATACTCATAAGTGGAATTGCTGGATCAATGGTAGTTCTAGTTGTAATTTTTTGAAGACCCTGCATACTGTTTTCCATAGTGGCTGCATCAATTTACATTCCCCCATGCAGTGTACAAGTGTTCATTTTTCTCTTCTTCCTTGTCAACAGTTGTTATTTCTTGTCTTTTTATTATCACCATTCCTACAGATGTGAGGTGATACCTCACTGTGATTTTGAATTGCATTTCTCTGATAATAAGTGATGTTGAGCATCTTTTCCATTTACCTGTTGGCCATTGTATGTCTTCTTTGTAATAATGTCTATTCAGTTCCTCTGACCATTTTTTAAAAAAATTTTATTTAAAAATTTTTAAAAATATTTTTGAATTTTTTAGTTGAAATATAATCAGTTTACAATGTTGAATCAATTTCTGGTGTGCAGCATGTTTCAGTCATGTATATACATACATATATTCCTTTTCATAATCTTTTTCATTATAGGTTACTACAAGATATTATAGTTCCCTGTTCTATACAGTATAAACTTCTTGTTTATCTGTTTTATATATGGTAGTTCATATCTGCAAATATCGAACTCCCAATTTATCCCTTCCCACCCCCTTTCCCCCCGGTCGCCGTAAGTTTGTTTTCTATGTGTATTGAGCCTGTTTCTGTTTTGCAAATAAGTTCATTTGTGTCTTTTTTTTTAAGATTCCACATTTAAGTGACATCATATGGTATTTTTCTTTCTTTCTGTCCTCTGCCCATTTTTAAATTAGATTTTTTTCTATTGAGTTCTATGAGGTCCTTATATAGTTTGGATATTAACTCCTAATAAGATATATGGTTTGCAAACATTTTCTCCTATTTAGCAGGTTTTCTTTTCATTTTGTTGATTGTTGTCCTACTTATTTATTTTTGCTTTTGTTGCTTGTGCTTTTGGTGTCATATCAAAAAAAAAATTGTTGCCAAGACCAATGTCAAGGAGATTTTTCCCTATTTTTAATTCTGGGAATTTTGTGGTTTCAGGTCTTATGTTTAAGTCTTTAATCCATTTCCAGTTAACTTTTGTGAGTGTTGTAAAATGGGGTCCAGTTTCATTCTTCTAGTGTGATTATTCCATTTTCCCAGCACCATTTATTGACGAGACTATCCTTTCCTCATTGAGTGTTCTTGGATCTCTTGTCAAATATTAATTGAGCATACCTGATTAGGTTGATTTCTGGGCTCTCAGTTCTGTTTCATTGGTCTATTTTTCTGCCACAACCATACTTTAAAAAAATTATTATAGCTTTGTAATATAGTTTTTAAAAATTAAAGTATAGTTGATTTACAATGTTTCAGGTGTGCAGTAAAGTGATTCAGTTATACATATATATATGTATATATATTTGTTTTCAGATTCTTTTCCATAATGGGTTAGTTTCCTGTGCTATACAGTAGGTCCTTCGTGTTTATCTATTTTATATATAGTAGTGTATTTGTTTTTGACTATTATGTTAATTTTTTAAATTGAAATATAGTTGATTTACACTGTGTTAGTTTCTGCCATTTGCAGCAACATGGATGGACCTAGACATTATCGTACTAAGTGAAATATGTTAATTCTTTAGAATCTGATTCTTTATTTTCTAATTTTTCAGTTTTATTAGGTAGAATTGTTACACTTTGGCTGCACATATACAATATACTGCATGTAAATACATATACACAATATACTGCACATGTTTTTAAAAATTTATATACATATACTATTCATTGTTTCTAAGAACATTTAGAGCTTTAGGTTTTTAAAGTAGTGCATTTGTTAATCCCAAATTTCAAGTAACCATAAATTTGTTTTCTATGTCTGTGAGTCTATTTTTGTCTTGTTAGTAAGTTTATTTGTATCATTTTTTTTAAGATTTCACATATAAGTGATATCATATGATATTTGTCTTTCTCTGTCTGATTTACTTCACTTAGTATGATATGTATGTATGTATATACCACATCTTCTTTATCATTTTGTCTGTCGATGAACACAGGTTGGTTCCATGTCTTCGCTATTGGAAATGGAGCTGCTGTGAACTTTGGGGTGCATATATCTTTTTGAATTAGAGTGTTCATCTTTTCTGGATATATATGCCCAGGAGTGGAGTTACTGGATCATATGGTAACTCTATTTTTAGTTTTTAAAGGAACTTCCATACTGTTCTTCATAGTGACTGCAGCAATTTACATCCCCACCAACAGTATAGGAGGGTTCCTTTTTCTCCACACCCTATCCAGCATTTATTATTTGTAGACTAATTTTTAATGATGGCCATTCTGGTGTGAGGTGATACCTCACTGTAGTTTTGATTTGCATTTCTCTAATAATTAGTGATGTTAAGTATCTTTTCATGTGCCTTTTGACCCTCTGTATTTCTTCTTTGGATAAATGTTTATTTAGGTTTTCTTCCCCTTTTTTGATGGTTTTTTTTTTTTTTGATACTGAGCTGTTTGTATGTTTTGAAAATTAATCCTTTGTCAGTTACATGGTTTGCAAATATTTTCTCCCATTCTGTAGGTTGTCTTTCCATTTTGTTTATGGTTTCCTTTGCTGTGCAAAAGCTTTTAAGTTTAATTAGGTCTCTTGTTTATTTTTGCTTTAATATAGTTTCAAATCAGGAAATGTGATGCCTCCAATTTAGTTCTTTCTTGGGATTGCTTTTAGTATTCAGGATCTTTTCGGGTTCCATACAAATTTTAAGGTTATTTTTTCCACCTTTAAAAGTTGTGAGTCACTGTATTTTACACCTGTAATTTACATAATGCTATATATCAACTATACTTCAGTTAAAAATAAATTTAAAAAAAGATTGTTTTTTCTGTTTCTGTGAAACTTGCCATTGGAATTTTGATAGCGGTTGCATTGAATCTATAGATGGTTTTGAGTAATAGGACATTTTAATGATATTAATTCTTCCAATTCATGAACATGGAATATCTTTTCTTTTATTTGTGTCTTCTTCAGTTTCTTTCATCAAAGTCTTGTAGTTTTTAATGTACAAATCTTTTACTTCCTTGGTTAAATTTATTCCTAAGTATTTTATTATTTTTGATGCTATTATGAATGGGATTGTGTTCTTTATTTCTTTTACAGGTATTTCTTTGTTCTTGTATTGATATGCAACTGATTTCTGTATGTTGATTTTGTATCCTGGTACTTTCCTAAATTAGTTCATTAGTTCTGACAGTTTTTTGGTAGTGTCTTTAGGGTTTTTTATATATACAGTCATATTATCTGCAAAGAGAGACAGTTTTACTTCTTCCTTTCTGATTTGGATGCCTTTTATTTCTTCTTGCCTAATTCCTCTGGCAAGGACTTCTAGTATTATGTTGAATAGGAGAGGTGATAATGGGCACCCTTGTCTTGTTCCTGATTTTAGAGGAAAAGCTTTCAGCCTTTCACTGTTGAGCTATGATGTTAGCTGTGGGTTTGTCATACATGGCCTTTATTATGTTGAGGTATGTTCCTTCTATATCCAACTAGTTGAGTATTTTTTTAATCATAAAAGAATGCTGTATTTTGTCAAATACTTTTTCTGCATCTATTGAGATGATCATATGATTTTTATCTTTCATTCTGTTAATGCGGTATATCATATTTATTGATTTGCATATGTCAGACCACCCTTGCAGCCCAGGGATAAATCCCACTTGATCATTTTGTATGATCCTTTTAATGTACTGTTGAATTTGGTTTGCTGATATTTTGGTTGAGAATTTTTACATCTATATTCATCAAATATTGGTCTATACCTTTCTTTTCTTGTAATGTCCTTATTTGGCTTTATCTTGGTAATGCTGGCCTTGTACGATGAGTTTGGGGTGTGTAATCTCCTCTTCAATTTTTCTTAAGTGTTTGAGAAGGGTTGGCATTAATTCTTTAAGTATTTGGTAGAATTCACCAGGGAAACCATCTGAGCCTGGGCTTATCTTTGTTGGGAGATTTTTGATTACTGATTCAATCTCCTTACTTTTATTGGTCTGATAAGATTTTCTGTTTCTTCATGATTTAGTCTTGGTAGGATGTATGTTTTTAGGAATTTATCCATTTCTTATCAATTATCCATTTCATTGACATATAATTGTTCATAATAGTCTCTTATGATGTTTTGTATTTCTGTATCAGTTGTAATGTCTGTTCTTCCATTTCTGATGTTCTTTATTTGAATCTTCTTTTTTTTCTTAATCTAGTTCGTAATTTCATTTGTCTTTCTGGTCTCTAGTTTGTTAATTTTTGCTCTGATTTTTGTTACTTCCTTTCTTCTACTAACTTTGGGCTTAGTTCGTTCTTTTTTCCCTAGTTCCTTGAAGTGTAAGATGAGGTTGTTTATTTGAGAACTTTCTTTTTTCTTAAAGGAGGCTTTATTACTTTAAGTTTTCCTCATAGAACTGCTTTTGCTCCATCCCATATGTTTTGGTTTGTTGTGTTTCCGTTTTCATTTGTTTCAAGGTATTTTCTGATTTCCCTTTTGATTTTTTCTTTCACCCATCATTTGTTTACAAGTGTGTTAAATTCCACATATTTGTGAATTTTCCAGTTTTCTTCTTCTTATTGATTTTAGTTTCATACTATTGTGATCAGAAAAGATACTTGGTATGATTTCAGTCTTCTTAAATTTTCAGAGACTTGTTTTGAGGCCTAGCATATGATTTATCTCCAGAAGATGTTCAGTGTGCACTGAGAAGAATGTGTATTCTGATGCTGCTGGATGGACTACTCTGTATGTGTCTGTTAGGTCAATTTGGTTTAAAGTATAATTCCAATCCAGTGTTACCTTACTAATTTTCTGTCTAGATGATCTATTTGTTGTTAAGAGTAGGGTATTGGAGTCCCCTACTATTATTTTATTGTTGTTTATTTCTCCCTTCAGATCTGTTATTTTTTGCTTAATGTATGTAGGTGCTGCAATGTTGGGTTCACATATATTTGTGATTGTTATGTCCTCTTGATGAATTGACCTCTTCATCATTATATAATGACTTCCTTTGTCTCTTGTTACCATTTTTGGCTTAAAGTCTATTTTGTCTGTTATAAGTATAGCTACTTCTGCTCTCGTTTGGTTTCCACTTGTATTGGATATCTTTTTATCCCTTCACTTCGGGCCCATGTGTGTCCTTGAAGCTTAAGTGAGTTTCTCATAGGCAATATATAGTTGTGTCTGGCTTTATTTTTTGATCTTTCCAGCCATTCTTTGCCTTTTGATTGAATAATTTAATTCATTTACCTTTAGGATAATTATTGATAAGTAAGGACTTACTAATGCTATCTTATTAATTGTTTTGATTTTTAAAAAATCAGGTAAATTGCAGATCTTCATGTCTTTGGGGTTGGTTACTGAAAGATTATTGTGATCCTTTGGTGGTGTCATGTTTCCTTCAATTTTCATGTTCCTTGAATTCTGGCATTGCTCTCTTCCCTTTTGAAGTAGCAGCCATCTCCTCCAGTCTTTACTAACTATCTTCAGGAGAGCTATACCTTCTGTCAGTCCTGCTAGGGATTCTGAGGCTTTCCCAGATCTTCTGTGGTTACACCTGCTCCATGATTCTTGCTCTGTCTTGTAGCAAAATTCTTAAGCTTGTATGCCCTCTATCCGTTCTGCAGCACACCAAGCCGAGTGCTGACAGCCTCCCTTTTGCTTTCCCAAGAGTGGAGCTAAAGCTCAAGTTTGTGGTTTCTCTCTGGCCTGCAGATTTGGGCAGGCTTTCTGCATGATGCTCAGTAGCCACCTGCCAAAGCTTGGTCTTGCTGATTGGGAGCATGCAGAGGGAGGTGTGTGTGGGTGAGGCACAGAGCACTAGGTGTACCCATGGGTCCTTTGGGAGTATCTGCTCATGAGGTGTTGTTCCCAGCTGTTCATGGGTGGACTTCTTGATGGAGTCCTTGACGCAGTTAATAGGATCTGTATCCCTTTAATGCCCTCTGAGTGTCCTATCTGCCACTTTCTCAGTCTCTTCCCACCCCCCAGTCATGCAGGGGGCTCAGTAATCTGGATGGGGTGCACACATGAGAGAGAAATAGGCCTCTTTTGTGTTATCCCACACAGTTGGGGAATCTGGGAGCTCACTAAGACTCGCTGCGAGAGAAATCATGGATCCAGAAGGTTTCTGTTGGCACTGAGCTGTGACACCTTGGGAAGGGGTGATGCACTTAAGGTTAAATTGTTCCTCTTACCCTCTCCAATACATTCAGATTTGTATTTTTTGCTCCACTGGTGTGCTGGAACTTCTCTGCTGGAAACCTGGCCCTCCAAAAAGGCTCTCTTGTCCGTTGGTGATTGTCTAAGACTGTGTTCTCTAGGGGTTTCCAAACCATGGCCAAGAGGGGCAGAAGCTTGCTTACGGGTCACTGCAGGGTCCACATCTAAGACCAATGTCTGTTGCTTATTACCTGGTGCATGGATATATAAGACACCTCCCAAGTCCCTTGGCATCTGATGCTGGATAACACAGCTCCCACAAAGGCACTTTTGTCACATATAGATGCCAAGTTGTTTTTGTTGAAAGGGAATTTGAGTGAAGGACATCTTATTCAGCCATGTTGCTGACATCACTTGTGACTTTTTATTGTTTAAAAATGGCTATCTCAGCTCCACATTTTCAGTAGACCCAGTATGGTTTGTGCAGTAGATCTAAAAGTTAACAGTTTCCATAACAGGGTTTCCCAAACCTGAGTGACCATGGGCAAGCATACATTGCAATTTCATGTTTGGTATCAATCAAATACTGAAACAAATAAATGTGTAATTATAAATTGTGGCAAATTATCTGAAGAGGATTCAATAAAGTATTTAAGGACTCCAGTGTCATCTGTAAAGTTGGATAAATACTGTCTGTCTCAAGGATTAAATGAGATGATGCATGAAAAGCACTTTGCATAGCATCTGTTATTCAGTAAGTGCTCAACAAATATGAGCTATTTTGATATTAGTATATTTTGGCCATGTAATTCCAACCTATAAATTATATCTTGCCATATATCAAACTATTACTGATTTATAGTAATGGATGCTTCTTAGCAATTATGGCCCATTATTGTTATTTATCACAGTTAATTCACCAACTTATTATTCTCCCCTTACACAAAAAAGAATTAAGTGGGTGTAGGTTCTGTGTCCTAATACAAGCATATATGGTTTCTTCCTCTGCAAATTAATCACAGGGTTCTGTTAACTCTATTGCTGTTAGAGAGAATTGGCAAACAAATTATGTGATGTTATTTGCGTTATTTTCTGTCACAATACTAAGAAGTTACAATATTTATGTCATGGAAAGATCAGATTGACATCTAAATCATTTTTGCCAGTTTTTACTATTACTTATTTACTTAGGTCCCTTTTAGTCTTCCCAGTCATCCTGCAAAGCCTTACTATCTTGATTGACTTCAGTTTGATGCAAGTCTTTCCTCCACTTGGCAAGCATTCTTCGCACATGGTACTAGGAGGGAGGCTGCTGTCACGGGCAGCCTCTGTGCCATTCTAAGAGCATCCCTGTGTGACTGGGTGGGGCCACAGTGCCTGTCTCTGAGGAGGAAAGAATGGAGTTTCCCTCCAGAATGTGGTGCGGAGTCAACCATGGGCTTGTGCAGGAATGTGTCTCTGGTCTCTTCTCCTGTCCACCTCTGCTCATGAATTTGCAGGCAATAAAGCAGCTCAGAGAGCCATATGATCCAGAATTTCAGGCTTGCAGGGCTTTGAAGTTCATTTTGTCAACCTCCTCGAAGTCCACTTAGATCCCTTCTATAGTATTTTCATATCAAGTGGCCATTCAAATACATCTTTCTGCTTAGAGGAGCGAGCGTTCCATCTATCTGAGGAGAACCTGATGAAGAGTTTTAGGTGCTGCCTTAATTAAGTGGCATCAACATGTCCTTGAAAGACCTTTATAAACTGTGACATAATTTAGGGAAGGATTCTCCTGGTCTGTCATAAAACTGAAGATGGCACAGTATCTCCTAGAGAATAATAATTATAAAACAATAATAGTTAAATTTATTAAACCTTTAATAAATACCAATCCCGCACAGTGAAAGGTAAAGTAAGCTGTTCACCTACTGACTCATGTAATTTCGGCTGTTCACGTGTGCGGGAGGTACCAGTATTCCCAGACGGGCAAGCTGAAGCTTGGAGAAGTTGCAAATGTTGTCTAAGAAACTACTGTGGAGGCCATATGATCACTGATTTTTTCCAAAAATAATGTGTGTCTATGTATAAGTATATGTATATGTATATATACTTCTTTAGAGTTTACAAGCTTGTTTGTCTTGCATTATTTACATTTAATTTTCCTCCTCACATGCTCCTGAGAGTCTGCTCCAGACATTTTTCCTGCCGTCTATTTTTGCATCTTTCATCAGAGAAACTGGAAAGCGTTATCTTTAGAACATTATCCACATCGTAGAAACAAGGAATTTGAGTTTGGGTCTAAACATTACCTCTGTAATTTGTTATGGCCCAAAGAAAGTTTCTTATCTGGGTAAATAGTGGGAAAGAAGTAGATAATCTCTGGTATTCCCAAGGAGCCCTTCACATGGTTAGAAACTAAGACACTCAGCATCAACCATGTCCTCAGTGCCCCGCCCCTCCTCACTGAAGTCACACTGAAGCCTGGAGCTGGGAGGTTCCTTCCTGGCCACTAGAGGCCAGCAGGCCACAGCCGGGAACATGCGAGCTGGCACGTGCTGCTTCTGACATGATGAGGCCGGTTCATTCAAAATGAGGAAAATGATGCTAGAATGTTTTTAGGAGGAAAGACATATAGTTTCAGTGTGTACCACTGAGATGCCTCTGGTTTTTAAGGCTTCCCAAGACTTCCATGAAAGTCAGTCTTAAGCAAATTAATCAAGTAGAGAATGTGTCTTTGGGGTGTCTCTCTGCGTTTTCTAAAAGCCCCATGCGTTCCTTTTCAGCATAATGCTATCCTTCGTCCCCACTGCTGTTTGAAATAAAAAAACACCTTTGAACGTTCTTCCTCCACTCCCGCGCATAGAGTTGTTTGATTTCCCAAAAGCAATCATGAATGTTTCGCTCCTTTATCACTTCTCTTGAGGCTAAACGGTCTGTGTCTCCCTGTCTCTTTCTGTTGCTTTCTCCTTTCTTGCTGCTGTGTTGAACTTCTAGAAGGGAATAGAAGGAGGCTACCGTGGCCTCAGAGAAGAAGGGACAGCATGGGAGATAGGGCTTTCCCCGGCTCAGCACTGTAGTATACTGCTCTGGGGTTCCTACAGCTAGACAGAGGGGCCCCTCTTCAGTGTTTGTCCTCTGAATTTGAAAGGATGTTCTCTTTGAGAATATACACTTAGAAAATATATACGGAAGTATTTAGGGTACAGGGCCACAACGCATACAATTCAGTCTCAAATGGTTCATTATGTATTCTTTGTTTTGCATTCTTTTTAAGAACAGCTTTATTGGTATGTAATTTATATACCATAAATTTTGCCATTTTAAACTACTCAGTTCAGTGGATTTTTGTAACTCTGAATAAGAGTTGTACAACCGTCCCCAAGAAACCCTCTCCCTGCTAGCAGTCACTCCCCATCCTCCCTGTTCCCAGCCCTTCCACCCCCGGCCACCACCAGTCTCCTTTCTGTCTGGATTTACTAGTTCTGGGTGTCTCCTCTCAGTGGAGTCATCCGACTCGACTTGCGCCCCTTTGTTGCCGGTCTCATCCATGGGGTGGGTGTGAACTGTGGGTTCTATCAGATTGACTAGGCTGCTTTCCACTCCTGGTTTGCTGAGAGTTTTTGTCAGGAATGGGTGTTGGATTTTGTTTTTTCTGCCTCTGTGGAGATGATCATGTGGTTTTTGTGTTTTACTTCACTGATACAGTGGTGTGTTATGTTGATTTCTTAATGTTAAACAAACCTTCCCGGGAAAAATCCCAGCTGGTCATGGTATATAATCATTTTTATGTGTTGCTGCATTTGGCCCCCTAGTATTTTGTTAAGGATTTTTGCAGCTGTATTTATAAGGGATACTGACCTGTGTTTCTTTCTTCGTAATGTCTTTGGTATTGGTACAAGGGGAATACTGGCCTTTTTCATTGTGTGGAATAGTTTGTGAAGGATTGGTATTTTTTTTCAACATTTGATAGAATTCACCAGTGAAAACATCTGGGCCTAGATTTTTCTTTGCTTGAAGTTGTTTATTTACCAGCTCAGTCTTTTTACTTGTTATACATCTTCAGATTTTCTGTTCCTTCCTGAGCCAGTTTTGGGACTTTGCGTCTTTCTAGGAATTTTTCCTCTTGATCCTGGTTACCTAGTTTATTGGCAAAGGCATGTTCATCGTATTGGTTCAGTATATATTCTTACACAGAGAGAGAGAAAGCCAGAGACAGAGGATGAGAGTACAAATGATAAAGCAAACGAGGCAAGATGTTAACAATAAGTGCCTCTGGATAAAGGGCCAGCTGTTCTGTGTGCTATTCATGTGCTTGTAATTCTTTTGTATGCTTGAAACTACCTCCAAATAAAATGCTAAATGTAAAATGTTGAAACTCTTTAAAGTGAAGTTCTTGTGTGCAATCACCTACTTTTTAAACCACGCTGTCCACTTTTCCGTGAGATGTGGCTTCAGGGTGACCTTGACACCCCTGAGCTGATGGAGGGCGAGGGGAGCGAGGAGCTGAGGCCCAGGAAGAACCCGTCCTAGGCCTGGCCCCTCCAGCCCCCTTTCTCACCCCCTCAGTGGTCCACGCCTCAGGGAATGGGCCATCCCGCCTCCCCCCTGCTCCCTCCAGCCATGTAGACGTGGGTGGAGCGCTTGCACTCCCAGCACGTGCTCTGTCTCTTCTCTACAGGTGTTTGCTTTGACTGCCTTCACAAGGCAGCGGCCGTGCAGCAAACCCAGCAAGGCACCGATGTGAAAGGGCTCCCTGAAAGGCAGTTGGTACCACGTTCTTTTTTCAGGCGCTTGTTTTTCTGCCGTCACCGTCTGGCAGAGTGACCAAGGAGATATAATTTAGACGGGAGAAGGTGGTGGAGGCTAGGGCCGGGGTGTGGAATATTGCAAAACTAGCCATTGATTTTCCCCATCCCTTTCTGCTTGCCCCTGTTCGATGTGGCCTTGCAGATCCTTCCATGCAGAGGTGGCCTTTATTTCACCGCCTCCTGCATCTGGGCTGGCTTTGTGACCCAGCAACCTGACCCACAATCCTTGGAAGGCTTGGTCTGCGGGGAAGGCTAACTGCAATGGGCCGTCCGCAACCAGCAGGAGTGACGTAGTTGGACTGTGAGGCCGTTACTGCAGCCTCAGGCCAGACAGAAAACCGCCTGGCTTACTGGAGTACAAGCCTTCCCGTGGCTTCCCTCTTGATCAGCTGGGCCCCAGCCAGTTGTTATTGGCCGAGATAAAGAACAGGCAAGTGCTGTGGCATGGAACATTATGATAAATTTATTTCTAAAATTTCTACTTGATCTGACCTAGTATGCTTCCTCTCTAAGGCTGGAAAATCATCACTCTGAAAGGAATAGTCCATTTTTTCATTATAAGCTGCTATTCTCTTTAAGAAACCAAACAGTTAAAATTATATGTGGCCTGCTTGTCTTGAAGACAGGTTCTATCTGGAGTGTGATATCTTTATCAAGAAGTAGTCAAGATGTAGATGAGTACCAGAGGGGAGAACACCCCTCCGCTGTATATTTCATGATAGCAATGGCCCCATCTATCTCCAGAGAGGAAAGGAGGTGGCAGCTGGAGAGGGTTTTGTAGTTCTGTGAATAAAGGTTTATTACTTTCCTCTACCTTCCATCAATCAGCTCAATGTTAGGAGAACTAAAAAGGAAAAAGCAAACCTAATCTTTGTGTCTGCTCATAAAATAAAACGGGCAGAATATTTCCTCATTCCTGACCTTGAAAGTAACTTTTTCAAAGTTGGGTAAAACCAGGGAACGTTATTTGATTACACTCAGAAACTGGAAGAGAAGATTTGTAACTTGTAACCTCAGCTTAGACATTTTTCTGCTGTCACAGTTCAAGTTAGCGAATGTTTGTGAATATCTACTCAGTGTAGGGAGCAAGGCTGATGAAGCAGAGAACGCAGAGATGGACAAGATCCAGTGTCTGCCCTCCCAAGACTCACAAAACAACAGAGAGCAAGCAACATACAACTAAAATTTGCAACAGAAGATGTTGGAATCAATGTCAGATGAATGAAGAAACAGGGATGGGACAGATTAATTCCAACTTTGGGGTCAGGACAATTAACAGAGTAGGTGGACTCTGCGAAGGAACTTGGCTTGAACTTGGTGGGGAAGTTCACTCCTGAGAGATGGGAGAGCTGGAGCTGATATCTTGGATCAAGAGGTGGAAGTTGTATCTTTAGGAAGCCCCGGACTTTCTACCCTTAGACTATTAAATGAAAGAGAAACCAATTTACATCTTGTTTAGGCCACTGTTTAAAAAAAAAGTGGTGGGTGGAGGTGTTCAAAAAGGTACAAACTTCCAGTTATGAAATAAATAAGTCCTGGGGATGTAATGTATAGTGTGGTGACTACAGTTAATAATACTGTATTGCATATTTGTAAGTTGCTAAGAGGGTAGCTCTTAAAAGTTCTCATCACAAGAAAAAAACTTTTGAAACGAAATATGGGGATGGATGTTAACTAGACTTATTGTGATGATCATTTTGCAATATATACAAATAACCAATCATTATGTTGTATACCTGGAACTAATATAAGGTCATATGTCAATTATACCTCAATAAAGTGGTGGTGGGAAGAGGGTTTGGCTCAGTGGTAGAGCATGTGCTGAGCATACACAAGGTCCTGGGTTCAATCCCAGTGCTTCTGTTAAAAAATAAGCAAATAAATAAATAAACCTAATTACCTGCCCCTCACCAAAAAAAGTGGTGGGGAGGGAATTCTAAACAAAGAAGAAGACATAAGCAAAAGTAGAAAACTAGAAAATGTGTTAAGCAGAACAGAAATGGCAGAAGTCCATTAAAGACTAGGTGGGTGGTGGGGACGGGGCGTGGAAAGGGGAAAGTGAAGAAAAGCTTGTTGGAAAGGTGGGTGAGGGTAGCGTAAAGGAGGACCCGCTTGTGTGCTTCAGACTATATTTGGAAACAAGTTTCCCCACAGAGAATTTTCGTTGCTACTGCCAGGGGCGTGGGAGCACTAGCAACTCAGGGTCCCTCAATCCAGTTTTAGTGCAGAAACTTCTGACTCTCTTGGATGACTTGAGTCTGGGCTGCAAGTTCATGGTAGGTTTGCTTCTGGCTTATGCTGATGCCTAGAGTGGTTTACCAGGGTCCTCCCTCTTGGACTCTGACTTTTCTCTTCCAAGCCCCGAGAATCTGTTAAAGTGTAATTCGCTCTCTCAGCTGCCTGGTCAGGGTGAACAATGGCCCCGTAGAGCGAAGGCAGCTTAGATGCTGCTGTCAGTTTCCTGAATTTCCTCTCAGGTTAGTCTCTCGTTACAGTTTTGTTACCTCCTTGATGCTTTTAAGAAGACTTTAAAAAGATTTTGTCCAGCTTTTTCGTCTGGAGAATTATAGTGAATTACCTAGTTCTCCTTACTGGGTGTGAAACTGCAGCTGAGTTGCTACTTTACATTTATGATAAAAATCTGAAGTGGACTCTCAGCCCTGCTGAACAATCCTAATACATTCGGTAGGTAATTCACTCCCTCTTTTTCTGAGATAATGAATTTATACCTTCTTTCACCTCAAATGTTCAGCACCCTTTCCTGCCGCCTCTCTGTCAGCTGGTGCTCTCAGTTTGAATTACTGAAATATTAGAAGCAAAACGAAGAGAATGGCTTAGTCGCTCCACTCCTTGTCACCAGAGCTGCAGCTCTACCCGTGTGTTCTTCCTGTACCGTGGATGAAATGTCTGAACTCCCACTAGGATCAGGTGGTCTCCGTATCACTGCATCCCGTCCCCTTCTGCCTTCTCAGGGATTTTCTCCTGTCTCCTGTATCATTCCTTTTTTCTTTTCCTACTGCATCATCATAAAAACATACTTACCACATATTTAAAATGTCTCCTATGAAAAAAAAAGCCCCAACTATATCTTAACCACATATCCCCTTCAGCTAAGCAAAACTCCCTGAAGGAGTCCTCTCTTACTTGAGTCTGTTTTCTTACTCTCCTACTCTCATCAGCAGATCCCACTGATGTTTTCTTCCCCAGCGCTCTGCTGAAATCTCTCCTGTCATGGCTGCTCATGACCTCTAGCTTGTTAAATTCAAAGGTCAGTTCTCAAGCTGCTTTTAACATAGTTGGTCTCTCTTTCTTGTCTTTTAACTTTTTATTCTAAAATCATGTAAAACTTACAGAAAGATTGAAAGAGTGAACACAATCTCCCATACATCCTTCCTTCACTCAGCTTACCAATGGCTAACAGTTTGCCACGTTGGCTTTGTTACTCATATTCTCTCTCCCATCCCCATTCCTTTTTCTCCTCCTCCTCTTTCCCTCCTCCTCCCCATCCTCCCTCTTCCTCTTCCTCCTCCTTCTCCCTTTCTCTCTGTGTCTCTCTTTCTCCTTTTCTTGCAATGTATATCTGAGTAAGTTGCAGACATCATGCTCCTTTGCCTCTGAACACTTCAGCAGGGCATATTTCCTAAGAACAAGGACATTCACTTGCATAGTCATGTTATAATAATCAGAAATCATAATAATACAATTCTATTATCTAATCAACAGACTTTATTCAAATATTGCCAATTGCCCCAATGATGATTTTTGTAGTATTTTTTTTTTCTGGTTTAGGATCCAATTCACCTTTCATTTCATTTTCATGTTTCTTTAGTCTCCTTTATTCTGGAGTGGTTCCCCAGCCTGTCTTTGACTATCATCACCTTGACATTTTTAAAAAGTAGAGGCTAGATATTTTGTGGAATGTCCCTCAATTTGGGTTTATCTGATGCTTCCTTATGATTAGATTCACTTTATACATTTTTGACAGGAATACTGCATAGGTGATCTTGTATCCTTGGTTCATCATAAGAGGCACCTAATGTCAGTTTGTCTCATTCTTAGAGCAAAATGATGGCTTTTGAAGTCATCCTCCCATTTAAATTTATTAGTTGGTATTAGCATGAAAGAAAGAGCTCTATCTATGTATCTATGTATCTATCCAGCTACCAATATCATAGGTTTTTATTCAGTGGGTTATGAGCCATTGCTATCATGATATATTCTGACATTAAATTGTCCCAGATTTACCCAGTGGAATCCTTTTTAGGCTGACTCCTATATTTGATGTAGACTGTATTTTTCTGAATATTTTCTTAATTTCTGGCACACGCACACAAAATAATGTTTCAGGCTCAGCTTATAATTTCTGAGTCCTAGCTCTGGAATCAGCCATTTGTCTAAAGATCCTTGATTCCTTTTAGTGAAAAATGATACTTAGAAACAGAGATTTGGTAGTAGGTGCTCTCATTGCTGTTGTGGTGCTTTGCTTCCCTTACAGTGGACAGAGCAACAAAAGAATTGGAGTTCATTCCAATTTACCATCAAAATATCCTTCCTAGTCTTTACTCAATCCATATTTATATCTCTCTTCTTCAATACCGAGGAACCTGGATCCTAGTATCGTTAGTGTATTTACTCATACGCTTAACCCTACAACACACGTTAAAAATTTTTGGAATTGCAAACCCACACCATTAAGAAAAACAAAATGATACCCATCAACTAAAGTTCAAGTTTTGTTTGCAGTTCTTTTTGTCTTTAGACTGAAGATAAATTGTCAAAGTACTACATTCAAAAGTTGTCATCCCCTGTCAACTCTGTTCAGTGAAGCCACTTTGATAGCTCAAAATCAGCCACGAGAGAAGTATTTACACCTTGGAGATTGGCAAATGCTACAAATAAGGGCTTTTCCCCTCCAGAGTGACATTTATTAAATATTTTCCAGGATACTACTCACATAATTCCCTCATATCTTCAGGCCAAAACTTTTAAGAGTTACCTTTGATTATTCTTTTTCTTACATCTCTTAAATAATCCATCAAATTATGTCTATAATCTGTCCACTTCTGTTATAGGCTGAATGTTTGCATCTTCCCTAAAATTTATATGCTGAAGCCCTAACCCCCAATTTAGTGATATGAGAAGGTTGGGCCTTTGAGAGGTAATTATGTTTCAAGGCCATGAGAGTGAAGCCCCCATTACAGGATTAATGCTCTTATAAGAAGAGAAAGAGACTCCAGAGTTCTCTCTGTGCATACACAAAGAAGAGGTTATGTGAGTCCACAGTAAGGTGGCGGCTATCTATAGGCTGGGATGTAGGCTCTCACCAAGAACCAAATCTGCGGTCACCTTGGTCTTGGACTTCCCATCTGTGAGAAATAAATATCTGTTGTTTGAGCCACCCAGTCTATGATATTTTATTATAGCAGCCTGAGCTAACACAAGTTCTTACAGCTCATATCCTCTTCTAGCTGCTGGATCTCTCACCTAAACCACTGTAATTCCTTCTGATCTAGTCTCTCTGCTTCTGCCACTACCCACCTACAGTTTATGCTCCATCCAGCCATCAATGGAATCAAATCTTATCACTATCCTGCTCAAAATTCTGCAACAGATTTCCTCCCACTTAAAATGTAATCTCTTTACCATGGCTTATAAGACCCTAAGAATCTAGGCCCACCCACCTTATGACCTCATCTCCTGCCGTTTCTCCCTCCTCTCACCAATCCAAGTCCTACAGCCATGGTGGCCATTTTGGTGTTCTTCAAACACACCAAGCTCATTTTCTACTTTAGGGACTTGGTGCTTGCTGCTACTTATGCCTGAAACACCTTTTTGGAGCAAGCTTTATATAGCTTTCTCCATCACTACAATCAGGGCTCTGTTGAAATGTTAGTTACTTCCTTTGAGTGGCATCCCAGAAAATCCCATCTAAGCTTGCATTATTTATTTCCATCCCTCTCAATCCCCTAAGCCTGCTACATTTCTTTTTCAAAATGTTTATCATCATCTTATCACCATCTCCAGAAATGCCTACATTAATTATTTTCATGTTCACCCATATTCCCAGTGGCTAGAATAGTACCTGACACATGGCACTTAATAAATATTTGCTGAATAATTAAGTGAACAAATGAATATAAATTTTTGAGCTCCAATCTTACTTGGATGCTCACATTGCTGAGAAATCATTTTACTTAATTTCTGTTTATCTTCTTAATGGCTACTTCAGACATTTACTTTTCTCTTCAAATCTTCCTTCCTTTTAGCTTAGTAGATAGTCACAGAGAATATTTGTTTTTCTTTCTTATCTTCCCAGAATCTTTAGAACACCCTTTTTATGCTCCCATCTCCCTAAAGTATAAGCCAAAAATATGCTTTCCGGTTGCCTTTGAAACTAGAGTTAAGGTAGCACCAGGGCTGACCTGTACAGTGTCTTTGTGCAAATTAGAAAAGGTACCCCCTCTGGGTGGATGTAGTCCCACAGGCTCACAGTGAAGTGTGAACACAGTGCTTTTATGCAGATTAGAAAAAAAGCCCTAACAGATGTAATGATAGTGGTTCCTAGTTTACTAAGGAGATAATGCCCATCAAGTAATTCCCATACACTGTCAACCTTATCCATCCCTCCTTCCTTCCTGCCTTGGAGGAAACACTGTCTTTAATGGCTTTGATCAAGGCTGAGTTCTCTGCACAGGTGCTTCTCCTTATCGTGTGTCACAGCACCTACCACATCCAGTATCCTCATTCTCTCTGGAATCCTGATCTCCAGTCTGCTTCCTCCCCCCGAATATAAATAGGTTCAAATTGCTGTCATCCTAGGGAAATCTTCTCTTGACATTGTCACATCCCTCCCAGCCCTGAAAAACAGCTACCTCATCTGTTCCTTGACCTCCTACCAAGCTTTTGAGAGTAGATTCTATCTCAAAGCCATGTCCACCTACTGTAGCCCTTTTAATTCTAGAAGTCAGTAGCCCTTTCTTCTCTCCTCATTCTCCTTGACTTTTGTGCAGGACTGGGACACCCAGTGCATATTCCATTCTTTTCAAATACTTCATCTTGTGGCTTCCGGACCATCCCTTACATCTGACTTTCTTCTTATCCCTTTGATTGCTATGCACCTTTTCCTGATTCTTCTCCCTCTTTCAGATCCTTGAATGTTGAAATTCACCATCATTCTATCTTCAGGTATTGTCTTTTTTTTTACTTTAAATAATTTCTAATGAAATGCATTTATTCCTATATCATCAACTACCACTTCCTAGCCAAGTATATTATCAAATCTACATTTCTGCTTACTTTTCTAAGTGTAGACCATATTTCTTATTTCTGCACAGATATACCATAGGCATCTCAGACTCATCCTATCTATATCAATCAGGGTTTCATCAGAGGCATAGAACCACTAGGAAAGCACATATATATGATTTCTTACAGAGAATTGATGTATTGTACTTGTAGAAGTTGGTAGCTGGTTTCTGTGAGGCTGTGGTCTCTACATTGGCCTTGGAGCTTGAAGTCAGCTGGGAAGACAATTAGGAAGGGAAGTTGGCTATAAAATGACGTGGGCCAAGGACAAATAGGAACCCATGAGAGAGAACTAGAGCCCACGTTGGTCTCTAATGACCTATCCCTTATACTTCGATGATGTGGGTATCCTATAGGAGAAACTGGTGTCTTTTGCTATGAACTTAATCATACACCAGATCCAGGAGTCGCAGAAGCAGAAGGCAGATAAGGTGGACGGTGGAGCAGCTGCAGGCCCAGCTGCTTCCCAACACCAACCAGGCGAGCCAGTGTGCCAGTATGCATGAACTGCAGCATCACCTGGTGTCCCTGCACTGACCTTCCAAGCACAACAGAACAATAGCACTTTACAAGCCCCACACAAAATGTTTCTGGTGACCAACCCTAACTAGGAACATTTAGAGGAAGGCATTCTGGGAGATAGAGATTAATCTAGGCAAATTGATGTATTACAAAGCCACCACATTGTTCAAAATTAGATTCACTATCTTTCTATGTCCTCTTCCTCCAAAAAGTTCTCTTCCTACAATCCTCCATATTTCAGGATATACCATCACCATCCTTCTAGTTGTCTAAACAAGGAACTTCTGAATCACCTCTACCTTTTTTTCCTCACCAACCCTGCTCCCTTCCACTCATGCCACATCTCATTAGCAACCAAGTCCTGCTAATCCTAACCCATTAATTTTTTTTCATATTCACCCTCTTCATGCAATCCTATATCCTAACCATGGTCCATGGTCATGGTCTAATCCATGAACTAGAAGCACTTGTCGCAGTGTCTCCAGTCCACCCCATTCACCTTACATATAACCACCAGGATGAACATTCCCAAAGTTAGATCTAATCATTTCATTTCTTTAACATAATGTCTTTCATGGATCTTTTAATCTGTAGACTGAATGAAAACTCCCATACATATGGATTGGATTGTTGTTCCTAATTCTTCACTCTCTTTATAATAGAATTATACATCCACGCCCTTTGCCATGTGACTGCAGTTCTTGCCGTAATGTGAACAAAATGCACTTTCCCACTGACTTGCATTGGTCAATGGAATCTTGACTGATATGATGTGAGCAGGCTTTAAATGTGCTTATACAGTTTGGATCCCCTTCTCTGGCTTCAGCTATTGTCAAAAGAAATGCTTGCCCGGAAGTGTACGTTCCATATAGGTGGTTATAGATCCCAGAAAAAGACATGTGGAGCAGGATTGGTCTGCAGCCTGGAGGCAAACCCAGCTGAACCCAAGCAGGCCTAGCAAAAATCAACCAAAATACGCCAAACCTTGGCTGACCCACCTGTGAGTTAGAAAATAAATACTTCTTGTCATAAGCTACTCACATTTTGGGGGTTGTTTGTTACCAGTATTATTGCAGAAATACTTGAGTAACACAGGTAATGTACAAGCTCTCCACGGTCTAAACTCAGCTGGATTTTTAGTGCCAATCTTAAGCCATTTTCTCCCACAAACTCATAGTACTACTTATTCCCATGTATTGAGCACCTGTTGTTTTCATGCCAGGTTGACTTGCTCGGGCACCCAGCTAGTGAGTGAGTAGCAGAACTAAGATTCATGTATGTCAAATCTAGAGCAGTGTGTGCTATTCTTACATTTACATTCTGCTAATCTGTTCTCCAGCCACAAATTTGCTTGGGATCTCCCAAACATGCCTGTAACACGAAGCCTGAACTTCATCTACTTTTGTAGGTCAAGTCTCAGGATGTCTTTTATGTATAATCTGATAATATTAATAATGACTAATATTTATTGAGTGCTGTATTGCAGATACTTTTCTAAGTTACTTATTCATTCTTCACCATGACCCTATGAGATATATACTGTTATTGTCACTATTACAGAGGAGGAAACTCGGCATAGAGAGGCAAAGTAGCTTGCAAGATCACACAGCGAATCACAGATCTGGGATTCAAACTCAGTTTCACTCCAGAGCTTCTGCTCTTAACCACTCTGCTGAATCCTCATCTACTGATGTTGGGCCTCTGTGTCCCTGACTGCTCTGCACGTACCGTATTACAACTCTGCACATTTCATGATGATTGTTTATACTTCTCTTTCCCCTACTTCATGGTAAACTTTTGGAAATCAAGGACTCAGTCTTAAGTGTCCTTTTATGTCTGGTACCTAGTCAGGTGGCTGGCCTGTGGCTACTTTAGCCCCTAAATGTTTGTGAATGCTGTTTGCTGTTGAACTGCCTTGTCATCAGTCAAATTTCCTCACAAATTGCTGGAGAACTAGTCCAAATTGCTTTTCTCTGAAACATGAAAATGACACAACATATTCTGAAAGTGATTTATAGAAAATCATATATTTCATGCAGTTGGAAGGGATACGATGATAGGAATTTTTCAAAATTTCCCCTCAGGTACTTGTCTTTTAAACATCAAACAATCAACAAATCATGACCGAGAGCCTCCTATGCATCAAAAACAGGCCAACCACTTGTACTAGAAATGGCTAACTAATTACTTTGTGCTCTAGTGGCTGTATTTTATTTTTTCAGATCGAATCTTGTTTTTGTGTCTTTGAGCCAGTGGAATCAATGAATATGGAAAGAAGTTAAGATAAAATAAAAATTTTACCTGACAGCCTTTTCTGGAGGCTTCAGTGACTCTGGGAGAGTTTATTGATTCCTAAAGAAAAATTACCATTCTTTTTAAAAGAAGGGTGAAATAAAGGAGGATTTAGTGAATAAAAGGAATTAGGGCAATTAGCATAGCTTTTTAAAATCCAGGATTATCTTTATTGATTAGATTGCCTTAGAATTGTTGAAGGTAATGGAAATTACATATGTGAAGTAGATAGGAGTTAGTTCTGCAAACCAAGACCCACCTTTTTGAAGAAAAAAACCCAGGGGTGAGAGAATTCAGTCATGAAAGTGAAGTGAGTGTGTCTGAAGGTTTATTATTTTTCCTTTATAAAGGTTAGGTAATTATAAGCATGCATTGAGATTTCCAAGACCAATTACAAGGTACCTGGTTAAAATGCAAGAATCAGAACAAAAAGGGAAACTAGAGGCAATATGTATTCAACCTATTGGACATATGAAAGTGAACAGAGCAGGTGGCAATGATGTTTCATTCTTCTCAAAGGTCAAAGTGGGTACTGGGTTATTTTCTTTCAGTGAACGTATGAATATTTTTCTTTGGTGGTGGGACATTTCAGGCAGATTCTTTGTCCTGACCGAACTGAAAGAATGCATACAACGGGATTCAAATACTTCAGCCCAGTTCATCGAGAGGAAAAAATATAGGTGAGTAACATTTTCTTCCTTAGTGTTGACTTCTAACCAGTTCTGTATGAGTATACTCAATGACAAAAAGTGGATTTTTGAATGGCCTAGTGATTTGTTTGGTCAAATCATACTTGGGTTTTAGAGAATTAAAACAGATGCACATGTCCCTCATCACATGCATTTGCTGTGTCACCAGTATGGTTTGTAAGCCAGATGTGGGGAATGCAATTGAAGAAAAGTAAATCTCAAGGTTGAAGAAGGAATATATAATGTTGAAAAACATAATCGAGGCAAGGAAGCATAGAGGTCAGTATTTTGTTAGTTTGGGTAATTAGAAATCATTTATATATGTAAAAAAGAAGCTGAAAGATGGTGCTTTGGTGGTTCTTTGTGTGGTGCGATAGCATAGCATGAATACTACACAGTTAGGGCACACAGAAAATCACATTTTAATGAACAGGAGGGAGAGTTGGCTTTGAACGTAGGCCTGCATTCCCAATATAAGTCGGGTATCATTTCCTCAAAACACATGCTCTCATTTATTGCATTATGTGACCATACCTGCTTGCTGCTTGTACATTCATTTATTCATGAATCTGTATTGAGTCTGGACAATATGCTTGGTTCAGGACACAATAACTCTTCTCTTATCCCCAAAACTATCACTCTCATCATCTCTCCTTTTGGAGTAGAAGTCGTATCTGTTTTGCCTTTAGACCTGGGCACAAGGAGCCAGGTTCCTGCCCTGGGACCTGTCCTCTGGAGGGTCCCACTGGGGTCACAGCCCTCACCAAGGGGTGAGGAGTCCATGGGACCAAGGAGATAAGCCCACTGAGAAGCTTAGCTCACTGAGAGCTTGCATCCACTGAGAGCCTATTCCCCAACCCTTCTAGACCGAACTCTGGGTTGGCCAGTTTCGTGGGCATGCCACTTGTGCAGTCAGACAGGGCCCTGTGCTCAGAAAGGTCCACCCTTGATTTAATACTCTGCTATTACTGTCTTGAAATCCTTAAAAATTGTATTTTTAGAACCTGTCTTTTGTGGGTGAAGTTTGGTGGGACAATGGATTTGCACATGAGTAGAGGAGATACACTTTATCTCCTATGTGGTACATCTCTGCTGCTGACTGCCACCCCTTTAGCAAATAGCAAGCTTTGCAGTGCTCCATGAGCACAGAATTCTGGTGGGCCCACGTGTCGGATAGTTTAGTGAGACTCAAAGCAAGTGTCAGATAAGTGTGTTACATCTGCGGCCAAGGAAGTAAGGGCACAAACATCCTGGAGAGGCCACGCTTCCCATTTGGACTGGAACCTGCTTCAAATGCAGAAAGAAGGCAGTTAGAAGAAAGCATGAATGACCCAGGAGCCCTATAGTGTCCTTTCTTACTCACTTACTTTCCTGTATTAACTACTTTTGCTGAAAATGAAGACATAGAAGGAAAGGGAAAAGCACATAATTCCTATTCCTTTTAGGTCTTTCTGAAGGTAGAGTATTGGTAGAATGTGCATCTATCCAGAAATGAAATAAAAACGGCTGAGTTAATTTTGTGTAGGCTTTCCATTGTTCTGGTAAGAGTGAAGTACAAATGCATATACTGGTTATAAAATAGAAATTGTATAATTTTGGTGATTCTTCATATGCGTTAAAAGCACTTACATTTACATTTAAAACTGGCATTGCACAATATAAAGATGAATGGTAAAAATCACACTAATAATTTTAAATTTTAATTTCTCTTTACCTAGAATGGCATTAAATAGCAAATAACACCATGACAAGTTGAGAGAGATCGTGGAAGAAAGGAACAAGTTTTATATTTTAGGACCCTTTACGATTTTTTTCCTGCTTTTTGAACAGGGGGCTTTGCCTTCTCATTTTGCACTGATAGTTCATTGTTAGTGTATAGAAATGCAACGGATCTCTATATTAGTCTTGTATCCTGCTACCTTGCTGAATTCATTTATCAATTCTAATAGTCTTTGTGTGGAGACTTGAGGGTTCTCTATATAGAGGATTATGTCATCTGTAAATAGTGACATTTTTATCTCTTCCCTTCTGTTTTGGATACCTTTTATTTCTGCTTCTTGTCTTATTGCTGTGGCTAGGACTTCCAGTACGATGTTGAATAGAAGTGAATAGAAGGGGGCTGAAGTCAAGTGAGAGTGGGCATCCTTGTCTTGTTCCTGAATTTAGCAGGAAGACTTTCAGCTTTTCACCACTGAGTATTATGGTTGACTGTGAGTTTGTCATAAATGGCCTTTATTAGGTTGAGATATGTTTCCTCTATATCCACTTTGATGGGAGTTTTATCATGAATGAATGTTGAATTTTGTCAAATGCTTTTTCTGCATCTATTGAGATGATGATATGGTTTTTGTCTTTCCTTTTGTCAGTGTGGTGTATCATACATTGAATCATCCTGATGAACTTATTTATGTTTGTATGTAAATGCTGCTTACAGCTTTATATTTTTATTGCTTCTTTTAGCTAGAAAATCTCCACAAATAATTTACTGTTTTAAGCACTTTACCACCAATTACGGCTATAAAATTGAACTCACCATTTGAAAGAAAATACTTCCGGAAAAAACTAGTACAACTTCCTTTTGGTCTTCATTTTTCAGTACCCACTTTGATCAGCATCATTTGATTCAGTAGTACTGTTGAAATCAGAAATGGTTTGTCTTCTTGACAAAAAAGTCCAATGAAGTTTATTTTGCCAAATGCAATCCAGCGTTAACAGTTACTTCCTTAGTTTAGTTAATAATGTTAACCTTTAAAAAATAAAGCATTGTAAAAATAAAAAATTATTAAAAGGAAGAAATGCCTAAGTTGCCTCAGACTTTTAAACAATTTAGAGTTACATAGGAGACAAAGTAATCCTCATATATGACCTATTGTCATGTGGTCTTTGTTTGCACGACTTGTGTACAGTTTGCACCACAAGTAACAACTCACCAGGCAAGTGTGACAGCATCCAAGCTGGTCCCTGCTCAGTGAGACAAGTTCACCCATGTACTCTTTCTTGGATATTGCAGCAATGTCAAATTGTTATACATGTTCCAAATGCTTACTCCCAATTTCACTTATCTCAGCCTTAACAAACAGTTCATGGAACAGCACCAGTCTGGGGACCACTCTTTAAAGTACAGGATTTGGAATTTTGAGAGATTTGATTTCAAAACTAAATTTTGTTACTTGCCAGACATGTGACTATGGGCACATTTTGCAACCTCTTTTCTAACCTGGAGATAATAATGTCAATCTCAAAGGGTTGTTGTAATGATGAAACAATGCATTCATACATAGATTCATTCATTAAACAAATGTTTATTGACCCTATTATGTACCAGAAACCATCCTAGGGTCTTTAGTTACATCAGTGAACAAGACAGACAATGATGAGAAGGAGACAGACAATAACAATAATAGCAACAATGAAACAAATAAGTAGATTATAAAGTATGTTAAACAGCATTACATGTTATGGAAAAAGGTACACAGTAGTGTGCCATAAGGGAAATCAAGACTGCAAGGGCATTGGTGCAGCCATTATGGAAAACAGTATGGAGATTCCTCAAAAAACTAAAAATAAACTTACTAAATGATCCAGCAATCCAGGAACTCTAATTCAAAAAGATACATGTACCCCAATGTTTATAGCAGCACAATTTACAATAGCCAAGACATGGAAGCAACCTAAATATCCTTCGAAAGATGACTGGATAAAGAAGTTGTGGTACATTTATACAATGGAGTACTACTCAGCCACAAAAAAGAATAAAATAATGCCACTTGCAGCAACATGGATTGACCTAGAGATTGTCATTCTATGTGAACTAAGCCAGAAAGAGAAAGAAAAATACCACATGATATCATTCATATGTGGAATTTAAAAAAAGAAGACAAAAGAGGACACTAATGAGCTCATCTACAAAACAGAAACAGACTCAGAGACATAGTAAACAATCTTATGGTTACTCGGGAAAGGGAGTGGGAAGAGAGAAATTTGAGAGTTTGAGATTTGCAAATGATAACCACTGTATAAAAATAGATAAAAACCAGATTTCTTCTATGTAGCACAGGGAACTATATTCAATATCTTGTAATAACCTTTAATGAAAAAATATGAAAATAAATTTATGTGTATATATGCATGACTGGGACATTATGCTGTACACCAGAAATTGACACATTGTAACTGATTATACTTCAATTTAAAAAAGAAAAAAGAAAAAAAAGGAGTGCTAGGGCAGGGGGTGGGGAGTAGGTTGCAGTTTTAATAGTATGACCAGGAAAAAATTTGATTAGGTAAGGCAAGCAGAATCACTAGCACAGAGCTTGGGTAATACTAAAAGGGTAGTTTTTTTTTTTTTGTCACAGTTAGTTCATGATTATTTGGTGTTGCCCTTCAGGAAACTAAAATGCCTTTATTTGGGGGTATTTATTACAAATGATTGTGTGCCGAGAGGTATGCATGCACTCATAAATACACACATCCACACTTGGCACTGAAATACACGCATACTCACATGCCACAGAGATTTTATTTGGATTCAGCCAGCTCTCTCTACAGCATATCTTCTGTTTGCAGTCACGATCATCTAGGGGCCCAGATAAGGGGGATTTAGATTGGTTTGAGGGTAGAATAGGATGGAATGAGAAGCTTGCAGAATTTTTTTTTTTTGCTGATTAACATAGGGGAACTGTCAAAAGGCTAAGACCAGCATTTGATTCCGCCCCAATTCTCTGTGTATTTAAGTTGACTGATTTTTCTCTTCCTATGTTAAAGTATCACTGTCTTTTTTGATCCTGCAAGATGTATTACATTTGGCAGAAGCCACGGAAGAAAGTATATCAGAGAAGTGAGAACTGTTGTCATCAACTAACCTTCACAGTTGATGTTTCTCAAAGATTCAACCGACCTTCACTACCTTTTCAAGAATAACTTACTCCTACAAAATTGTACACACAGTGTGATAAAACTGTCATTAAAAAAACTCTCAGTATAGATGTCTATAGAAAAAATGGTTATTTTAGAATGGTGGGATTATGGATATTTTCCAATTTTCTGCTATCAGCATGTATATTTAAAAGTAATCAGAAGCAGCTAGTAAGTGGTTTTTTTTTTTTTAATATAAAGAACGAAAATAACCTACTCTTACTAATAACAAGGAGGCTTGTTGTTTTGTGCTTTCATTTTCATCATAGAGGAGGTGGAGGAGTGAAATTTATTGGTTTGGGGGTTGTTTTGAGAATTTCTCTCTGGGATTTTATCTCCAGATTCTCTGAAAAATTCTATGTGAATTTACTACTCAGACTGTTTTGCTGGTTTATTATTAGACCATC
This sequence comes from Camelus dromedarius, assembly GCF_036321535.1. Taxonomy (NCBI): domain Eukaryota; kingdom Metazoa; phylum Chordata; class Mammalia; order Artiodactyla; family Camelidae; genus Camelus; species Camelus dromedarius. The sequence continues at coordinate 90,981,330 of NC_087472.1, read as the reverse complement.
CTCCTCTAAACTTGGCCAGAAATCAAAGGCCCATCCAGATAAGAATCTCCACAATGTGCATTTTCAGAGCAAGTCAGAAGCTGTTTTGTTTTAACACTCAAAGAAAGCTTTTGTATTTTCAATTTTAAGTGCTCTGCAGTAAACCAACAGTCTATATAGATTATACAAAAGGGTCATATGTTGGTTTGAGCGAGTTTCTAGGGGAAAAAAAATCACCATTGAGGAACAGCAAGTGTTTAAACAATGAACTGACAGCTGCCGGTCCGTTAGGTCCCTCCATGGGGCCAACTCCTGCTTTTTTCAATTTTGCTGTGATCTGTAGATACAACTCTTTGTGGCTGAGCTGGTGGTGATGGGCTATGTTCCAGTAGCACCTGCACTTATCAGAGCAATACCTTTTATCAGAGAACTCTCACATAAAGTCCTTTGCAAGGAAGAGAAACAGTGCCAGCTTGGAAAGAGAGGAGAAATAAATATATAGCCATCTTCAGTTCTGAATCGGCCATTTAAGTACTTGTAGAATGAGAACTAAAAGCTTGAAGCTCTTGATTTATACTACATTCTCATGGCCATTCTCAGGAGTACCGGGGTCCATCCTTAGCTGAAGTTTAATCCAAATAGTTAAATCTCAGTTTGCTAATTTAACGATGGTATCTATCTTTAAAAAAATCTTTTCTGGTGATAGGCTTAAGGAAGCAACATGAAAGAATGTTGTCTTCGCTTCTGCTTCAGGGAACTACAGTCCTCTTAATTTTCTCTTTACTAGAGTCAGATGTTCATAATCATCAGCCCTTTTGAACAGCCCAGGGGTTTAGTCTAGGGTTTCGCAAGAGGAGAGTAAAAAGTCCTAGGTGAAGACAAGCCTTTGATTCATTTTATCAAGGTCTTTCCTCTCCTTTGATTTAATTCTCTGCTGAATTGCTCTTTTCCTTTAGTCTCTTAGATGTCTTCCTTTGTGATCTCTGGTTTAGGTTTTTGATTGATGTTTACACTTGTGTGTGGGCCCAGTGCTTGCCCAGGCCACATCTCCGATCTGTCAAATCTTGATTGTTTTCTCAGTTCCTCACCCCATTATCTCCTCTCACCTCTGTTCCCTAATAACTCCACCTCTGCTTTCCTAGACACAGCTTTAACCTGCCACTGTCTACACCCAGGCTGAACCTAACTAGGTTTCAGCTCTCCCAATTTGAACTGAGCAGTCAGTTCAGCCAAACAACATGAAATGATGAACTCAAAACAAAATTGGTCATGTCTCAAACAGCATCCTTTTTTAACCTTTCCCCCACTACACAAATACTAAATAAATTTGGTAAGTGTAGGGAATAAGCATTTTTTTTCCATTAAACTTTGTTTTGATGGGTGTCAAAATTCTGTGACAGATTTTTGGTCAAGTTGTTTCCATTGAAAAGTACTGATTTAAAAAACTAATAACTTAAAACTGCCACACACACACAAAACCAAATGGTCCACAAAACATTCCCCTTTCCTTCCTTCCAGGTTTTACGATGCATTGTTATCATTAACTAGTCTTTTACTGTTAAACTTAAATGGCCAATTGAGACAAACAGTTCTGAGACCGTTCTTCCACCACTGATTAAGACTGGGGTGGCAGGTATTGGGGATAATATTCATTTAGCCTTCTGAGCTTTCTGGGCGGACTTGGTCACCTTGCCAGCTCCAGCTGTCTTCTTGTCCACTGCCTTGACGACATCCACAGCAACTGTCTGTCTCATGTCACGGACAGCAAAATGGCCCAGAAGAGGATAGTCAGGGAAGCTCTCAACACAGATGGGCTTGACAGGAACCACGTCAACAATGGCAGCATCACCAGATTTCAAGAACTTGGGGCCATCTTCCAGCTTTTTCCCAGAACGTTCAGTCTTCTCCTTCAGTTCAGCAAACTTGCAAGCAATGTGAGCTGTGTGACAGTCTAGCACTGATCTGGCCTGGATGGTTCAAGATAATCACCTGAGCTGTGAAGTCAGCTACTTCCATTGGTGGATCATTTTTGCTGTCACCAGCCACATTGCTGTGATGAACATCCTTGCCAAACACGTTCTTGAAGTTGAAGCCCATGTTGTCCCCAGGGAGGGCTTCACTCAAAGCTTCATGGTGCATCTCAACAGACTTGACTTCAGTTGTAATGTTGACTGGAGCAAAGGTGACCACCATGCCAGGTTTGAGAATACCAGTCTCCACTCGACCCACAGGGACAGTACCAATACGACCAATCTTGTAGACGTCCTGGAGGGAGAGACGCAAGGGCTTGTCAGTTGGCCGAGTTGGTGGCAGGATGCAATCCAGAGTCTCAAGCAGCGTGGTTGCACTGGTGTTGCCATCTTTACGGGTGACTTTCCATCCATTGAACCAAGGCATGCTAGCACTTGGCTCCAGCGTGTTGTCACCATTCCAGTCAGAAATTGGCACAAATGCTACTGTGTCAGGGTTGTAGCCAATTTTCTTAATGTAGATGCTGACTTCCTTAACAATTTCCTCGTATCTCTTCTGGCTGTATGGTGGCTCAATGGATCCATCTTGTTAACGCCAACGATTAGCTGTTTCACACCCAGAGTGTAAGCCAGAAGGGCATGCTCACGGGTCTGCCCATTCTTGGAGATACCTGCTTCAAACTCACCAACACCAGCAGCCACAATCAGGACAGCACAGTCAGCCTGAGATGTGCCTGTAATCATGTTTTTGATAAAGTCTCTGTGTCCTAGGGCATCAATGTTGGTCATGTAGTACTTGCTGGTCTCGAATTTCCACAGGGAGATATCATGGTGATACCACACTCACGTTCTGCCTTCAGTTTGTCCAAGACCCAGGCATACTTGAAGAAGCCCTTTCCCATCTGAACAGCCTCCTTCTTGTACTTTTCGATGGTTCTTTTGTCGATGCCACCACATTTGTTGATCAGATGGCTGGTGGTGGTAGACTTGCCTGAATGTGTGTGTCCGATGACCACGATGTTGATGTGAGTCTTCTCCTTTCCCATTTGGCTTAGATTTAGCGGTGGTTTTCACGACACCTGTGTCCTGGCAGCAAACCTGTTGCGAAAAAGGGACTAAGCATTTTTAATTTCAGAGTCAAAAGTTTCATAGTTTGACCGCAAAGCAGAAAGTGGCTGCCTCATTTTACCAGACAGAAGAGGACAGTAGTGAGTACTTTAATATGCACAGCAAAGGAAACTTAAAATTGATATTATGAAGCCTGCAGTAAGTAACCTCTCCATTATCTAAAGCCCTCCATCTAAAACCCAGTCTGCATATGCTATTCCATTTAGTAGTTATTGGTGTTTGGGCTCTTCTTTCTCAGGACAATTGTAAATGCCTTGACGTTGGGCATGAACTCACATTTGTACCTTTCACAATATCTGGCACCAAACTCAGCACCTAGTAAGTCCCTAACAATCACTGAATTGAACTGAATTCATGGTTAACCTGAAGAAGGAAAAGGCTTACACTGAAAATATGCATTCACGCAAGTTTTTTCGTGGTAACACAGGAACGAAGGAGTATGTGAATAATACCTGAGCAGAAGTGCCTCAAGGGGAGCCTTCAGCCACTCAGAATAGATTGATGTCACATCACCTTGACTATGGAAAGAAAATCAAATAGGTTTAGTATTCAAAGAGCCACTTAAAAAGTTAAAGCTTCTGCTAAATAAATCCAGTATTTTTACCAAAGAAGTCGTAAGGCATCAGATGGCAAAGTAACATGAAAAGATTCATCAGACCCACTTAATCCATCCAGAACAAGATGAACTGTGGAGCAATTTTATCTGGACATGGAGGCATCCAGCCTCCTCTGTATCAGATGGAAACATTCACTCCAATGAGATAAATGCAAACACTGCAAAACATTCTTTATGTATCACCAGAGTATAGAGCAACGTGCGTTATAAAAAATGCGGAACAAAGTCTGAAGGACTACGGCTGTCAAAATGCTGACATTGATTTTATTCACTTCTTAAGATCTAAATTGGAAAATCAAAAAGGATCAGATTGAACACAGGTCTTTATGATATACTATAATCAAAGACAATATAGGGCTAGAACCACAATGCATAATGGAAGGTCTTGAAGGATGGAATTTGCTGATTCTGGGATAGAGAAATAAGCTGCCATTATCAGAATGAGTTTTGTTCCACAACTTAGTGATTTGTTACTCGTGTTGCCAATTCACAGATCATTGTCACGTCACTCAGACAAAGAAATCTGAAGCTTTGTAAAGAATAAATAAGGAAAAGGAAAGACCTAAACTCACAAAATTATGTGCAAAGAAAAAGAAGACTAATTTGCTATCAAATGGCTTTTATCTTTACTTGGAAAGATACAGAGGCACAAAGAAGCCATTTTTCCCTTCGGTTATATATAAAAGCAGAGTTGCTTAACATTTTTAAGAAATGAGCTCTCATAGAGAAATGTATTCAGAAAGAAAAGAGAGATGCCAAAAAGGCATTGGAGAGCTCACGCCTGGACTCTGCTTTCTTTGTCAGATGATTGCTCCATTAATTAGTGTCCTAGGTCAGGGGTCTATAAACTTCTAAGAGGGGTTTTGACATTTGTATATGCCTGGTTGCAAGCAGTTTTTAAAAGAATGATATTTCATGATGTGTGAAAATTGCAGGAAGAATTCAGTGTCCATAAATAAAGTTCTGTTGGGACACAGCCACACCCATGTTTACAGATGGTCTATGATGGCTTTCATGCTACAATGGCAGAGTTTAGTTGTGAGAGACCATATGGCCTGAAAAGCCTAAATCCATTTATTATCTGGCCCTTTATGGGAAAAGTTTGGCTAATCCTTGTGTTACATCATAAAGGACATATCTAAACCCAGAAAGAAGACATGTTTAGAAAGAGGGTAGAACTTCATGTAATTTTACACCTGAAGAAAAAAAAATTCTACTGTGCAGATACACACACTTCGCTCCATGCACACACATAAGGGGACCTACAGATGACCTGCTAATACATCTCATGGATGCTTTTGATAGAAGAGTACATTCATGTATTGCTTGGAGAGCTACTTATGAGAGATTAGCATTTGGAACAGATCCCCGGTTGTTTTTCTCTGTTCTCTTTATGACTGGAGTAAATGGGCTACATTTGACTGAGCTATTTAATAAAATTCTAGACCTATGCAACAAGAAGGATACCAATGTTAGGGCTTTCCAAATTTAAATATATTAAATGTGACCAGTGCCAATGAGAACCTTTTGGTTCTCAACAACTTGCAACATCAAAAAAAGTTGCAGCCTCCTTGGCACCATGTCACTCCCATACCCCAGAATGCACGCAAGGCTGTGTGTTTTCCGATTACTTGAGGACTTGGCCAGAGAGAAAATAGAGTAAGCACAAGAAAATATATTGTTGAATTTCCTGGTTATGGCTTTCTTATTTTAGACAACTCAAGTGTAAATGCAATCCTGACCTTTAAACATCCACACGATGATGTGCGAAAAATACACAATACAAGCAGTAAACAACCAGCCAAGCATTATATTTCTAATTTAGTCTGCTGCTGTCTTATAGCAGGTATATTTGCTAAATAGAATTTGTAGTGTTGCTATTGGGCAGAACGCCCCTGCCCACAAGCAGGCTCTCTGAGTAAAACTGTCCTGTAAAAAAAACTGTAATGGAGAAACAAATACATTTAAATTTTTTTTCTTGTTGTATGCATGAATGACCCGGAGAATAAAAACAACTAGTGCGTATATGAAATCGATAAATCACTAGGTAATATGGAAAACTAGCTATTTTTATTGGAATTTTATCATGTTGGAATATTGCGACATCTCTGTGGGACCCAGTTACTTAAGAGGTAAAGCAAGTGCCTGCAGGAAGCAAGGAAGAGAAGCACTGTGTTTTTCGTGGGGCAAGGAGGGAGTTTTATGTTTGAAGGACTCTGGACAAAGTGCTCCTAGAGAGCATTTCGTGTAACACAGTGTGGTTGATTGCAAAAAAAAGTACAAATTCCTCCCGTCTCTGTCTGTATGCCCTCTGCAAATTAACTTTACTGCTCCTCCCATCAAGAGACAGGGTCTATTTTCCCATCTCTTAAACCTGGACTTGACCATAGGACAGTGACGGGTATGATATAAGCAGAATCTTCCATAGCCCCTGCCCTTTGGAGTTTGCCCTCTCTTGGTGCTCTTTGCAGCCCTGAGTCCACCATGTGAAGAAGCCCAGGCTTGCCAACTGGACTCCATGGAGCAGAAATGAGCCATCTCAGCTGTGGCCCCTTAGACCAACCACCCTGCCAACTACCAGACAGGTGAGTGAGACTGTCCTAGGCAGCCCAGACCAGTGGAACCTCTCAGCTGACTGCCAGAATCAGAATTAATAAATGCTTATTTCAAGTCATTAAATTTTGGTGGCTTGTTATGCAGCAAAAGAAAAGATGCTGAGGTAATGGACCCTAAGTAGTTCCTGCCGTGGGAGTCCAGTCACACTGCTTTTTGCCCAGAATGGGCCTGACTTGGGGGCCATTACATGCAAGTCCACTGAAGGCTGATGGGCTGCATGCTGATTGCTAGGGCTTGTTGATGGGGTACCCAGGTAACAAGGGACTATGCAGAGTCCTAGGGGACCTTCTTGTGGTGGCAGCCACTTGTGTGAAGGGTCTTAGAAATTCTGATTCCTTTGGGTTTCCTGCTGATCTGCTGGAATGGCTCAGGTCCATGAAGTTGGGGACAGTCCTTGGAACTTCCCCACCAGTTGAGAGTTCTTTGTACTCCACAGCCTCTAAAGATCCTCTGACAGTTATGTATGTTTCCTAGACTTCTCCTGACTCTAGGGAGAATCTTTGGGATAGTCACAGAAGCTCCAAGGATAGGGACAAGGACATACAACCATGCTATAGGCTAAGGGAGTGGGATGGTGCCAGGCTCTCTGGAGGCTAACGGTACTCATGATAAAGGGGTTTGGCATTTGTCAGAGGATGGGCATTTTTATTGAGGGCCAGGGCTAGTCTAGATTCAGCCACCAATTAGCTCTACATCCTGATTAAAAAAAAATAACTTCACTTTTCTGGGTCTCAGTTTCCAAATCTATGAAGTGGGGGAACTGGGTTGGATGGTATCTACCGTCTTTGCTGGATTTAACAGTCTTTGAGACTTACCTCCTAGACTTTGCTCCACGTCCTTCTCCAGCCCTCACTTCTTTTGACTTTGCACTGTCATCCCCCGACCCGGCGTTGTGATTTCGAGGGAGAAGGGAGGCAGGCCCATTTCAGGATGAGGACAAGAGTCATGCACACAGATTTTACTCAGAGTTTGCCTAACTGGTATTCAGTGACTTCTATCAGGGGTCTGGCAAAAAGGGACTTCATAGAGGGATTGCTGGAGGTGGGAGAGGGAGTAGCCCAAGAAGCAGCCTGGGGAGAGGGTCCCATCTACTATGTTCCCTTGTGAATAAGCCACAGAAGGAGCCTCTCTCTGTCACTGATCTTGTAACAGCAGGCAAGGACTTCAACCTGTGGGTTTACTTAATTCCTTTTCCTCTGTGAATTCTGTTATCCTAACAAAATTTTGATTTCTGTACTGCATTAATAGACTAACTGCTCTCAGTTTTGCAAGGTTTTTTTTCTTATTTAATGGGGTAAGGGAATAAGGGAGTCAAAAAACCCACTATTCAAATAACATCGCCATTTAGCTCAGGGCTTAAGTATCTTTTGGTACTGAATGCTTACAGACTATCCCCTTTTTAAAGCCCATCAGTGAATTCCCATCAAATAAAATCCATTCTGGTTCCAATGGCCTGAAAGTCACTTTGGAATGGTCTTTCTGGCTGACCTCAACTCCCACCAGTCTCTCCATCAGTCAGCCCTGCTTGTTGTCCCTGGAATACACCAAGATTGTTCCCACCTCGTGGCCTTTGCCCTGGCTATTCTCTGTACCTGAAATGCTCTGACCCAGGTCTTCCTGTGATTTACTGCTACACTGAGAACAAGGACTTTGCAAAGTCTCCGGAGTGTTCTAATATGCAGCAAGGATTGAGAATAACTGAGCTGGAGTGTCATTTAAGTTCAAATCTCCTGCAACTTAAATATGGGTATAAACCACTTGGGAGTCTTATTCCAACGCAGATTTTGATTCAGGAGCGGGGTGTGGCTCGAGATTCTGCATTTCTAAGAAACTCCCAGGGGATGCTCATCTCCTACCCTGATGGTGAGTTCCCTAAGACCAGGGAATGTACTTCAATCTGTACCAACTGTAAAATAGATGCCCTATGAATGTCTGCTGACTGGAAGCTTCACAGTTGCAGCAGCTTCCTTTTATGACCCCGTGCCACCACCAACAGGTTATGATGACCTAAAATAAAATGGGATGTGTTGCTTAATCAAGATGTCAAGCTCTGTAACATACATATGGATGTTATAAAAGGACTTTACATTGGGTAAACATTTTGTATTAAATCCTTACTTTCTAGAGCCATAACAATTGTCTTCTGGACCAAGAATGAAGCTTTCATCTCTTCTGCCGTGATAAAATGGGCTCTTGTTCTTCAAATCCTTCCCCATGGCTATTATTACCCCTTTAGTCTTGCTGGGTTTGACATGAAGTGAGGTAGACTTCAGCCAGAGAGATTTTATGAGGGAAAAAATGAGAAAGTAAAGATGCGGCTCTCCTTTTGGTATCCAATATCCTCTGTATGATCATAAATAGCACTGATTCCTGACATCCATATCACAAAACTAGATCTCCAAGTCTCCACTCTGTCAACAACTTCATCAATTGCCTTTATAGCATTTTCTTCTGAAGTCTTCTTTGTGCCACTTTATATATCTCCCCTGCCCAGCGTGTCCTCACCCAAAAGACATCCCTCAGGCATCCCATTTAGTCACCTGCTAAATCCAAAATGAAGTCGCCCCTGGTCTTGCCCCATCTTAACACCAGCAGAGCAGATAATCTAATTTCAGGGGCTGCATCTTCTCGTCTCCCCAGAGTATTAGAAAATGGAATTTCTTCCTAACGAGGTTAGCAGGGATATTGTTGTTCCTTGGTTTGCTGACAGGTTGAAGATTTATCCTCTCCACTCTTTTTCCTGAGTCTGAAGAGAAATGCAGACCTGGAATCTGCAGGGCCTCTGGGTCACTTGGTAATTTAAAATTGGTGACGTGGAAAGAGAATGGAGATAGACGCTGTCCCGGGATGTGTCCTTTTATAGAGAGGTATTGTAATTTGGGGGCAATGTTCTCTCGTGCAACTCTTTTGGAAAAAAAAACACAGCAGTTTAGGGATGTACTTTGATCAGTGACTTAATCAGCCAGATACTCACGGCCACCTTTTCTGAGAATAGAGACAAAGATGTACAATTCACTGATTGGAAAAGGGTATCATGAAGGTGCTAATTAAAATCTTACAGGTACAACAGTGTGTGATTCCATCTTGTAATGCTTAAAAGCAGACAAAAGTACTATGCTATTAGAGGTCAAAATAGAGGTTATCTTAAGGGTGGGGGTTAGTGACTGGAAGGGGGCATAATAGGTGCTTTCTTGGATTCTGACAATGTTTTGTTTCTTGATTCTTTTTCTTGAGTGTGTTCACTTTGTGAAATTTCATTGATCTAGACACTTACGATTTGTGCACTTCTCTTTGTATATCATACTTCATTAAAAAGTTTACCAATAAATTTCCTACAATTATATACATGTTTTAAAATATTTTTCTATTTAGGAACAAATCATAAATTCAATAAATCAGTGTCTGAAAATGTATTTGAAAATCTGTTGTTCATTTAAAGGACAGATCGTTCTCTCTCCGAAATTTACATTTGCCCGCTCAGACTTTGGTGATGTGTACATGTTAGTCCTCTTCCTGATCCTAGCAACTTTGCTTTGATTGTGCTTAATGCTGGAAAAGCCGCGACTTGGAAGGAGCTGTAACCTTAACAGGCTTCTTTATCTTGTTGATGAATTATATCCTAGATACGTGCTTGCATTGAAAAATGCAGCCTTCCATCAGTTATTAGTCACTGAAGCCACCCCAGATCTCAGTGACAGGGCTCACTGTCAGTGCCTGCAGGACAAGATGAGGGACCCTTGTGATCGAGGCTAGCGCTTCCTGGATACTAATTATGTCTCCTCACAGTGGATCTGGCTTTGCTGACCACGTTAAGGAATGAATCAGAATGTTGAGACAGATTATACTGGTGGGAAAACCAGATATAATAGATGAATTCTTGTTTTTTTTCCTCCCTGTTTTTTTCTTGTGAATTTATTTAATTTCTGGACTGGGTATACCTTCACATCTGCTCATGAATCACAAAATACAGATAGTATACAGGAAATACTTACGTCCTCCGTCAATCAGTGTCCACCCCCACCATCACTGTTGATAGTGTCTTTGTATCTTCCAGAGACTATTAGTGTATACTAAAAAAAAAAAACCCTGAAAATATCAATAAGAGGAGTCAATCAGATATTCTGTCATCTCCTATGATCACAAATCCCTGTTTTAGGACTGTACCACTCAAAGTGTGGTCCTCAAACCAGCAACATCAGCATCGCTTGGGAGTTTGTTAGAAATGCAGTATCTCAGGCCCCAGCCCAGACCCACAAATTGGAATCTGCATTTTAGCAAGGTCTCTGGGATTTGTAGCACCCTAAGCTATGAGAAACAATGCTTTAGGAAAGGGACCTTGAGTGTCAAAATGGGGGGCTACTAAAGTACCCAGTTTATCCCCAAGGAGTTCTTTGTTTTTTGGAGGAAAAATTAACTCAGTAGAGTCTCATCATCTTTGTTACAGTTTCCTCAAAGATTTTTCTCTTGAGCATGTAAGTATCTTCTCATGTACATACAATGATGTGCAATTGTCTTAGACAGACATTTATGACTCTGAGCGCTCGACCTGTCTCTTTTATCTCTCGTATTTGAGAACTCTCACCTGAGCGTGTCTGGACCGGAAAGTTGAGTGTCTGGGTGTTCAGCAATAGGTACATTGTCCTATTCCAGTCTGAGGATTTGGAGCCAGAGAGTTATCCACATGAGAAACAAGGGAAAGAATTTGCTTTAAAACTCATATTACTTCTTAGAATAAGAACATAACAATATTGTTTATGACTTAGTGGAGGGAAGAAATTCCATGGGCTAGTTACCTCTTGCATTGACATGTGACCTTTTTGCTAGTCAAATCTGTTGGTGTGAGACTTTTTTTTTGCATTGATGTGTTCTGGCTTCTCCAAGAAGGGACATACTGAAACTTGACACACTTTCTCACTTCCTTTTCTCTGCTTTTTGAAGTTCTTTCCTTAATAAATATTAGCTACAAAATACAGCCTTATAGCACTTAACCATTGGCCTCTACTCCTCTAGATTTCCTTCACTGCAATTTACAGTCATTAGGCTTCTGTCACAGTCTCATGATGAGGGTTTTTTCCCTAATGATTAAAATTTTTTATTTTATTGTGGTAAGAACCCTTAACATGAGATCTACTCTCTTAACAAGTGTTTAAATGTATGACACATTATTGTTGACTATAAGGACTATGTTAAACAGCAGCTCTCCAGAGTTTATTCATCTTGCTTAATTGAAACTTGATGCCTGTCAAATGAGTTCTGATTAACTTATAGTATACATACAGAAAGGGGCATAGAGCATAAGTGTACAACTCAGTGAGGTCTCAGAAACTGATCACACCCAGGAAACCAGCACCTAGGTCAGAAAACAGAGCATGTCCAGCACGTCAGAAGCTCCTTCATGCCTCCTGCATAGTCACCACATGCCTCCAGGGGTAACCACTATCTTGACTCCTAACAGCATGCTCAGCTAACATTTGCATGCTTTATGTAACTGGCATCCTACAGTTTGTACTCTTGGACCTGGCTTCTTTCACTCAGTATTATCCCTGTGGGATCCAACTGTATTATGTGTAAAGTTGAAGATTATTAGTTCTCATTGCCATCTTATTTATCCATTCTACTATTGATTGTTTTGTGGTTTCCAGTTTGAGGCTATTCTGACTAGCACTGCTATGAAAAACCGTGCGCATGTCTCTTCATGAAAATACATAAGCTTTTCTGTTGGGTATATACCAAAGATGAAACTTGCTAAGTGATGCCAACTTTTTAATGTATCCAGGCTGATTAGTTTGTGCATATAAGTGCCAGAGAAGCAAGGTGTGTGATTAGGCAGATATGTGTGAATTCAGATACCCAAGCATAAGAATAGGAGCTGAAATCTTTTCTCCCCCACATGAAAAAGGAACTTTTTGCCTACCAGCAGTTTCTGAGCTCCTGCCTTATTTCCAGCTTTCCAAGGATGCAGTCTTGATTGCTTTGGTTTATTTTATGATTTTAATGAGATCACCCCACTGCTGCAATAGCTTTTCCAAGCATGACACATCCTGGCTCCATGGTGAGAACCAAGTCAATTCTCAGCTGTGTGCCATCGGCAGCTAAAAAATTGCTATTCATGATTTTCTGCTTTAGAATCTCCATCCTTGAGGGTAAATAGTGGCGGCAGGACAAGCCATAAACAGAGGAGGTGGTCGTCTGCATGCTGTCATTGGAAGCTCTGCTTGGCCCTTAAAGAGCTCTGCTATAAACACCTTCTTCCTAGAGGGCCTAGAACCCCCACCACTTAAGCTAGCATTTTAGGTTAGACCACTGAGATAGGGGAGATGCCTCTGGAAGGCTGCTGCTGAAATGCACCAGTTTCCTGCAGGGAGAAGGAGTGTCTTTAAGTGTCTCCCAGGGGGGTTAATAAGTAATAAACTTGGCAGTCAAGAGAAGTTAGGGCTTGGGGCACAGGAACTAGAGGGTTTGGTGGAGGCAGCAAAGCTAGGAGACTGTAGCAGCGGAGACTTAAAGGGAAGGAAAAGACTTTCAGGGCAGTTGTAAGAAGAGCCTAGGCCTGGAGGGGATTCACGATGAGGCCCACTGGACCACCTGGAAGGCCAGCTGGGGCTAAGAGAACACCCGGGAGCAAAATGCCTGCTGAGAAGCCAGTTGGATCTTTAATGGTCTTTACTTCAGTTTCTCTGATTTCATCTGATGAATAAAAACATATTTTGATCCTTACATTTAAATCTCTTTGCTGTTTGTACTTTTCTTATTATGCTAATCTTATTTGGGTATATTTTAGCTGCTTCTTGTGGGAGAGGGTAATGGGACCATAATTTGATGCTTTATTCTCAGCTCTAGGCTGTTCAAGATATTTTCTGTTAAACTTTTAATATGTTTCTCTGTATTCATACATACATATTATGTATAAATGTAACATACATATATACATAATAGGTATGTTCATATATATAGTATTTGATATCATTAAATTCTATCATAATGGTGATTTTGAGGGAGAGGAGACATGTTCTTAGAGACCGACCCACATTGAATGGGCTTAAAAAATACTGTTTTTCTGATGATAAAATAATACATACTCATAAGAAATTCAAATTTTATAGAAATAAAGTAGAAACTGAAAGCCCTGTATACCTGTAGTGTATAATATAGTGTTAAAGGTATAGCAGAAGCTAGGGATATCTTTTGCTCGTATTTTTTTTTTTATAATGAAGGGAATATTTTTTAAAGAAGTATTCTGACTACTTTTTATACAGCAACATTCAATACATGTATTGAGTGTATTCCCTCTAACACATGTGGTGGGCCTTCAGGGGAATGAAGCAGAGCCTGCTCTTCTCCTTTGCTTCTTTCTGGCTCCTTTTCCACCTTATACTAAGATTTATGAAGCAAAGAGAGAGATTATATAATGAGATAGCTCTACAAGGCAAAGAGACTTTAAAAAAAAATGGGAAATTTATAATAATGTCCATGAAAGATTATACGAGAACTTGCGTAAGTTTTCCTCATAATAGCCAGAAACTGACAACAATGCAAATCTCCATCAGTAGGAGAGTGGATAAACAAATTGTGGTGTATTCATACAATGGAAAACTTCTCAGCAATGAAAACGAACAAGTTGTCTGTCATGCAACATTGTGAGTGAATCTCAAGAATGTTTTGTCGAGCAAAAGAAGCCAGAATCAAGAGTACATACTGTATGATTTGATCTATGTGCAGTTCGGAAACAGCCGAAACTAACCCCTGGTGATAGAAGTCAGAGCAGTGGTTGACCGGCGTGGGAATTGGGGTGGGGGTGCGGACAGGGATTGGCTACAGAGAGGGCAGCACCATGGACTTTTTGGGATAAGGGAAGCGTCCCATATCTCACATGAGTTGGGTCTCCAGGGGCGTATGCATTTGTCAGAACTCATCACTGTGTCTTCTTACTTCTGTGCCTTCTCCTGTATATATGTTATACTTCAGGAAAAATATTGTCAAAAGAATCCTATAGTATGTGAGCTTTTGCCACAGGCCTTGTCCAATACTGGGAACACGCCGAACCCACGCTGAACACTGCCCATGGTCCCAGTCCCTGTGGGCCATCCTCAAGCAAGGGGGAACGTGAGTCCATGGATAAATACTCCAGCTTGTCAGGTGGACGGTTCTAGAATGTCTTTAATAGGCTATTCAGTGGTCTTGGTGGAATTAAGTCCCTGTAAGCTGAATTAATAAAAAACAAACCATCTTACTCTGGTTACTTCTTCTCCCCATTTCACTCTCCCTTAACCTTCACTCTTAAATTCTGTGATTGCCTCCCAAATAAATGACCTGCACCCCTGTCTCATGCCCTTCTTTCAGAGGAACCCAAACTGAGTATGGCACCACAGTGGGCAGGAGGGGATGTTGCTGTGGTCCTTGCTCCAGCATTCCTTGGCTTCTATTTTCCTTTCTTTCTCCCTTCTCCTTTCATTTAAACACTTCTATGATTGTATTTTAGAAAGAAGAGAGGGGAAGGAAGACGCATTAGAGGAGGGTTAGTAAGAGAGATCTAGTACAGGAGAAGTAAAGATTTTATATATATATTTTCCCCATAAAAGTACCATAAATCTAATTTTAGAACATTTTTATCACTCCAAAAGAAAAACCTTGTACTCATTAGTAATCACCCCCTTTCAACTGGCTCCTTTACCCTCAGTCCCTGGCAATCACTAATCTGCCTTCTGTCTCTATGGACTTGCTGATTCTGGACATTTCATATGAATTTTGTTTAGCCAAAAGGTGGAAAAAACTGAAATGACCATCAAGAGGTGAATGGATAAACAAAATGTAGTATACACACAATGGAATATTATCTGGCCGTGAAAAGCCGTGAAGCTCTGATGCACGCCACAACATGAATGGACCTTGAAACTATTATCGTAAATGAAAGAAACCAGTCATAAAAGACCACATAGTGTACCATTCCCTTTATATGAAATGCCCATTTGTTTGGGTTGTTTCTACCTTTTGGCTAGTGTGAATAGTGTTGTATCAACTTTCATCTACCAGTTTTTGTTTGAAAACCTGTTTTCAGTTCTTTGGAGGTATATACCTAGGTGTGCAATTGTTGGGTCATTTGATAATCTTTTTTTTTAAACTGAAGTATAGTTGATTTACAATGTGTTAGTTTCTGGTGTACAGCATAGTGATTCAGTTATATATATATATTCTTTTTCATTGTAGGCTATTACAAGCTATTGAATATAGTTCCCTGTGCTATATGATTTGGTAATTCTGTGTTTAGCCTATTGAAGAACCATCAGACTTTCTTCCATAGGGGTGCATCACTTTACATTCTCACCAGTAATGTATGAGCATTTCAGTTCATACATTGCCTGTTTTGAAACCTATTTTCCCAAAGCTTTCCCACAACATTTGTGGGAGATAAATGTAAATCATCTCTTTGACTTCTCTTGTTCTACATTTCTCTCACTAGCGTTCCTCCAGTGCACCTTCCTTGCTCTCTATTTTTCCTAAAATGCAGTCCTTCCCACTGAAAAGCTTCCACTGGGACCATTTCAGGCCACGAAAGGAGTGAGTCAGAAGTCACAGTCTCGTTTCTCCCAGGAGATTCTTGTCCCCTGAGGATACTTACCCATCTCTTCCCCAGAAACAGCTCTGTGTTGTGCCAAGGGTTGAGGAGCTTTTTGCCAGGACCTACAGTGATAACTAGTTATTATTTGATAGGTAAATTTCACCTGTTTTTTCTCCTCTTTCTTTCTTCCTCAGAGTACTTTGTGTAGCTTTTGAGAATGTATTATTTATATCTAGAATACAATAAATCAAAGGAGAAAAAAGTGTGAGGGCTTAAAAAAAAATCCCTCCCCCCCCCCCGTAATATCTCAGTGTTTAAACATGCAGCTCTCTTTAATTGTGCAAACTTAAGATTGCTTATCAAATTCCCTGTACTCCATGACATGCCAAGTTGATGTTGGAGGCCTGACCTACTGAATTGGAAGAAGATCTAGGTTTTTTCTACCAAATGCTTCTGAGAATCTCTAGGAATGCTTATGGTGATTGGTGTGCAACTCTGAATACACTAAAAACTTTTGAATCAGTACACTTTATTATTTTTTGGGGGGAGGAATTAATTGGGTTTGTTTGCTTGTTTATTGATTTATTTATTTTTTGAACGGTGGTACTGGGGATTGAACCCAGGACCTTGTGCGTGCTAAACACAGCATTCTACCACTGAGCTATACCCCGCCCCACTCCCCAGGGCACTTTAAATGTGTGAACTTTATGGTATGTAAGTTGTCTATTGATAAAAAGTTGTTTAAAAAAAAATTAGTCCTGGTCCAGGGAAGGGAGTCAGCACTAATTTTATGAAACAGTTTTCTCCTGTTTTAAATCTAGTTGGTAAAATTTCAGGGATCATAAACAGTGGAGAGAGGATTATACTCCTGTACTTATATATTTTCCCCAGATGTCTCATTTCCTGAATTAATTTATAAATTAAATTATTTAACCAGTATCTAAGTATTAATTAGTACTGTGTGCATCTAGAGATGCAAAGGTGAATAGGAAGTCACTGCTCCTGCCTTTGGGAAATCAGAATCTAGTGGAGGAAACAGAAAGAGGAACAAGAAATGACAAAAAGATGCTTAGAAATGCCATAATAGTAGTATAAATTCAGTTCTTAATTCAGAAAAAGAAATAGATTTCTTAAAAAAAAAAAAAAAGAGCAACGTGTGGAATGGGGCTCTCTGACCTGAGAGCCTTGAGGGCTTGTGCTTTCCATGGGCAGAATTGGGCAGTACCTCTCCCCAACCCCCACTGACTTTCAGGGATGTAGAAACTTGTCTAAGGCATCAGGATGGTCCCAACAAAGGCTCATGTATTAACTATAGTTTCTTATTTTCTCTATTCTTGGTGCTTTGGCATCTTGGACCTTGATGACAGGTGATCAGGGAGGGATTGTTCCTCCCAGAGTCAGCTAATTCCTGAAGATAGCAAACAGACTTTCATACGCAAACTAACCAGTCCAGAGCCCATACTTCCCCCATCTCCTCTGGCTCTTATACTCCAGGCCAATATCTCCCTGCCCTAGTCACCCCAGGGCCACGTATCGGCTAACTCAGCACAGCCCCTCCACTGCAGAGCCTGCAGAAAGCATTCAAACTAGCCAGTTCTACACCTGCTTATCCTGTCTTGATTTTCCTTTCCGTGGAAATCAGGAGAAAGGCTTCTCTCCACATTTCCCCCTCACTCCCTCTGCCTCCTGATCAACGCTGGTTCTTTTCTGTTGTGTCCCCTCCTCTTGGGATCTGTGAGTAACAGATTATCTTTTCAGTGGTAATCATCTCTTGATTTGTTTGTCTTATCATATACTACCTGAATAATAATAAAACCTACATTTTAAAGCAGCTTGCTGTAGAGGGGAGGGTATAGCTCAAGTGTTAGCGCTTATGCTTAGTATGTGCAAGGTCCTGGGTTCAATCCCCAGTACCTCCATTAAAAAAAATAAACCTAATCACCCCCTGCCAAAAAAAAACTTAAAAAAAAAAAACAGCTCTCTGTAGTTAAGGACAAATCTTCACAGAGGAAGGAACCAGGAGTCTATACAAATGGCTCTCTTCTGCCCAGGGCCTGAGCACTGAAAGGGAAGACTGTTCTGCATGTAAAATACAGGGAACTATCAAGATGGATTCAAAGATGCTGATAAGCATCCCTGGAGATTCTTAGAAATGTTTGTTGAAAAAAAATGGCTTTCTTCTAATTCAGGAGGTCAGGACTCCAACATCAACTTAACATGTCATGAATTCCAGGGAATTTGTTAAACAACCTTAAATTTGCATAATTAAATGGAGTTGCATGTTTAAATACTGAGACACCACTGGGGGGATTTTTTTAAGGTAACACATTTTTTTCTCCTTTGATTTATTGTTTTCTGGTTATAAATAATACATTCTCAGAGATCAAAAAAACTACACAAAATACTCTGAGAGAAGGAGAAAGAGAAAAAAAGAAAAAAAAACGGTTGAAATTTCCCTATCAAATAATAACTACTATTATCATTTTAGGTCCTGGCAAAAACTCTTCTCTTTCCCAATACTTGGTACAACACAGAGCTCTTTCTGGGGAGGAGATGGGTAAATGTCCTAAGGGACCAAAGAATCTTCTGGGAGAAAAGAGACTGTGACCTCTGTCTTACTTCTTTCATGTTTTGAAATGGTCCTGGTGGAGTTTTGTCACTGGGAAGGACACTAGAGACCCTGAAGGGATTCACCACTACAAGAAAAGAAGTTTTGATGGTGGGTGATTGGGTCCAATAGCAGGCCCTATGTGTGGGTGGATGAGGGACTATTTATGACACAGCGTTTGTGTGGTCTAGGCTGAAGGTCTTTTCTGAAAAAAGGTGCTTTGGAGACAATAACTGAGCATATGTATGTGAACCTGGTTAGACTTAAATCATCAGCTAGAGTGGTACTGTCCTTCCTGAGGAATAGCTGTGGCCTGCAGAGATCTGCACTAGGGTAAGGATCACAGCTTTCAAATGACACTTTATGGGTACCACACATCAATACCAGCAAGAAAGAGAGGCCTACTAGGGGGACTGAACAGAAAATATCTAACATTTTGTTCCAAATCTGAGTGTCACATACCTTTATTTATTTAACCCTCACAATAATCTAATGAGATGGTTACATTAAAAATCAGCTCCAAGATAAACAAGTTCATACTATATAGCTCAGGGAACTATATTTAATATCTTGTAGTAACCTATAATGAAAAAGAATATGAAAATAAATATATGCATACATATGTATGACTGAAACATTATGCTGTACATCAGAAATTGACACATTGTAATTGACTATACTTAAATAATTAAAAAAAAGTGAAAAAATCAACTCCCATTTCCAGATCAGCAGGTGAGACACAGGGTGCTGAAGTGGTTAACCATGTTACCGAAGGACTGTGCTAAATTGTACTACTGTTAAAAAATATTCACTTTCATCTCCACATACCTCACAGGAGAAGTATACTTCCCTGCTCCACTGATTTAGGACTTGACCAATGCACTATACTCATATGTTCTTGAAAAACTACCCCAAAAGTTAGTGGCTTAAAACACTACTTTATTATTTCTCATGATTCTGTGGTTTTGCTGGGGCTCAGCTAGAGCTTCTTCTGCTGGTCTTACTTGAGGTCTCTTCATGCACCCACATCAACTGGGCTCTAGCTGAGACTGGAATGTCCAGGATGGCCTCTCATCCTTCAGAACCTTCCTTCACATGGAATCTGTTTATTCTCTAGTCCAGTCTGGAATTCCTTCTGGCATGCCAGCTGGGTCCTAAGACAGAGGAGATGAAAGCTGCCAGCCTTCTTAAGACTTGGGCTTGAAAATCTTAAAGTGACACTTCCTGCCACATTGTATTGGTCAAGGCAAGTTCACAACACCAGTCCAGGTTCAAGAGGATCAGAAATAGGCCCTACTTTCTGATGTGTGGAGCAGCACATTCATACAGGAAAGGGAGGAACTGATAGTAGAAACCATACTGTGTGACTGACTTTAGCCAAAGAATGTGAATGGATGTGACATCCAAGCAGAAGCTCTAAAAGTGTTTGCATAGTCTGGATTAGTCTCTTTTGTCTCCCACCAGAACAGGTATTTCTCAAATCATGATTGCTCACTCAGTCAAAAAGGAACATGGAACAGACACCACCATGACCAAGAGTCAGGTACCTATAGCCACCCACATGTCAAATGCAGGAGAAATATCTATTTGTTGTTGTAATTAACATTTGTTTGTCAGGCAGCATAACCTAGTGATAGCTGACTAATACAGAGGTAGAGCTAGGATTTAAACGCAAGCAACGTAGTTTGAGAATCCATGCCCTTAGCCACTATACTATATACTCATTTGGAAGCAGTATTTCAGCTTTGGATTAAGGAGGCCTTGAAGGTTCTGAGACAAATGGGAGTGTCAGGGAGGCACTAAGAGACATTCTGCAAATGTTAAGAGGTGGAGGCTATAGCAAGAAATTTAACTGTATCAGGAGATGTGATCAAATTTACACCAGAAGCTGGAGAAGTAGATCATTCTGCTTATTCAACTACTATATGCAACACATCTCTTACCTCTAGTATATATTACTCTCACCCTAATTAAAGGAGGCTTTTACTTTCTACTTTCATTATTTATCATTTTAAAAAAAATCTGAGGTGGGGGAGAATAGTAAAATTAGATTACTCTGTAAGGGGGTGACATACTCTCTCCCAAATCAACATTGTATAAGTTTTGTTGATATAAAAGACTGAGACAGAGAAAACTGCTAAAAATTAATTTTAAATATTGTGAATTTCCTGTATGCCAATCCTCTAGTCAGCTCTCAGTTTTCATGTTGCCTGACCTGTTGTCATTAGGAGCCAGAGTTGAGTATCCGTCATCCATTAGTCACACTTCCTTCATGTGGCTTCTGAGATGCTGTGCTCTTCAGTTTCCTGGTTGTTTCTTCTCAGTCTCTTTTGGCAGCACCTCCTTTTCTCCCTGCTCTCTGAATGGTGGAGTGTCCCGGAACTCTGTTTTCAGTGATTTTCTTTCCTCTGTCTACACTCACTCCCTTGGTAAACTCATTTAGTTTTTAAATAATCAAATACTGTGAATATATCAATGACTCTAAAATTGATATGCAGTCCAGACCTCTCTCCTCAACTCCAGACACACACATCCAAACTGCTTATTGGACATCTCCATTTGGATGTCACACAGACATCTCACAATCACTGCTCCAGATGGAACTCCTGATTTACTCCCACTTCACTACTCATGGCTTTTTCATCTCAACTGTTGGCAACTTCATCCTTTGGGGAGTTACTTTTGCCCCAAACCTTAGAATCGTCTATATTCTTCTCTTTTTTACTCCACATTCAGTCCATTAAGAAATCTGTTGATTCTACCTCCCAGATACATCCACAGTCTTCTCACTTCCCATTCCGTCCCGATGACCACCCTGGTCTGAGCCCCCCTCATCTCTCAGCTGGCTTATTGTAGTTGCCTCCCTATGCATGTTCTTGCTCCTACATTTGCTCCCTTGTAGTCTGTTGTCCACATAGTAAACAGACTGACAGTTTGAAATGTAAGATCATGGCACATCTCTTCTTTGGTGACTCTTCATTTCATATTGAAAACCAAAGTCCTTACTTTAATTTACAAGACTCTGTATATGATCTAAATCCCACCAGAGAGAATACCTCATCTTGTACCCTGAGTGTGGGCATAGATCTAGACACATAGTAAGTACATAAATAGTAATTTAATGAAACCAGTTATAGGGAAATTGTTTAAACTTACTGTCCTGTATAAGGTAAGAAATATATTTTCAGAATATAGAGTTTTTTTTTAAGTTGGATGTCCAGCAAAGTATGTTCATATTTTTCACAAAAGCTGGTAGGAGACTAGTTTGGCCTGCCTTACCAAATTATTTTCTTCTGTTCCCAGGACTGGGTTGAATGAATTCAGCAGCCCTCAGCTACACTTTAATGGCACGTGGCCACATCTGGCGTCTCTGAGCTCACACAGCTGTTCTGTCAACTCCCTGTGGGTTTATGTCCCCTCCTCTTGTAGGAAATTGCACTGCCTATTGGCAATTAGCCCTAATGAAGCAGCAGGAGTTTCCTGAGGGGAATGCATTGCTGACAAGTATAATTACTATTAGCAGCTGTGGGGCCTCTGGCTCCGTGAAAGTAACCCATCCACCTGTCAGAGTGTGCAGCGGGACTGCTAAAGCTGCACCTAGCAGCCAGTCCAGCACTCGAGCCAGGCCACTGTGGGATGAAAACAAGAGACCGGCATTTGGAAGCCAATTGAGAGCATTTACTTCAAATGTTCAGATTTCTGCAACCCAGCTGCATGGGTTGTGGAGCCATAGCAAATCACCAATTCGCATCTTTCAGTTCTGTGTGATCATTGTCTCTTTCAAGCGTCCATAATGCCTGCCTATACTTAGAACGGAGCGGGTGCCCCCACAGGGATGCAGGAATTTCTAATGGTATTTATTTTTATCAAAAACGAAAGGAAACAAGACTTGCTAGGGTTTAATAACTGACTGACACTGGTTTCCTTAGTGGGTCAATGTATGAGACCTTCACGCCCCCCTTTTGGGGGAAGATTTGGAGTTCTACAGTGAGGAGGGTTTACAGTGACTCCCTTTCGGTGATATATTTGTATGGAAGACCAAATATGGCTGCAAATTCCATTCTACTCCTGAGGGTGGAATCTTGCTGCCCTCCCACTCGAATCTACGTTATTCTTAGTAACTTACTTGACCAGTAGTACACGGTGGAGGTGACACTGTGCCAGTTACGGGTGTAGCCTGTAAAAAGACTAATGGCTTCAGCATGGCACTCTTAGAACCTTAGGGCAACCATGCTCTGAGGAAGCCCAAGCTGGCCAAATGGAGAAGCTGTATGGAGAGAGAGAGATGCCTGGTTGGCTCTACTGTTCCTTCTTCCAGACAATCAAGTTGTCCCAGCTGACGTCCCAAACATCCTGAAACAGAGATTAGCTGTTCCCACTGTGCCTTATCCAAATTCTCAACTCACAATATTTTAATATTTAATCATAGTAATACTCAATTATTGTTTTAAGTTCCAATACTTTGGGGTAGTTATATAGAAGTACATAGCAGAAACAGTTACAGTTTTGGTAAGCCTGGTTGAGAAGCTTTACAGATTATATTAAGAAGTTTAAGTGAACTCTTGAGAGACTCATAAGGGCTTCAAGAGATTCTTACAAAGAATCCTCAAATGGATGAAATGCCAAGACTAATGCAAGTAAATGGAGGAGCTGACACTACTCCTACACTTAGAACTAGGTCTTCATCCGTCATATTATGAAGTAATAATAGTGACAGTGTTACAAAATCTAACAAGTTATCCAAAAGTTTTAAAATTACTAAGGAAGACTGTTAGAAAAATTAATATACATCCACTATCATTAACAATATACATTACCCTGAGTGTATAGTAGTCTTGAGAAAATTAGCTAACATGAAGCTATCATGAATAGCAAGACATTAAAAACAGAAATATTCAGGACATGAAGCCAAACTTCTACAGACTGATAACAGAAGTGTTTTTTGGAACCATAATTTTGGGCAAACTTAAAGGACGTCTATTCTGTTTTACCCCATCCCTTAAAAGAGTCTGTTTTTATGTGTTTTATTATTCTTATGTATAGTACACTAGTTATGTTTAAAATTTATATATATGGTTATGCCCATTAATTTAAAAATTATTATGAAATATATCATATACATAGGATGTGAAATGTACACATGCAAAGTAAATAATACTAGTAAAATGCACATTCATGGACCTATCTACTCAGTTTCAGAAATAGAACTTTACTACTACCTCATTGGCTCTCTGGAGATCCTGTCCCTGGACTTCCAGGTGACCATTATCTTGGATTTTGTATTGATAATTAGCTCATTTGCTTCATAGAGTTTTTTTTAAACCACACATGAATATGTCTCTTAACAATATGTTGCTTAGTTTTCTGTAATTGGAATGGTAGACAATTAGATTCATACTGGATGCATTTTTCAGTGAGCTGGCCCTTTCACTGAACTTTGCATCTTTGAGCCTCATTCATGTTGATGCACTATAGTTTGTTCATGTCCACTGCTGCACAGCATCCTATATGTCTCAGTCTAATGATATTTTTGCTGATGATGGAGAGTTGGTTGTTTTCAGTGTTTTGCTCTCAGGAATGAAGCTGCTGTAAGCATTCTTTCTACATCTCCTGGTACACATGCAAGAAGTTCTCTAGGGCATATACTTAGAGATGGAATAACAAGGTCACAAATAATGTGCATGTTCAGCTTTACTTTCCCAAAATTGATGAGCTTCTACCAACAGTGGATGAAAGTACACAATGTTTTACATTTTTGGTCAACCCTTTCATTATCTGACTTTTCAATTTTGCCAATTGGTGTGTAGAAAATGGTAGCTTGTGGTTTTAATTTGTATTTTCCTGTGAATACTTAAAAGGCACAGCATCTTTTCATATGTTATGGCCATTTTAATTTTCTCTTTGGTGAAATGTATATATCCCTTTGTCAATAGCACATTGTCTTAAATATTACAGCCATTAAATAAGACTTGATATCTCATAGGGCAAGTCTTCCCACTTTAGTTTTCTTCTTTAGAAGTGTTTTGGCTATTACTAGTCCAATTCTCTTCTATATAATTGTAGAATCAGTTTGTGAAATTCCACGCTAACCCTGTTGAGTCTTTGATTAAAATAGCATTGACTGTATGCATGTTTACAATACTGAGTCTTCTAAACCAAGAATACACTGTATTTCTCCACTTACCTAAGTTATCTTTAACGTGTTTCTATACAGTATTATAATTTTTCCTTAAAGGGCTTACTCATCTTTTGCTCGATTTTCTTCCCAGAAACATTTATCTCTGCTGCTAATTTAAGTGGCACTTAAAAAATTATGTTTTCTAAATAATTGTTTTCTGGGGTATAGAAAATCTATTGATTTTTGTATTTTGAGTTTGGCAGCAATCTTGCCAATCCATCTTATTAATTCTAATAATTTATCTATAAGTTTTCTTGATTCTTCTGCATAGGAAACTATAATCCCCTGCCAAAATTTTTTGTTTTTTCTTATCAATCCAAAGACTTTTTTTTTTGTCTTACTGTACTGGCTACAACCTCCAAAACAGTGCTAACTGGAAGCTCTATCAGTGAACTAAGTTGCAATATAATAACAAGCCATCTGCAAATCTCACTGTTGTACAAAAAAAGTTTATTTCTTATTTGTGTTTTTTGTCCATATTGGGCTGGCTGTAGCCTCCAAGCCATTTTCATTTTAGAACCAAGGGTGAAGGGGCATCCTCTGTCTGGGGCATTGCTAGAAAGTTAAATATGGTGGAATCACACTATGGTTCTTAAACTTTTCTTCAGAAGTGCGGCATATCACTTCCTATCAATTTCATTAGCCAAAGCAAGGCTATTGGCCAAGGCTGACACCAATAGGGTAGGGATGTAGAATTCTAAACAAGGAGTATCAGCAAATATTTTGAGCAGTAAAAATCTACAAAGGGTGTGCCCCCAGTGTTTTGCTAGTAGTGCATCTTCAAAAATATTTGAAGATCACTAGTTTAGAAGAGCAAGTCCAACATTATCTTTTGAGCCTTTTGGCTTTCTCTTTCTATCAACTCTACCTTCTCCAGGCTGACTGCACCTCTTTTTTGCAGCTAAAGATGGCTTTGTTTTCCTGTCAGTGATCTCTCCTTATAGTTCCCAAGATTTACTCTCCTTGCTCTGCTGTTAATGTACATACCCCTACTCTCTTTCAGGTAGAGTTCCTCACTTCCTTCAAGGTCAGGTAGAGAAACAACTCCTCCATGAACCCCGTCACTGAATAAACCCAGTTTTCCTTACTGGAATCTTTACAGTATGGCTTCCATATCGCCAAGCCGTTGATTGGCTATCTGTTGCATTGTACTCTTCTCACATTGTTCAATGCATATAACATGTGTCTTTTTACCTCCTTAAATAAAATATAAGAATTAAATGAGAAGATATGTGAACACTTCCTACGTAATACCAAAAATGTGTGTTTGCTTTATTATTGAAGAATATTCACTTCTATATGGAGAACAAGAGAATTAAAGACAAGAGGTGAAATAATTAGAGAAGCAGTAGGTTTCTAATAGATTGAGATGTATTAGACATGATAGGGTAAGTAGAGCATATATGCTGAACATCAACACGAAGGACCAAATCCGACCAAGTATTCCTAAGAACTGTAGATTTCTTAACTCAGCCACCCATTATTGACGTCTGTTCTGGCCCCACATGTCCTCTGTTTGAGATGCACAGACAAAAGCGGTGCAATGGCTGTTCAGTAGATGATTGGCAGATTATAGCAGTGGCCAGGCATACTTGTCCCTGTGTCTTACTGATAGGGCAACAAGGTATTGTCTCCAGGTAACTTCCATTTGCTGAGTCTCCTTGTTCATTCTCGACTCTGATCTTGGTAACCACATCAGTAGGAGATCTGACTGAGAGATACAGGACATATGAACTTTGCATAACCTGTGATTAAGGCATCGTCATCTTTCCATCCCACTTGCACCCTATCCCAAATGTGGAAACCCAATCCATCTCTTTCCCTTTCCTTCTCACTCTATATTTTAAGTCAACTCAAATCATGTGACTTGAGCATTGTAATTTGATCTGTGAGCCTTTCTGTTTCTTATCCTCTGGGGTAGCTTTTCTAATAGTGTATGTGGAATCTTCCAATTCATCAAGGTGGTTTCCCACCACAGCAGTCCCTATCACATAGTAGATGTGCAATGAACATTAAGTACCTTCATTTTTTTCCCCGCTAAGCTCTTTGAAGGCAGAAAGAGTTTTTTCTACTTTTCTTTTTTTTAGTTTATGTTTGTTTTTTTAATTGAAGTGAAATTCGCACAACATAAAGTTGACCATTTTAAAGTGGCATTTAGTATAGTCATAATTTTTAAAAAGCTATTGTAATATATAGTGGCTAACATTTGTAAATCTCAAACTTCCAAATTTATCCCTTCCCACCCCCTTTTCTCGGTAACCATAAGATTGTTTACTATGTTTGCAAGTGTGCTTCTGTTTTGTAGATGAGTTCATAGTGCCCTTTTTTTCTTTTTTTTTTCTTCTTAAAGATTCCACGTATAAGTGATATATCATTTGGTATTTTTCTTTCTGGCTTACCTCACTTGGAATGACAATTGCTAGGTCCATCCATGTTGCTGCAAATGGCATTATTTTATTATTTTTATGGCTGAGTAGAATTCTAGTATATAAATATACCACAACTTCTTTATCCAGTCATCTGTCCATGGACATTTAGGTTGCTTCCATGTCTTGGCTATTGTAAATCGTGCTGCTGTGAACATTGGGGTGCATATATCTTTTCAAATTAGAGTTCCCTCCAGATATATACCCAGAAGTAGGATTGCTGGATTATTTAGTAAGTCTACTTTTAGTTTTTTGAGGAATCTCCATACTGTTTTCCACAGTGGCTGCACCAAACTACATTCCCACCAGCAGTGTAGGAGGGCTCCCTTTTCTCCACACCTTCTCTAGCGTTTATTGTTTGTGGACATTTTAATAATGGCCATTCTGACCGGTGTGAGGTGATAACCTCATTGTAGTTTTGATTTGCATTTCTCTGACAATTAGTGATGCTGAGCATTTTTTCATGTGCCTATTGGCCATTTGTATGTCTTCATTGGTGAATTGCTTATTTAGGTCTTCTGCCCATTCTTGGATTGGGTTTTTTTCTTAAGTTGTATGAGCTGTTTATATATTCCGGAAATTAAGCCTCTGCCAGTCACATCATTTACAAATATTTTCTCCCATTCTTTATGTTGTTGTTTTGTTTTGTTTATGGTTTCCTTTGCTGTGCAAAAGCTTATAAGTTTAATTAGGTCCCATTGGTTAATTTTTGCTTTTATTTCTATTGCCTGTGTAGACTGCCCTAGGAGAACATTTCTAAGGTTTATGTCAAAGAATGTTTTGCCTATGTTTTCTTCTAGGAGGTTTATAGTATGTCATCTTATGTTTAAGTCTTTAAGCCATTTTGAGTTTATTTCTGTGTATGGAGTGAGGGAGTGTTCTAACTTCATTGATTTACATGCTGCTGTCCAGTTTTCCCAACATCACTTGCTGAAGAGACTGTCTTTTCTCCATTGTATTGGAATATAGACTGCTGATTAAGCGTAAGTATTGCATCAGTGTTAAATTTCCTAAATTTAAAAACTATGTCATAGTCCTATAAGAGAATATCCTTGTTCTTAGGACAAAGACACTGAAATATTAAGGGGTTAAGAAGCACAAAGATGTAGTTCGCTCTCAAATGGTCCAGAAAAAATGAGACAAAGAGAATAACAAAGCAAATATGGCAAAATGATCAGAATTATTGAATCTGGGTAAAAAGTATATGGAGGTTCTTTGTACTATTCTTACTGACTTCTCTAGTTGAAACTTTCTCCAAACTAAAAAATGAAATAACAATGATAATAAAGCCCAACAAGATTTAAAGAGTGTCCAGAGACATTACGTGTTCAGCACCACGCCTTGTCAGGCTCCTAACTAACCCTTACTCTTGCCGCTCAGATGCTGCTTTCTTTACTGCAGTTCCTCTGCAGTGCTCCCAGCCCCGGAGCTGAAGACACTCCACCTCACCCCACAGGAGGGTGACCAACTGTCCTGTTTTGCCTCGGACCCTCCCAGATTTAGCGCTGAAAGTCTTGCGTGCCAAGAAGCCCTCCGTCCTGGGCAAACCAGAGTGATTGGTCCCCTTACCCCATGATTATGCTTTTACCATGTGTGCTTCAGAGTGAATCGAGGACCCAGGAGGAGGTTTCAAGGCCTCACTGCACTCTGGGAGGCTAAAACCTCTCACTTCAGCACCAGTCTGGCAAGGCTCATCCAAGATGCCCCTGAAACAATCCATTAACTTGTCCAAGTTCTCACAGCTAGCAAGTGGTATAGCTGAGCTAGAACCCAAGCTTTGGTCCAGTGCTCTGTTGATTGATTCATGCATCCACCCGTTAATCTAGTCATCCAAAACCTGCACTTAGTGGTCACTTGATATGAATCAGACACGATCTGGGGCCCTTGGGATATAGCTGTGAACAAAACAAACAAGATCTCTGTTCTCATGAAACTTAGAGTGGTGGGGAAGACAGATATATACGTATGGATAAGTAAACAATGAGTGAGAAAGGATTTCCAGAAAATTAAAATAGAGTGATGTGACAGAACATGCCTGGGCAACTATTTTAAATTTGTTGGGAGACTCCAACAAACTTTGAATGGCAAAACGGAGACAGCCATGGAAGTTTGGGGAAGCATATTCCTGGCTGAAGATAGAGCAAATGCAAAGGCCCTGAGGCAAGAACTATTTTGGCATTTTTCAAAGAACCAAAGGAAAGCAATGTGATTGGGATATTGTATGTATGTGTGAGTGTGTGTGTATCAGACAGGAGAAGGAGGGAAGGGGAGAGAGGAGAATAAGAAAGGAGAGAGAAGGAAGGAGGGAGGGAGGAAAGAGAGGGAAAGGGAGAAGGTGAAGGGAGGGAAAGAGGAAAATGGAGAGGGAGGAGGAGACAGAGGGAGAGATAGAAACAGCGAGAGACAGCAGAGAGAGCTTGTTCTAAGAGCAGGAGAAAGTCACTTGAAGATTTCAAGCAGTTCAGTGACATGCTTTTTTAAAAAATATCTATTTTTGTATTATTTTTATTTATTTATGTTTTTTAGAGGGAGGAGGTAATTAGGTTTATTTATTTTTAGAGGAGGTACTGGGGATTGAACCCAGGACCTTGTGCATGCAAAACATGCACTCTACCACTTGAGTTGTACCTTCCCTGTCGGTGACATGATCTTGATATTTTAAAGGAGAGTGGATTGTCAGGGTGCAGTAGTTCAAGTAAGAAATGATGGTCACTTGGATTATGCCAGTGGGAGTGGAGACAGAGGGAAATGGAATTTGGAGAAAGAGTTGGCAGAGCTTACTGATGGATTGTACGTAAAGGATGAAAGAGAAAAGCAATCAAGTATAATTCCTAGAGTTTTGACTTGAGCAACTCTCTGGAAGATAACTGTTTACTCAGTTGGGGAAGGTGGACCATGGTCGGGAAGCCAACTGAGAGACGGGGACTCAACAGTAATGCTTTGGCCATGTTAAGTCAGATTTCTGCCCGGCAGCCACATGGAATTGCCAACTAGACACTAGGAAATGTGAGTCTGGCGTTCTAGAGAGAGATCAGAGCTGAGGCTTGAGAGCTGGGAGTCCTCAGTATATGGAGAACGTCAGCATGTGCTAGGAGCGGAAAGAGGCAGCCTGGGCTTTTCCCTAGCTGCATGTGCTGCCTGCATTTAGAGGTGGCGCAGAGGAGTAGGAGCCAGCAATGGGGATCTAGTGAAGGAAGAGGAGAACCAGGAGCCAAGGGAAGAAGATCTTTTATCCAGGAAGTACACTCAGCTCCCCTCACTCCATCTGTGGGAAAAGTAACATACCCATTGTCTTGTATTTACATAAGGTCATAATAATCCCTTAAATTCAGATAGCACTTTATTTGATCAGTGGTCTTTGCAATAGTTTCTCATTTAACCTGTATGACAGTCCTGTGAGATGTGTGTTATCATCTTCACTTTGCGTGTGAGGGAGCTGCTACTAGACGTGTTAAGTGAGTGTCCGGGGTCTTAGTGCATCTTAGGTTGGGGTCTCTAAAAGCAGAGCCTGAAGCAGGGATACTTTTTCAAGTGGCTTATTGAGTAAGTGCTCTCAGGAGAAGGGGGAAAACGGAAGCAGGATAGGGCAGGGGAAGGGGGCTACACAAGGAAGTGGTCTTGGCTACAGGCTGACTGCAGCCTGATCTCCGGGGAGCCTTGGGGCACAAAGGGGCACCACAGAATTGGTCCCCCCTCGAGATGGTTGGCCTTTTGTACTCTTGTCAGTCAGTTGACAAATGGCTGCTCCTGGGAGGGGAGGGAGCCTTAATCTCCTGGGAGAAGGGGCTCCCATTTGTCGGAGAGCATTTTCCTGGAGACAGGACAGCTGTGAGCAGCTGGCTCCCTACACTTACAGCAGCTAGGAGATAAGTGCACCAACCAGGGAATGGACGTCTGGCATTGCAGCAACAGCATCCTCTGCACAGTGCTAATGGGCACTGGGATTTGCACCCAGTCTTCTGGGGCTATCTCCCATGGAGTTTCTCGCCAGCTTCACACTGCGCTATGTGATCAGTATAGGATCCTTCACTGAGTGTGGGTTTTTACCATGGGAGGTAGTATAATAAGACCTGAGGAGGAGGAAGAGGGTCAGAGTAATAAGTGAGAGGTTCCCGTGAAGTAGGGGTAAGGAAGGATACCAGAAATTGAGGGTGGACTTGATTCTTATATCAGCATTACTTACATTGATTGAAATAAGCCTTATGTTCCAAGTCTGTGACTAGATATTTTCATCCTTCTATTCAGCCTCATTACCCATGTCTTCCATATTAGAAATTTAATTTGAAAAACTGGTAACATGACACACAAAGGAAAAAAATGTTCCAATTCGAGACAATGGTCTTGTTGGAAATGAGAGGCTGGGTTGCTTGGTAAGATTGTTCCTGCAAACGCTGAAAACATCTTTTCTCTGTATAAAACACCTGACTCGATTTCAAAAGTTTTCATCGTCGTCTTTTTGTGAGCTCACTTTGAAGACAATGTTGAAATTAGTTATACTTTGCTGCAAAACCCCCAACCACTTTCATGTCCATTTTCCCCTTCTTCTGTGACCTCAGGATAATTAAGTGTCTTTTTCTCCCAAGAAGAAATGTGAAGCATGTGGTGAGCCTGCTGGCCTATTTGCTGATTTATGGGTCAAGTCTCTAGTTATTACAGACAAAATTTGAAAGTCTCTGATTAAGAAGCCCTGCTGATTTAAGAATCTCACTAGAAATATGTGCATAATGAATTATCTACAGATAATAATTCAAAATGTCCCTGGGTGATTCATATCACCCGCTTTTATTAAATTATCTCTTTTCTGGGGGATATTCAGGTCTGCACAAGGTAAGACGTCAGGATGCACATTAACACTGGGAGAGGGTGAACAGAAAACAGTTTTACTGCAGAAGAGCGTTTACTCCCAATTGAAAGCAGATTTCCACAGGGCAGGGAGTATGTGTGTGTGACCTGTACAAATGTTTTTAAGAAAACTTTCCGCCTCATACACGGTTGAACACTCGGTTTGTTCAAAAACTGGTTTTTGCAAAAAGATAACCATTTTCTTGGGAGTGGTGATAGAGAGAAGCAGGATAAAAATCATCAAATTATTTCTTAGAAAAAAATGGCAACAGCAGTCATCAAGGTCCATTTTTAGCAAGGCACATGGGCCTGACAAGGCATTAGTTAAGAGAATGTGTCACCCTTAAATATGTGGGTTTATTTAACAATGGAACAAGTAGATATATAAAGAATGGAGCTCCAGTACTGAGAATTCAGAAAGACCTATTTTTCTTTTTTTTTTTTTCCAGGAATGAATATTTTTTTTTTTACCCTTTCTCTTTTTATATTACAAAAGGAAGAAAAGAAAACCTGTACAAAACAGATGCATCGGTATTCAAGAAGGCAGATGCCAGATTCAGAAAAGAGGTTTCCCCCAGAGTCTGTGCCCTCCTCTGACAGACCCAGAGGGGTGAATGGAGTGGGGGGTGGCGGGTTTAAGCAGGGGCCAGACCCATTTTCAGCCCACAACCTGATTGAGGACTGCTCTTAAAGAACCTGGCTGGCAAAGTTGAGGGGGAGGAATTTAAAGCAAGCATACAAACCTTCTGGAAGCTCATCCATGCCTTCTGCTTCTCCTCCACGTTTTGATTTTTCAGGTTATTTTAAGGTTTTCATACCTCAGGCAAGGTGATTTATTATTATTGGGACTTTATATAACTCCTTATTTTTGCAAAGTGCTTTACAGTCATTTTTCTCTCCTTATTGTGCGCCATGCCTTCCCTCTCCTGCCACTATAATTGGTTTTGGGGGAGGCAGCACTTCCTTTCCTAGGGAAAAGAAGATGCTGTTTCTGATATGAGACACTTTCTGAGGTTTTGCCTTTGTTTCTTCTTTGCTTTTCTTCTTTTGATCTCATGCCCTGCAGCCTCCTGTCACCTTCTGTTTCTTTGCTCCTACTGAGACCGGCACTCATTCCTCGCCTCCCCACCTCTGCCCCCAAATCCCACATAGTCCTCTTGTTTGGTCCTACATCCCCAGCTGGATCATTCTCTCACCTCTGAGCTCCAAGTGGTCAAGAAACAGCTTGATGACTGTTCTTAGGAAGTGAGCATTCCTGTCATGCACGTCCGCTGCTAACCACCCTGGACAGCAGAACATGGCATGGTGCTAGAGATGAACGCTTCCTGGTTTGGTAACTTAAGAGACCAAAGTTAATACCTCCACTTGTAGCTCTATCTGTTGAGGTCTTAAATTAGCAGAAAGTAGTAGTCCATTATTCCCAGGTCACTGCAAAAAAAAAATTACTCCCTTTAGTATGGCAGATACTCTTAGATTGACCCATATGATTTTTGTAGGTCAAAAATAGTGAATAGTAGCAATTTCATGTGCTTCAAACTAAATTCTATTCACACATAACCTACAGCTCTGTTGGCAGGATGCCTGGGTTCCAGGAGAGCCAGCCCTAACACCTCTCCCCAGTCACCAGAAAAAAGCTGGGGTCAATTCTTTGAAAACTTTGTAGCCAGCCAAACCCTCCATGCCAGTTTTCTCTGGTCCCTCTTTGCCGTGGTGTGTGCATCCTTCCAGTTACCTTGCCTCTCCACTTATACTGTTCCCCTTCTGCTGGGCTGTGTGCAACTCCTACCCCACAGTAGACTTCCCCATATCCTCACGCACTGCCCCCTCAGCCCTAACTGTACTCCAGTTCTTTGTGGCTCTCTCAAGTGGAGGTGGTCCATCTCTCTCTCACAGGGTATCAGGCTGGGCAGTGGGACAGGTCCTCACCTGGCTCTCTGTGCTTCCTGCAGGCCATTCTCTATCCGGGCTTTTGAGGCGCACATGATGTAACTGTGCCGCTCCTTACATCTCCTCATCTCTGTCAGCTTCTAGCTTGCTGGTCGCTCTCCCTCAGTCAGTGACGGCCCATTGTTTCTTCTCCTCCCCAGTCCTGCCATAATCCTGTGCACTTCCCCACCCAGGCAGACAGCCAGACACCCCGTCCTTTCCAGCTGCACATTTTCTCTTTTTCCATGACCTTCACATACACTCCCCTCCATTCACTCACTTCATGGCCTTGTTCTGGAACTTGTCACCCTTAGAACTGCATCCTCTGACATCTTACGTTCACACAATCCACTGACCACAGTCTCCTAAACGTCCCCTCCTCACTCAGTTGCTCCCACTACACCTGTCAGTCAGCCTCAAGGGTCAGCAGCCCCCATCTGCTCCATCAATTTCTCCTTACATAATATCAGCTCCCTCCTGTCTTCCTTATCTGTCTAGCTTATGTTCTGTGGTCCAGCACTCTAACCTCTCTCTTACCAGGATTTTTAACATCTTTGTTCCATCCCTCCCATCGACTCCTTCCATTGACTCCAACCCTATTGTGGGATGGATACAACTGCTTTTTGCTTACATTTTGACAGCTGAGAGCACTGCTGGACAAAATCACACCATTGGTGCGACCATAAATCCATGATGTCTAACTCCACCTAAGGCCACCCTCCATGGTGCCTGGAAATTCCTCCATGTTTCCGTAGTCAACTCTGTCCTCAGTTTCCATAGTAACTATTTCAAACCCTTTTCACTCTCATGTTACCTCTGGTCTCTCCCTTGCCTCTCCAGTCTCTGCAGAGGTACCTTGGTTCCTACTTCACTGAGAAAGAAAAAAGTCATTAGGTGGGAGCACACAAAATTTCTGCCTTCCAGACTTAGAGATATCCCTGCAACTGCACCCTTCTCTTTCATTCCCTCCTATAAGAATGGAAGAGGTGTCCCTCCTTCCTACCAACAATTAAAAACCACTTGTCATCTGCACGGCTCTCTTGTCTCTGGTTGTGTTCATGTGATGGTTTCTGTCTTTATTCTCTACTAGTTATTCAATTCCTTTGTCATTTGGTGCTTGGATCATTTTCAGCCACGGACTGTATCCAGCACTTAAATATTTCTAACACAACTTCAGTTAGTTTTTCAATCTGTTGGCCAAATCAAAGTTTATTGTTAATTAACTGTGGTAGTTGATGTAGTATGGTAATTCAGGGGTAGCTGATCTGGTATGAGGAAACTTCCAGTAAGCTCCTGGTTCTAGAACTCATATTAGTTGACTTAATGTTGATGGACTTATTTTGATTTCTTGAATGAAGCTTAAAATTCCAAATTATATCCAGAAAATCTGTTAGGCTTTAAAAAAGGCGTTTGAAATTCTTCAGTGCAAGTGAACATATTCGAGCCCGTGTATAATAAGCAGAAGGAGCCTGAGACTTATTTTGGGTTACCTGATGGCATTCTGAGATGTCCTCCTGATTCAATACAGCTTGAAGATAAATTTAAGAAAATGGATTATGTGGTTATTCTCAACCAACAATAGCACCATAACCATCTAGTAAAGTGTGTATTGTGGGGGAAGGGTGCAGAATGAGCATGTGATTTGAATATGGTGCATCAGCCTTGTAAATTGTCACTCCTGGAGCAAGTTGCAATTTGCTGTATGTCAAATGAATGGTAAAACAGCTGTATTCCTTCATTGCATGATCTCTGAATCTCTTGAGAGAAGGAAAGGAAGGTTTAAAAATTCTTGGTTTTATACTTACTGTTCAAATTGTGGAACGTGGATTTGACAGAAAACCCTTGCACCTTGTTCTACTGAATGAGGCTCCTCAGATAATGTTTCCAGATGACGAGTCTTCTCTTGCCAAACATGTTTAGCAAAGAGGAAAAACACACTTTGAAAATGGCTATCAAAGGAATTTAATCATAGCATAAAGACTCTCGGGGTGAGCCTGGGTAGCACAATCCTGCCCTGTTCACCATTGTAGGTTTATTTAATGTATTCTGCACAGTAACGCTTCATATGGCAGTGAGGATTCTTGATTTGGGCATTAGGATGTTTCTGATCCCCCAGGAAGCTTTTCTGCCTCAACAGGTCGCAAGCCTCCCTGGCTGCCTTTGATGGAGCCATTTATCTTGGTGCCAGCAGCAGGATGTTGAAAGAGTGCACATGGGGAAGGTATGCAGTGGATTATGCACGCATTTGTGGAGCCAGATTATTATTGACAA
The DNA here is from genome assembly GCF_036321535.1 of Camelus dromedarius. NCBI lineage: Eukaryota > Metazoa > Chordata > Mammalia > Artiodactyla > Camelidae > Camelus > Camelus dromedarius. The sequence continues at coordinate 90,945,214 of NC_087472.1, read as the reverse complement.
TAGGCTTGGAGAAGATTTAGGTTATATGTCCTTCTGCACAAGGCTGCTGAGCTGCCTTTCTTGAAACAATACGAGTCAGGGAAATAAGGAAGGGTTCTTTCATCTCAGCTCCTTGCTACTTCCTGAATGTGCTTTGGTCAGGAGAGACTGTAAAACAATTTCTGGTGGGCATTGTTGCCATGTGATGAAAGAGCTTGACTGAAAATTTGCACCATAATGTCTACTCATCTGTGGTCTGCCCCTCGGAGCAGTGTCTTTGAAAACCACAGAAGCCATGCTCAAAACCCTAAACAACCTAACTAGTAGCTTGTGCACAGAGCCTGTATCAGTTAGCTTTTGCTGCATAACAAACCTTGCCGAAATTTGCTGGCTTTGACAATCATTTATTTTGCTCACAATTTGCTGGGCTGCCCGGGCAGTTATTCTGGTCTAGGTTGGGTCTGTTGATTTCTGCTGGTTTCATTTATGAGTCTATAGTTAGCTGGAAAGTCAGCAGGTGGCTGGATGATCCAGAATAGGCTCACATACATGTCTGGCAGTTGGCTGGCTGTTGGCTGGCAGCTGGCTAACTATGGTTCTTTTTTTTATGTTATTTTTTATCTTCCAGAAGGCTAGCTGAGACTCAATCACATGGTGGCTTCAGGATCCCACGCACAGCAGTAGGGCAACCCCCAATATGCAAGGGCTCTTTAAGCCTCTGCTTGGGTCATATTGGCTATTGTCCAATTAGACAAAGCAAAAAATGTAGCCCAGATTCAAGGAATGGAGGATAGTACCTTGTATCTTGATAGGAAGACCTGCAACATCAATATTGCAAAGATGTGGATGTAGGGGTCAGGGGAGGATTGGGGGCCATTTTTATAATGTACCAAAGAGCCATTTAGAATTTTCAAAGTGTTTTCACATGCATTACTCATCACTACAACCGTGTGAGACAGAAACTATGATTCCCATTTTACAGATTGAGTAAACTAGCTCAGAAAATCAGGGTAGCTTAACCAGATAATAATCGATGGCATTCTTGCCCCATACCATAGCAGCCTGAACTGTGAAAAATAGAGAAAACTTCTGTTATACTGTTAGCTCGAAAACCATGTCCTTGGTATATCAGCTTTTTTTTTTTTGCTTCTATTAGGTGGTCCCCAAATTTAGTGAGACTCAGAACCATCTCCTGACACTTGTTAAAATGCAGATTCTAGGGCCTCACCAGAGGTTCTGACTCAGCCAGTCTGCCAAGGATCTGGCATGTGCATTTTTAACAGTCAACCTTAGGAGATCCTGATGCAGCTTCTCATGCTGGGAAACATTGGGTTATATTACAATACTGAGTGTTGCTGGCATGATATGTTCTCATGCTGTAGCGAAGATCTTGCACACTACAGTTCCTTTGACCAGCTTTCCAGAACCATGAGGTAATAGCATTGGGATGGTTATTTAACTTCTCTGAGCCTTTGTCTTGACATCTGCAAAACAGGTATACTAAGAAAGCCCGCCACAGGGCTGGGCTGAAGATTAAATCAGTAAGCTCTGAAGCACTGACATGGGTGCCCAGTGGATGCTCAGTAAGGGTTATTTTTGTTGTCTCTTCATCCTGAGAGTCTGTAGGACCCCTGGATAAGGCAAGTCTATGAGAAGTGGAAAAACTGTAGAATGCTTTGCAGACTTGCACTGTCAGTGCCCATGAATGAGAAATGATAATCAAATAATTCATCAGCACCTCAGAAAGTACATAGCTGTTTGAGGAATAAAAGGTATCAGAAGCCTAAGAATCATAACTGGAAACAGTGATAGGCCTGCGCAAGAGGTACAGAAGGGCTGGTCATGCCTCAGCCCCTCCGGTCTTTTCCAAATTGCGTGAACTTCCAGCATTAGCACTATTGTCTGCATGTCCCCCGACAATGACAAAATGTACAATGATTCTCTATTAAGACTTAGCCTTATTCAAGTCGATTGTGTCAATGTGGATAAATCCCTGCAAAATATTTCTTTATAATAATTTAAATGAAGGTGCTAAAACATGACATGTAGCATGTTATTTCCAGAGCTTGTGGGGGCTGTGTTTGAAGCTTCTGTGTTCAGATGATAACCAAATAGCTTGTTTCTTACAGTTTTGCCATTTGGGCACTTTCTTCCCTATTTTTTTTTTTGTATGCTCCTCCCATTGTGTTTCTGTCTAGTCTGTTTCTCTTTTTCCTTTGTAGCTTCTGTCTCTGTAAATTTCATGGCTTTCTTCCTTTGTTCCTTCTTTCTTGTTTTTTTTGTAAAAAGAAAAGGTGCCCTTTTTTATCCAAATGACCAGAATCTAATTTAAAATGTATGCCTTTATTCTGTTGTACGGAGTTTTCATCTCTTATCTGTGATTGTCGTCTGTACCAGTAGATGGAGCACATCTCCTATATTAAACACCATTGTAGGTCGTAGGGTGGGGTGTTTTCCCCTCATCTGTCATTTTTTGCTGCAGTGAAATTGTAGTTGGAAGCTGGTGTAATACAAAGCAAAACTTCTAATCTTGGCTAGACTAGAGTGTATACTTTTCTGACTCATGTCAGCAACGCGGGGCTTAACAACAGCTGATCTAGATAGGTGGGAGCTGGAAAATAATGAGGGTTCGTGCATGTGTGTGCTCGTGTGGCATGCGTTCTCTTTGGGAAGAGTTAGCAGCTTTGTGCCAAAGGTACCCTTTCTTCCCCTTCTCTCCCTTCCTCTCCTCATCTTTCCTTTCGGATATCCAGACTTCACCACTCGGCTCTTTCTCCCTTGTGTCACGGCTCCCAGTACATAGCAACATGTCCTTGTCTGAAGACCTCAAAGTAAAATCATAGCTTGTTAGAGCTGGAAGGAAACTTAAATGTCATCTAATACTGAAAGCAATAGGGCCCAGGTTAACAAAGGATTCACATGGGGATTTGGGGCGGCCTTTGTCTATGACCAGACTGTTGTCATCGTCCTTGTTGCTGTTGAGCTGGCATCCCTTAATCGTGGTCTCATGGCATGGAGAATTTCCCGACCTGCCTGTTTTAACTAAACTTACCAAACAATGCTGTCAAATAGCTGATTTGATCTTTTTCATCAAATCAAGCAGCTGCTTTAACTTTGTTATACATTGGAGAATATGCAAGCATCAGCTTTTGAATGAATTTGTTCCGTATGTTGCCTGCTGCAGGGTCATGGGTACTTGTTAGACAGAGTTTCTCAAAGTTCCATCGGAATCAACTGGGTAATGGGAAAAAAGCACGAATTCCTGGATCCTATTCATTTTTTGTAGCATTAGAATCTTTTAGTTTCGGGCTTGGGAATTTGCATTGTTAGCCAGTTTCCCCAAATGAGTTTCATTCGCGGGAAGTTTGAGAACATAAGACTTAAGAGATGTTGCTGAGCATGGATTCTTTGATGCAACCCCCTCTTTGGGCTGGGCCTCCTTCACTTTCCAACTCCATTCTGGAGAGAGCAAAGCTTAGGGGCCATGTTTTGTGTAGAAATTGGGGCTGGGAACCAGTAAAGCCAAATTATTGTCTATTTTTCTGAGTGAGAGCTGGGATTTTCTTTTGTAAAAATAGGTCAGAAAAGCTCACTTGAACCAATTTCTCTTTGGGCGAAGTCAAGCATTTGCTTCTGTGGTGATCAAATAAAGGACATGGCTGACATCTTATGGGAGATGAGTGGTGTGTTAAGACATGCAAATAACCTCTCCCTCGTTCCACAGTATTTATCATCTCTGACCAGAGACTTGTACCAAAAAGCCAAAATACTTACTGCCTTGAATGGAAGATTAGCATAGAAATGTAAAGATTTGGCTGATTCCAAGATGCTTTCCAAATTTCTAGAATTCTCCTAGCTGCTTCTTAAGGATTTGTGGCAGCAGCTTCTGGATGTCACTGATACCAGTTCTCTTCTTTTCCTTAGTAACAGAACCCTCATTGTATTCAAGGTGTTCAAAGACTGCCCCAGAACCAGTTAAAGGCCACCTTTCCCAGCCTCCTTTGTGGAAGGTTGTGGCCATATAACTAAGTTCTGGATAATGAAATGGAAATGTTATGTAGGTTTGCTGCTTAAAGGTCACTGACTCACTGGGAGGGATCCCCTTTCATCTTTTCCCCTTGTTCCTTCCTGTTGCTTTCAATGTGAGACGTGAGAGCTAAAGCTTAAGTGGTCATTTTGGACAACGAGGCACCCTTGAGGATGAAGACCAGTACTGAGGATGGCAAAATAGAAAGATGGAGCTTACGTTTCACATGGCTTTTTGATACCACGTACCAGCCCTGGATAGACCACCTTCAGACTTCTGTATGAAATTACAAGTCTGGTATGTTTTGTCACTAATATTTTGAGTTTTACCTTTTATATGCAGTTGAGACTAGTCCTAACTGAAATCAATTATAAACCTCCTCCTACTGCAGGGGTTCTCAACCTTTAGTCTGTATCAGAATCACTTGGAAGACTTTTGAAAACACAGACTGCTGGGCCTCATCCCCAGGGTTTCTGAATCAGTAGCTCTGGGATAGAGTCTGAAAATTTGCATTTCTAACAGCCTCCCATGTGATCTAATGCTGCTAGCCCTGAGACTACACTTTGAGAACCACAGTTTTATCAAGAGCATCTTAAATTTTAAGGCAAGTTCCTACTCTAATTATTTAGGATTAGCATAGGTCAGCTAATCTCACATCCCGCAGTAGATACTGTAAGAGCTTTCTCCCCACTGCAATAACATTAATACAAATTCTACAGTCTATTGGCTCAGAGCCAAGTCACTTTAGATTACTTGGTGTAGGAACAGTGCCATAGCTGGCTTGTCCATGACTGTTTCATCCCACACCCCCACCCCGTTACTGTTTCCTTTCTCAGCCTCTTTACCAAAATATGCAAACAGCTTCCAGAGAAACCACTTGCCTTCCACAGGGCATGTCTTCAGTGTAGTCAATACAGGCTACATTCAAGATGGAGGAGAAAGAATTCCATTCTCTTCACTCACGCCGGGCAAAAGACCCTTTTCTTTTATTTCCTGGGAAGCAAAGTCTATGTATGTGGAAAGGACAAATGGGTTCATTCTCACTGCATGCTAAAATGCTGGATTGAAATCAGGACTTCATTGGTGGTTTCTACCCTAGGCGAGTGCTGACTTAATCTTTGTTACTGGTGCTTCTTAGGGGCTGCTCCTTCTTGCACCTTTTTGCTGGATAGGTTAAGTCCAGTCATCACCTTATGGCCTTTCCCACCTCCTCCATCCCTCCCCAGATCCTACAGAAATTCTCTTTATGAACATTTCTTAATCATTTTTTTTGCCTAATTCCTCATTATACACTGTACTTCAGAGTCAGAGATACTGGAATTGGGAGCCAGACTTGTTTACTTGCTATGGGAGCCTCAACAAGTGACTGACCTTGCTAAAATTCAGTCACCTCATTTGTGAAAATGCAGCTTATCATGTGGACCTCATAGGGCTGAGGTAAAGATGAAATTAGCTAATGTTTATAAAGGGCTTAGCACAGTTCCCAGCTCCTGGTAAGTGCATAATACATGTTATCTGTTGTCACTAATTGGTAGCATTTCAATCCACTGAAGAAAACTTCAGTCCCTATATGATACCAGAAGCAAAATTCACAAAAGAAAAAAAAGGATACATTGGACTTCATCAGATTAAAAACTTTTGCTTTGCTAAAGACTGTTATGAGGATGAAAAGACAAGCCACTGACAGGCAGAAAATATTTGCGAAAAACATATCCAACAAAAGACTCGTATCTAGAATAAAGAACTCTCAAAACTCAACATTTTTAAAGAGAGCCAAAAAAGTACAATTAGAAAAATGGGCAAAAGACTTGAAAGAAACTCACCAGAGAAGATATATGGGTCACAAATAAACACATGAAATATTATTCAACACTGTTAGCCATTAGGAAAATGCAAATGAAATTCATGATGAGATACCACTACATTAGAATGGCTAAAATAAAAATTACTGAAAATACCATATTCTGGCAAGGATACAGACATACTGAATCTTTCATACATTGCTGGTAGAAATGTTAAATGGTACAACTGCCTGGAAAGCAGTATGGTAATTTCGTTAAAAAGTTAAACATACACTTAGCATACAACTGAGCAATCATTACGTACCTGGGCATTTATTTTACAGAAATGAAAACTTATATTTATGCAAAATGCTATACATGAATATTCATAGGAATTTAATTTGCAGTAGCCCAAAACTATCAACAACCCAGATTTGCTTCATCAAGTCAATAATTGAACAAATTATGGTCTACTACTCGGCAATGGAATACTACTCAGCAATAAAGGAATGAACTAGTGATACACACAACAACCTGAATGGATTTAAGGGCATTATGTTGAATGTCTTAGGCTGTTTGGATTGCTATAACAAAATAGGATAGACTGATCGGCTTATAAACAAAAGAAATTTACTTTTTATGGTTCTGGAGCCTGGAAAGTCCAAGATCAAGGTACCAGCATGGTCACATTCTGGTGAGAGCCCCCTTCCTGGTTCTTAGCTTTATCACGAGGTCCTCACATGATGGAAGGGGTGAGGGAGCTCTGTGGGGTCTCTTTTTTAAGAACATCAATCCCATTCATAAGGGCTTTACTCTCATGATCTAAGCCTCTTCCACAGGTTCCACCTCCTAATACTATCATCTTTGTGGGGGTTAGGATTTCAACATATGAATTTTGGGGGGACACAACATTCTGATCATAGCATTGAGGCGGGGGAGGGGGAAGCCAGTTGAGAAATCTATGTACTTTGTGATTCCATTTTTTTTTTGTCTTGAAATGACTAAAGTATGGAGATGGAGAAGAGATAAAGGGTCGTCAGAAGTGAGGGAAGGGGGGAAGGAGGGAGGAAAGGAGGAGTGACTATAAATGGGGCAGCACGAAGCAGTTCATTTGTGGTAATGGTTCTGTGTCTTTATTGTGATGGTAGTTTCACAAATTCATATATGTGACAAAATACCATAGAATTATACAGAGACGTACAAAAATGAGTGCACACAAAAACGGGTAAAATCAGAGTACAATCTATAGTCTAGTAAATTATATTATGCCAATTAATTTCCTGGTTTTGAGGATGCATAATTGTTATGTAAGATGTTACCCCTGGGGGAGGCGTGGTGACGGGTACATTGTCCTGTACCACTTTTTGCAGCTTCTTGTGAATCTATAATATTTACTTCAAAATTAAAAGTTAAAAAATTACCGACAATAAAATTGTAGCCCCAGTCTCAGAGGGTCAATAGCCAACTGAATCAGCAAAATGAGTGAAAAAAATCCTCAGTAATACTGGTTTCCTGTTGGATTAATTGGATAAAAACTAGATTTTGAAGAGACATATGATTGGTACTACAGTTTCCTTAATAAAATTACCAGGTTGTGTTTTTTTCTTTCTTGGGCTGGCTACATCATGTTACCATCAGAGCTTTAACATCCTACAGACTAGAGAGGGAATAAATTTTTAAAAAGGAATTTTGTGTTGAAATTATTCTCTGATCAGAATATAATTTTCTTCTCACTATACAAATGTCTGGTTTTCTAGCCACATTACAAATTGTCTAATTTTCCACTCACTTTTAAATTCTAGGCAGCCATGATAAGGGGCTTTTGGGGCACCTTTCCTAAGCATGAAGGGTTAAAAGTGGGTGGTGGTGTCAAATAGCGTTAAAAAGTCACCCAGAGTTGTATCCAGCGAAAGGACAGCTTAAAAGAGCAACAGAGCAATTCAGCCCTTAAGCAGAGACCTTATTTATATGCCACATTTCAGCTGGGAAGAGATTTTATGGCCAAATCTTAGAGCCTTAAAGCTGAAGTGTATAATATAAACATCCTAGCAGCATTAACTCTAACAGCACAAGGCAGGCTTGGCACGTACCCCATTTATTATTTTGGTTCTCTTCTGCCCGAAAGACATTTCAGTAGTCAGTGTAACACTTCCATCTACATGATTCTCAGCTCCGAACTTTTAGACGTGATGCAGAACTACATGTAAAATGGAATTATAAACCTCGATGTATATTTTAACCTACAGAATAGATTTAGGTTTTGGTTTCTTAAGTGGACTTTCATCACCTCTTTCTCTCTGACAAAAGAGAGTTCTGGATTTAGGATGGGCAAACAAAGATTTCATTCTGATTTGCTCTGTTTCTTCCAGCAAGAAGTAAATGACTGGAAACTACTGTCTTTTTCTTCCTGGGGTTACCAGTTAGGTTAGTTTGCTTAAATTAAAATAAGGCCACGGGTAGGGAAAGTCACAAAAGCTCTACCAATTATCTGCTTTCTGTAAGTTTTGCCTCCAAGCATTTGTAAATAATGTTTCCTCTATTTGGAATGCTCTTCGATCTTTCTCTCTCACCTCAAACTACGCCCCTACCCTTTCTAGCTAATTTTTACTCATCCTTCAGAATGTAGCTCAATACTTACTTCCTGAAGGAAGCCCTAGATTAGATCAGTTCCCCCATTATACTCTTTCCTGGCATCCAGGACTTCCCTTTCATAGTGTTTATTATAAATATAACTAAATAATTAATGTAATAGTTAATTTTCATGTTATATCTTCTTTACTACACTGTAAAGTCTACGGGGGCAGAGAGATGTCTGACTTACACAGGTCTGCACCCCTGGTTCCCAGCAGAGCCTGGCATAAGTAAGCACTCAACAAACATTTGTTAAATAAAGTAAAGAATGAATGAAGGCAAAAATAGATGCAAAGGAATGGTAATAATCATAATATCTAACATTTATTGAGCATTTACTATATATAATGCTAGGCATTGCATTAAATGCTTTGCATATGTTACGCCATTCAGTTTGTACTACAACCCTAAGATAAGTACCATCCTTATCCTTATTTAACAGCTGACAAAACTGAGGCTTTAGAGAGTTGAAAGAAGGCTCCAGAGCTGGGAACACGTCTGAGTCACCGAACAGCTTCTCTCATATTCCTTCCGCTCCCTTCTCCCTCCTCTGTCCATTTTTTTATCTACATTTCCCTTTTCTCTGTGGAGAAAATTCCTGATGTCAATGTCAGAGAGAAGTCACTTTGTTCTGGACATTTTTTTGAGGACATTGCTCCCTGGGGAGAAGCTACTTCTAGAGCACATATTTGATGGGGTGGCCAAGGGCAGATCAAGTTGCCTGATTCAGAGCTTCAATATATCTCTATGGCAGTTTGTGTGTGTTTGGACGATATGCTGAGGCAGGTGCAAAAGCATTGTTCTGCTCTTTCTAATATATATGATAATACTGTACTTTAGTTATTGGGTATTTTTTTATCCAAGGGTCTAAAAGTTCTTTTTCAATCTATCAATCTATCAATTCAAAAACCATGATACTGTTTTAAATAGACTCATAATGCTATACAAGATCAAATATGCGAGCAGCCAACTGCCAATATTTATTTATTTTTCTAATCTGCCTCATGGTTCTCCCCTCGCCGATGCCAGCTAGTGCTTTCATCATGACTAGCACAGTTTAGCAGTTTTAAAATATATGTTACATACCAAGTAGGCTGCAGTAGCTTTCTCGGTGGCATTCGGAAACACATTAAAAATATGCAGCTTGACTTTTCATCCCCTTCACACCCTCTGCATTTCCCTTTTGGAGAGCTTAAGAGGGAGGCATAGTGGGAAGAAAATAAGCCCAAAGAAAGGAAAATAAAATTTTGCCCCTGTAGAAAACAATGTGCGAAACCAAATCTATTGTGCTTAATTCAGGTTCTGGTTCTCATGGCTGTCTTTTTGTGTCTGTCGTGTTATTTTTGTTTAATGGTGCTTTGCCATTTAGGAGTGCTCTTTTATTTCTCGCTCCTTCCCCGTCTTGGTAGTCCTGTTGTTCCGTGCGAGGCTCCGGCTCCAGCTTATATTAGTATTGTTCTCGATGTTTCTCCCTCTTCCTTCACCACGTCCGTTCACTTTAGCTGCATTCTTTCCTAATTCTCCACTCTCCCTTCGTGTCCCAGATCCCAAACATATCTTTCTTCTGACTCTAATATATTGTTTCTAAACCATGACCCTTTTGGTTACCTAATTTTATTTTCGTAATTAATCCATATGTGTTTTAGTCTTAAAATCTCTCCACGATGTTCTCTAATTGAATTTCTGGCTCCGTGTGTCCTTTTGAGCTTGACTTCTGGCAGAGCATTTACCCGGTTTCTTTTTTTCTTTGATTACTGAGTTTCATTGACAAGGCTTTTCATCCCTGCTTTTGGTCCTCACATGTATGTGGACCAAAGAGTTTGAATCAGTGAGTGAGGGCAAAGGGAAGGAGCGCTGGATTTGGAGTCAGAAGATCTATATCAGGTCTGAACCCTGCTACTTAATAATCAGAACCTCATCTATAAAATGGAAATAGTGATATTACTGTCCCTGGTAAGGGATCAAATGGGATAAAATAATGTAAACAGACTGCAGATGTTTCCTACTTGAGAGATTTTTTTGGTCTTCATGGAACTGTTATTTCCATAAAATGGCACCTCTTTTCCATTTAACAGCAGGCCAAAATAAAATGATGGAAAATGTTAACTTAAGCATTAGAAGTTTAAAACCTTGTGAAATTCTCCAAGAGGTTCTAATTAACCTCTTGGCAAAAATATCTTGGTGATGTTGGCACAGAGAAGGCTGGCTGTACCTCCATCTTTCAGCCATAGCATGTACCCCAGGGGGCTTTGAACGAAGGGACAGCATCTGAAAACTTATTTGCAATATTAAAAAGAAATTAGAATTAAAATCGAGTGACAAGACAAGTGTTAGGCTCTAGAATCCAGAAATTATTATTCAACTTTCCCATAACAAAGTAGGAATCTTATCTTAAATCATTCTCTTAAGTAGGTTGTGGAAACTTGGCGTAAATACTTTTAGTACTGGGTACTTGCTATTTTGAGAAGCAACCCATTTCATTGCCAGATGTCTTATTTTGTGCAAATGACACATAACATTCACCCACTTCTTCCAGTGACTTCCTGAACAAGTCCCATTCTTCTCACCTCAGAGAGCTCTTTTATGTTTCTGACTAGCTTCTGGGTCATCCTTTCCTACAGGCTAAAATTCCAGTGCTTTCAATGGCTTCTCATATGACGTGAATTTTCATGCTCTTCAGTGTTCCAGACCTTTCCATTTGTTAGTGGCTGCTATATTTTTTTATATTTTTTTATATTGAAGTACAGTCAGTTACAATGTGTCAATTTCTGGTGTACAGCATAATGTCCCAGTCATGCATATACATACATATATACATTTTCATATTGTTTTTCATTAAAGGTTAGTACAAGATATAGAATATAGTTCTCTGTGCCATACTGAAGGAACTTTTTTTTTTAAATCTATTTTTATATTTAGTAGCTAACATTTGCAAATCTCAAACTCCCAAATTTATCCCTTCCCATCCCCTTTCCCTGGTAACCATAAGATTGTTTACTATGTCTGTGAGTCTGTTTCTGTTCTGTAGATGAATTCATAGTGTCCTTTTTTTTTTTTTTTAGATTCCATATATAAGTTATATCATATGGTATTTTTCTTTCTCCTTCTGGCTTACTTCACTTAGAATGGTGATCTCTAGGTCCATCTGTGTTGCTGCAAATGGCATTACTTTATTCTTTTTATGGCTGAGTAGTATTCCATTGTATAAATATACCACAACTTTTTAATCCAGTCATCTGTTGATGGACATTTAGGTTGTTTCTATGTCTTGGCTATTGTATACAGTGCTGCTATGAACATTGGGGGGCATGTGTCTTTTTGAATTTGAGTTCCTTCCGGATATATGCCCAGGAGGAGGATTGCTGTATCATATAGTAAGTCTATTTTTAGTTTATTGAGGAATCTCCATACTGTTTTCCACAGTGGCTGCACCAAACTACATTCCCACCAACAGTATAGGAGGGTTCTCTTTTTTCCACAGCCTCTACAGCATTTGTCATTTGTGGACTTTTGAATGATGGCCATTCTGACTGATGTGAGGCTATAGATACCTCTTTGTAGTTTTGATTTGCATTTCTTTGATAATTAGTGATACTGAGCATTTTTTCATGTGCCTCTTGGCCATTTGTATGTCTTCATTGGAGAGTTGCTTGTTTAGGTCTTCTGCCTATTTTTGGATTGGGTTGTTTGTTTTTTGTTATTAAGTTGTATGAGCTGTTTATATATTCTGGAAATTAAGCCTTTGTCAGTTGCATTGTTTGCAAATATTTTCTCCCATTCTTTATGTTGTCGTTTTGTTTTGTTTATGGTTTCCTTTGCTGTGCAAAAGCTTATAAGTTTAATTAGGTCCCATTGGTAAATTTTTGCTTTTATTTCTATTGCATGGGTAGATTGCCCTAGGAGAACATTGCTAAGATTTATGTCAAAGAATGTTTTGCCTATGTTTTCTTCTTGGAGGTTTATCATGTCTTGTCTTATATTTAAGTCTTTAAGCCATTTTGAGTTTATTTTTGTGTATGGAGTGAGGGAATGTTCTGACTTCATCGATTTCTGTGCTGCTGTTCAGTTTTCCCAACACCACCTGCTGAAGAGACTACCTTTTCTCCATTGTATAGTCATGTCTCCTTTGTCAAAGATTAATTGAGCATAGATCTGTGGGTGTATTTCTGGACTTTCCATTCTGTTCCATTGATCCATATGTCTGTTTTTATGCCTGTAGCATGCTGTTTTGATTACTGTAGCTCTGTAGTATTGTCTGAAGTCTGTAAGGGTTATTCCTCCAGCTTTGTTCTTTTTCTTCAATATTGCTTCGGCAATTCTCGTCTTTTGTGATTCCATATAAATTTTAGGATTATTTGTCATAGTTCTATGTAAAATGTCCTGGGTAATTTGATAGGGATTGCTTTAATCTGTAGATTGCCTTGGTCAGTATTGAGTGGCTGCCGTAAAACTGAGCCTCTAGAGCTGGATACAGTACTCTGGATCTGTCTCCACCATAGATATCCGGAGAGTGTGATGTCACCAAGAAGGCTCACTTGCCTTAAGAACATGTTTGCTGTCACTGGTTTTAGAGAGTTGCTTTTCAGTACATAAGCTGTCTAGCAAGAGCCAATAACCTGGTTTTCATTTGTATGTGAAGAACTTTCATAAATTAACTTAGTTTCAAGAAGACTATAGAGGGTTTTAAGTTAAAGTGTTAATAATGAATTTCTTATTGTTGGGTAGAAACCAGAGGTGTCCATTCACTATAATTGGAACTATGGAACTACTTAAGTTTATGATAGTCCATATGTTATTTTTATGCAAAAGATAAAATACTAGGTGTCAAGCTCTTCTCTATCATTATTTTTTAACCTTCATTGAGTTTTTACACTGCCCTCTGCATGTAAAGCGTTTCATATATACAACAGCCCTGTGAGGTAAGACTGTTATTCCCACTTTACAGATAAGGCTACTGAGGCACAGAGCAGTTTATTAACTTTTCTGAGGTCACCCAGCTAGCAGGTGGCTCTGAACCCAGGAAGTCTGACTCCACATTCTATACTGCCTCACCTCCCTGTGCAGTGCATAATTGGAAAACAGTACTTATGTTAGTTGGTTGTTTTCCCCTAAAAGAAAAGATCTGAGCAAGAACTTATTCTAAAGTTCCTCTTCCCCATGCTTCCAAGGTCCATTCCATGGAACATTGGTACCTTAAGGTGATCTAAGGAGGGAAAAAAAGAGGTCTGATATTTAAGACCACATAGTTGCCATTTTTTCTTAACTTAGCCTCTTTGACCATGCTGTGCTATGGCTTGATTCAAATGTTAAGTGACAGGTTCCCATGAGCTGTTATACATGAGAGCACTTTGCAGATGCTGAATACATTGTACCTGCTTATAGCATCTCAGATTATTCATGAATTTTACATGCCTAAAAATGCCATTTAAAACAGTTTCTTCTCCAGACTCACAGATACAGAGAACAAACTAGCGGCTGGTTACCAGTGGAGAGAGGGAAGCGGGGAGGGGCAAAAAAGTGGTTATTATGGGATTATATGGAATCATGTGTGTGAAACTTTTGAAAATTGTAAAGCACTATAGAAGTTAAAGAATCTTTCCATAAAACAAAAACAACACAAAAACCAGTCACTTCTCTGATCATTTATCATTCCTTTACAAAGTATTTTAAAACTTGGTTCATCTATGGTTATCAGCAGTTGCAGCACACATAATGATAATGAATTAGGAAGCTGAAGATTGTTTTAAAAGTGGACCAAATGTGGAAGTTGTGTTAGAAGAGAGACAGTGGAAAAGGACAAGAAAATGGGAAACGTATTAAATCTTATAATGGTACTTTATGATTCTCTGAAGCAGAAATTCAGTTAAGCTCAAGTGTCTATGATGCTTAAAGAAGCATGGAGGAGAAATTTACATTAGTTATGTTGGGCCACTTCTGTATATCATTAACTACAGCAGCAGCAACAAAGCCGTAATGACACAAAGAAATTCTCTAAATTCACATTGTGTGTTAATGGGACAACGAATAAGAATGCCTTACATTCATCTTTATTCTAACATCTCAGTCCTATTTGTTAGCTCCCTTCCTTTTATCCATTTTTGTTTCCCATACACTGTGAATAATTCTTTCAGTTGTTCATACCATCTCCCTTCACATGATATATTTACTGAATTATCATGGCCCACTTATAAGCATCATTTTGCAAGACTAAACAAATTATAAGTCCACTCAATCTTTCTGTGTAAGTGACATTTTCAAAGACAGGTTGAAAAAAAAAATCAATCCATGCAGGATAAGACACAATAAAAATGTCATGAAAACTGGGTGTAAAGTCGAACCAAGCAAGTTTGTACATTTTTATTATTATCTCCTCCAAATGGAAATGAAAATAGAAAATAGAAGAACCTCAATTTTTGAGACCAGTCTGGGAAACTTTAATTACATTAGCAACATCCAACAGTGTTATCAACACTGAGCAATTCCTCTCATCTCAACTCAGCAGCCGACTCAGAAAATCACACCTTCCAGCTCATGGGATTTGTGACACTTAGTAATGCATGTGTAATTGGGTAAAAAATAGTCATTACTGCAAGCTTTATTTTTATTTGCCTCTGTAGTTCTCTAAAGGAAAAAATACTCAGGGCTCTTTCCCTGCTTCTTCAAGAAGGCAATGGCTAGGTCCCTTTGAAGGAACGCATAGCATGACTTTTCTCAATCCCAGTCGCCCAAGTGCTACCATATTCCTAACAGGGGAGAGTTGTCCCTGCAGTATCCCTGGAAGCTCTTCTCCCCCTTACAAAGCACTGGAGGGACTGGAAGATCTAATCACCTGTTCAGCAGCTCTCTGCCTCCACTTATGCTTACTTTTCCTCTTGGATGCTGGTTTCCAGACCATATTTCTAAAAATATGAATCTTGTAACATTCCTCCTCTGTTCAAACACCTACCAGGGCTTCTTATTGCTGGTGGCTTAAAGTCTGTAAACACCCCAGCATCCAGCCAGAGAATAAATTCTTGAGGAAATCCAGCACCATCCTCTTGGTAATGCTTGTTTTCCCCTTTTGAACCCTCTGCTCTTGTCTTGCTTGGTAATAGTATCCTACTTTTGTTCTTTGTTCCCTCCCTGAATTGCCTTTTCTTTTCCCCTTGACCTATTCAAATTCCTGCCTTTCCTCCGGTTCCCACCCACCTTCCACACCATCCATGAGGCCTTCTCTCTTTACCTTCCTATCATTCAGATGGAGGCTTTTTCTACAAGAAAGGAGCCAGGATATATGAAGGCAGAAGGGAATTCGGTGTGGGAAAGTTTACGCTTCACTTTTAATTCTGTGTAGTCTAACTATGTAATTGCCACATTTCATTTCATTTCCACCTCTAGCTACATGTTCCATGGCATCTTGAACTTGGGAAGAGACCCTACTTTCTTCCAAAGTTCCCATTTCTCCTCTTGTGTTCCCCTTCTCTGACAATGATGTCACTCTCTACCCAAATGCCCAAAGCTAGAAATCCAAACATTGCCCTTCAAAATTCTTTTCTCGCCTTTGCTGCCCATCTGGTCACCAAGAACTATAATTTCTAGTTCTCAGTATCTCTCAACATCACTCTCTCCTTTCTTCTTTGCTGCTCTGTCTTAGCTGAGCCTTCACCACTTCTCTCCAGATTTTCTACAGCAGTCCACGAATAGCTCTCAGGCCTCTAGCCTCATCTGTGCTCAGATGCTTTATTCATCCTCCACATTTGTCTATGTTCTGAATGGAAAATCTGATCACTCAGAAAAAAATCATCAGTGACATTTCATTGCTTTTCACATAAAATTAAAACCTTGTAGTTGAACTGCCAGGTTTCCTCTCATATGTCTTGCTTCTTTTCCAGCACCTTTTCTCTTTTCTTACTCTCTGTCCTATCCTCCCCTACCTCAGCCTTTAATGGATACATCTTTGGCTTACTGAGCAGAAGTGCAGCCATTTCCCAGGACATCACTTTCGGGTCTAGCCAAGGGCACCCATCAACAGAGCCCATCATCAGTTGCGGTTTACCAGGGCTCTAATTTGGCTGTTACCATAGAACTCTTTTGTAAGAAAGGTTGACTAAGCAATGACCTTGTCTGTTTCACAAGATACAGAGCTCTCTCTCTCTCTCTCTCTCTCTCAACTTCTTCCATAAGTTTTAGGACCTTTCAGTTTACCGTCTGGGAGCTGTAGATGAGGTATAAATAACCACTGAGGAAGTTGTGTGAGAGAGAGACATAATAGCAGATCAAGAATTTAACAAACCAGAATTCTGCTCTTGATGAAACTATTAAAAATTAGAAAAATCTATCGGCTCACTGGTTTCAGTATCTTAAATTTATACAGAATTTAGAATGGAAAAGAAAATATATGTAATTCAGTAAGAGGAGTAAGTACAAGAACCAAAAGGCATAAGAAAAGCTCATCACGTTGTCAGACTTTGTCTGGTTTCATATATTCTTTTGGACATATGGTGGGCCTAGGGCTTGCTCTTGTTTTATGATAATTCAAAACATGGCACTCCCCATGCATTTGCCATACTTCTGCTATATTATGTTGCGTCATATGGCTCCTCTATCCCAGGCAAATTGCTCCACAACTTGTTTCTGAAAAGACCTCACATTCTGGTCCCTGTCTCAATTCCCCCACCCCTCATGTCACCCTATTCTCAGTCGTGCCCTTTCTTTAAGACCTAGCTAAACCTATAAAGAATGCATAATGCCTGAAAAGCAAAATGGGTACTAATTTGGCAGGACTTTATTGTGCAGGCAGAAAAAAAAATTCAAGATAGTGGGTAAGGATATGTTCAATGTGATCAGAGCATTGTTTTAGAAATAGCCCCTCCTCTAAGACATTACTATGCCAAAATAGATCATTGCAGTGTCCTGGTCCATTTAAGAGGATTAAATATAGTCACTGGTGGCTGCTACCTATTGAGTGAGTTAAGACCAAACTTAACTAAGGTATAAAAAGCAAAGCATTAGTAATTCTCTTCTTAAATTCTTGGTATTTTCTAAGCACTTAATATATATTATTCTATCATAACATTAGTAGTGTTACACCAAGAAGGATAACTGGTGGATTCTAGACCCAAACATCAGTAGCGCTGTTATGACTAGCAAGGTGTGCTCCTGCTTCAAATCCTAAACAGCATCAGATCATCCATCCATTCATTCAGAAATGTGTTTCAATTTCCTACGTTCCTAGGCAACGTTCTAGGCACTTGAGGTAAAACAGTAGACAAAACAAACAAAAATCCCTGTTCTTATGGATTTTATATTCTAGAAGTATTAGGCAGTGAACAAAATAAGGTAAGAAAGTGATAGATGTTACAGAGGGAAATGAGGCAGGAAAGACGCATAGGGAGTAGGGAGAGGAAGCTCATCAAGGAAGGCTCACTAAAAAAGTGTTACTTGGGCGGAGAGTTGTAGGAGGTGAGGCAACAAGTCATGAAGGAGGAATAATGTTTATGGTACGTTGTTTGCAAAGATGACCACAGGAGTTCTTTTTCTTTTCTTTTTTTCTTTAAAAATTTTTTTTATTGAGTTACAGTCATTTTACAATGTTGTGTCAATTTCCAGTGTAGAGCACACTTTTTCAGTTATACATGAACATACATATATTCATTGTCACCTTTTTTTTTTCTGTGAGCTACCATAAGATCTTGTATATATTTTCCTGTGCTATACAGTATAATCTTGTTTATCTATTCTATATTTTAAAATCCCAGTCTGTCCCCTCCCACCCCCTGCCCCCTTGGCAACCACAAGTTTGTATTCTATGTCTATGAGTCTGTTTTGTATGTATGTTCTTTTTTTTTTTATTTTAGATTCCACATGTGAGTGATCTCATATGGTATTTTTCTTTCTCTTTCTGGCTTACTTCACTTAGAATGACATTCTCCAGGAGCATCCATGTTGCGGCAAATGGTATTATGTTGTCGGTTTTTATGACTGAGTAGTATTCCATTGTAAAAATATACCACCTCTTCTTTATCCAGTCATCTGTTGATGGACATTTAGGCTGTCTCCATGTCTTGGCTATTGTAAATAGTGCTGCTATGAACACTGGGGTGCAGGTGTCATCCTGAAGTAGGGTTCCTTCTTGGATATATGCCCAGGAGTGGGATTCCTGGGTCATATGGTAAGTCTATTCCTAGTCTTTTGAGGAATCTTCATACTGTTTTCCACAGTGACTTTTCTTGCTTCCCTCTCCCACTCTTAATGATTTAGCTGTCTTCTTTTTCAATTTTGTGTTTATTCTATTTGTAATTCATGGTAGTTATCACCTTTCCAGTTATGAGTTTCTCATTTTTGTAGCATCCTGCTTCTTTTCTATTTAGAGTAGACCTGTGAATATTTCTTTTAGCATGGGTTTAGTGTTGCTAAACTCTTTTAGCTTTTGCTTGTCTGTGAAGTTCTTTATCTCTCCTTCTATTCTAAAGGATAGCCTTGCTGGATAGAGTATCCTAGGCTGCATCTTTTTTTCATTCAGGACTTTGAATATATTTTGCCACTCCCTTCTGGCCTGTAGTGTTTGTGTAGAGAAATCAGCTGAGAGCCTTATGGGGGTTCCCTTGTAACTCACTCTTTGCTTTTCTCTTGCTGCCTTTAGGATCATTTCTTTATCCTTGACTCTGGCCATCTTGATTATGATACATCTTGGTGTGGGTCTGTTTGGGTTCTTCCTGTTTGGGACCCTCTGAGACTCCTGTACTTGGATATCTGATTCCTTCTTTAGGTTTGGGAAGTTTTCAGTCATGATTTCTTCAAATACCTTTTCAATCCCCTTTGTTCTTTCTTCTCCTTCTGGAACCCCTAATATGCGTAGATTGGCATGCTTTATATTATCCCATAGGTCCCTTATATTGTTTTCATTGTTTTTTATTTGTTTTTCTCTCAGCTGTTCTGATTGGGTGCTTTCTGGTGTCCTATCTTCTAGGTCACTTATTCGTTCCTCTGCATTATCTAGCCTGCTTTGTACAGCCTTTAGGTCAGCTCTCATCTCAGCCAATTCTATTTGGCTCTTCTTTATAGCTTCTATTTCATTTTTGACATATTTTATATCTCTAAACACTATTTCTTTCAGTTCCTTCAGTACTTTGATCACTCCTTTTTGAAATCTTGATCTAGTAGGACATCAGTGTCTATTTCCTTGATCGTACTTTCAGGGGATTTCTCTTGATCTTTTAATTGGGAGTGGTTCCTCTGCTTCTTCATATTGCTCATATCTCTCTGGCACTGGTGGGCGGACGTGTCACTCCCCCTCCCGATGCCGCAGTCAGATGCTGCACTTGGGCAAGGCAGGTGGGTGGATCACGCCCCCTTCCAGCACCGTGGTCAGGTGCTGCGTTCCTGCCAGGAAGGTGAGTGGCCGCCCGCCCTCTCCCGGCGCCGGTGGCTCCACTGCTCTGGGCAGCTACCTGCTCCGCTTCCGGTTGGCGCTTGGTAGGCGGGCTCGGGGAAGACTGCAGAATGGCCCCACCCCTGCTCCGTGCCAAATCTCAGCTCCTTGTTTGTCTTGGTGGCACGAGTTCTCTGAGGTGCCAGGGCAGAAAGATCCTATCTACCGCAGGCTGTAAACAAGTCTCAGTCCTGCCTAGGAGGTTGCAGAGCCTCTGGGTGTGGATTCAGGGCTCGGCCCCGCCCCCGCCCGGGCGCTGCGCACAGGAGGAGGTGGTGGCTGTGGCTGCGCCCTGCCTCTCTTCTCGCAAGAAGTGCCAGTAATGGCGCTGCGGGTCTGAGGAGACAAAGGCTACGGCGCCCCTCCCCCCAGGGCACACCAGCTGTGTTGCTTTGCTTTTTTCACAATTTATGGGGGACCGAGGTTGTTCTGCTCTGTATCCCCTCCCAGCCATGACGCGCAGCCCCCTGCAGTTCCCTGGGGCTGCATCAGTGCAGCCGCCCCAGTCCTCTGCCCGGCTTGGGTGGCCTGTCCCAGCCCCCAGCTGCCGGCTCGTGTCTCGGGCTGGGTGTTGCAGGGACCCTTTGTGCCCATTTAACTTGGTTCTGTTGGTCAAGGGGTGCTCTGGGCAGATCTGAGCCTCGGAGGCTCCCCCTCCATCCCACTGGCCTCTCCATTGGAGGGGGGAGACCCAGCCAACGAGTGCTATTCCTTCTTTGCTGCTTCCTCCCCGCAGGACTGGTCCTGCACTGTTTTGCTTTTTCTTCTTTTTTTCCTACCAGATTTTTGACATCTTTGTCTTTCAAAGAGGGCAATGTTCTGTTGGAGTTCCGCAGGTGCTCTGGTTGGCTGAGTGGGTCCGTAGATGTGAGTTTTGGTGTATTTGTGGGAGAGGGTGAGCTACAAGCATCCTTCTACTCCGCCATCTTGCTTCTCTAGGAATTCTTATCTTTATAGCCACATCTTTGGGTAGCCTCTTTCAGACTGATTCTGGGCTTAGCCATATGACCTGCTTTGGAAAATGGGACAATATCAAGTGTGACCTAGCTGTCTGATCTCAGGAAATCTTGTGACTGCCATATGTAAATGAGCCTGAGCTACCCTGATGGATGATGAGAAACATGTGGTTAAGCAATCCCCACTTACCCATCGATGTCAAGCCACTGCTATTGTAGTATGAAAGCAGTCATAGATGATACATAAACATATAGGTATGGCTGTGCTCAAGTCAAACCTAATTTATGAAAAGAGGTGGCAGGTTCTGTTTGGGCAGCAGCCTGTAGCTTGCCAACTCCTTCCTAGACCAAATAGCTTCAGTCAAGCGGGCTTAGACAAGAACGGTCCAGTCAACCTAGAGAACCATGAGAAATAATAATTTTTATTTTAAGCCGTTATGTTTTGAATTGGTTTGTTACACATGCAAAAACTAACCGCTACAATGTCCTAGACAGAAGAAACCAGATACAAAAATCCTGACAAGGGAGTATGCTTGTGATACTCTAGGCCTTATAAACAGAGCAATGTTACTGGAGCCAAATGAACAAGGAGGAGAGTAGTAGGAAGTAAGTGCAGAATAAAAAAGATGGAGGGGATGGGACAGGCAGATTGTAAGAGCCGTGAGGACCACTGCAGCAGAGGAGTGACATGATTTAACTTAACGTTTTAAAAAGCTTGGTCTAGTTGCTATGTTGAAAATAAACCCTGAGGTACGAGGGCAGAAGCACGGAGGTCTGTTAAGAGTCTACTGTGATAACCTGGGTGGGAGGTTGGATGTGGATGCTAGCAATGAAAGTTGTGAGAAGGGATCTGAATTTGGGTATATTTTAGATAAGATGCACTCATAATTTGGATGTAGGGCATATAAGAAAGAAAGTAATTAAAGATGACTTCATGGATTTTGTCCTGGAAATTGCCATTAATTTGAAATGGAGAAGACTGCAGGTAGAGAACGTTTCGGGGAAAATATGAGGAGTTCTATGTGGCACATTAAATATAAGATGTCTATGAGGAATTTGAGTAGGTGTTTGTATACATGGGTCTGGTTTCAGGGAAGAGGATTAGACTGGAGGTACAAATTTGAAATCATCAGCACAGAGAGCATTTTATATCTATGAGATTGATGAGATTGCCAAAGGAGTGCACATACACAGGGGAGAGAAAAGCCTTAAGAAGGGAGCCTTGGGGCATTCCAACACTAAGCTGTCAGGGAGATGATGAAGAGGAATTGAGGAACACTAAAGCAAGGGGCCGGAGACTGGGATAGGAAAGGCCAGAGAGATATAAAGAGAACTTGGAGAGTGTAATATCTGGAAGGTTAGCTTAGGAGAGTATTCAAGTAAGATGAAAGCTAAGAGTTAACTCTTGGATTTATCACTGTGGAGGAAGTTGGAGACTGTGACAACATCAGTGGAGTTACAGATATGAAAGCCTGGTAGCTATGTGTTTAAGACAATTTGGGAGGAGTGAAAATGAAGACTCTCTGAGTGTGGAGAGCACTTTTGAAGATGTGCAAAGAGAAATGGATCAGTAATAGATCATCTACTGGAGGGTCATTAGGGGATTGTTTTAGAGTAAGATAAAAGATATCATTGTTTTATTCTGAAGAGAATGATCCAATAAAGAGAGAGAAAATGATGATGCAGAAAAGGTGAGGCCATCTTAGACTTTGCAGCCCATTCAAGCCACCAGACTACTGCAATGGCATGAGTTAACTCCAGATGGGAAATAGAAGCAAGGGCCTTGAGTGGACAAGAAGGGATGGGCTCTAGGGCAAAAATGGAGGGGTTAGCCTTAGAGGCATGGAGAGTTGTTCTAGTAACAGAGGAGAGGGTAGAGTAAAAGTGTCTAGATGCTCATGGATGGGAGGTTATGGTGGTAGGCAGAAATCTGGAGGTTTTATAGTTTCTATTCAGTGAAATAGGAAGCAAGGTTATCAGTTGAGAGTGAGGACTGGGAGGACGTGCGAGTAGTTAGAGGCTGGAGGAAGTAGTAGACTGTAAAGTAATAACTCCTAGCACATTGGGCCCTTGCGTTTCCTCTCCCACATTGATTCTGGGCTTGGCTACATGATTTTCTCTAGCTAACAGGACATTGGCAAATACGATGCATATAGTGGCTTAAAAAATGCTCGTTCCTGGGAATTCTCTCACCACCACTTGAAGAAGCTCGAACTAGCCTGCTGGAGACATGTAGCTCATCCAGTAGCAAGCACCAACTGCCATCTTAGACTAGTCAGCCCCATTCAAGTCACCAGATGAACACAGCCACATGAGCAACACCAAGCAAGTCCAGCAGAAGAACTACCCAACTGATGCCAACCCAGATTGCTGACCCACAAAATCATGAGCAAATAAAGTATTTATGGATTTAAGCCACTATTTATTGGGATGGCTTGATACGTAGCAATGGCTGCTAGATACAGAGGAGGATGTACAAATGATGGACAGAGAGAGTAGGCGAGAAAGAAGAATGGGGAAATACAGTATGATTGCGGGCATTACTAAGGGCCCACTTAAGAGTTACAGTCGTTAAGTTTAAGTGCGCTCGGTCAGTATAGTTGGGTCTTTCTCTAGCCACATTCAGTTGCACGGTTGCTGGTGTGGTGTAGAGGAGAAATGGATTTAGTCAGCTGAAGAATTTTTGCCAAGCAAATACAACAAAGTCAGAGGGTCAGGTAAAGTGGAAAAGCATACAAGGGAATGATTATCATTGTTTACCATGGGATTTCACCTCAGAAAATAGAGGAGACCAACCAGCTGAAATGCAGTGAAAATGTTGTTGGACCAATTGATTGGATTTCTCAGAGGGATTAAAGGATTTTTGGCATCAGGACAGCAGGGAGGATGAATTAGAAAAAGAGGAGGTTGTGGTCAGAGTCTGATATGTGAATTAGAGATGATGGAAGGAAAACAGTTTTCATAGATGACAGGTCTGTAGTCTGACTTAACAGCAATGAGAGGCTGAATAGATTGGAGGACCAGATCGGGGGAGGAGAAAAAATAAAGAGGCCAGGTTGTGGAAGGATTATCTATGTGGATAGTGGTTTCATCAGGAATTAGGACAGGGCTGACGCTGGAGAAGATTGCCATCAGCCAGGAGCTAAAATAATCCAGCAATGTGGCGGGAGGGGTCCCTGGGTAACTGTAACAAGGGGCAGTAGTAGGGGGCATAATGTGATGTCATTAAATTCTGAATGAGGTGATTTGAGGGAGGAGGGACAGAAGAAAGGATGGCCTGAAAGTGTCAACAAGGAAGAAAGACATCTTACTCTCAGGCTCGGTAGTGCTGTGTGTGGGGAGAACATGACCAGGACTTGAGAGGGCTGCTCTGGCAGCAGTGTCCTTGGGGGGATTCCAGATTGCAGTTGGAGCAAGAAGATGCAGAAAGTGTTCAGGAAAGAAGTTGAGAACACAGAGATGGTGCTGATAATGATCCATGAGTTCCAAAAAGCACAAGGGAAAGATTTCCAAAGCTGGGGAAGGGTAAGAGAAGGGGACAGAAAGGAAAAGTGCACAGCCTTTTGAGGATTAGAGTATGAAGGATGAGTCATGCCCTGGGAAACGGGGGCGGGAGTAGTTCTTGTGGTCATGAACATCAGCAGAGATCAAAGACAATTTGAGATTCAACCCTGGGAATGCAAGGCAGACAGTGATGGTGAGGCTGTCAGTTTTAGAGGTTGGGGAATTTCCAGGGGACCCCTCTTCACATCTGCCATAGAAATGTGGAGGTCTGGGAAGGGTGGTCGTGTTTTGTTAGTTGAACAGTCCAGTGGGGAAATGCCATGCTGCATATAACCTCACCGTTGTTCCTTGATTCTGACACACATGTGTTCCCTAGGAATGACTGGCTGGATAAGGTACACTGGCATCTTTTAAACTTCAGGGCTTGCTGATAAACTTCCTTCTTCCAAATGTCTGACAAAAATGGTGAATGGTTTTTTTAAGAGAGGCAAAAAGCACCAGAGCTGAGTCTCATGCTCTTTCTCTGGGCGGGAGTGTGTAAGCCCTGCATTTCTTTGATGTTGCTCTAAAACACTTGTGCCGGCACCACCAGGGGCTTTGAAGTTCTAGCGCTCCTGACATTCTGACATCTGGACTTGTACTCTTCTGAAGTAGCAAATCAAAACAATGGTCAAACTCTCATAGAAAAAGAAAAAGGACAGCAAGACCATATACAGAATTTTTGATGCCACTTGCCTGATTAGAGAGAATGCTCTCTCTGCCTCTTCAAACACAGGCTCATTAGTTTCAGATTTTATTGTTCATCTCAGGTGTCTGTCACTTGTCGCCCTTCTCATCCCAGGATTTCTCCATGGAGGGGTTTACTAACCCACTCCTGAAGTGCGGATCCAAATCTACTGTTTCCTCCAAATGGCCTTTTACTTAAACATAAAAACTGTATGCTTGGCCTTAGGCTGCCCGCCATGCTTCATCTTTTATCATCCCCCCTTGAGTTATACTTCTTCCTTTCACAGCAGAGGAGCTCCCTTTCTGGGCTATGTCCTCAGTCCCCGCAGGCCCTGATTTGGAAGTCTGTCTCATGTTGTTTTTACCTTCGCATCTGTCAGGCCAACTTCTCCTCCTCTCACAAGCTTCATCTTCAAGCTAACCATCTCCCAGGGAATTATCCAAATCGTGGCTTTTCAATCAATGGGATACTCTTTCTTTCACTTCTTTACCCTCTGTTTTCCATACATGTTCACATCTTTGAAGAAGGAGTGGAGGGAAAGAAGCTAACAATTCTTTTGGTTTTAAAGTTGCTTTGTTTACTGTGAAATCCTCCCAGACAGAGCATGCATTTCTGCCAAACTTAATACCTTTATGAATTGGACCCTAATGATTATGCTTATGATTGGGTTTGCCATCTTCCTGCCACCCTCAGGTCTTCTCTTCCTAACATCTTGGACAAGTTGGGCATTCTCCTTTTCTCCCAAACTTCTTTCCGTGAAAGCTACTCTCCTTTTGCTGCCGTAAACAGATCAGATAGGTGAAGTAGGTTTTCTTTGTTTGTTGAGGGGAAAGCACCCCTCATCTCTTTCCACAACCCCCCTCTTCTTGTAACATTGTTATTTTCATCAAGATGCGGATTGACAGATAAACAGTGAAGCTCTCGTGCCCTGCCCAGTCCTGGCGTCACTGAGCGCTGCTGTGCCAGCAGCAGTCCTGCATCGGGGGACTGTCCCGAAACCAAGTAGGCTCGCCAAAGGACCCTCCGGTCTTCTTCTTCACCTTTTTCACTAGGTCCCTCTTGGGAACCTTCAGATGAAAAAGTGGAAGTTCTCTCCAATCAAAGGAAATTCTGTTTGTGAAGAAAAGATCCGTCCAGAGCAAATTGGGAGAGAACGGAGCTCAGTTGCCTGGTTGTGAAGCCCACAGGATGTCTTCACCAGAGACCAGCAAGGCACCATTCTGGTTATTCCCTTTTCTGAGGACTTGGATGACTTTTTTGCTTCATCATTGGTCCCTGGATTTATTGGCCTTGAGTCACTCCTTGATCTAGTCTCCTAATGGGCAAAAGTGAACTTGCTTGAGAAAACATAAGTTTAATGACTGCTTAATACTGCATATTTGGGACTACATTTAATCAGTCCCGTGCTGCCTCCCATTTTTTGGTTCTCATAAATAGCTATTCAATGAACTTCCAGTGGCTTCTTGAAACTCCCTGCATCTGTGTCTACTCTCCATTGTCCATATCTTTACTTTCCATTGACTCTTAGCTTATGAAATCAACTTCCTGCCCCCATCTTTGTCCAAGAGCCTCCTAGACCTAGTCCACTACAGGTATCAGACTAGTACAAAGGTGGGACAACTAGGCAGGGATACCCCTTTTTAGGAAGACTTTGTTTCTTTCCTTTCCAGATTGCTGAAGACAATGATTTCCTCAAGGTATTAGGGGCTATGGAATCAAGGTCCTTAAAGAAAATGTGGTCATGACTCCCATTATGGTAAGCTCGATATGCTCCTGGGAGGGTTTCAAGATGATCATCAAGGTGGGCAATAAAGATTCTAGTCAACAGAGCCAGGACAGGAATCAACCTAACAATACCCTGCAAAATATTTACGACACCTATCTGGGCCAGGTCATCTCTGAGGAACAGATTAGAAGATGCTTGTATAGGAAAATGTTTGTTTGCTGTTTATTTAAGAGTATTCTGTAATAGAGAAGAAAAATAAGGAGGATAGACAAAACTAAGTATAGCTAATCCTTGTGAGACATATTAGACATGGATAAAGTAGGCAGAATATACGTGTTCTGAATAGGAAGGGATGGAACGACCAAGGAGACACCAAGTATTCATGACAATTGTTGCATCCTTAGATCAGCCACCCACTGGTGGCACCCAGTTTTGGTCCCACATATCCTCTGCCCTACATACTAGGAGTACTTGTCCCTTGATGTCTCTGACAGAACTGGTGTATATTAGCTCTACATATCTTTATCACTGGTCTTCATAACCATACGAAGCGGAGAAAGCTAAAGCAGCAGAGAGAATGGACATGTGAACATTGTGTGACATAGGATTCAGGCTGCACGGTCCTTCCATTGCGCTAGTGTTCTCGTGTGCTCTCTCCCCCCCCCCCCACTTGATTCTCACTGTTCTAAATAATTCAGTAGACAGTGGGATCCAAGCCATCTTAGTTGGATCTGTGAGCTGTTTGGTCTGTGACGTCTTGTATATTCTGCCTGGTGATATAGTTGAAGTCTACACAAACATCAAGGTGATTTCTCATTGTGACATAGAGTGATAACAAGAGGTAAACAGATTGAGTACTTTGGCCAATAAGGGGACAAGAAACTGACAAAGACACCTGTAGATTAAATTATAAGCTGAGCTCTTTTGACTTCTAAGCAGCAAGGAAATAGACAACCTAAGGACCCAAGTTTCATCTCCCAAATACCGTTAGAGGCCCAGAGATACAGGGGTACATCAAACCAAGAGACAGGAACCATTCTTTTTCTGGGTCAAAGGATCCATCCTGAGTTACTGACTCCTACACACTCTGTGGTGCTTGAGACAGTCTAGGTACAACAACACAAAAGTGAGTACCTGCAGTGCCCAGCAGGTAATTTAAATCAATGAAGAGGCACATTTGGGTACCTAAGTTACATTGGTGGCATGAATACATGAATGGCATGTACTGTGGTGAATTGGAGAATGTAATTGAAGATGTTAGCTAAAACTCAGCTCCATATGAAAGTTCCCATGGGACAGGGCCCAGTGTGGCCAAACAGTTAACGTTTTTAAGAGAAGCCAGACATTTAGAATTTTATGAGAATTCTTCCAGTTCAAAACTCACTAGTTTGTCAAGATTTTAGTTTCTAAATACCATCTAACCAACAAAAGGAACTAGAGGTCCTTGGAGAAGTGGCTGATCCTAGGACAGGGGCAGAGAAAATACATCATAAGCTTGGACCATCTTGTAGTGCCAGAAAGTAAGAAAGTACTCTACGTGCTCGCTCGCTCTCGCTCTCTCTCGCTCGCTCTCTCTCTCTCTCTCTCTCATGGAAGTATGTCAAGAGCCAACAGAAAGTTCCCAATGGCCAAATTGGGAACAATTTGAGCAACTAAATAAATAACATAGTATTGGTTTATAACTCAAAGTAGTAAGTAAGTATCAACGAGTCCATACTGATATAAATAGATGACTGAATAAATAAACAAATGGTAGAGAAGCTACAAGTTTTCATTTCAGAAGAATTTCAAATATTATAGGTAGACACTCTCCCCATCCAGGAGGTGACATTTAGTTCCTCTTCCCCACTCCTTGAGAGTGACCTCGACTTAGTGACTGATTTCTGAAGAGTAGAGAATGGAAAGGGGAAAATAGTAACTTTGCAGTCGAGAAACTAGCAGATCTCACCTTACCCAAGAGGTCAAGGTCAGCATCACTGGTGATGTCATATGGAGAGCATGGAGCCCCTGATATGAAGTGATGAGAGGAGCACATACCTCTGTGGTCCTCTTCCTCCAAACCCATAACCCTGTCTATTCAGGAGAAAACCTCAGACAAACCCAAATTGATAAACATGCTACAAAATACTTGACCAGTACTCTTCAAAACTCTCAAGGTCATGAAAAACAAGGGAAGACTGAGACAGAAGAGGTCAAGGAGACTTGACATTAAATGCAATGTGATGTCCTGGATTGGAACCCAGAACAGAAAAAGGACTTAAGTGGCCAAATTGGTGAAATCTGAATATACTGTTGAGTTTAGTTAATCATAATGTGCTAGTTTTAATTTCTTATTTTTAACACATGTAAGGTGTTAACAGAGGAAACTGGGTCAAGGATATACAGGAACTCTCTACTATCTTTGCAACATTTCTGTAAATCTACACTCTTCCCAAAATTTAAAAATTAGTTTAAAAATCATTAGTTGGAACAAAATACATCTGCAGGTGAATCTGGCCTGGGACCATCTGTTGGATCCTCTGATTTTGAAAAATACATGTTCCCATGACACTGCTCCCCTGAATCAGAAATCACAGTAAGCCACCACCCCTTAACTCAAAGATAAGCCCTCAATTTATGGCACCCAGATTTACAATCTTTTCCTTCCTCCTAGTAAAGGTCCCTATCTTTCCCTGCTCATTTTATATATTTATATATTTATACACACACACACATACACACACATATATATGTGTATGTGTGTATATATATATATATAAAAATATATCTGTATCTGTTTCTGTCTATTCTTTCTTCTTCCTGGTATGCTGATGTAAATGGTTGGAGCTCCAGTAGCTGTATTAGAAAAAAGATAACCTTAAGACCAGAAGCCCTGTATAATGGAACAAGAAAATAATGTATTGTGTCAAATCAAATATGTCACTTCTAAGGCACACCATTATTTTATGTACCACGAAGAAAGGAAAAAAATGCGACCAATTAAATTGACATAACCTTTTTTAATCCATTGAATTTTTCTTAGATTTTTCAATTTATACTTATTAAAAGATCTCTTTCACATTTATTTAGACATAGATTTTCTTTGTCATTAGGTCACTCTTGTGCATACACACAAAAAGGAAACCATGCATTAGATAAATTGTTTATGGTTCTGCTAGAAATTCTTCAGATTCAAGTTTCATCTCTTCTAAGATATCTGCACCCCCATGTTTATTGCAGCATTATTCACAATAGCCAAGACCTAGAAACAACCTAAGTGTCCATTGACAGACACAGGGATAAAGAATATGTGGTATATATATACAATGGTAAAAAAAGGAAGGGAATCCTGCCATTTGCAACAAGGATGGACTATGAAGGCATTATTCTAAGTGAAACAAGTCAGACAAAAAAGACAAATTCTGTGTGATCTCACTTATATGTGTAATCTAAAAAAAACCAAACGAATAGAAATAGTAGAATGGTGCTGGGGGGTGGGAGAAATGGGGAGATATTGGTCAAAGGGTACAGACTCTCAGTCATAAGATATATAAGTTCTAGGGATCTAATATACATCATGGTGACTATAGTTAACAGTCTTGCATTATATACTTGAAAGTTGCTAAAGGAGTAAATCTTTAAAAAATTTTAACTTTCTTTTATTGAAGTATAGTTGATTTACAATATTATATTAGTTTCAGGTGTACAGCATAGTGATCAGTATTTTTATAGATTATACTCCATTTGAAGTTGTTACAAAATAATGGCTATAGTTCCTGGAGTTGTTCAATGTCTCCTTGTTGCTTATCTACTTTATACATAGTAGTTTGTATCTCTTAATCCCATACCCCTATTTTGCCCCTCCCCACTAGTAGCCACTAGTTAGTTCTCTATATGTGTAAGTCTGTTTCTGTTTTGTTATATACATTTGTTTGTTTTACTTTTAGATTCTACATATAAGTGATAATATACAGTATTTGTCTTTCTCTATCTGACTTATGTCACTAGTATAATACCCTCCCAGTCCATCCATGTTGTTGCACATGGAAAAATTTCATTCTTTTTTATGGATGAGTAATCTTCCTTCCTATCTATCTATCTATCTATCTATCTATCTATCTATCTATCTATCTATCTCATATCTTCTTTATCCCTTGATCTGCTGATGAACACATAGGTTGTTTCCATATCTTGGCTATTGTGAATAATGCTGCTACACTGGGGTGGGTATATCTTTTCAAAGTAATGTTTTTTTTTCCCTGGATGTATACCCAGAAGTGGAACTGCTGGATCATATGGTAGTTCTATTTTTAGTGTTTTGAAGAACCTCCATACTTTTTTCCATAGTGGCTGTACCAACTCCTATCAACAATATATGAGGGTTCCCTTTTTTCTACATTCTTGCCAATATTTGTTATTTGTAGACTTTTTGATGATAGCCATTCTGACAGGTGTGAGATGATATCTCACTGTGGTTTTGAGTTACACTTCTCTAATGATTAGTGATGTCGAGCATCTTTTCATGTACCTGTTGGCCATCTGGATGTCTTATTTGGAAAAATGTTTATTCAGATCTTCTGCCCATTTTTAATCAGGTTGTATGTATATATTTTGGATATTAACCCCTTATTGGTCATATCATTTGCAAATAGTTTCTCTCATTCAGCAGTTTGTCTTTTTGTTTTGTTGATGGTTTCAAGTAAATCTTAAATGCTCTCACCACACACAAAAAGGTAATTATGTGAAGTGAAGGATGTGTTAACTTCACTATGATAATCATTTCACAAAATATATGTGTGTCAAGTCATCACATTGTACACCTTAAACTTACACAATATGTCAATTATACCTCAAGGAAACTAGAATAAGTAAATAATTTAAATAAAATAATTTTCAATTTTTCTAAATCACTTTTGTACTCAGAATCATTGGTATCTCTTTTTTGGTATGTATTTTTTTTTTATTGAAGTATAGTCAGTTTACAATTTTGTGTCAATTTCTGGTGTATAGCATAATGCTTCAGTCATACATGAACATACATATATTTGTTTTCATATTCTTTTTCACCATAGGTTACTACAAGAACTGAATATAGTTCCCTGTGCTATACACTATGAACTTGTTGTTTATTTTATATATAGTAGTTAGTATCTGCAAATCTCAAGCTCACAGTTTAGTCCTTCCCACTCCCTTCCCCTCTGGTAACCATAAGTTTGTTTTCTATGTCCATGAATCTGTTTCTGTTTTGTAAGTAAGTTCGTTTGTCTTTTTTTTTTTTTTTAGATTCCACATATAATTGCTATCATATGGTATTTTTCTTTCTCTTTCTGGCTTACTTCACTTAGAATGACAATCTCCATGTCCATCCATGTTGCTGCAAATGTCATTATTTTATTCTTTTTTATGGCTGAGTAGTATTCCATTATATAAATATATCACAACCTCTTTATCCAGTCATCTGTTGATGGACATTTAGCATCCTCTGTACCATCGAGTGTTAGTGATGCAGAATTTCTTAAGAGTACTCTTCTTATGTTTCTAGAAATTTGTTCATGGCCAATGATGCCACTCTGCTGAGTCTTGATGTGCCTGCTCAGGCAGTGACAGCTTATGGCCAACAGGGATTGTAAGATTCATTCCAATTTCAAAGATGTTAAAATGTGGGGAAAAAAATGCACCTCTTAGAATCAGTGAAATGAGGTGGAAGGAGCTCCCTCAGCAGCCTGAACTGTTTTCCTCCGTCCTTATTTTATATATGGGAGAGAAAACCTTTATTTTTTTTAAAGCCACTGCTTTTCTGATCTTTGTTACTCATAGTCAAACCCAACCCAAACTGATACACGATTATTATGTTAACCATTATTACTTTGCTTTCCCACTGTAACTTAACCCACTCTTACGTCCTCCTGGACTAATGAATCAAGGCATAAATTTCTTTACTGTTTAGGTGTCCTAAACTTTGCTAATTACCCTCATTTCACCCTTCACTTTAGCTTTACTGAAGCAGATTCCATCAATATCCCTCTGAAGCTGAACTCAGGACTGCAAAAAAAATTGTAATAAAAATTTCTGTTATTTTAAAATCTGAAGCATAGTATCACTTCCAAGATTAGTGGTAATGCCTCCCTCTACTGAATACTTGATTAGATATGTCTGTTGGGCTTGTGAAAAGAAACTGGAATTGCTGGCAAATGAAAAAAAAATTAAAGAGAATTTAAAAATCAGAAATGTAGAACAAATTTCAAGAGTAGAGAAGATGCAGGAGAAATTAATGGGTGCTTTGTACTGTGTGTCACACATTTCTGAGGGAAAAAAATACTTTTCCTTTTTCTGGAAAATGAAGTACAACTTGTCAGTGACAACCATTTATTAAGAAATTTCCTTTTGTGATAGAGTGAAGATTTTTTTCCCCCAGAGGTAAATTATTCAACACAGTTAATTTGAATCCGTGTTTGAGCCTGAGATGAAGTTATCAATTTTATTATCATTTTCCCTCAGTCTGTCCTGATATTATCGGTGCCTGAGATTCTGGTACCCATAGCAACAGCCACTATTTCAGACATCATTCCCCTAAGCAACAGAGCACGGCCAATGACTGACAGTTATCCAGCTGTGCATCTCAGGGTGGTATCTTCCAGGACTGGAAGACCAAGTCACAACTCACTACCATGTCTTGAGAGTCAGGTTATCAAGGAGTTGGGAAGGCTGTGAGTATGCAGGAAGGTGACACACCCACAAGAAGTTTACTCACTCCTTTTGAGAGGTATGTGGCAGGGGAGGGTGGGAAAATAAGGAGACTTACAGCAATGGACAAAGTCAAGAAATAGGAAAGTGCAACAGGGCAGACTTCATTCATCTGAATGTTTCTTCTTTCCGTCACTGCCCACATATTCCAAAGGCTGTTTGTGGACCCCAAAGCTGAACCAGGAAAAGGGCAATTTAGAGCATTCACTTTTGTCTTGCAGAAGAACAAGAAGGAAAGAAACAATTGAGCTGTCACTGTGTCTAAACTTCCCTGCCAGGGATTCTTAAAGAAAAGCTGTGAAATGTGACACTACAAGTAGGGGCTTGTAATAGGCACTGGAATGTAATAATCACAGTTCTCTTTGAATCTTGTAGGTGAGGAAATCCCACATCCTAGAGGATGCAGGTCTAAGAATTCTCTGTATCATCCCAGGGAGTCCCTCTGTATGACACAAAAGGGAAAGATGGGATAAAAAGGGGGCCCTGCAGCCCAAATTGGGGTCAGCTTTAGATCCCAGTGAAGGGCCCATAACAGGCAATTGTTCGGTATATAGATTACAGCATCCTGTGCATAACAAAAATACAGGGTTTCTCTGTCCAGATGAGCTGAATTTGCAGGCAGAACATACCTGTTTTGTAGCGGTCCCCTTTACCTCTTGTGACTGAAGAGAAGCCACTCAGAGTGAAAGGTGTAATCTCCGGGGATTTGCAGTCCTGAGGTCCCCCAGGAATTCAGGGCTAACTCAGGGTAGCAGTATTGCTGCCTGTGTAGGGCAGGGCCTGAACAGAGTGATTCCGGTGTACGGGTTTTGACTACCTTCTTGTGCGGTGCCCTGCTGCCTCTTACGCATTCTGTGGCCAATTCTGAAGACCTCTTTCCTATGAGAAGGATTCTGGCTGAGGTCTAGAAGCCATCCGCACCCTAGGCGGGAGGCACACCTGTAATTAGAGGGAAGACTGCAGGGATCAGGGCTGTCTTTACAAGTGTTGGGGATTTCCCTCCCTTCTGGGGCTGGTTATATGGCTGGATTCCCAGTCTACTCACACAGTCTTTCTTAACCCATTGTTACACTTGTGGAGTAACAGGAAAAAAACAGAAGGCATTAGAAGATCTGTGTATGTGTCCACATTCCATTACTTTTTACCTGTGTGCCTCCCTTTTGCTCACTGATAAAGACATGGTCGTTAACACCTATCCTTCTTACTTCTTGAGGTTCTTATAAAAATAATATACAATAATGTAAATAAAAGGACTTGGAGCTGCAAAGTGCTAATCACATTTTATTCTAGTTTGTCAACCCCTTGGCTATGAGGAAGACAGCCCAAGGCTCATCCCCCCTTATCACTATAGCCCAGTGTCAACCTGTCAGAGGCAGTCTCAGCCATGCTGTCTTCCAGGGCCCCTGGCTTGCTAGTGAGACTCAATAAACATTAACATTTGCATAATTAATTGAAGTAAAATATATTGTATAAATCTAAAGATCCCTTTTCTTTTCATCCCTGTCCAATCCTATTTCCTTCACTTCTTCCCCAAAGGCAACTACTGTGATAAATTCTAGACCATGTTCTTTTGTATCTTTACCATACACAGGCACCCACAGACACCACCTACCTAGGCACAGGGCCTCGGATCACCCATCTCACCTCACTCCACACCCCCCCCCCCTTTTAATAAGGGGAAGATTGATTTTGTGTTTTTCAGGGTCCCATGGAATCCTCCCTCCATCCATGGAGACCCTGAGCTGCATATGGATGGAGTGGGGGTAGGTGAAGAGACTCCTGCATACCCGTTTTAAACTTAAAAGGTTAGGGTTTTGCACATACAAAGTAACCAGACACCTTTATTTAAGCACCAGTAACTTTATTGGAAGGAATGATAACATTGAAAGAAGAAAAACTTAAGTGAACTTTTTTTTTTTTTGCAAGGGCAATATTGCGCTATGCATGCCAGGCAGGGTGACCTCGGGAAGTCACCCCGTGACCACGGGGAAGTGCAGTCCAGGCTCAGTTCATCTTGTCACTGTCGCCCAGGGTGAGCTTGTCGAAGAGGTACTCCGCCATGCCGACTTCCGGGGTCCCCATCTTGCGCAGGGTGGTGATGTGGTCCCCTAGCTCCTTGATGAACTCGACCTGCTGGTTCAGGCAGTGGCTCTGCAGGAAGTGGCACAGGTGGGCGTCGCTCTTCTCGCTGGCCAGCTGGTGCAGGTGGAGCAGGCTCTGGTTGACGCCCTTCTCCAGGCGCAAGGCACACTGCATGGCCTGCAGGCCGCTCTCCCAGGTGTCGCGGTCTGGCTTCCTGATGTCGTGGAAGCAGAGGCGGCCCCCGCGCTGGTTCTGCAGGCGCATCAGGCTCTCGGCCCGCTCCCCCAGGTGCCGCGAGCGCCGCAGGAAGAAGCGGGCGAAGTGCTTCAAGGCCACGTCGTCGCGGTCGAAGTTGAAGGCCATGGCCTGGCACACGTAGGAGGCGTGGAGCTCCAGGGTGACGTGGCTGTTGATGGCGGCCTGGCAGTCGGGGTGGTAGTTTTGGCACACCTGCGAGGGCCCCGCGGGCATCATGGCTGGCGGCAGGGGCACCAAGGCCAGGACGAAGGCGACACTGAAGCGGAGGCCGCGAAGCGGGCAGCGGCGGGCGTGAAGGCGACGGCGGCCTCCGAGCGTCCCCAGGGCGAGCGATGAGGGCGGCCTGAGGCGGCGGGCGTCAAACCGGCAGGCAGGTGGCTGGGTGTGAGCTCTGGGATAGGCCGGAAATGATGGCCGCTAAGAGGGGCCGAGGGGGCGGGGCCAGAGGGTCCGTTACAGGAAGAGGGCGATGGGGGCGGGGCTCCCTGTTCTAGGCTTCATAGGAGCCTGGGCGAAGCAGGAAATCCCAGGCCAAGTCTGCACTGTCTTGAAACCATCTTTTAAAAAGTAGCCCTATTGAGATATAACTCATATACTATAAAATTAACCTTTTGAAAGTGAGTATTTACCTTGTTTTTAGTATATTCGTAGAGTTGTGCAACCATCATCACACTCTAATCACAAAATGTTTTTGTCACTCCAAAATGAAAATTTCCCTACTTATTAGCAGTCACTCTCCATGCTGCCTCCCTCCAGGGTTGGTGACCACTAATCAACTTTCTGTCTCTATAGATTTGCCTATTCTGGACTTTTCAAATAAATGAAGTCATACAATATATGA
Organism: Camelus dromedarius; assembly: GCF_036321535.1. Lineage (NCBI taxonomy): Eukaryota > Metazoa > Chordata > Mammalia > Artiodactyla > Camelidae > Camelus > Camelus dromedarius. The sequence continues at coordinate 90,908,569 of NC_087472.1, read as the reverse complement.
CCTTTTGTATCTCCCTTCTTTTACTTAACATAATGTTTTTAATCTTTATCCTTTTTATTGCTGAGTAGTATTCCATTATAGGCATATACCACAATTTATTTATCCTTTCAATTGATAGACATCTGAGTTGTTTCCATTTTGTGGCTATTATGAGGAATGTTACTATGAACATTTGTGTACAGGTTTTTGTGTAGACTCATGTTTTCGATTCTGTTGGGAATATACATAGGAATGGAATTGCTGGGTTGATGGTAACTCTATGTTTAATATTTTGAGGAACTCCCAGAATGTTCTCCAAAGTGATTGCACCATTTTTACATTCCCACCAGCAATGTGTGAAGTTTCCAACACTGTTATTGTCTGTTTTTTTTAAAAAGAAATTTTAATCGTCTTAGTGAATATAAAGTGGTATCACATTGTGATTTTGATTTGCATTTCCCTGATGACTAGTGATGTTCAGTACTTTGTATGTACTTATTGGCTATTTGTATATCATCTTTGGAGAAATGTCTATTCATATCTTTTCCCCTTTTAAAAATAGAATTATTTGTTTATTGTTGAGTTGTAAGAGTTCTGCATATATTCTGGATATATTTCTTCCATTCTGTGGATTGTCTTTTCACTTTCTTAATGGTGATTCCTTTGAAGCCCAAAAGTTCTTAATTATGATTAAGTCCAATTTATCTATTTTTTTCTTTTGTCACTTGTGTCTTTGATGTCATATCCAAGAAGCCATTGCCTAATTCAAGGTCACAAATATTTACAACCAGTTTTTCTTCTAAGAATTTTATGGTTTTAGCTATTAGATTTAGATACATTTAGGTCTCAGATCCATTTTGAGTTAATGTTTGTATATTATGTAAGGCAGGGATCTAACTTCATTCTTTTGTATGTGGATCTTCAGTTATCCCAGAAACATTTGTTGAGAAGGCTATTCTTTCCCCATTGGATGGTCTTGGCACACTTGTCAAAAATCAATTGACCACAGATATATGGGCTTATTTTTGGACTCCCAATTCTGTTCTATAAATCTGTATATCTAAACTTATGATAATACAACACTGTCTTGATTACTGTAGGTCTGTAATAAGTTTTGAAATAGGAAAATATATGAGTCTTCCAACTTTATTCTTCTTTTTCAAGATTGTTTTAGCTGTTCTGTGTCCCTTATATTTCCATGTGAATTTTAGGATAAACTTGTCAATTTTTTCCCCCAGAAAGCCAGCTGGACTGTTGATAGGGATTGCATTGAGTCTGTAGATAATTTGGGGGACTATTGATATCTTAACAATATTGAGTCTTCTGATCCATAAACATGGGATATTTTTCAATTTATAGAGGTCTCAGACCTTTTAAAATATAGATTCTGATTTAGACTGGAGCCAAAATCTGAATTTCTAAATAAGCTTTCAGGTAATGCTAGACCACATTCTTAATAACAATGCTCTAAAAGGGAAGAAGCTGCCATCCTTTGTTGTCTTAGTCTATTCAACCTGCTGTAACAAAGTACCATAGACTGGGTGGCTTATAAACAACAGAAATTTATTTCTTACAGTTCTGGAGGCTGGAAGTCCAAGTTTAGGATGCCAGCATTGTCGGGTTCTGGTGAGAACTCTCTTCTGCATCACACATGGCCATCTTCTTGCTGTGTCCTCAGATGGTCGAAGGGGTGAGGGAGCTCTCCAGAGTCTGTTTTATAAGGGTACTAATCCCATTTGCAAGGGCTGCATTCTCATGATGCAGTCACCTCTCAAGGACCCCACCACTTAAGACTGTTACATTTGGGGTTAAAATTTCTACATACAAGTTTTGAGTGGGGGATACAGACATTCATTCTATAGCACTTATTGAGGTTTGGAGTTAAGGAGACACATCTTGGTCTCCATAAGCAGAAATGCCTTTTCCCACCTCACAGACAGCACTTCTGATAGTTGTATTAGATGTGAGTTCCTATGGGAAAGGGGAAAGGCTTTCCTCCTATCAAGAAAGATCGTTAAAGAATTTAAAATTGACAAAGAAGACGCTTATTGGGTGTCCTTTTTAGAGTACCCTTCGTGGTTATCTCCACCTTTCACTGATTTTGAGCTATTTTATAACTCTAACTTGTAGAAAACTAATAATAATGCAAATTATTCTTGTCCACAGAAATGCAAATGAATTGTATCTGGTGGGATGCAACTTATTTTGAACTAATTTTGCATCTATTTGTACGTTCATCTCAACATTACTTATTGCCTGCCTATGTATATGTATGGCTCCTTTGAACCATCTGTAACATCTTACTGGTTTCCTCATTAATGAGTTAAGTAAAATCTTTGACATATATTTATTTTATATTTACATGAGAGCCATGATTTACTTTATTTTAAAAAATTATCCTCTAACATTTCTCTTTCTCATCCCTACCCCACTAAGAACACAATCAAAGCTCACAGTAGTTAGCTTAGTACATTAAGCACTTTTATGGGCTGCTCACCAGATATGTGATTCCAGAAAAGCATTTGGGATCTAAAGGCACAGAATTCCTGACTGGGATGTAGACTGAAAGGATAGCATCTCTGAGGAGAAGGAGGCAAAGGGTATTGTGGGGAAGCAGGGAACCAGGACAAATCAGCGAAGGAAGGAGGCATTTAGAGAGTATGTCATAGGAGGGGTCTTACTGGCAGAACACTATACCACTGTGGGCTGAGGCTAGCTCAGTGCTTGCTAGGGAGGGCAGGGAAGCAGGCATGGCCAGTAGAGACCCGTGGAGAACCAGAAGCAGCTGAAAACCAGGGGACTGGTGAGAGCTTCCAGGCAGGGAAAGGAATCAGCAGAGATCTGAGGAGTGGAGGATTGACCTGACTTACATGGGAATCCGACAGTGTGAGATGCATGATCTGGGTAGAATTAACACTGAAACGAAGTAGAAACGTGAGCTTTTAGAGCCAGGAGAAAGGATTCCTTCATCAGCACTTTTGTGCTACCCGAGTCATACTCTTGAAAGGGTTGTTGGGACGCACAGATACTGAGGGTGTGAAGTATTCAGGACTGGACCATGGGCTTCACCTTCCAAGGAAGCTTTTTCTGGCTGGTGATCAGAGATAGGGAAGTTCTTATGCATTCTGGTTGGCTCCACTAAAGGGCATCTTTTTTAGCACAAAGGCCATAAGAAAGTTGTGTGGTGGTGCCTATTTGGTTTGGTACTGATGAGACCTGTCCAACACCCACATCCGTTATAGTCTGAAGAAGAGAAAGGTCCTTGCACTCTCCACTTCCTCACTGTTCTGATTTGGAGGAAAAAAGGAGAATCACTGTTTTGAGGGGCAAAGGAAATTTAACCTTTCAGTTTTTTAGTCAATGTGCTGGATATTCTCCATTAGCCTCTCTAGGACTGGTTTTTATCCTTCTCCATCTTACTCTGAGCCCTGGGAGGCTGGCCTGTATGGACTGCACCCATGGGCGCCTCTGCCCTCTGGCTTCTGGGTGGGTTCAGCCAATGGGAGGCACTGGCAGGAGATGGAGGGCAAGAGGAGAGTGAGATTGGGATTTATTTTATAATTTTTTAAAATTGAAGAATACTCAGTTTACAATGTTATGTTAATTTCTGGTGTACAGCATAGTTATTCAGTTAGACAAATATATTCCTTTTCATATTATTTTTCATTATAGGCTGTTGCAAGGTATCTAATATAGTTCCCTGTGCTATGCAGTAGAGCCTTGTTATCTACTTTACACATAGTAGTTAGTATCTGCAAATCCTGAAGTCCTAATTTATCCCTCCACTCCTGAGACTGGGATTTTTATTCTCTTGGCTCCCTCTCTGCAGGGCAGATAATTAAGAGGCGAATCTATTTCCCTTTTATAGATTTTGCTCCCTTAGTGAAGTAGGACCATTCTCAGAATGGGCCTTCTGCAAACACTATTCACTTAAGACGAATTTACTCCAAAGAACAAGTTTTCTTTGTCTCAAGTTTAATGCGCAGCCTAAGAAATTCATGAGGACCCAGAAACCAGTGTGCAGCTGGACATTCCTTCAAGCCAGAGAATAAATGGAGCTGATAGAAGAAATAAAGTGCCTCATCTAAGACAGTCTCAGGCAGTAAAATAATGGCCCGAGTGGAGCTGCCACCCAAGATTCAGGCTGTAGTTTTCTAGCTTGTGGATTTCTCTGGCCTCTGGCTCCTTTCTTTTCTTAGGTAATAGGCCTTTTGGTTATTTCTCATCTAATTAGGTGAGGAGCAAAGAATAGGAAGCAGGGAGTGTCATTTTCTACTGGTAAGTATCCATGTTAAAAAGTCTGGTTAGGGAAAGATGTTGACTTCATAAATATGGTTTGAGGATTATCTGCTTATTTCAAATAACCTTTGTCCTTTGCTCACCTACTGCTGGTGATTAGAGCTACTGCAGAGAGTTCTGCACAGCACTGCATAAGTGAGTTCAATCAATGTACACAAGGGAGTGTAGATGATGACTATTTAATTAGACACCTCTTAATCATTTGCTGTTAGGCAGGAAGATATAACTCTCAATTGTAGGTAGCCAAAAGTAGATTTTAAAAGCTTTCTTTGCTTGTTGTCTTTTCTCAATAGAAGAGGACTAGTTTTTATTATGTGATATTCAGTTCCTTTCTGGAGAACACTAGGTTTAATAGTCAGAATAGGGTAAGCTATGCTGCAGTAACAAATAAAACCTAAAATTCTGTATGGCAGAAGACAATATTTATTTCTTGCTCACATCACAGTCTAAGGCAGGTGAAGTGGCTCTCTTTCATGGCTCTCTAACAAAGATTAACTTACAGATGCAGTCGACATTCCATCCTGCAGTTCTACCATCTGAGAACTGTTCACTTTCAACTGTACAGAAGGGAAAGAGGATGCATGGAGACCTCCCACTAGCTCTTTATTACCTTGGACCAGAAGTCATATGCACTTCAGCCCAAACCAACTTCTAAAGAGGCTGGGAAAGCATGTGATATTTAGTGAGAAATATAATCTATGCCATGCACGTTTGATCCATTACTCTAAGTTATTTTTAAAAAATTATTTAGAACTCACATTTTTGACCACTATTATTTACTTACTTATTAGAGTGTGTTTATAACAAGGATACTTTTGAAAAACAAATTTACAATTGGGCGTGTGTGTGTGTGTGTGTGTGTGTGTGTAAGCATACTAAGTAATGCAACTTGTGTGGTCCCATTTGCATATAATTGCTTCTAGTATTCCACAAGGGGCATATTTTTTTCCCATGCCAATCCTAGCTTGACATTCAGACTCAGATCCAACCCTATCTCCTACCTAAAACCACTTCCGTCTGAAGTGAACATCGCCTCCTTAAAGATCTATAGGGATTAGTGTCCACACAATTAGGATGGCAATCAATCATGGACTGTCCAGTGATGATTTGCCTGTAACTCTCCTGAACTATTAATCATCTCCTTTTCTGTTGTGTCCCTTTGGTGCAATGTTATCTCCTACTCATAACCTTCTGGAGGACAAACACCTTTTCTTCAACTCCACAGCACAGAAGATAGAAGAGCACAGAATAGGAACTCAGAAACGATGGGCTGATTTAATCTGATTTAATTGGATTGATAGAGTCAGCAAACATGTATGAGTCATCTAAGTATTATGTTTTAGGATCTATGCTAAGAGCTGTGGGTAAAGAGATGTTTGAAACACAGTGCTTATCCTCAAGAGGCATTTAGAATTTTAGGAATGGACTGAATACGTACCAGCAGTATGTGGTAGCTAGTGTCCAAAGATGGCCTGGACAATTCCTCCCCTCATTTGAGCATGCTGCTCCTCATTTAAAGAGTTGGCATTTATTTTTTCCCACACAGTGACTGCCTTGACCAGTAGAATGTGGTGGAAGAGGTATTCTGAGACTTCCGAGAGGATGGAAGATTTTTCTTCCTTTCATTTAGAAGTTTTGTTCTTGGGACACTGTCTTGCCTCTGAATTTAGCCAACTTGCTATGAGAAGATCAAAACACATGAAGGAGAGGGAAAGAGGCTGAGTTTCCAGACAACAGCTGACACCAACTGCAAGCCATGTGAGTGAGCCATTTTAGATATTCCAGATGATTGCAGCCCCAGCTGACATCATAAAGAGCAGAGTAATCACTGAGTTGAACCAGTTCACACACAGAATTATGACCAGTCATGAAATGGTGGTGGTTTTAATCTACTATGTTTTGCAGGAGGAGGGGGTTGATTTGCAGCAAAAGATAACTGAAACATGGATCAGAAAGTCTTACCGGTACAGTGGGTTCACAAAGGAAGGAGAAGGATGAAGGAAGCTCAGTAATGTCCTTAGTGAGGTGACATTTGAGCTGATGAGGAGAAATTCCCCAAGCAGAAATTGAAGGGAAGGGCTTTCCAGTTAGGAACCCCGCAGGAGGAACAGCATGGGGTTGTGAAAGTATGCGACAGGTGCAGACAACTACAAGCAGTTTGTGATGGATGATGCGTGAATGCAAAGGGGAGCTACAGGTATTTTGAGAGAGAACTGGAAATCCAGGAGCCAGGCTCTGGGATTTATTCTCTACCCAATGGTGCACTTGGGACTTTTCAAAACAAAGGACTGTCAAAATCAGACTTTTGTCTCAGACACATCACTCTGGCATGGGTGAGAGGTAGGTTAGTGGTGCGGGCATGAGACTGCAGAGAAAGAGAACAAACAGCCAGGAGACTTCTGTAATGATCCGGGGGGAGAAGATGAGGCGTGGAGTGGGGCAGCGGCAAGGGAAATGGAGAGGAAGGATGGGGTACAGATGTCATGGAGCTGGAAAAGCAACGGCATTTGAAGATGGATGTTGGTAATGAGGGAAAGAGAGGAACCTAGGACTCCCTGATTTCAGGCTTTGATTCAGCATTCTCAAGGCAGGCCATACAGAAGGCCAAATAGGTGGGGGAGGAAGGCGATGGCCTGGGTGTTAATTGAGCCCTGTGAGTTCCTGGACATCAGGGGGCCATGTAGGACTGGGATTCCTGGGTTCAGAGTTTAGGGGAAATGGCTCAGTTACCATCATAGTTGTTTTTTTTTTTTAAAAAGTATCCAGAACCTATGCCAAAATGAAGCTGTTTGCTGAGTATTTATTCTGTTGTAGTGATAGTTTGGGGAAGAGCACGTCTGAAAGATGGTGTGATAGTAGGCAGAACCCTGGAGAGACGATGTAGCCAGGAAGACGAGTGTTAGGCCTCATTTTTCCATTAGTTGCGGGTGGTGGAGAGCTATGGACATGCTTATCCAGGCTCCTCTGGTGGTTAATTTGACAGAATTTGTCTTGAGATCACGATTGTGGGTGTAGTTTGTGGCTGTGAAGGATTTTCTCTGTGGGACACTGACTGACCCACCGGGGTGGGGTTTCAGCTCAGTCCTGGCTTTATTAGGCCTACTCCCCACACACCTGGCCATCTCCCAGTATAAGGCTGCACGATATGCCAGTCGTCCTAATTATATGAGATGTCTGAAGGTTTGCAGCAAGGGGAAGTTTCTTTGATGTTCTAGAAAAGGTCTGAGAGCTCATCACGGTTCTGTGATTCCAAAGAATCCAACTTTGTACTGCATGGTACTTAACTAGTTGGTTATTGTGAAGACAAATGGAGTACTTTAAGGCAGGTATCTAAAGCGCTGTAATAAAGAATATTTCAGGCTTTCTGTGCTGTGTTGACGGAACTGCTTATATCCACCCCTGTGTACATGGAGCGCTCGATTGGACCCCAGCAGGTAATTTGTGGCAGATGTGTATGTATGTTAGAAATGCAATTTTACTGCTTTGAATGGGCTCTGAGAGAAGCAGAGTAGGCATTTCACCTGACCTGAATCTTGACCAGCCTGTTTACCTTCTTACTTTCTATTTATGTACAATCGCCCTACCCTGAGATAATTGTATTGCTAACCTGCTCATTTTTTCCCCTTCTGGCCATGCCTGTCACATACAGGAATATCTGTAAGTTCACTTAATTTAATTATTTAATGTGCTTTTATTTTCCTAAATGTCATGGCTTCCTTACTAATTAAAACAGACGTGATTTCAGGGGTGGAATCTCCAGGTCACGGAAAGCTCAGGCCCAGTGCTGGAGTCTTGTCTATGTTCCTCTTTCCAGTCCAGTGCTGGGGTGTCTTATCAGTCAGAATGGGCTACAGAGTGCTTCCATAACAAATCCCTCCCTCCCTCGAATCTCAGTGTCTGAACGCAGTAAGAACTTACTTCTTGCTCAGGGCCAGTGAGGCCAGTGAGTGCCTGGGGCACAAAATTGAAGGAGGCACCTACTCTCGGGGTCACAAAAGCACAGGGTCTTGCTTATAGTAGATGTCTATTGTGCATCGATAAAAGGCCCTGTTCATTATTGCCACGCAGGGATCCAAACTGACAGAGGCCTCATCTCAACATATACTTCCATGATCACCGGAGCAGTGGGACGGAAACATGGCAAATTGCACATTGGCTCTTAAAGCTTCCACCGAGAAAGGACGTATGCCACCTCTGCTTACATTTCATTGGCCAAAGGAAATTTCATGCTCTGACTTCAAAGAGGACAGAGAAAGGCCACCTCTCCATGTGCCTGGGAAGGGGAGGCTGCAAGTATTGGCAGAACACTGCGAGTGGTTTCCCTAGTTATATTTCCTACGTTCTCGAGCACAGAGGTCACTGGCACATAGCCATCGTGCCCGTATCTTTCACAGTTTGTAGCGTGGACGTATAGTGAATTCTGGGGCTAGGTGGCTGGTAGATCGTGACTGTGCAAGTGTGCGCAGGGAGGCCCATTCGGTGGGTGGGCTGTGCTCCTTAGCATCACCTGCTCAGCTGAGGAAGGCTTTCATGATGTGCTAGGACAGCTACATCCCCAAAGTGAGGCTCCTCTCTTCCCAGCGTGCTGCACGCAGCGGCTCTGGTTATTAAGCTTGTCAAATTTCAGCTGTAGAAAGAGCACTGCTCCTCTTTCTCCACCTCTTCGTTTCTTTCATGCTATCTCTTTTCGATTATTTATTATTTAACTCCAGGAAGCTTGAGGGTATAGACTGCAAAGGAGGTGTTACCCTAAACAGTTGTTCTGTGTCACCCCGTGGGCGAAGTAAAGAAGGTTAGTCAATGGGCATTATTTATGATTAGCTGTGGTATCCAGAAGTAAGAGGACAAAAAGGACAAACTAGGAAACAAACTGAAAAGAACAAAACAGTAGGCTTTCGCCTTTGATTTTTTCCCTTTTCTTTAAATGTAAATTAAAGCATAGTTGTAAGTTTTATTTTTAATCTTGTATTTTGTAGGAAATCTTTTCCAAGGAAGTTCGGATTTTTTTCACACTTAATCAGTTGTAATCAAATACCTCTGATTCTCGGGTTTGACACAACTATTTTATAGCTGAGGACTCAAGAACCCTGGCTGGGATAGAAACTTGGTTGAAGTTATGAGGTGAATGACTGTAGTTTAAGGATCATAGTCTTCTGGGCTTTCCAACTTAGCCTTTAGCCTTTCCTGTGGTAATAAACCCATGGGTTTAATTTCAGCTGTGAATCTGAATGTTTTTTGGTGTTATAGGTAATATTCTGAAATAGAGATTTCAGTCTGGTTCTCTCTGGGTATTTATCAGATATGGGTCATATATTTGATTGAATATTGGCATCAAGATTTGGGGGGAGAAGAGTGAGTTAAAGATGGAAGGTGTCTCAGTTCTACTGAATATGGTACGATGTGAACTTTCCATCAAGCCCTTTGTTTATGGATTGTCAAGTCCATGCTGACCCAGAGTGAGCAGCAGTTGAGTTGTGGCTGCAGATCTGGACCCACATCCAAGTTGAATGGGAAGGGTCTGGGCTGACGTTATACTTCAATTCCAACTTCCAGGCTCCTTCAATTTTGAAAGTACTCATTCAGTTTATCATCAATGAGATGCCATTGTACCTTTAGACTGGCTAAAAGACAGTGGCAAGTTTTAGTGAACGTGGAATGAAGATATAAAATGGTATAACCACTTCGGAAAACAGTATGGTGATTTCTTATAAAATTAAATTGTGGACCTATCCTATGACCCAGAAATTCTATTCCTAACGTGGCAGGTGATATAGAACATGTATACACCAAAAGAACTATAAAAGAATGGTCGGGGCACCTTCATTCATAGTAGCCACACTGGAAATAACCCGAATGCCCGTCAACAGATAAATGGATAAATAAATTGTATATTCATATAATTAATACTCAACAATAAAAAAGGACTGAGTCACTGATATTCTCAACAACATGTATGAATCTCAAAGATACTGCGTTGAGTGAAAGACGCCTAATACGCACACAAAATACTGTATATTTCCACTTAGATGAAGTTCAATAACTGGCCAGATTAAGCTATGGCCGGAAAAGTCAGAAAGCAGTTGCCTCTGGCAAGGGTTTTGACTAGAAAGGGATGAAGGGAAATTTCTAGGATGATGGAAATATTCATAACTTGCTTGGGATGGTAGTTACAATGGTGTCAAAGCTCATCAGGTTGTATATGTAAAATCTGTGCTTTTATAGTATGTAAGTTATGCTTTGATTAAAAAAATAGCAAAATTAATTCAAGGTGTCAGACTTACAGGCCCCCTGATCTAACTTATGCTTTCACCAGGTATTCTTACTCAGTTTCCTCAGGGAATATTGAAGAACTATGTCTTCTTCTGCGGTCAGTTGATTCAGAGGAAATCAATCCTAACTGTCCCAACTTTGCCTTTTCCCAGGGACGGTGTAAGAGCTACAGTGGGGTGTGTATCACCGCGTGGGGTTGGCCAGCCTTTGCTTAGCTTATCTCCTGTTAACAGCTCGTGGTCACAATAGTGGCAGGGCACAATTACGGAAAATCTCCCTCTTTGTCTACTTAGAGTCAATAGAAATACACGAGGCCCTGAAAGATTAAAGCCAAACCCCTGGTCATTCAGGTGCTGAAAATGGCATGACTACCTGCTATTCATCTTCAGTGTGTCAGCATGGTTCTGGCAGGTGAACGGAGCTGCATCAGACCCGGGCAAGGCTGTGGGGACTGCAGAGGCAGATGTGCGGAAAGAGGACAGAGGGGAAGGAAGAGTGACAAATATGTCCCCTTTTAATGCCACAGAGTATCACATTACAAGCTTGAAGTGGCATTGGGTTGGTATCTAGTCTACACTGACTAAACTGTGAAATATGCACGAGGAAAGAAGGAAAAATCCGAGCATTATGTGATATTCTGCCTTGGAATGCTGTTAAGGATTGTCTTTTTTCCTTTTTTTTTTTTGGGTTCCATGTGCTTCCTAATTTTTTGAAAATAAACAGTCACTGTTACGACATGTTATTCATGTATATCATGTTAAGTATTTTACATTTTATGTAACTATGAATGAAGTGCATTTCTAAAAAGTGGATGTCATAGGTACTAAAAAGAAGCCTATGTAGTTATTTAAAACTAAGTTTGAGAAATGAACCTGTTGTGAGTACACAGACCTTCTTTCCCTTGGGTATTGAAGCAAGTCTTTTAAAATCAGTGGTTTCTTTAAAAAGTTCACTTCAAGTTTGGTTTGGTCTGGCTTTTGTTTTGTTACATCGTTAACCCCCAACAGGTTATACCTCCCAGTATTCATGTCCTGTGTAGTCCCCTCCCACTTTGAGGCTGGGCTAGGCCATGTGACTAGCTTTGGCGAATAGGGAATTAGCAAGTATGATGCAAGCGGAGGCTTGATAATCACTTGCACACTGGGGCTTGTTCTCTTGGAATGCTTGCTCTTAGAACCCAGCCACCAAGCTGTGAGGAAGTCCAAGCAGCCACGTGGAGAGTCGTACACGGAAGAAAACAACTAGCCTCGAGTTGCGAGCTACGTGAATGAGGCTGTCTTGGAAACAGATCTTCCAGTCCTCAGTGGATCCTCCTCAGCTGATTCCACACGAAACAGAGATGAGCCGTCCCCATCAAGCCCTGCCCAAATTGCAGAATTGTGAACACGTGAGTGATTGCTGCTTTATGTCATTGGGTTTTGGGGTGGTTTGTTACATATGAATGAAATAGTACCTAAGCTTACTTTGTGTGGATTTTAACTAGGTGTCTATCGCCACCTAAATTGAAGTTGTCATCTAGATGTTAACTCTGTTAAGTAGTTCAGGAACTCTGGGTTGAGAAAGATTCTGAGTCTGCATCCTGGGTTAGCAGAAGAGTATGTGTGTCCCTCATTTAACCTATTCTCTACATAGCAGCCAGAGTGATCTTTTAAAGATCAATGGGATTGTGTTACTACATTGCTTACATTCTCCAGGGCTTTTCTGCTGTACTTAGAATGAAAAGCAGACTCCTTATTCAAGTTTGCAGAAGCCTCTACATGCTGGCCTTTGCTTGATTCCCCTTCAGTCTCATTTCATACCACTCTCCCGCTCAGCCCCTCACCTCGTCCAGCCTCACAGGTTGTCTTTCAGTTCCCTGGACATGCCAAGCCAGTTCCCACTTTTGCACATCTTTTTACGCGTGTTAGAAGGTCTCTTTGCCTGGAATGATCATCACGGGACTGTCTTCTTATCATTCAGATCTCAGCTTAAATATCACCTCCTCAGAGATACTTCGTCGACTATGGGGATCAGTCAGCTGCTACTATAATGATGTTTCATAAAAAAACAACCTCAAAGTTCAGTGGCTTAAAAGAACAAGGATTAATCTCACATCCACAGGCCCATGAGATGATTGGGGCAGTCCTACTCTGCATCTCAGTCTAGGGTCCACATTGCCTCCCGGATAAGCAAACGAAAGTTCTCAAGGCTCTAAGGCCCAAACTCTGCACTCACACACTGCCCTTCTCCCCACTGTCCAAATCAGTCCACATGGCCAGCATCAGTGGGGAGGGAAGGTCCTCTTCCCACAGAGGGAGATATTTGTGGAACAATTATCTAATCTACCACACTGTCAAATCTAAAGGAGCCACACCATCAGTCCTCACCCTCATCTCACCCAATTTTAATTCTCTGTGAATAATTGATTACTCCCTGATATTTTTATGTTTATTTATGAAGTTTATTGTCTGTCTCCCCTTGTAAGAATGTGTGTTCTATGAAAGTAAAGATGTTATTTGTCTTCTTCAATGCCATGTTCCCAGCACATGGAACAGTTTCTGGCTGAGATGAGGTACCTAATAAGAACAAATGTTAGCTGCAGATATTGGTAAGGGGAGAAGGAACTGGAAGGCCAAGTATTTTTTTCCCAAATCCAATCTACACAAATACCTTGGTCTTTTAAACCAATGGTTCCTCTTCTTGTAATTTCTCCATCTCTTCCAGTATTGTCTTCCAATAATGTGGGTGGGATCATGCTGACCTGCCTTTCATGCTTTGCTTTTTATTACCCATCCATGTCTTTGTGCCAGGTATTAGCTTTAGAAACTGTACTTGAATGCAAAGGGACCTGAGAGACAGTGCCTTAGAACTCAGATACTCAGATCAATCTCTTCTTCCAGTTTCTTGGGGAAAATCTTCACCAGGGCTTTGACCCTGTCTGAATTGGGCTCCCCTAGAAGCCGACGTTGGCACAAGGATTGGAGTACACGTAGTTTATTTGGGTGCATGGACACGGGTTGGGGAGTGGAGAAGTGACATAGGGAAGGAAAGACAGCCCGCAGTGGGTTTATTATTAGACCAGCTACCATCAGGAGCAACTGAAACTTAATCCCACCAGTATTAACAATTTACCTGAGAATGGGCCCAGCCAAGAGGAAAGGGAGCTGGGCATTTATGCCCCTGCACCTGTCAGTCATTAAAGGCTGCCCACGGGAGTGGAGGCAGAAGGGCAGGAGGTGGGGAAATGTTAGCTTCTAGGCACTTCCATCCAGTTTATAGGACAGTGTGGGTGCTGGCAGCCTGAGGCAGGCTTCTGACCAAGATGTGGCTGTTAGCCTTTGGAAGTCAGGTGAAGTACAGGGGAAGTTTAAGTGGGCTAGGAGCACAGGAGATACCGATTAGCCTTTTTTTGTTTGTTTTTCTTTTAAATGAGTTTTGTTGTGGTATAATTGATATATAATAAACTATATATATTTAAAGTGTACTATTTGATGAATTTTGACATATGTATATATGAAACTCGCCACAGTCAAGATTGAACATAGCCATCGCTTCCAAAAGTTTTCTCCTGCCCTTTTATAATCCCTCCCTCTGGCTCCTCCTCATCCCTAAGCAGCCTCTGACCACTTTTCTGTTAAAATAATTTGCACTTTCTAGAATTGTACGTAAATGGCATCATACAGTATATGCTTTTCTCTGTTTCTTTCGTTCAGTATGATTGTTTTGACATGCATCCATATCGTTGCATGTACCAAAAGTTCATTCCTTTTTATTGCTGAGTAGTATTCTATTGTATGGATATATCTATTCTATTCTATTGGATTAGATATATCACAAGTTTTTTTATCCATTTATTGGTTGATAGATATTTGGATTGTTTCTACTTTTTGGCTATTATGAACATTTTTGTATAAGTCTTTGTGTGGACATATGTTTTCATATCTCTTGATATCACATTGATAACTTGGAATTGGCTGTGACCAGAGTATCTATATCTTGGAAATTGGCAAACACTACAAATTCAAGGCTTTTCCTCCAGAGATCCAGCTGTTAAACACCACCACAGCATTAGATATACGTTAGAATTGGAATTAATGAATCAAAGTGTATGCACTTAAAAAAAAGCCGTGATATATATTGTCAAGAAAACGTTCCAAAAAGGGTGTAACTTTCTTGTTTATATCCGTAATGTCATTTCAAAATGTTAAATTTCCTTCAAGTAAAAAATCCACAAAGTCTAAGATGCTGATCTTTCCCCAGGGTGATATTGCCATGTTTCCTATTCTGTAGTAAGGAGCAGTAACTTTTGAGTATTTCAGAAAGATTAAAAAAATATTTCCAGACAGATACTTACATATATAATGCTTTCATAACAGGGAAAAAAAGACATTAAGAAAATCAGACCAGAAAGGTGGCATAACCAACGAAGGGGGATGAGGAAAAAGGAAACACAAGATATTAAATCCTTGTTTCTCTGGTACATGGAGTTTTCTGGTTATTGTTTATAAAGACACATATTTTCATATAGTTCTAGCCCAGTGAATGCATACCATTTCTGCTTTACTCATTTCATATTATTTCACATCACATTTCCACAAGTGAATGTAATCATCATTTTTATTTGAACTACTTCATAATATTCTATTATTATTCCCCTATTGTTGAGCATTTGGGTTGTCTTCAATATAATGTTTATAATATTTATAATGTTTCAGCATTATAAATAGGATGTCTTCATGCAAATTCCTTCTTTTGCCTTGTAAATTATTTCCTTGAATTAGCTTCCTTAATGTCCTCTTTTCCCCTGTCCATTACTTGTTTATTTTGTTCCATATAGGCACTTCTTCTCTCTCCTGTCCCAACCCTATACTTGACAGAGTTATGTGTTCTTCCTATGTACTGTCATGGCACTATATTTCCTCCATTACAACCTACCACACCGTCTTTAATAGTGTTTTATTTCCCCCAGCTAGACTGTAAATTCCACAAGAGAGGGGCTATATTGTTTTTTCCTCTTTGTTAGTTCCCCATTGCTTAAAATGTAGGTGCTTAATGTGTATTTTGTTGATCTATCAATCTATTTTATTTTTTTTCCTTTCTTCTTTCTTCAAGTCTCATTTGACATTAATTCCCAGAGGAATTAATATACGAACTACCCTTTTGTGTCCTACTCTAAACCTACTGGCCTTGCTGTAGTTAGATAATTACTAACTCTGACTAAGCCTCTTTTTGGCATGAGGCCCTGTCTCCTATAATGAGTCAAAGGTCAAGGCTAGTCAGTACTTCGCTCAGAGATGACTTAATTATAGGTGATAACATTTTTAAAGGATTAAATTAGGTAAACCTGCAAAATTAACTTTCTGACTCTTCCAAATGCAGCCTTGTACCTAAAATGGGTGTGTGTTAGGTAGGGTTCCCTGGAAACAGGAGCGGTGCACAGGAGTGTGTGGAGGAGTCCTCTAGAGAGATACACCTGTGGGGAACTGAAGGCTGCAGGCCCAGATAGAGGAAGAAGTTGGACTGTGACGCAGAGCCCTCTGCTGACCCTGTGGGAAGCTCTAGAGCTGGGGTGGCCCTTTAGGGTTGTCTTAAATTGGGGTGAGAGAACGGGGACCTCGTTTCTGCCCCTCATTGGCCAGTGGTTGAATTTGGGCTGCACCCAGGTAGGGGGCATTGCTTTGGATGAGACAGCAACTTTTAACTGAGAGTAATTCCCAGAGAAGGGCTGAGCAGTGAGCCAGCACTGGTGGACACTGCCGGCAACTGGGAGGATATATCCGTCGGTCCTGAACGGGGCATCTGGGCTGACACCGGAGCCCCCACCAGAGGGGGTATGAATCATCTCAAAGTGGAGTGCTAGGAGAATAGATTGGGAGCTATTGCACACAGCCAAGTGACCATCCCCATTGAACTGAACTATTGTTATGCAGGAGCTCTGAAGTTCAGAGGTTATGGCTAAAAGAGCCGAAGTTTGTGTGGTCTCAGGATGTTTTTAAAAGAAACACAACAATTACAAGGCTCCTTTCCCTTGCGGTGTTTTCCCTACAGCTGTTTCCTCATTTTGAAGCCCCAGGAGACGGGGAGACAGGAAGGTGTTATGATATAACCAGGAAGTCTGGCCTCAAAATTCGAGGATCATCTCAGGACTCCCAAAGATGCCCTGAGTTTGGGAATGCCCCTGGGTTATTCGCAGATGCCTTTTCCCCAACAAACTGCCACCCATGAAACAGTTTCAAAGGAAATGGTAGAAATGAATCCAATTATACAAACTTATTTACAAGGCTGAATTAGCTCATGTCTGCAAAGCACTTTGAGCAATTTGGATAGACTTCCTAAATTGTTTACCTAAAGAATTACCTCACCCTTAAGTCAATTTCCTAGAGGTGGGATGAGCTAAACACAGCCTCCGTTAGGAAACAATCTCATGAGCTCTTCCAGCATCTAATATATGTTATCATTAGCAGCTTGATGTAAAGATCTGCTTGTTGAGGCAAGGCCATTATTTTTCCACATATTTTTCATACGCTTTCATTTACTGTCTTTGAAGAATGGATTATGATTTTTGTGCAAAGAAATTATACCTTGGTACACACCATATTTAAATGAATACTTTTAGGCTAGAAGAATCAGTCATATTTTCAACACAAGGTAACCAGATGTCTTAATTATATGTGTCTAATTGCATGTTTTAGCAAGTTTTGTATTAGAATCCCAGCTCACTGGGTACAGATAGCCCCAGTGTCCTCCAGGATCTCTGGCAAAAGAATGCTTCAGTGGGGATGGAGGGGGGACAAACACTGAGTCAGTTACAGGTATGTATAGAATATTCGAATGCATAATGTCACCACAGAGGTCAATTTTTTTAAAAAGCTGGCTGTGTGGAAATTTGATTCCTGCTATTCTGGCTACTGCTGCAGCTTCAGTAAAAACAGAATGGTTCTCCTCTCCACTTATGTGTAACTGATAAGAGTTTCACAATATTTGACCATTTGTGAGTGGGTTGGTTTGGGGGATGGGAGGTATGGCTTGGTAGATACAATCTAGCTTTTTCTGCCCTCAGTGTACAATAAGAACCACTATATAGGAGAGGGGCTGATGCTGGGGCACATGTCACTGCCTTCAGGCTCTCTAGTCCAGCAAAACCAACCCAGACACCTATTACACTGAGGTTGTATTTTCTATAGCCATTCCTGGTCCTGTTTCTGTATCATTCAGGTTTCTTAGTTGCAAACAACAAAACCTCTCTTGTTAGTTTACGTTAGATAAGAGATGAGAAAGTTCACATGCTCTGCAGTGGGGCTGCAGTCTCCCAGCAGAACTGCTCTAGTGGAGACAGTGCTGCCACTATTCCTTGGGATGGCCGCTCTGATCACATCAGTGATGCTGGGCACTGGACACAACTGCTAGGAACTTGCCCTTGATGCTTCTGGAAACAGAATGTCTGCTACTGCCCGTGTCCCAGTAACTCAAGCAGTGCCTGCTTCTTTGGATCACCAACTTCTTTTTATTTATTTATTTTTCATTTTAAAATTTTATTTCCTTTCTACTTGTTTTTTTATTTTACAATCCTATACTTGGTGAAAGGGTCACCAGCTTTGGATTCAAAGTCTGGCATAGTGTCTCATTGGTGAAGGTTAGGCTTCTATGTCTGTGTTATTGTGTCCCCTGCCTCTCATGGTTTACAAATTCCCGCCCCCCCCTTCTATTTTGAATTAGTTATTCAGAAGGATGAGAGAGAGATTGTAAAACATGAAGGCCAGATTTCAGAAATTACACCAAAAACTGTTTTCACTACTTTATCAGCCCATCAGGAAGGCAATTTTAAACCACTGAGTACCTTTTATAAACCATTAAACTTTCAGCTGTTAGATGTTTTTTCCAAGGAATGTGTAAAACAGTCATTCTTACCCTTAGAAGAAAATTTAGGTGATTATGTATATAATTCTGCAAGAGAAGTTTCTATGCATGACACCAAAGCCAGAAACTGTAAAGAAATATATTGATAACCTTTACTACTTGAGAAAAAAGCCCACCATAAACAATGTTAAAACATTTGACAAATGGGAAAACATTTGCAACTCATATGATAGAAGACTAATGTCTTAAATATAAGATCTCTTATAAACCAATAAGAAAAATTTTAATACCAAAGAAGATATGTACAAGTAATTCACAAAAGAAGAATACAAATAGTCAACAGCCATATGAAAATATCCTTAACTGAACTATTAATAAAAAATACAAGTGAAAACAATGAGGCATAAGAAAAATGTTGCAAACAGACCCAAGCTAATTTTGCAATCCAGCAAATGTCAAGGTCCTTTAGTGAACATATTAAAGCTGGGTGGTGACTGTATTAAGCTGGGTGGTGGCTGTATGTACCTGTCCTCCCAACCTTGCTAGTGGCTGGTTTATTATTATGAAGTTAAGTATTAAACCAAATTTACCAAATTCTCTCAAACGTACAAACATTTATTAGCAAGCAAGTACAAAAGAGGATGAAAGGCTTATTCTGTGGTAGATGCTCCTCTGTTCCTGAGAATGTAAGTGGCTGGTTTTGGAGATGAGTCAGGATCAGGCAGAAGCAGCAAGACTGTAGAGCTGGAATGCTGCTTCAGTGGAGTTAGGCACCAGGGCTGGAATTTTATACCTTATTCCCTAAAGGGCGGTGGAGCCTGTACAGCATTCCCAGCTAGAACACCAATCATCTCACCACTAAAAACATCTCTTTTCATTATTAAAGTTCTAGGTCACCACCTCTGAAGGCATTGATTCTCGATTGGGCTGCTTGTCTATCTCTAAGATACTTCGAGTGTGAACCCACACTCACACTCCTAGCTTAAGCACACAGAATTACCTTGGGTGCATACAGACACACTGTCAATAGAACAATTGAAAATAGGTAGGGAGAAACAGTCACTGCAAATTGGTGCCTTTCTGAAAGGCAATTTGTCAACATGTATAACAATATCAAGTGAACATCGTCTACAAATGAGTGATCCTACTTGCGGCATTTTATTCTAAGCAAGCAGTTGAACACATATGCAGAGATATGTCCATGGGTGTGAATGACTGTCATTTCTAATAGTGCAAGTGTTCAGACAATCAAAATTTTGTTAGTAAGATAGTGATGTAAAAACGATGAGTGGTTGTATGGAAGTGGGAGTGGGGGCTGGGAGGGGTAGAAGGGATAGGAGGGCAGGGTTACAAATGGCCAGGATGAAACTTTTGGGGTGATGAGCATATTTACTGTCTTTGATTGTGGTGCTGATTTCATGAGTGTATAGATATATTAAGGCTTTTTGAATTATACACTTTAAATATATGCAGTTTATTATATGTCAGTTATACCTTTGAGGTGGGAAGCCCCATGAAAAGACTGGCAAGACCCCCAGGCAGGGCCACTGCTTTCCTGCCAGCACCATCTGGTTCCCTGGCCTGGTGGCATTATCTCGCTTTTTGCTTCTGTACAACAGCTTGCTTCTAGGAAAGTGAAACTTACCCCTAAGATTCTATTGGTTCCCTGAGCTAACTCCTTATTGGTCCATTTGTAGTGCCTCATTTGCATGGAGCTCACTCCCAATTGGTCCATTTCTGTCACTCCTGATTGGTCCATTTCTACAAAGCTCATTCCTAATTAGTCAAGTTTCTTACACCTTATTTGCATATGATGTTGCAAAGTTTAGACTAGCAGCCTATAAAAGCCTGTGTAAACCTACAGACAGGGTCCAGAGCTTGGAGCGTTAACTTCTCTGGGCCCGTCAGCATAATAAACCTGAGTTCTCTAACCCTCCGAGTGCTGTTTGGTCTCTCGTCAGGATCCAGGTTGCTGTCACAACTGAGCTGTAACACTGAGGTGTAACACACTTTGCTGCAAAACCTTAATAAATGTGTTTAAAATAATTCTGTCAGCAGATAATGGATAACTAATAATAACGAGGGGAAGATTTACTGCACACTTACCATGTACCTGATATTGTGCCAGGCATTCTACAAATAGCATCGCTTTTGATTCTCACCGTAACACTTTTAATTCAAAACTATTATTGTTCCCATTTCTCACAGATGAGAAAAGTGAGGTGGTTTTTTTTTTGGCCAAATATCGTATTGGTTTGTATTTGTTTTTGTTTTGTTTTTGTATTTATTGAAGTGCAGTCAATTACAATATGTCAGTTTCTGGTGTACAGCACAATGTCCTAGTCATGCATATGCATATGTATATTCATTTTTATATTCTTTCTCATTAAAGGTTACTACAAGATGTTGAATATAGTTCTCTGTGCTATACAGAAGAAACTTTTAAAATCTATTTTTATATATAGTGGCTAACATTTGTAAATCTGAAACTCCCAAATTTATCCCTTCCTACCCTCTTTCCTGGTAATTATAAGATTGTTTACTATGTCTGTGAGTCTGTTTCTGTTTTGTAGATGAGTTCATAGTGTCCTTTTTTCTTTTTTTTTTAAGACTCCATATATGAATTATATCATATGGCATTTTTCTTTCTCTTTTTGGCTTAGTTCACTTAGAATGACAATTGCTAGGTCCATCCGTGTTGCTGCAAATGGCATTATTTTATTCTTTTTATGGCTAAGTAGTATTCCATTGTATAAATGTACCACAACTTCTTTATCCAGTCATATGTTGATGGACATTTAGGTTGCTTCCATGTCTTGGCTATTGTATATAGTGCTGCTATGAACATTGGGGTGCATGTCAGTTTTTGAATTAAAGTTCCCTCTGGATATATACCCAAAAGTGGGATTGCTGGATCATATGCTAAGTCTATGTTTAGTTTTTTGAGGAATCTCCATACTGTTTTCCATAATGGCTGCACCAAACTACATTCCCACCAGCAATGTAGGAGGGTTCCTTTGAGAAAACTGAGGTTTAAAGAATTTAAATTACCTATTCAAAGCCGCACAGCTAGAAAGCAGCTAAGAGAAGGAGTCAACAAACTATAGCCCAAGGACCAAATCCAGCCTGCCACCTGTTTTTGTAAATAAAGTCTTATTGGAACACAGCCACACTCATTTGTGTGCATAACTGGATTTGTCTGCTGTCACATAACAGTAACAGAGTTGAGTAGTTGGCAACAGAGATCATAGGGCTTATGTAATGGTTAATTGTATGTGTCAACTTGACTAGGCCACAGAACCCAGATATTTGGTCAGTTTTCTAGATATTTCTGTGAAGGTATGTTATAGATGAGATTTCTATTTAAATCAGTAGACTTTAGTAAAGCAGATCACCCTCCATAGTATGAGTAGGTCTCATCCAGTCAGTTCACAGAAGATCGACATCCCTGGATTAAGAGGGAATTCTGCCAGCAGACTGCCTTCAGACTTGAACCGAAACTCTTCTCTGGATCTCTGGCCTGCTGACCCACCCTTAAGATTCTAAACTTGCCAGTCTTCATAATTCTTTAAAATACTCTCTCTCACAGATAGGTAGGTAGGTAGGTAGATAGATGATATAGATATCTATAGAAATATAGTTATCAGTATCTATATCTAGACTTAGCTAAATATAGATGCAGAGATATAGATCTATCTATATCAGAATCTATATAGAGAGATCTCTATCTCTATATCTGTATATCCTGTTGGTTCTGTTTCTCTGGAGAACCCTAATGCAGCCCTCAAAGCCTAAAATATTTTTTTGGCCCTTTACTGAAAAAGTTTGCTCACCCTTGGCTAAGAGCCAGGATCAGAATGTGGTCAATTTAAATGTAGAGCTTACACTCATAGCCACTGCCCTACACTGTCTCATGGAACAGTCAATCAATGGAATACTCTATAGCTGTTAAAAAGTATGATACCAAACTATATTTACTGCTTTGGGAAAATGTTCAGAATGTATTACTAAAGAAAGGAAGCAGGTTACACTTGCGTTTATGGTATCATATTTCTATTAGAAAAAGTATGCATGGGGAAAGTTATGGAAATGTATACACTGAATATGTTAATAGCGATTTTCATCAGACAGTGGATTATGGGCGATTTTTGCTTTTCCTTGATACTTCCTTGTATTGTCTAAATATTTCACAATGAGCATATAACCAGGAGGAAAAAACAACGAAGCAGTTTTCCTTTTGAAAATGGAAAGAGTATGTGTAATGATGTGCATTTTATACTGCCTCAAAATTACCCCATGCCAAAACATTTAAGTCAAGGTGTCTGCAATAGGAAGTTCTTGATGACAAAAGAGTGGTGGCTGTGTTAGCGGCTGCAGCCCTCTCTCCAGGTCCCGCTAGTCCATCTTCTACGCAGTAGGCAGTCTGGCCTTCCAGAGGTACTCATCTGGTTGTGTTACTTCTGTGCTTAAATTCTGTTGATAGATTCCTTCTTAAAACCTAAATTGTTGTCAGAATGGCACACAGGGCCTTGGCCCTTGGCCCTTGCTGCACCTGTCTTGTCCACTCTGTTTCAGCCACACTGATTTATCTGTAGTTCCTGAGAACACCCTGCTTCTTATCTTGGTCTGACAAGAGTTAGTCTTATCACTGCTACTGAGAGCAATATCTAGATCTTAATCTTTGATTTTTTTTAGTGCCTAGAATAGTACTTACCGTAAGTAGACACAGTTAATGTTTGCTGAATGAAGAATGAATGGGTGTGTAGATTGCCGAATCTCTATTATGACTATTAGTGAGTTTTCAATCTTGGCCCTGGTAAACAAGATGGCCAGAGAGGTGACACTTAAGTCACTGAGGTCTTACTCTATTAGTAATGTGTTTCACTTGCATTTGGAGTGGGTTGACTTGAGAACCTCATTATAATATATAATACAGCTTGAATAAAAAAGTGTGTTTTAGATTCTTTCCCTCTGTGTCAAACACTGGCTAGATGTTTGCCAATACATTTCCTTTTCCCAGGGACCCAGGAAAACTCTTTCTTAGCCTTCCTTCCAGTTAGGTGGGGAAATTGTGACTGAATTCTAGCTGATGGAAATAGGAATAGAAATGATCTGTCTTTCACAAATGTGCCTTCTACATATTCTCATTCTCTGGTTCACGTGGCTGGACTCAGAGATTTCTAAAATGGTGAAGTTGCAAGATGGAGTGAGCCTGGTCCCTGATCTGTGATGTGGACTAGAAATAAACCTTTGTTGACTTTAGCAACTGAGATTGTGGGGTCTGTTTGTTATTTCAGCCACAACCTAGCTTCTCCTGACTGCGTCATCTTCCAAGGAAACTTTTGTAACCCTGCTTGTTTTTGAGCTGGGCAGGATGTACATGGTCACTTTAATTTGACACTTTGGAATGCAGATGTTGAAGCATATCTCCTTATTCAGCTTCTTCATTTGTTTTCCAGATGATTTGAAAGGGAAACATGGAGTAAGATAATGACTATTCAGTAGAAAGCGAAAAACAGTACAGAGCACAAATAACTCACAATTAGCATAACAATTCTTACTATTAATATGAATCTTTCATTTCTTCTGTGCTTAATTTTTTTAGTTTGGAAATCTGCTATGTTTAATAGAAAGCTCCAAATACACTGCCTTTTCGATAAAAGGGGGGGTCATACAACTCTGTCAAACACATGAATACATTATGTGTTTAATTTGTTGATTTATTTATGTAAGGATGAAATCAAACCAGAAATTAATTAGGACCTACTGTGTGTGTTTTGTTGTACGGCAGTGCTCTTTTCGGTTGGTATTCAGATGGGGTCGTTGGTGGATTCAAGCTGCTTGTAGTGATGCCTGTCTGTTAAATAATCTTTGCTAAATGTGACCAGAAATATGGAATTTTTAATTGGCAATTATAATCCTTGGACTGCATGTTACTCTATTAGACATCTGGCTGCCAGTTCCATACAGGATCCTTTCATGACCATCATACACTGCAGGGAACATTAATTTACTCCGAAAATCAAATTAATTGAAAAGGTCTTTTCCAAACCAAACACATGAAAGGATATTAGCTTAGTGCTTGCAAATGTGATTATTTGATCCATTGTAGGGATCTTCTGTATGAGCTGTTGCCTGATTCCCCCTGTTTGCTTGGTACACCCTCCCTGTGCCAGCACTTTAGCTTGTGTGAGCCTTTTATCATGACCTATGGCAATTATTTCTCCCCTGGCTCCTCTAGCTGACTGAGGTCCAGGAGGGCGCACACCAACCGCCTTTTAACTTCACATCCTAAGTGCCTGGCCTGAAGCAGAAACCCAGTAAATGCGGATTTTATGAATATTGATAATATCTTTTAGACTGTTGTGCTTTTAGAGTTTGAAAAGTCCCTTAAAATAAACAATTAGACACCTACTTTACAGTTAACGTTTAACTGAGTTTTATATGTAGCACGTATATAAATGAATCAGGTTCTGTATAACTACATCGGGGTATTTTATATGGTTTTAGGGTAGTAAGAAACATGGTGGGAGGTTGACGAAAGATTTAAGAAACAATGTAACATTATTTAAAGGTCCAAACATTGACCTGTGTGTGAGGGAAAAAATGCCAGAGTGGGCCATAGGGTGCTAATTATTTTATGACTTCGGGTGGGATGTCCTATCATATGTGACAAAGGCCAGGCTTGGACATTCAGCCAAACAAGATAGTGAAACAGAAGCCAGAGGGTCAGAGGAAAGAAAGGTTTGTTATGAAGCCAATTTACATTCTTGGTTTAACTTTTACCCTGCCTACACGGCTATCAGATAGGACCAGACCTGAAGGGGAACCTGTTCTCCTATAGCAACTTCCAGAGGAAGACGAATGCATCTCACCTAGTATTTAGCCAGGGTGGTTGTTATTGAATTCTTTTTTTTTTTTTTGAATTCTTCCTTGTATATAATCCCAGGTGCTTTAAGCTGCGATTTCAGCTCTTTTTTTAGGGGGTCTCTCCTCAGTAGAGCTAGAGAACTGGTCATCCTTTTCCACATAAGATGTTAAATCACCCCAGTTAGTTTTGTTTCCTTTGGTGTGAAAGTCCAGCTCCCCTATTTATTTCTTTGAGGATCTTATTTCCAAAGCAGTCATGTCTCTGACTCTCTGCTGGCACCTCCCTGTCTCTTTCATCCTAAAGCTCTGAACACCACTCCATAACAAGAATGTGACAAATGCCCAGCAAAGACAAGCTAGTATATGACATCCTTAGATGTCACGTTTCTGTGTCCTTGTCCCCTTTCCGAGTTCGTTACCTCACTTGGAGCACATTCTATGTGCCAGGGGTTCTTGGTGCTCTGGGACATCATAATGAACAAAACTGATGCAAATCCTTCACAAACTTAAGATTTCAGCTGGGGGAGACAGATAATACACAACATATAGAAGTAAAGAATCACAAGATGCCAGCTGGTAATAAATGTGATGCAGAGAGATAGAGCGGGGAAAGACAGTGTTTGGGGTTGCAATTCTAATAGTGGCTAGAATAGGTTTGACTGAGAAGGTTGTTAAAAATGATTAAAGAAGATAATTGAGGTGATACAAGCAAACTTTAACAGTTCATGAAGCAGGCAGTCTCGTTCCCAAGAGCCCAGGGAACTGCAGAATGGGACAGAAGGCAGGAAGCTTTTACAGGATAAAGAATAAGGAAATAAGCATCAAGCCCAGAGCTGGCTTGGCGTCTAGGGGTTGGCTGACTGGATGTACCACGTTTCTGGTCCAGCAGAGCATTCACAGGGGCACAAAGTGATCTACGTTTCAGTTTACTGACATGGCACCCCAGGCAGGAGCGGCTCCATCTCTGGCCTAGAAATTTGTTGCAACAAAGTGTATTTTGAGGAAAGACTTCAAGGAGGTGAGAAAGCCAGCAAAACAGTCATCTGGAGTTGAGCGTATAGGGCAGAGAAAATAGCCAGCACAGAGACCTTGAGGTCAGAACTGGCTGGCATGTCTGAGAAACAGTGAGGTGGCAGTAAGATGGGTGGTGTGCAGAGTGAAGGAGGAGAAAGGGGAGCAGGGATGGAGACAGAGAGGTTCAGGTCAGGTTGTGTAGAACCTTGTATGCCACTGGAAGGACTTTGCTTTTACTCTGGGAGGGGCAACCATTGTGGGTTTTAAGGCAAGGACTGACCATATCTGATTATACCTTAACAGGATAACCCTGTGTTGAGGTTGGAACGAGGGAGGAAAGCGTGGCAATTGGGAGACCAGCTGAAAGCTATTGCAATGATTCAGCAGCGTCATTTTGACGTCTGAGACCAGATGAGTGGAAGCAGAGATGGGGAGGAGTGGAAGCAGAGATGGGGAGTAGTGGGCAGATTCTAGATAGGTTTTTAAGGGAGCGCCGGTAGAATTTGCTAATGGAATGGATGTGAGTATGAAAGGAAAGGAGGAGTCAAGGGTTAATTCGAAGTTTTTGGCCTGAGTAAAAAACAAACAAAAAACAAAGTTTTTGGCCTGAGTAACTGGAAGGATGGAGAGGCCATTAATGGCTAGGGGGGGGAAAATGTTTTAGATCGTGACAGGGAAGTGGTGGTAGTGGGTAATGATGGAGCTCAGTTTTAGATACGGTAAATTACTGAAGATTGCTAGACCTCCAAGTAGAGATGTTGAGGAGGCAGATGGATCTACAGATATGGAGTTCATGGATGAAGTTCCGGCTAGGGATACAAATCCTGGAGTCGTCATCATATTGAAGGTATTTATAACCTTGAGACTGAATGAAATCGCCAAGGTAGCATACACATTTAAGAGAAGAGGTGCAAGAAGTGAGCCTTGATACATGCCACAGGGGGATGGACTTTGGAAAAATAGAAACATACACATCACACACAAGCATTTTGGTGGAAACAACCCTGAGTGAGTAAACTTTGGAGAAAGGATGATTCAGCCCAGTATAGAGGAAGGAAAAGATCCTGATGGGTAAAACATGCCCAGACAGATGAAGCCTGGAAAAATAAGAATGCAGCAGTGAGTGAAAAAGCCTAGGCTGATGGCTAGAGGGCCAATCTGCCTGTAGTAGGCAGCGGGATGGAGAGACAGGTAGAACGGCTTAGGTTTCTCTTTTGCAACTTTTTCCCAGTCAGACTAACAGTGATGCTTTAGATGAGGCTCCCTGGAAACAGCCTCTGAGACGGAGTACTCATCTGCAGACAGTTGACTGGGATTGCTCACCTGCAGGGGGTATACTGGAGAGTGCTCATGGGAAATACCCCGGAAGGAAGTGAGGAGGGGAGGTGGGGCAGAGCAATTGAACGGTGAGGTGCTTGCAGCTAAGGCTTCAGCAGACCCCACAGGGTGTACTGGAGGTGGGATGGCCCTTCTGAATTGTCCCAAACTGAGGTAAGGGGACTGGGTCTTTGTATCATTACAACAGCCAGTTGTTGGCCCAGGCTGTTCCCCCGTGAGAGGTGGTGGTGCCTTGGGCAAGACAGGTCCCTGGAGCTGAAGGCAGTGCCTAGAGAGGGACACAGCTGTGCACCATCGGCAGCCGATTGGCTCAGAAGCTGAGGCGTGGGTGTCCTGGCCCCGAGGACAAGCTGAAAATGCACGGAGAGACCAGTTGTTCCCTTTAAGTGAATGCAAAAAATGAGAATAGCTCCTTTCTCTACTCGTGGAAAACATTTCTTTATTTGCTGGCTTTTATCAGATGGTTAGTGTTTTCATCTGGGGTGGTGCTATTAAATTGCTTGAGAGAAGTGACTGGAGGCTTGGACAAAATAGGAAAAGTATGCAAGAGCTAATGCCATTAAAACATTTCTAAGAGCCGGAGCCTGCCAGTTAGGGAGAGTGTGAAAAGAATACAGCCTGTATTCAGGCTGGAAGGAGACCAGTACTTGTCTACGGCTTCCCTAGGAGGCCTTTGGAGATGTGTTGAGGTGGCCTTCCCATGACAGTGACTGGGAGAATGGCAAAAGGAGGGAGAATCCTGCATAATGCAGAATCGTCCCAGCCCAAATGCCAGTCTCTGCAGAGAAACGCTTGTGGTTGAAGGAAGTCAGGTGCAACCTGGTTATACTTAGGATGAGCAGCTAATTTATTCTGTTAACCAAGGAATTTTTGAGATTGAAAGGGTTTTTATTAATGTTATGTCAATATGACCAGTGTAAACCATGAGTGAAGCCAGTGAGCTAGGACTCTGAGCCCTAGTATAGGGGCCGGCAGTTACCCACCCAGGTAAAGGGGTGAGCCAAACCCGGGAACACAGGGTGTGAGGAATGTATGCAAAAACTTACTTCGTCTATGGCTTGAAGTCCCCCTGCTATCATGTCGACTATAAAAGGGGATGGAATACCTTTCCACCTGTGGTGTAAGAAGAGTTACCCATCTTAGCCACCAATTCCTGACTGATAAAAATTGTCAACATGCCTGGGATGTTTAGTTTTATTACGGACAGGAATTGAACCAGTAACCTCAAGTCTTGTGAGGGTAAAAGTATTCCTTCCATGCAGTATTTCCCAGCTATTTTCGCATCATGGCATACAGAGAAATAGATTTTTAATTGTAGGGCATTCTTGGTTGACTGCAGGAGGCGAAGGTTACAGGCTGTATCTGTCCACCCCCAACTGCAAGGTGTCAGACCTCGACACTCCTGGAACACATTGGGACTACACCACTGAGAAGCCCTGCCTTACCAGGTAAGTCTTTGAAAGCCTAGCAAGTTTAGAGTACAACAAAGACATGGTGAAGTGAACCTAACTCATAGTTCTAATACTTTTTTGTTGAATTGAGGAATAATTCATGTGTTTGTTTCTTTAAAGTGCTTAAAATGTTTGTGGCAATTGGCATAGTCATGAATTGCAGAGATGAGTCTCAGGTTCCGATTGAAAATGTATGCTTTCACAAATGTGATTTCAAAATGAATGATATAAGAAAACTGGACTCAGTTCATTCAGTGTATGATATCAGAAAGTTTCAGAGAGCGTGTGGCCCTCGGATGGGCAGTTCACTCCCCTGTTCTGGGGGAAGTAACTGCAGGTCCAGGTAGAGGGGTCAGGAGAGGAGGAGCTGGGATGCAGTGAGCATCACAGGGTGGCAGAGTCAGACCCGAGGCCCTGCCGCCCCAACCACTCTTCCCAGCAGCAGCAAGGTGTCTAGAATTCCTCCTGGGAGACCACTGCTGCCAGCTCCTCAAACCCTCCCCTGAAGAACAGCTTCCGGGCGTGGCTCTCTTCCTGGCCCAGCCCCACTGCTTGTGTTTTTGATGATGGTCACCCTAACAGGTGTGAGATGCTAGCTTATGGTGGCTCTGATGTGCATTTCCAGTGATTAGTGATGTTCGGCACCTTTTCACGTACCTTTTGGCCATGTGTGTGTCTTCTTTGGAAAAATGTCTATTCAGATCTCCTGCCCATTTTAAAATCGGACTTTTTTCATGCTATTGAGTTGTGCAAGTTCTTTGTCTATTTTGACTATTAATCACTTGTCACAGTTACATGATTTGCAAATATTTCTCCCATTTTGTAGGTTATTTTTTCCTTTTGTTAATGGTTTCTTTTGCTGTGAAGAAACTTTTTAGTTTGATACAGTCCCATTTGTTTATTTTTGGTTTTGTTGCCTTTGCTTTTGGTGTTAAATTTAAAAAAAAAAACATTGCCAGAGGAGTTTCAAGGAGCTTACCCTCTATGTTTTCTTCTCGGAGTTTTATGGTTTCAGGTCTTACATTCTAGTCTTCAGTATATTTTGAGTTAATTTTTGTGTATGGTGTAAAATAGTGGTCCATTCTTTTGTATTTGGCTATACAGTTTTCCCAGCACCATTTATTAAAGAGACTGTTCTCCCGTTGTATATTCTTGGTTCCTTTGTTGTAAATAATTGACCATGTATGTGTGAGTTTATTTCTGGGCTCCATATTCTGCCCCATTTTCTATGTGTCTGTTTTCATGCCAATACTATACTGTTTTGATTATTGTAACTTTGTAATATAGTTTGACACCAGGGCACGTGATGCCTCCAGTTTTGTTCTTCTTTCTCAAGATTGCTTTAGCTGTTTAGGGTCTTTTGTGGTTCCATAAAAATTTTTGGATTGTTTATTCTATTTCTGTGAAAAGTGCCATTGAAATTTTGATGGGGAATGCAGTGAATCTGTCGATAGATTTGGGTAGTATGTGCATTTTAACAATAATAATTTTTTAATCCATGAGCACACAGTATCTTTCCATTTATTTGTGTCATGTTCAACTGCTTTCATCAATGTCTTAGAGTTTTCAGTGCACAGATCTTTCACCACCTTAGTTAAATTCATTCATACATATTTTATTCTTTTTGATGCAGTTATAAATGGGATTATTTTCTTCATTCCTCTTTCTGATAGTTTATTTGTGTGTAAAATGCAAGATATTTTTGTATATTGATTTTATATGCTGCAACTTTACTGAATTTGTTTATTCTATTTTTTTTTTTTTTTGGTGAGGTCTTTAGGGTTGTCTGTATTTAATATCATGTCATCTGCAAATAAAGACAGTGTCACTTCTTTCTGTCCAGTTTGAGTTTCTTTCATTTCTTTTTCTTGCCTAATGCTCTGGGTATGACTTCCAGTACTATATTGAATAAAAGGGGTGAGAGTAGGCATCCTTGTCTTGTTTCTGATCATAGAGGAAAAGCTTTCACTCTTTCATTGTTGAGTATCATGTTAGCTGTGGACTTATCATGTGTGGCCTTTATTATGTTGAGGTGCGATCCCTCTATACCTGCATTGTTGAGAGTTTTTATCATGAATGGATGTTGAATTTTTTCAAATGCTTTTTCTGCATCTATTGACATAGTTATATGGTTTTTATTCTTTGTTTTTAAAATGTGGTCTGTCACATTGATTAGTGGATGTTGAGCCCTTCTGCATCCGTGGAAAAAAAATCCCACTTGATCCTGCTGTATGATCCTTTTAGTGTATTGTTGGATTCAGTTTGCTAATATTTTGCTGAGGATTTTTACATCTATGTTCATATGGGTATTGTCATGTAATTTTTTTTTCTTGTAGTGTCTTTGTCTGGTTTTGGTATCACCCTAATGCTGGCCTTATAAAATGAATTTGGAAGTATTCCCTCTTCTGTTTTTTGGAAGACTTTGAGAAGGATTGGTATTCTTCTTTAAATGTTTGGTAGAGTTCACAGGTGAAGTTATCTGGTCCTGAACTTTTGTTTGTTGGCAAGTTTTTGATTACTGATGAAATCTCCTTACTAATAATTGATCTGTCTAGATTTTCTATTTCTTCATGATTCAGTCTTTGTGGGTGGAATGTTTCTAGGAATTTATCCATTTCTTCTATGTTGTCCAGTTAGTTAGTGGATAATTGTTCATAGTAGTCTTTTATGATCCTTTCTATTTCTATGAGATTAGTTGGAGTGTCTCTTCTTTCATTTCTAATTTTATTTGAGTCTTCTCTCTTCTCTTCTTGGTGACTCTAGCTTATCTTCTCAAAAAACCAGCTCTCAGTTGTATTGATGTTTTCTACTGTGTTTTTCATCTTGTTTCCATTCTGGTCTTTGTTACTTTCCTTCTACTAACTTTGGGCTTCATTTGTTCTTCTTTTTCTAGTTCCTTGAGGTGTAAATTTAGTTTTGTTTTTTTTTTTTTTTTGACAACTTTGTTACTTGATGTAGGCATTTCTGGCTATGAACTCCCCCCCCTTAGAACTGCTTTTATGTATCCCATATATTTTGGTATGTTGTGTTTCCATTTTCATTTGTCTCAAGATATTTCTCTTTTGATTTCTTCTTTGTTCATTGTATGTTGTTTAATCTCCACATGTATATGAATTTTTCAGTTTTATCTTGGAATTAATTTCTAGTTTAAGAGCATTATAATTAGAAAAGACGCTTGACATAATTTCAGTATTCTTAAATTTATTGACTTGTTTTGTGGCCTAACCTGTGATCTATCCATAGAGTGTTCCATGTATGCTTGAGAAAAATGTGTACTCTGCTGCTGCTTTTGGATGGAATGTTCTGTAAATGTCTGGTTTTTCTTGTTTCATATACACACACACACACACACACACATATATACATATATATATGTATATATATACACACACAGACACATATACACACATATGTGTGTGTGTATGTATATATTTATTGAAGTATAGTCAGTTTACAATGTGTCAATTTCTGGTGTACAGCATAATGCTTCAGTCATACATGAGCATACATATACTTGTTTTCATATTCTTTTTCACCATATGTCACTACAAGATATTGAATTTAGTTCCCAGTGCTATACTATATAAACTTGTTGTAAATGCCTGCTAAGTCCATCTGATATAACGTGTGTTTCAAGCCCAGTGTTTCCTTATTGATCTTTCTATCTGGGTGATTTATCCATTGGTGAGAGTAGGGTGTTAAAAGTCCCCTACTACTGCTGCATTGTTGCCTGTTACTCTCTTCATGTCTTTTGTATTTGATTAATATATTTAGATGCTCTGATGTTGTATGTGTATATATTTACAATTGTTATATACTCTTGATGAATTGATCCCTTTATTATAATGACCTTTGTCTCTTGTTACAGCTTTGCCTTTAAGTCTTATTTTGTCTAATATAGTATAGCTACCTTTACGGTCTTTTGGATTTGCTTTGCATGGAATATCTTTTTCCATCCCTTCATTTTCAATATGTGTATCCTGAGAGCTGAAGTGAGTCTATTTTAAGAAGTGTATAGTTGGGTTTTTTTTTTAATGCATTCAGCCACTCTATGTGTTTTGATTAGAGAACTATTGATAGATATGAATGTATTGCCATTTTGTTCCTTGTTTTCTGGCTTTTTTGTGATTCCTTTGTTCCTTACTTCTCCCTCTTTATGATTTGATGCTTTTCTGTAGTACACTTAGATTTGTTTTTCTTTATCTTTTGTGTATCTACTTTAGATTTTTGCTTTGTGGATACCGTGAGGCTGACATATAACATATTTATAACAATCAATTTTAAGTTGATAACAACTTAAGTCTGAGCACATTCTAAAGCCCTACATTCTTACTCTACTGCCCAATGTTTTATGTTTTTCATGTCACAATTTATATCTTTTTATCTTGTGTATCCATTAACAAATTATTGTAGTTATTGTTATTTTTACCACTTTTTGTCTTTTAAACTTCACACACACTAGATTTATAAGTGATTGACCCATTGCCATTAGCGCATTCGATTGTTCTGAATTTAACTATATATTTACCTCTACCAGTGAGATTTATACTTTTATGCAGTTTCCTATTATTAATTGGCACCCTTTTGTTTTGGCTTAAAGAAGTTCCTTTAATATATCTTGTAAGGCTGGTCTAGTGGTGCTGAACTCCTCAGCTTTTGCTTCTCTGGAAAACTATCCTTCAATTCTGAAGGACAACTTTGCTGGATAGAGTATTCTGGTTGCCTTTTTGTTTTGTTTTGTTTTGTTTTTAGCTCTTTGACTATATCACAAAAGTCCCTTTTGGGTTTGCAAAGTTTCTGCTAAAAACCCTGCTGGCAGTCTTATGGGGGAGGTCCCTTGGAGGTAACAAAGTGCTTTTCTGTTGATGCTTTTATAATTCTCTCATTGCCTTTAACTTTTGATTCTTTAATTATAATGTGTCTTGGTTTGAGTCTCTTTGGAGTCATTTTATTTGGAACCCTCTCATCTTCCTAGGTCTGATTATCTGTTTCCTTCTTGAAATTAAGGAAGTTTTCAGCCACTATTTCTTCAAATTAGTTTTCTGCCCCTTTGTCTCTCTCTTTTCTTCTAGCATTCCTCTAATGCAAATATTGATCCCCTTTATGGTCCTATATGTCCCTTAAGCCGTCTTCACTCTTTTTTATTCTTTTTCTTATTGCGTGTCTTCAAGTTCACAGATCCTTTCCCCACTTCATCTAGTCTGTTGTTGAACCCCTCTATTGAATTTCTTAGTTCAGTTATTGTGTTCTTTAGCTCTTATAATTTCTGTTGGGTACTTTTTTATATCTTCTCTTCATTGAAATCCTCACTTTGTTCATGCATTGTTTTCCTGACGTCTGTGAGCATCTTTATGACTGTTATTTTGAACTCTTTATCAGGTAAATCACTTATTTCCATTTTATTAAGGCCTTTTCTAGCGTTTTATAGGCATACCTTGGGGATATCTCCTGTTTGGTTTTAGAACTGCAATAAAGGGAGTATAGCAATAAAGTGAGCCTGGTGAATTTTTTGGTTTCTCAGGGCATATAGAAGTTATGTTTACACTATACTGTAGTGTTTTAAGTGTCCGTTGTTATGTCTGAACAATATATATAATTTAAAAAAAACTTAATTGCTAAAAAATGCTAGCCAGCATCTGACAATGCGGGGTTGCCACAAACTTTCAATTTGAAAAAAAAAAAACATAATCTCTGTGAAGTGGGATGAAGTGAAGTACAGTGAAATGAGGTATGCTCGTAAGTTGTTCACTCATTTTGAACATATTCCTCTGTTTCTTAATTTTCCTGCACTCTCTGTGTAGGTATCCATGCATTAGATAAAACTGCCACCTCTCCTAGTCTGGAAGGAGTGGTCTGTGTGGGAGATCAAAACTGTTGTTCCGTCCTGCCCAGCTCTAGGTTGTCTCTCCAACCTTTGCAATTATCAAAGCAGACTTCTTTGTTCTTAGTGGCTCCTAGCAGTTGAAGGTGTGCCAAGGTCTGTCAGTATCCCAGAGGGGAGGATCTCGATCAGCATCTAGAAGCAGGCTGAATCATAGTCACCCCTCTCTTTCAGGGTGAAACTGGGAGGTGGTTGTTTCTGTTTGCTGCCTCTGCACTGTGCCTTGGTGGGGATAGCTGGTTAAGAACTACTTCTCTCTTTGTTACAATCTTGTGGGACCCGTGAATGTAAGCCCCACTGGGCACCGGAGCCAGGCAATCAAGGGGCATTCCCTGGGCAATAGCTTCAGAAACCGGGGCACCAGGCGTGTTCACAAGCTCCTTTTTGGGAGGTACAGGCAGCCTGGAGCAAGGCAGAGGAGAGCACGAAGATAATGTGCACTGGCTCTGGGGTCCGTGGAGAGCATTGCGGGCTGACTTTGATGCGCATTATAGTAGAAGCCCACTCCTCGGGCTGTAGGTGTTGCGATAAGCAAGTAGGCATCTTTCGGGGAAAGACTGGGCATTTCTGTCTGCTGCCTCCACACGACGCCCTGAGGGGATGGCTGGTTAAGAACTGTTTCTATGTTTGTTACACTCTTCTGGAACCCAACAGTGATGTGTACCCCCCGCTGGCTACCAAACCAAATAACCAAATGATACTGGCCCCTGGGCTGTAGCCACAGAAACTGAGGTGCCAGATGTGTTCACAAGCTCCTTTCTGGGAGATACCAGTGACCTGGAGCGAGGCACAGGAGAGCACCAGTGTGGTGCCCGGGGTCTCCAGGGAGCGCTGTAGTCAGCTCCTAGATGTGTGTTCAGTTAGGATACTGCCCCTCAGGCCACAGTTACTAAGATAAGCAAATTGGCCTCTTTCAAAGAAAGACTGGGTGTTTCTGTTTGCTGCCTCTGTGTCCTGGGGGGTTAGCCATGGTGAGTCCGCCATGAGCCCTTTAAGGACTGTCTCTTAGTCTATAGCCTTGTAGGTCTCATGGACATAAGCTTTGTTGGCTTTCAAAGCTAGATATTTGGGGAGCCTGTGTCTCTGGTAGAGTTCTTAAAAATTAGGGTTCCAGATAATGGATTCAAACCCTTTTCTATTTAGGGAGAAACTGGTAGTTGCGAGTTCCATCTGGTTGTGTGTTTCCATGCCAGGGGGTGAGGTTTATGGTGACACCCTGTCTCAGCTTCTTCTACTTGTTTCCATGTGGTTTTTTTTTTTTTTCTTAATTTGCCTGACGTGTAGGAGTGGGATAGATTGTGAGCTTCTTGCAGAGGGAATTGTTCTATTTGTAGATAGATTTGGTGTGCCTGGGGGAGGAAGTGAGTTCAGGAGGCTCCTATGTGGCCATGTTGAACTGGAACTCTCAGAAAGGGAGTGTTCTTATTATACAGAGGTCATCTACAGGATATACAGGAAAATTAGATTTCTAGTTGAACCTAAAAATTTAAGAATAATTAGGCTTTAAAAATGTTTACAAAGTGGAGAAACCTGGAGATACCACCTTTACCAAGTGATAAAAGTTAATATCACTGAGAATGGGACATACCACCATTATATACATGCCTCCTGCTATGATGTACTGACACATTATTGCTTATGTCCTATTCCTGCCAAAAACACATACCCTGAATCTAATCATGTGGACACATCACACAAACCCAAATTAAGGCACATCCTATAAGTGCAAAGGTGAGTAAAGAGACATGACTAAATGTCATTAAATCGCTAATTATATCCTAGAGCAGACCAGGGAAACACACATAACTATAAAAAAAATCATTGCACAGTTGTCAGCATTTGAATATGGGCTGTGGAGTACATGACAGCTTTGTATAAGGTTAATTTAAAAATTTTTGTTAATTGTAATGTGTTTATGCAAGAGAATGTCAGTTCTTAGGAAACGTACCTGATGTATTTTAGCATAAAGGGGCATGATGTAAGAAACTTACTCTCAGGATGGTCCAGGAATAAAACAGACTACAGCTGACCCTTGAACAACATGGGTTTGAACTGCATGGGTCCACTTAATCGCAGTGAATACTGTGAATACTACGGTGTGACATGATCTGAGGCTGGCTGAGTCTACAACGTGGGGGACGGCAGACACAGAGGAACTGCATATATGGGATTGGGCACTCCACCCCTTTGTCGTTCAAGGGTCAGCTCTGAGGTGGGGGAGGGAGAGAGGGGAGGGTGTGGAAGGAGAAAGTAAATGGGACAAAATGTAAACAGTTGTTGAATCTGAGTAAAGTCTATGTGAGGGTTCTTTGTACTATTGTAACTTTTTTATAAGTTTGAATTATTTTAAAATGTCATTTTAGAAAGTTGTGGATGAACTAAAACTTTATCCTGAATATATGTAAAACACATACATATGCACACAGACATATATATGTGTAGAAATTAAGGCTAAAGTTATTGTCCGTATGTTTTCTGTATGTGAAAGCCACTCTGAAACACGCCCAGACTTTACGCGCTCCGCACATCACCTGGTGCGGCACGTCTGCTGTCAGGTAAGTCTGTGAGATCACAGTGCTCTGCAGCTGAAGGAGCAACAAAGAATGTGTTTGTGCTTCCTACTCTACTGGCTTTGCTACTGTGGGAAAGAATTCGATTCTTGTCCTTCCTACACTTACTTTGAAGGCAGAGTCTTTGCAAGTGTGCCAGTGCCTGCCTTGGCATTCATTCTGCCATCAGAGCATTGCAGTTTCAGGGAAATCCTGCTGCAGCTCCACAGAACGCAGCCACGCGTCTTGGAGATCTCCCCCAAACACACATTCTGCTGGCTGGTGCACAGACTGCACCACCTCGATCCGTTGTAATTTTTAACTGAAATAATTCCCTCCCTCCAGCCTGTGCCAGGCGTGGACAGGAAAGCCAAATGCCCTCCTCAGAGTCATCCACGCACAGTTGTCTCAGACAGGTTGAAGTGTTGAAGATCCCTCCATTACCCAGTTGAGTGCCATCAAAACAGCCAGTCTGGGCGTCTGAAACAAAAGCAGGTTCGGGGACTGGCAGGGGTGATAACTGATCACTTAAATAGAATGGAAATTAGTCTTGGTATATGTGGACTTCAAGGGAAATCTTTCAGTGTAGTCACTTAGGTTGGCATCATCACCCCATCCTCCAAAACTTAGTGATTCATATCAGGTGCCACACCCATTTAACACCATTCTTAAATCAGCTCGACCATTTCCTGTTATTTCCCAAATCACTGGAATAGGTCATACCTAGTGGACTTTTGTCATTTCATGGGACCAGCAGTATCTGAACGCTGTTGAGGGACTCCTCTCCGTGAATCCTGGTGGGAGGCAAAGACAGCCTCTCCCTAGAGGAGCTGACATTGCCACTAAGTTTCCTAGCCTCCTTTGCGCCTAGGGCAGAAGCCGAGAGGGACAGGGGTGAGCGGATCTCCCTCTGGTGGTGGTCATGACTGTGTATGAGAGGGCTGTCCTCCTCAGAATAGGCGTGACTTCTATTGCTCAGACGTCTTGAAAAGCAAAGTGTAACTTGCAAACTGGTTAAATTGTATACTTGTTATTACTGGAACAGAAAACAAAACAAACACTATGACCATTGTTGCACAGAAATTACCTCCCAAGCTACAAATGCTTGCCACCTTTGATGTAGAAATCTCACTTCTAGGCATATGTTCCACTGATAGATTTTTTTCACAAATGAAATAATGAAATGAGTGATGTGTGTTACTGTTTGTCAGAGCAAAAGACTGAAACCCCACACATCCCAC
Source organism: Camelus dromedarius (assembly GCF_036321535.1). Classification (NCBI taxonomy): domain Eukaryota; kingdom Metazoa; phylum Chordata; class Mammalia; order Artiodactyla; family Camelidae; genus Camelus; species Camelus dromedarius. The sequence continues at coordinate 90,869,841 of NC_087472.1, read as the reverse complement.
CAAAGGGGACCACTTAAATGATATCCCACAAACACACACTGGAATATTACAGAACTATGAAAAATGAGGAAGCATTTTACATATTGAAATGAAAAGATCTATTTCAGTATAATTAAGAATGGACCTCTTGAGTTCATTCTTAAATTAAAAAAAAACCAAGGTATATAACTGGGTGCATAGAATGCTTTCTTCTGTGTAATAAAAGGGAAAAAGTAGGAATATTTGTTTATAATTGCTTATATAATAATGACACTGTGGAAGGATACACAGGAAATAGTATTTACTCAGAGGGCAGTGAGGCTGAGGTGGAAATAGGGTTGTCAGGGTCTTCTGACTGTTTGGCTTTCTAGATTTTTCATTTTTTAACCAGATGAAAGTCTTCCCTATTTAAAAGTTAAATATCTAAAATAAAAATAAAGTAGTGCAGTCCACTGAATATTTTTTTGTAACATAACTGCGTGCTTTATTGAGATACACAGTAAAGCAGTAATATAATACAATAGTAAGGCATATATTTGGTGAAGTCTGATATGTTGTGAAAATGCAGTAAAACTGAAGTTTAAAAAAATAATTAGTAAATGTTACAGTGTTGGTGTTAAAACACAATATATTGATACTCAAGTAAGAACCCAGTACCTGAAAACAATGACATAACATGCCATGTGATGATTATGCTTCAGTTACATTGATTATGATTTACAGTTTAATACTCGGTGGTTATAAAGAACACGAAATAATGTCCAAATTATGCTTAAAACGTAGCAATAAAGCTCTCAATTTTTATTCAAATATTTTGACAGACTCACTCCAGAACTAATGTCTAAAAGATCAAACAGAAAGATTAAAACAAAATTAAGCACTCTATTTACCTCTGATTTTAGAATGAAACTTAAACTTCTTAGTAGGCAGTAAAGTAACCCCTTGTTTTAAGTCCTGGTTAAAAACAAAATCCTTGGGTAAAGAAAAAGTCCAGCATCACAAAAAGGAAAAAAAACGCAAGACTAAAACCAAATGTTCGTGTAATTTGTTACCTTAGAGCTTTGGGTTTTCTTTTGCAAATTATAAAGGAAAAAGAAAATGGAGAAAAATGTTCACACAATGGACAAGTGGTGAAGCCGTGAAATCAGGTGCACAAGTATTAGGAACACCCCAAAACCAAAGTGAGGTAGAAATAGCATGAGAAGCCATGTTTGATGTTAATTATCATTAGTAAAATAATGAACAAAACCTACTCTCCAACAGTTAATTACACTTGATGTAAGAGGTAACAGATTTGCAAAATGATAGGTCAGTGATTTCTGCTGAGTGAATGATAAAAAAAAATCAAAGACTAATAAGATGAAATGAAAGAGTAAAGCTTTTTCCTACCAGTTAGTCTTCTTGAATGTCCTCTTTTTGAATGATTGTGTTTGTTTATGTATTTAACCTGCCCAATCCACCAGAAAGGGCTTGGAGTACCTTCTTGAACATTTGAATCAGTTTGCATTCCCACTTACAAACCTGTCTGGAATTACTTGTAGAGAAATGCGAAGGAGGGAAACATGGTTCATGGGCTTCTGGGTAGATATTTAACAGCATCACAATGCGATGGGGCTACTGTCTTACACATTTTCACAAGGGTTATTTTGAATGAAGTCTTGCGGCATTTACAAACTCACTGCAATGGGGGAAAATCCTAAAAAAAAAAAAAAAAAACCCGGAAAACCAAAACACCCACTGCTGTTTGACTGTGAGAAAAGAATAATTTAGTTGTAATTATAAAGATCTCTACGTAAGGTTGTGAATATTCATCCAATCCTTCAAGAGTGGCCGGCTCCCTGACAGGGATCGGCTGGGAATCCATAGCCCCCAGCTCTACCCTAGTTGTCCTCTTTTCTGGGAGTTAAGAATGCTTTCTGATGCTCTGACTTTGACTAAAGCATCATTAAATCTAAACCATGGCACTGCCACGGTTCAGGAAGCTGAATATATCAACCAACGGATCACTCTGACATAGTAAGTCCTGTGTATTCATTCATATGTCCCTTAAAAAATTCAGTACTCTAGTTGTCAGTGGAAAGTTTAAAATGAGAAACAGCTGGAGCCCCAGACAATGTTTTAGTGTGGTAGTTTCCTTCTGGCTTCAGGCTCCAGGGAAAATTCATTCAAGACCAAGCAGGTAAGCCTGGATGACCAGAAGCAATTTCTTTCCATTAGGAAGTGGCAAGAGCATTTGAACAAGCAATTTAAAAGGTCTCTGGAAACTTATATCTATTTGTCTATATACCTATAGTAGTTACATACTTATAGACATATAGATATATAAAACGGAAACCCACAGCCAGTCCCACTCTGTCAGCAGTTCCAAAAAGAGCAATGTGAAGTAGCCATTTGGTGGTGTTAGAGGAAGTCCTGTCTTTAATATGCAAGAAAAGAAAAAAAAAGGCATGAATTTCATATGGATATCACGCTAAAAGGATGCAAAACAATGCGCTGCCTCAGAATTTGTGTGTGTGTGTGTGTGTGTGTATATGTGTTTTTTAGGGGTTTTATAAACAATTTTTTTTATAAAGCACACTTTAGTTTACAATCTTTCTTTATAACTGTTATAAATTTTTAAACAACCCAAAATGCGTTCCATATAAAGAAATGGCAAGTTATTTAGCTATCAAGATTTTACATGTAGTTTTCTTATAACTTTTTTGTACAATTGCATAGACGTGTAAAACCTGCCATTGTTAACAAAACAATAACAGACTTAGAAACTACTGAAATCTACAGTATAGTACCACTACCCTTCACAAAAATATAGTTTTTTTCTTGTAAACTCTTACTGTCTAATCCTCTTTGTTGTATGAATATTATAAAAACCATGCGGGAATCAGGAGTTGTCAAACATTTATTCTGCCCCTTCTTCATCTGTCATGACTGAAACTAAGGACTCCATTGCTCTGCCCAAATCATCTGCCAAGTGGAAAAGGCTTCCTACATTGTGTCCTGGAAAACAAAAAGAAAGACCGACTTTACACAAGGTGCACATCACGTCACCCCGACTCTTTGCCACTTGGGAAATCATCCCGTTTCGAGTGAAGACAACACAGACGCTGCATCGAGGGTCTACACAACAGGGTTTGGTTTTTCACCAGTTTCCAGGAAGAAGCAAAGCCTTGTTAATGAAGCCATTCCACATTGTTAGTATCAGGCTCCTAGTGTCATATAAATGGAAAAATGTCAAAGACTACACTCATCTTCCCAATGTCAATATATATCAAAAGGATTCTATGGATAAGCACAGGATTCCTGTCATAATCGGAATAATTAATGATGGGATGTTTCTTTGCCACCTTGTTGTGGGGGGTGATTTACTATGTACTTGTACTACAGTTTTTTTTTTTGACTATCAGACAGTCGCCACTGTAACTATCACCACTGCCGCCACCACCCTACTGCCATTACCATATCTTCACGACCACCACCACAACACGAAATCTTCATCTCAAGGTTGTTTCAAGCTGTTGGCTCACTTGTAAGGCTATGGTGAAGATGACTATTGTCTCTCTGTCTTTACTTGGGTTGAAAAATATTCCCTTGAATGACTTTTTTTATACACTGTTAATATTTGAATTAGGAAGCTTCTGAGTAAAATCACTTTGCGTTCCTAATAACTCTAGAGCTTAATTAGAATATGACCCACATGTAGAGCACGGATGTGGGTAGCCTGTGACTCCATTTTTGGTCTCCTCCTAAGAGAGGGTTTAACTACCAGCCTTTTAATAATAATGTGACATGACCTAGCGTTAACCCCCCAGCACGGAGGACAAAAGTGGCACAATGTCCCTGGGTACTTGGTGGCAAAACTCAGATCTAGAGTAAGATAACTGAGACATACTTTATTACGTGCCTTTCTGTATATGCCCCATATTTTTATACAGCTAATTTTAATTCTTGGACATTAGTAAATCATTCTTCTATTCAAGTACTGCCTTTGAAACTAAAAATGCTTTACTAGGCTATTACTACCTTGCCATGTATCAACTTTACAGATTCCCATAATAACTGTTAAAATCCCTATAAAAATTAAAGATAGACTTGGGCAGGTATTCTGTTCTAATATTTATTTCAACAGACATATCGTTTTTAAATATATGAGAGGATCTGAAGAGGATTCACAGGCAGGCACTTAAACAGCAATGGCACCAGATCAAGGTAAGACTTATTAACAGTCTAATGCCATTCAGCCATTTATATTAAGGTGACCAAGTTTGTAAATCTCTTTGAGTTTTATTAGAGCAGAGAGTTTCAGTGAGGACTAATTATGCCTTTAAAAATCACTCTGGAGTTTGGTTGAGATTGCAAATATAAAAACTTTTAACAAAGCACATGCACTATTCATAGAGTGGGCCAACAGTTTGGCAGCCCTCAGTGAAGAACTAAAATCATCTTTGGCTTTTCTAAAATAGAAAAACCACAGGAAAACATAGTGGGTCCTCTGCTGCTCTTCAGAGCACAAATATATGACTGATGCCACCAGGCTAGAGGGCTCCCTTCGTATCTATCTTTGAGTACCCAACAACCCTGGGAAACCTGCACAGTTATTCACGTATAAATGAGAAGACACGGACTAACTGCAAATTTTTAATTACCTGCGATCTTAACAGGAACTAACGAAGCCAGTAAGAACAAAAGGCAAGCCTATGACGACCTGATACCAAAATATAATTACAACCACTTCTCATTACCCACATCTGCCTATAGTACAGCCCACCCGGTAGCTAGGAAATGTGTTATCAAACATAAACGAGGGAGGAACTCATTTTTTCCCATCGACATATTGATAGCAATCCAAAAGTGCCTATTTCAGACGGTGCGCTAGGAGGTGTAGACTGCAGTTCCAAAGACCATAAAGACAAGTAAGTATATTTATAGATGACATACCCCAGTGCTGCTTCTGTGCCTCCAAATGGTGTTCAGTTACTAAATGGGAGGAAAATGCTTGAGTTTCTCAAGAGCCTGAGTTCTAGAGGTATCTGCTGTTTACAAGTGATCAGGTCAAACAAAGGTTCATGATTCTTAATGCAACACACATACTCTCATAAAATGGTAGGTGGCCTTTAACCTGTCCAGACCGTGAAATGTTCACAAATGACCTCATGGCCATCCCTATGCTAGAATAATGAACGTTTGGAGTCACCTCACTGTGTCTATATTATGCCTTTCATTACTTTATTTACAAGTATCTGTTTCACCCCAATGAGAATTCCAATGGGTTTCATAGAGGTTTTCCTTAGAGCCAGAAAAAAATTCTCTCTGACAAAATACTGCCCCAAAGAATCGTATACCTCAACCTGCTGAAGGCACAAAGTCACACTGTGACAGGGACACAGAAAGCAGATTTGTATCCTGGTTCTGTTACCTATGTGTGTAAGGCAGAAAATGAGTGAGGTCATTAATTTTACCTGACAGATCCGTCTAAAGTCGAAATGAAAGCCTCGTACTAAGAGCATGCGAGGCCTTGGGAAGCAGGCAGGGGTCGGGTGTCTGCGAGGAGCTTCAGGCACAAGTTGACATAAAAATTCGCATATACAAAGTATTCGTTTAATCCGTTCTTAAGCAGGGATTGTTGAACAGAAAGGCACCCCGCGTTTAACATTAGGGAAGTTGTGTGTTTCTCCAAGCTGGTACTAACCCGACACATTGGGTCCCACAAGCCACCTCTGCCTCAGGGGGTCGTTTTCCCCAGTGACTGGGATTGAGATTTTCTGGCAGAGATCCAAGACCTCACTAGCACTCAGGCGCTGTATTTAAAAAAGAAACCATTCCCAAAGAAATGGTGAACATTCAGTTAGCCAAAGCAAAGCCAGCATCCTGGAGTGAAATTTGCTTATCTTTACTTTTTGGTAATTGAATCTTTGAAAAAATATGTAGTCTACCATACATTTGGGGTATTTTCGTAGTATTAAAAAAATCACTCTTGTTTGGATTCTCTGGCTTTCTGGAAATGTATCTGACTGTAACAGACCTCAGGTAGTAAAGTTTCCAAATACCTACGTGACTTCAACTATATGCGCTGGCCTTTTCTGTAGAATTTTAATTCGTTCGTGAAACAAATATGTTCAGGGTGGTTAAAAATATGGTGCAACTTTTTACCGCGAGTTAAAATAAATTTTAAGGGGCACTTACCATCATTCCCCAAGAAGTCTCATATAAGAAGGCAAACCGCCAGGAACAGTCAATGCTTCACCGATTCAGGAGTTTCCTGTTTCTCCTCCCAGCCCACCACTCCCTCCCTCGGACCCCACTGCCCCAAGCAAGCCTTGGAGAGGAGCACTGGTATAGACACGCTGAAGGATCATTAAATTCATTAGATTTGCATGGCATGGCGTCGGAGGATTTCCAGTATGACTTCTTATGTTTAAATGAATCAGTGGCTACTTCGGTCTAGCCTGTTGCTAAGGATCCAGAACCTTCTCATATAAAGGACTCTCATCCCATCCAATCCGTCTTCCACAACAGTATGTGCTTTTGCCACCTATGGGAGACCTTTCTTTCCCTCTCACGTTCTTCACGCTACACTCTTGGTGAGGGCAATCTTGTTTCACTTGGGCTGTCACTCAACACTTTGTCATACGATGTCATTTCATTAGGTGATTCAATGTATAGACAGTATTCCTGGTAGACGTATGAAGCAGCTTTCACTGTAAAACCCCAAACCAGACTCCGTAATAATGCTGTGCCCGACTCATGAAAGGCATTAAAAATCCCTTAAGACTCCGACATTTAGTTTTTATCCCTAGTTGGTTATTGTTCTGTCTGGCTCCAAATGTCAAGTAAGGGAAAAAAAAAAAAGGTAAGCGAGATGACATATGCTTTTCATATACCATTTTCTAAGTGGCAGTAAAACATAAAAGTTAAGAGTGTGGTTCTGGACCCAGACTACCCGGATTCAAATCCTGGCCATGTCACCTTGGACACACTGCTTTCCCTTTCATTGACTCAGTTTCCTTATCTGTAAAATGGGGTTAATAAGGGTACCAACCTATAGGTTTGTTGTGAAGATTACATAATGTAAAGGATGGCAAGTGCTTAGAGAAGTCCTTGGCATACAGTAAGTGCTCAAAAAGTTAGCTAAAGTGGGAAAGAAAGAGTATAGGAACCAGGAAAAAGGTAACAAAAACAAAATGAAGTCATCCCAGAAGAATAAAAATCAAGGCAGCTGGCAGAAAAAGCTAGGATCCTGGAAGTAGAAGGAAGCTTCATGACTTATCTGTTATGTTCAAGCCTAATTTATTTTGAAGATTTTGTTTGTGTTGCAAATGGCAACAGATGATGAATTGCAGGATTCCAACCTAGGGACTGCAAAGGGTTGCTGTTTTAAAGAGATTCTCATTCCCCCAACCCCTGGTCCTGTCGTCATGGTGATGACAATGCCAATGAACATTTGAGGAATGTTCGTCATGAGCTGCAAGTGGAGAGGTGACTACCATCCTCGCGTGATGACATGTGTAATACATACATGCGCGTGCACGCACACAATTTTTACACAAACGCCAAACAAAGCGGGATGAGACAGACAGAAGCCATGGCTGTGAGCCTGAATCTCACTAACCTCTCTCATTGGCTTCCCAGGGGTATTTCTTCCTTTAATAGTAGAGAGAGGAAGAGGCAGAGATATCAGAAAGGGAAAAAAAACATGCATAAATATACAGTTTCATACCAATTTGCTGCTTTTACCAAACAAATGTTGAGATGACAATTCATTTATTCCCTTCTGGAAAAAAAAACAGGAACAAAAAAACCCAAAAGACACATCCAGTCAAATAACCTTTACATACACTTAAAGTTGGTGTCAACAGATAACATGGTCCAAGAGACATCACTTATAGAATCCACAGAGCTCACGTGTTAAGCTGGATGAATGCTGGCACAGCATAGAAGTCTGATAAATCGAGCACTGTTTTCAAGGGCAACTGTAGAATCTCAAGCTTACTGTCCAAAAATATCTGAATCCCTTTATTGTGGACTTGACAATTAACACACCAAAACGCAAACAGTAGTTGGCTTTGCGTGCCAAAAGTCCACACCCCAAATGCAAGGCAGAATGCCCTTAGAGGGTAGACTTGTCCTATTTGATAGAAGCTGAGCATGCCCGTGATGGGACTGGGGACATATGAGAAAATCGAAACAAAGGAGGAAGGAGGAAGTCCCACTTATGGGCAAGACACAGAGCCAGATCTAGGAATGAGCCTTCAACTTCCTCCTTATAATTCAACAGATACCAGGAACCTTGAGAGTCGGTGGCCAAAGACCCATTGGTCTAGTTTGTTTTACATAATCCTACAGGTGTATGCATTTATGTATTTTGGAAAAGCAGATTACGATGAGAAAGGTTTTCTATGCTAAAATTTATAAATGGACGGAAAATTAGGGATCTCTGACCATACCTAGCATATGTTGGGCATGCAATTTCTTTTTTATCTCTGGGGTCTTCTAAGTAAAATGCTGGTTTTCAAACTTTGGCTTTAGCAATGGGACACTTCCTGAAACAATCTTCCATGAAATCCCAGTATTTAGAGCAGATACAGGCAGAGCTGTGAGATCGTGTACAGCATCTCTCTTCCCTCATGACCAGCCATGCTCAGGGGCTCCAAGAATCCCTAAATCTCCCTGAAACAGTTTGAGAAGGCCTAGTCTAGAACGTAGAGGTCTGGAGCTACTACCCCTAAAGAAACCTTTAAAAATTCAAGTTTAGGGTTTCAAAATTCTAGTGTACATTTAAAGGTTTACTAAGTAGACCATCTCTCCCTCCATCTCCCTCTTTTCCTTCCTTCCTTCTAAATTTTCCTGAGTCAGAGTTTTCCTGGGGACACAAAAAGTGCATGTAATAAGCATGGTCAAGATACTCATGATGCTCCTCAAACCAGAAAAAAGAGGGGGAAAGGGAAGGGGGTGAACGTTACTTCATCCTTGATGGCTCAGACAAATCCCAACGTGAATTATTTATCCATTCTTTTTGACTCCTTTAGCAAACATTTTAAAGAATCTCTTAGTTCATGGTCATACTGCCTGGTGGTGGAGTTCATTCCCTTCCCCTACAAGACTGTGAGCTCCGTGAAGGCAGGGCCCACACTTTGCTTATGTCCCCGTCTGTCCCCGATACGTCTACTATACTTTGACACTCTGGGTATTTGATAAACGCTGGCTGAACTGAATTAATAAGGTAGCCACTAGGTCACGGCCAAGAGTCCTTTGGTGTTTTAGGCAACTTGGCCTGGCCTGCTACCCTTTAGTTTGGACGCCAACAGCGGGTAACTCGTTCTGACTTGTAACTTGGGCCTGTTGTTTTAAACTTCAGAACTTTAGGCAGGACAGTGCTATTAGAAAACCGTATGATTTAGTTTCAGAATGTAATTGTGGTTCCTAGAATGATAAAAGTTAGCTATCTTTATTACTTCGCCGCAAACCACGTTCGGAGCTCCGTATCAACTGGTCACCGCTGAAGATGCAGCAGACGATCTGGGTTTTGTCTCAGGTACTTCAGACTCATGTGAAATGGACCTCTCAGAGCGAGGTGAACCCTAGCCTCTTTCACAATTCTCCCTCATCACTTCGGTTTCCATGTGCTCATTAGCATAGTACAAAAGGAAGGTCCACTTTTTGTTTAGAAAAAGTTCTAACAAATACTGTGTTTTATGTATACTAGGAGTAGTTTCCGCACTGACAAAAATAGAGGCTCATTGGCTGAATTAAAAAAAAAGTCTTTACCAATAAGTAAAGTACCAGATGAAACTTTTATTTCAAAAATACATTCTTGGGAAATGAGTTGCCTTAGACCTTCAGTTAGGGAGTCCATCTGGCAGTGTGGTGTGCTGTCTGTCAGGAAATGAGTCACAAGAGAAGGGAAGTGTGCTGGGGAGTTCCGAGTCTAAATAAAGGGCACGGTGAGGTCTGGGGAAGTCTCATTTCCTCGGATGAACTTGTGATGGTTGCTTGTAAGTCATTTTTGAGAGTCAGAATCATGGGACGTTACTGTTTTGGGGTATCTTTATTGGTTTCTTTGTCTCAGTTCACTGACTGCTTTAAAAAGTTAAGGAAGAATGAATCCCATTGTAGGATTTCTGTTTCATTACAAGTGAAAGAAAATTCAAATGGCTATACTTTTTGAAACACACAGGATCTGTGGTGAACATGGATATAAATGTATGAAGCAATTCAAAAGAAGTTTTGTTGACCTGAAGGTTGATCAGCACCGAAATCTGTGGCTGTATATATGTAATGAGCTAGAATAGGCAACAATTTAATAATGTAAAGCTGGAGTTGGCAAACTTTCTCTGTAAAGGGCCAGATAGTAAATATTTTAGGCTTTGCAAGTAACACAGTCTCTGTAGCAACTATCCAACTCTGCCACAACTACTCTGCACCTGGTGTGAGACTGCAGCCATAGACAGTATGTAAATGCGTGGGTGTGGCTGTGTTACAATAAAACTTTATTTATAAAGACAGGCAGTGGGCCAGACCTGGCCCACAGACTGTAGTTGGCTGGCCCCTGGTATAAAGGAATAACAGAACAGCTCAAATCCTTTATGGAAGCCGAGGGGGAAGAAAAGGGTGCCCGAAAGGGGGCACGGGGTACCTCCGGCTGCCTTTGTTTTTTATGTGGCTCTTCCATGAAAGAACCACCGGCAAGACTTGAATTTTAGAAAATGGCAGATTTGCAAAGCTGTTGAGTCGCTTGAGAAGCATTTACCAGAATGTTTGTGGGCTTATCTGGGAAGGGGTATATGAGAGGAAGAGGATGGCATGGGCTGTTGGGGATAAAAGTAATGTGGCACAGGTCAGCAGGTAAGAGACTGTACAGGCAGCAGAAATACACGCATAGCAATGCTCAGTGCTTCCTGAGTTGTCTTACTGTACTAGGAACTTACATTGGATCCTATCACTAATCTAGGTACAGTGGAACCTAATTTTTAGAGAGGCCAGTACCATACTACTGACTAGGGGAGCATTTCTTTCATGAATACACATGCATATAAAAATACCTTTGACTGCTAAATGATCAGAGATGTGTGAACAAATCGCTTAAAAAGTTTATTTTAAAATTGTTTATTGGTTGTTGTAGCCATGTAGTGTTCTGATAGCATAATGGTGGCGATTTAGAAAGTGTCTTAGGGTAGATAATAATTTTTATCACAGTGGAATTCAACTTCTACATCTATTTATAGACAGAGGAATACATTATATAGATAGAAATTGGCTAATAGTCTGTGTTGAATATACACCAAGGCACTCAAACTCCTCAAGTGGTTATGAATAACTAACTGTATATAAAGATTAATCAGGAAAGATATGATTGCCAAGCTAAACACGGGCACATTCACACCTTGAACTCCCTGCGGTTTATAGTGGCCATTATGCAGGACACTGCTGGCTATCAGTTAATCACTATGTAGAGAAGCGTGCACCCACCCTTTATTAATTTGTGTAACAGTGTGGCAAGGCCATGAAGATAAGACCTGAAGCCTAATTTAACTTGCTGAATGGCCATGAACAAGGCTCTTAACTTCTTAGGGCATCCAGGCACTTCTGGTGGAAATGGAAGATGAACATTAGCTGATACTTTAAGACTTAAGCACTAAATCAAAACTGTGGCAAAGGGTAACAGAAAAGTTGTGAATTTACAGTACACAGTAACTCCCTTATTTATATGCTTTGTACTTATGAAAAACATAATATTACAAACAAGTCTTTTCCTCTGTGGGCAATTACCTAGCAGGGTTAAGTAAACCAGGAGATGGTATTTAATAGCACATTTCCACTAAATGTCAGACCTTTGGCTCTGACATCTGTTACAAGTTACTCAAACAGCTGTCTGAAACAGCTGTAGCAACCATGAACTTCATTTTTCCTAACACTACAATGGGAACGTGGATGGCAAACTTAAATATTAAAAATACAGTGGCCTCTGAGCTTTAGCAAAGTCTTGGCAGAAACCTCCATGGTAAAACTTTTAAAATGTAATTTTTTAAAAAAGATATTAACCTGGGCAAGGAAAATTGAGATCAGTTAGAACAGTTTTTTAAAAAAATTTTTTTAATTGAAGTATAGTCAGTTACAATGTGTCAATTTTTGGTGTATAGCATAATGTCACAGTCATGCATATGTATACATATATATATATATATATACACACATACATATATTTGTTTTCATATTCTTTTCCAATAAAGGTTATTATAAGTTATTGAATATAACTGGATCAGAAAATCAATTTAGTGGGTTGCAAGCAGCATTTTATTTTTAAAAAAATAAAACAGAAACAATGTGAATTATATGCAGTATAGAAAGAACTGTTTCATAAAACTTGTTTCTGACCTTTGTATCTATGTGACATATACATATATGTGTGGTGTATACACAGTGGATATATACATGTGTGTGTGTACAGATACACACAAATAATTTGTTTCATATCTTTATTGCAGTTTGATGTGTAAAATGTTTCTCTTAATTATGGATAATGGTCAAAAAAGGTCAAAAGCCACTGTTTTGAATGTCAAAGATGCGAAGATGACCTTTCAAGACCTTTCCATTTGGGAGAGTCTGTTGATCCCACAATGTTAGAAATTTTAAGATTTTCTGCTTAATATCAACCTAATATACCTACTAATTGGTAAGATGTTCCCACTAAATCCTCCACATATGTATTTATATAGTCTCCATTATTTCAAAATAAAAATGCTTTTAGTTAGACACAAAGGCACTTTTTAGAGTACACTGATGATCAGCCTATTCTTACAATGATGAGACTTTCTATGTATTTAAATATATGGAGAAAAAGGTATGATATTATGATTTTATAATAGGAAAACTATAGTCTTCATCCCGTTTCCAGGCACAGAGTGCCTTGGAATTTCCTGTGATGAGAAGCAGCAAGGTGCCTTTTGTTACATTATGGAGCTGACTTTTGGAAAGTACCTAAGGATGGCAACTGGTTGCCATGGGAGGCAACCAAGTGATAAGAGGGTTGGAACTTTCAGTCCTACCCCCTGACCTCCAGGGAGGGGAGAAGGGCTAGAGGTTGAGTTCAGTCATCACCAAAGATTTAATAAATCCTGCCTACATAATGCAGCCTCCATACAAACCCAAAAGGAAAGAGTTTGGAGAGCTTTTGGGTTGGTGAATTCACGGAGGTGTGAGGAGAGTGGTGCACCTGGAGAGGCATGGAAGCTCTGTACCCTTTCCCCATACTTTGCCGTAAGCATCAGTTCCATCTGGCTGTTCCTCAGTTACATCCTTTTATAATATACCTGTGATCTAGTAAGTAAAATGTTTCTCTGAGTTCTTTGAGCCACTCTAGCAAATTAATCAAACCCAAGAAGAGAGTCATGGGAATCTCTAGTCTACAGCCAGTGGGTCAGAAGCACAGAGGACAGCCTGGACTTGCAATTGGCATTCAGAAGTGAGGAAGGGAGAGGCAGTCGTGTGAGACTGAGCCGTTAACCTGTGGGCTCTGAGCCTGTCTCTGGGTAGATAGCGTGAGAATTGAGTTGAACTGTAGGACACCCAGCTGGTGTAAGAGAATTGCTTGGTGGTGAGGGGGAAAACCCACACAGTGTAATTAGGTGCAAAATCATAAAGGTCCTATAATAAGACATAATTTGGTAGGAAGCAGCCAAAAAAAAAAAAAAAAAAAAGGAAAAAATGTCAAGGTCATGGCATCACAGAAAAACTAGCCAGATCTTCTAGCACCTTATCTACTCTCTTGTTACATGTTTTTTGTTTATTTATTTGATTGTGTATTCTTCGGGGAAATGAATGAATTCTCTCAGGTCACCAGGGTTACTACTGAGTAAATAGGAACTGAGTTAATGGAATCGGTATCAGACAAAGCCCCCTTATCCTGTGTTTGAGAACTCAAGTTAGCAGTCAGGGGATGATATGCTTCCGAAAGCACTAATTTAGTAAACACTATCCAGGCGACCTGAATAGAATTTCCCAGGTTTCCATGTAAATAACACTGTACAAGTAAATATAACAAACATCAGAGATGCTGACTGCGAAATGCCGTATCAGAGGAGGTATATTTCTAATCTTCCGTACTCATGTGGTGTCTGGCTTCAGGGACTCCAAAAGGGGGGACGCAGGGAGAAGGTACAAAAATATCGCCTTAAAGATGATTAGGGTGGCCCAGAGATCAAAAGGGTTGGTGCTGGGGAAGCAGAGGCTGGAGCCCTGCTGTAGCCTCTCCTCTGCTATACTCTAGCTGTTTAGATGTGAAAGAAATGCCCAGGGCACCGACACTAACTTCACCCACAGCAGGGAAACCAGCTTTCAGTTCAAAGGGCTGGGATGATTCACGTCTTAGGGTCAATGAAATGTGTGTGAGGTGTGGGGCCCAGAGTTCGGGCCCCGCTAGTAGCTTTGTGATCTTGAGGAAGACACTTTTCTCTGCTCAAGGCTACCCCTGTCCTGTTGATGTAAAAGGGCGTTCCTAGGGCTCTCTCCTGTCGCACACCTCTGTGTCACAGCAGTGACACTACTGCGCTGTGATATGAACTTCTTGGGAAGTCTGTACCCCCAGCTGACCATAAGCACCTTGAGGGCAAGGAGCCTGGCATTTCTTCTTTGCATCCCTAACACCTCCACTGGTACACAGTAGGTGCTAGTAAAGGCTGGCAGGGTAGAGGTGAACACATTTGATTTATGTGAAGCCAGTCTGCAGTCTTCTCATTATAAATCATGGCATCTAGGGAGAGGAAAGAGCTAAGACAGGATGGAGAAGAGGGTGGCAGGTGGGGGAAAGGAGGTGGGTGGAAAACATAAGATTTTTATCTGTTAAGACCAACACATCAGAGGTGCTCAGCGGTGAAAATGTGGCTGGTGCAGACGTTTAAAATTAGCTTCCCCTGATGGTTCCTTAGCAACGCTCTATCAGAACACTATTGCTTTTAATGTGCGCTGCACAACGTTCACTCGCACATCAAATAGCTGGGAAATGGCCATTGTTAACTGACACTGAACAAAAAGATAGGAAAAACACATGACTCAAAACACCCTCCTCGTTGCCCTTATGGAGAGGAACAAATAGCCAGATTCTCTGTCGCCCTTTTCTCCCTGGCTGCCCATTAGGGGTGCCAATCACTGGCCACAAAGCCTTCTGCTTCCCTCTTTGGCTTCTCCAGAATTTCCTCTATTAGCTCCCAGAGTGACCACTGACATTCTTTTTTTTTTTAATTGAAGTATAATTGAAATACAACATTATATGAGTTTCAGGTTACAACCTAGTGATTGGACGTTTGTATGCGTGGTGAAATGATCACCCCGGTGAGTCTGTTTACCATCTGTCACAGACAAAGTTTTTTCTCAGCATACAATTTTTTTTCTCTTGTGATGAGAACTCTTAAGATTTTCTTTCTTAACAAATTTCAAATTTGCCATACAGTATTATTGACTATAGTCCCCATTGCTGTCTGCCATTCTTTTTAATCACTGAAGAGGGGAGTGGGTGGGTCAGTGACTGTTTTCTGTTAGGGCCATGGACCAAAATAAAAACTTTGAAAAACTAACAATAGCAAGATGCCTCTTTGGATGAAGCAAGGCACCTGATACTGGCTGGTAGGAAAAATCAGTAGCGTAAAATGCTGTTTTTTTGGTAGCAGAGGCAAAATATACAAGGTCAAAGAGATGGGGAGAAATAATAATATTAAACAATATTAAGCTATATTAATATTTAAAGTAAATAATATTAATGCCTTTCTTTGTGAAGACGGTATGGAGGTGAAAAAAGTAACAAAGTATTACATAAAGATTTTATTGTACCTATCTTTAATTGATGGGGTAAGAGACAGGTTTTAAATATAAACGAAGGGCATCAGATTGCAAGCCAGAGTCCCCACCACTACCATACACTAGGCATGTACTGCACCTCGCTGTATCACAGAGTAGCTGTATGTCCCTGGCAAAGGCACCATCAGGGCATTAATTTCCTCGTCTCTAAAAGTCACTTAATAATTGCTCTTGAAGTGAAAGCTATCTCATAGTTAACTCTTCAGACTAATGTGCCAAACAAGTAAAAATACTTTATAAATGGTAGTTAGTATTCTTATTTTTAGAAACATCTTGATTACACAGGTATTTGAACTCAAAATACTCCAAACCAGACGTTCACATTTGAAAATAAAATCTTGTAACAATGATCCCATATTGGAAGTTTGTCAGCACCTGTTTATTTAAACATGGAAACTAACACATCCTCGTTGGGTGTGGAAACAAATGGCCTATGTCCAGTAAGTCTGAGTGACTTCTGGATAGCGGAGCTTACCTCTTGAACTGGGGAAGGAGTTGTTAAGCTGCTCCATCACTTCCTCTAACCCTGTGCTTGTGTCCTGGGGAGGACTGAGAAGATCTTCCTCGCCTTAATGAAAGCAAACACAGATAATGGCAAATTACACTTAAGGGAAAAATAGAGGAACTAGAGAAAACGTTCATGATGGCATTTTAAAATCCGTTATAAATTCATTGTTACTTGTTCATAAATAACATACATAAAAATCCCGAAGCTTAATAATTCAGGAACAGTTCCTCCAAGGGAAGAAGAATTTCATGCCAGGATTTATCTGTCATTATCTTTGGGGGAAAAAACTGTGTATCTGCTTAGAAGTTAAGATAAACTTGCTGTAAGTTTATGCCCCATTAACAAATGTGAAATGTTTCCTCTTGTAATAAAAAGTTATTATCGCACACTTGCAGTGTCTCTTCAACACAAAAGAAAAGAAGAATGTGACATTTTGCATTCACTTTAGGAAGGTAAGAAAGGAGTGTAGACACTGCAGTATTTTCCCCACTTGTTCCTGTGACATTTAACCAAAAATACAAACAAAGCTCAAGTACCTTTAAAGTCCAATGTAACAGGGAGAAATAAGAGTTGTGGATGACCTATATCGGTAATGAAATACTGATATTCTAAGGAGTGTAGATACGCGCTATCCTGGGAAGTTACGTTCCTTTCTTCTTTGTTACATGGGGCTACTTCATCATAATTATGTGTTTGGAGGCTTGTAAAGGGAAATTGTTTTTTCCATGTTTGAGAATTTGTTCATGGGAGGAGAGAATGAGGAAGTGGATGGAAAGGAGCTTAGTGATGGATGTTCTTCCTCTGGGGGTGGGAATCTCCTTGTAGATTTTGTCGATTTGTGTCTCTACTGTATTCATGTGTCAGTGAAATACAGCACTTGCAGCAAGGAAGAAATTTCTTAAGTGCAAACAGTTATTTTGAACTTACTTTGAAGGTCATTTGAAAGTAATTTTTCATAACATCCAATCTTCCAATAATGAAAATAAGTCCTTTTGAAGCTCCGTTTGTTCTGCACATTGTTACTTCCATTTAAAACAAGACCTTGCTTCGGCAAATCAACAGTAATGGACATGCTTAAGGACAACCTCAGGTTCACATCAGAGTTAGAAATGACTGGGGAGCCAGTGATTTAATGACTTAAATATGCTTGTCATTTCCTTTGGTCTATGCCACTTGGATTTTCGACTATGATTATAATCCTGCATTTATTATCAAGTTTTCATTGTTCTTTCTTAAAGTACAAGCTAAAAGAATCTTTGGCAATGCTCCTCATTTAGACAAAATCATATCCTAGGTGGATGTGAGGCTGTATACCATTATTAGAAAGGAGGGGTAAGGACCTGGGGTAGACAAAAACCCTGAGTCTGTATCTTGGTAACATACCATAGGAAACCTCTGATATTCTGAGGAGAGGAAATGAATGCTGAAGAAATTAGGTAATAAGGTGGAAAAGGAAGTACAATATCTATCTGCCCATCCACATATACATACTGCTTGCTTATATTTATGCCTTTAGCAATGAAAAAATGAAATTCAGCATCTTTAGTTTCTTTTTGCCTGTGGTTTTAAACTGCCATTATCTGAAGAGGATGGAATGAATTAAATACTTCCAGGAGGAAGAGGAGGCTGACAACCGCAGGGTCGATCACATCTCTTTGTTCCATTACCGATACAAAATTTTGCCGAACTGGGGAAGAGGAGGCACCTTTTTTTTTTTTTTTAACCTGAAGTATAGTCAGTTACAATGGGTTAATTTCTGGTGTACAGTATAATGTCCCAGTAATGCATATACCTACATATATTCATATATATATATATATATATATATATATATATATATATATATATAATTTTTTTTTTTCATTAAAGGTTATTACAAGATACGGAATATAGTTCCCTGTGCTGTACAGAAGAAACTTGGTTTTTTAAATCTATTTTTATGTATGGTGGTTAACCTTTGCAAATCTTGAACTCCGCAATTTATCCTTTCCCACGCCCCTTCCCCTGGTAACCATGAAATTGTTTACTATGTCTGTGAGTCTCTTTCTGTTTTGTACATGAGTTCATTAGTGTCCTCTTGTATCTTTTTTATTTTTAAGGTTCCACATATGAGTGCTATCATATGGTATTTTTCGTTCTTTCTGGCTTACTTCACTCAATCTCTAGGTCCATCCATGTTGCTGTAATTGGCATGATTTTATTCTTTTTTAAGGCTGAGTAGCATTCCCTTGTATAAATACACCACAACTTCTTTATCCAGTCATCTGTTGATGGACATTTAGGCTGTTTCCCTGTCTTAACTATTGTAAATAGTGCTGCTGTGAACATTGGTCTGTGTGTATCTTTTTGAATTAGAGTTCCCTCCGGATATATGGCCAGGAGCGGGATTGCTGGGTCATATGGTAAGTCTGTTTTCAGTCCTTTGAGGAATCTCCATACTGTTTCCATAATGGCTGCACCAAACTGCATTCCCACCAGCAGTGTAGGAGGGTTCCCTTTTCTCCACACCTTCTCCAGCATTTGTCATTTGTGGACTTTTGAATGATGGCCATTCTGACTGGTGTGAGGTGATACCTCGTAGTTTTGATTTGCATTTCTCTGATAATTAGTGATACTGAGCATTTTTTTCATGTGAGTTAATGGCAATTCTTTAGCATTAATTCTTCAGTTTGACTTTACTCCGAGGTGATTCCCACAGACATGCATAAAAATCCGTTTTGGATTATTAGCTATAGGTTTCATGGCTACAATGAAGTTGGGCCAAAGAAATGACTGAAACATCTTAAAAATGAATGTTTCAAAATAAGGAAAGACATAGTCAAAGTTTTAAAAGTACTCTGATACAGCATGATATGATAGACATTGCTGAACTGAAGGAAAAAAGAAGTGAAATAACTCAATTTAACCTGAGATAAAAGAAATGAAATAGTTTGCTATGGGCAAGATATTCTTTAAGTCTTCCGAAATGCACCATAGTTGTAGGTTTTCTTGAAGGGATAAAAGGCCATCCAACTCACTTCCTTTTCCTTAATTGAAACGACGATAATGGTTCTACTTGCCTGAAAAGTGATTTGAGCCAGTCTGTGCAGCTGAGACACAAGAATCCTTATACTTATGATTTTGTTTACACCCAAGCAAACTATTTTCTCTTTACACAAAAAGAACCTGTGTATTAGAATATGATTTTCTCTTAAAAGGGGGGCTGTGTATGAGCAAATATGCTCAACATTGTTTTCCTTTGGATTAGTGATTTAAATCACATATTTTGTTTTTAGGCAATTTCCAACCTATACCTTTCCTGCCTTTCTCCAGTTTTTCAGAAGGAAAAAAAAAATTTATCTAGTACCTGATATTTACCTTCAGTGACTTTTAAAATTATGATTTATGGTAGATGGTTTCAATTTTACATAAAAATGGTGTGTTTACATTCTTATAATATTAATGGTATATAAATGATGCTGATTATTAGCTGGTGAGTATTGAATGGTGGTGAAAGATACTGAAATTAGTAGCTATTATTCCTTTGTATTTATTTTTATTGAGATATAACTGACATATAACATTGTGTTAGTTTTAGGTGTACTACATAAGTATTTGAAATATGTATATACTGCTAATTGATTACCATAATAAGCTTGGTTAACATTCATCACTATAGTTACAAATGTAAACGTAACTCATAGTCTTAATACTTTTTTGTTGAATTGAGGAATAATTCATGTGTTTGTTTAAAGTGCTTAAAATGTTTGTGGCAATTGGCATAGTCATGAATTGCAGAGATGGGTCTCAGGTTCCGATTGAAAATGTATGCTTTCACAAATGTGATTTCAAAATGAATGATATAAGAACACTGGACTCAGTTCATTCAGTATATGATACCAGAAAGTTTCAGAGAGCGCGTGGCCCTCGGATGGGCAGTTCACTCCCCTGTTCTGGGGGAAGTAACTGCAGGTCCAGGTAGAGGGGCCAGGAGAGGAGGAGCTGTGAGGGATGCAGTGAGCATCACAGGGTGGCAGAGTCAGGCCCGAGGCCCTGCCGCCCCAACCACTCTTCCCAGCAGCAGCAAGGTGTCTCGAATTCCTCCTGGGAGACCACTGCTGCCAGCTCCTCAAACCCTCCCCTGAAGAACAGCTTCCGGGCGTGGCTCTCTTCCTGGCCCAGCCCCACTGCTTGTGTTTTTGATGATGGTCACCCTAACAGGTGTGAGATGCTAGCTTATGGTGGCTCTGATGTGCATTTCCAGTGATTAGTGATGTTCGGCACCTTTTCACGTACCTTTTGGCCATGTGTGTGTCTTCTTTGGAAAAATGTCTATTCAGATCTCCTGCCCATTTTAAAATCGGACTTTTTTCATGCTATTGAGTTGTGCAAGTTCTTTGTCTATTTTGAATATTAACCACTTGTCACAGTTACATGATTTGCAAATATTTCTCCCATTTTGTAGGTTATTTTTCCCTTTTGTTAATGGTTTCTTTTGCTGTGCAGAAACTTTTTAGTTTGATACAGTCCCATTTGTTTATTTTTGGTTTTGTTGCCTTTGCTTTTGGTGTTAAATTAAAAAAAACATTGTATTTCTGCATTTCTTGAGATTATCAGATGATGTTTATCTTTCATTCTTTTACTGTGGTATATCATATGGATTGATTTATATATGTTGAACCATCCTTGCAACTGAAGGATCAATACAACTGGTCATGGTGTATGATCTTTTTAATATATTGTCAAATTTGGTTTGCAAATATTTTGTTGAGAATTTTTCAATCTATATATCCACAAGATATTGGTGTATAGTTTTCATGTAGTGTCCTTATCCAGCTTTGGGATCAAAGTAATGCTGGCCTTGTAAAATAATTTTGGAAGTATTATTTCCTCTTCAGTTTTTTTTAAAGTGTTTGAGAAGGACTGGTGTTAGTTATTCAAATGTTTGGTAGAGTTCACCAGAGAAACCATCTGATTCTGGGGTTTTCTCTACTGGGAGACTTCTGATTATGGATTCAATCTCCTTGCTTATTATTGATCTGTTCAGATTTTCTATTTCCTCATGATTCTTTCCTGGCAGGTTGTATGTTTCTTTGAATTAACCCATTTCCTTTAGGTTATCCAATTGGCATATAATTATTCTTCAGTCTTATGATTCTTTGTATTTCTGTGGTGTAAGTTGTAATATCTCTTCTTTCATTTCTGATTTTGAGTCCTTTTTCTTGGTGAGTCTAGCTGGTTTTGTCTATTTTGTTTATCTTTTCAAAAAACAAGTTCGTAGTTTTGTTGCTCTTTTCCATTGTGTATTACATCTCTGTTTCATTGATTTCTGCTCTGAAATGTATTTCTTTTATTAACTTTGGCCTTTGTTTGCTCTTCTTTTTGTAGTTCACTTAAGTGTAAAGGTATTTTCTTTTATTGAGTTATAGTCAGTTTACAATGCTGTGTCAATTTCCAGTGTAGAGTACAATTTTTCAGTTATACATGAACATACATATATTCATTGTCGCGTTCTTTTTCGCTGTGAGCTACCACAAGATCTTGTTTATATTTCCCTGTGCTACACAGAATAATCTTGTTTATCTATTCTGCATATGCCTGTCAGTATCTACAAATTTCAAACTCCCAGTCTGTCCCTTCTCACTCCCTTCCCCCTTGGCAACCACAAGTTTGTATTCTATGTCAACGAGTCTGTTTTGTTTTGTATTTATGTTCTTTTTGTTTTTTAGATTCCACATATGAGCGATCTCATATGGTATTTTTCTTTCTCTTTCTGGCTTACTTCACTTAGAATGACATTCTCCAGGAGCATCCATGTTGCTGCAAATGGCGTTATGTTGTCGGTTTTTATGGCTGAGTAGTATTCCATTGTATAAATATACCACCTCTTCTTTATCCAGTCACCTGTTGATGGACATTTAGGCTGTTTCCATGTTTTGGCTATTGTAAATAGTGCTGCTATGAACATTGGGGTGCAGGTGTCATCCTGAAGTAGATTTCCTTCTGGATACAAGCCCAGGAGTGGGATTCCTGGGTCATATGGTAAGTCTATTCCTAGTCTTTTGAGGAATCTCCACACTGTTTTCCACAGTGGCTGCATTCCCACCAGCAGTGCAGGAGGGTTCCTTTTTCTCCCCAGCATTTGTCATTTGTTGACTTTTGAATGATAGCCATTCTGACTGGTGTGAGGTGACACTTCATTGTAGTTATGATTTGCATTTCTCTGATAATTAGCAATATTGAGTATTTTTTCATGTGCCTATTGATCATTGTATTTCTTCCTTGGAGAATTGTATGTTTAGGTCTTCTGCCCATTTTTGGATTGGGTTGTTTTTTTCTTAGTAATTTGTATGAGCTGCTTATATATTCTGGAGATCAAGCCTTTGTCAGTTTCATCTTTTGCAAAAATTTTCTCCCATTCCATAGGTTGTCGTTTTGTTTTGCTTATGGTTTCCTTTGCTGTGCAGAAGCTTGTAAGTTTCATCAGGTCCCATTTGTTTATTCTTGCTTTTATTTCTTCTAGGAGAAAATTTTTGAGATGTATGTCAGATAATGTTTTGCCTATATATCCCTCTAGGAGGTTTATTGTATCTTATCTTATGTTTAAGTCTTTGATCCCTTTTGAGTTGATTTTTGTGTATGGTGTAAGGGAGTGTTCTAGCTTCATTGATTTACATGCTGCTGTCCAGTTTTCCCAACACCATTTGCTGAAGAGACTGTCTTTATTCCATTGTATATTCTTGCCTCCTTTGTCAAAGATGAGTTGATCAAAAGTTTGTGGGTTCATTTCTGGGCTCTCTATTCTGTTCCATTGGTGTGTATGTCTGTTTTTGTACCAATACCATGGTGTCTTGATGACTGTAGCTCTATAGTATTGTGTGAAGTCTGGGAGAGTTATTCCTCTAGCCTCTTTCTTTTTCTTCAGTGATGCTCTGGCAATTCTAGGTCTTGTGGTTCCATACACATTTTATTACGTTTTGTTCTAGTTCTGTGAAATATGTCCTGGGTAATTTGATAGGGATTGCATTAAATCTGTAGATTGCCTTGGGCAATGTGACCATTTTAATAGTATTGATTTTTCCAATCCAGGAGCATGGGATATCTTTCCATTTTTTAAAGTCTTCTTTAATATCCTTCATCAATGGTTTATAGTTTTCTGTGTATAATTCTTTCACCTCCTTGGTTAATTTATTCCTAGGTATTTTGTTAATTTGGGTGCTATTTTAAAGGGGATTGTTTGTTTTCTTTTCCTGTTGATTCATCATTAGTGTAAAGAAATGCAACTGATTTTTGTACGTTAATCTTGAACCTGCTACGTTGCTGAATTCTTCGATCAGCTCTAGTAGTTTTTGTGTGGACCTTTTAGGGTTTTCTATATATAGTATCATATCATCGGCATACAGTGACACTTTTACCTCTTCTTTTCCAATTTGGATCCCTTTTATTTCTCTCTCTTGCCTGATTGCTGTGGTGAGGACTTCCAAGACTATGTTGAATAGGAGTGGTGACTGTGGGCAGCCTTGTCTTGTCCCAGATTTTACTGGGAAGCTTTTGAGTTTTTCACCATTGAGTACTATGCTGGCTGTAGGTTTGTCATAGATAGCTTTTATTATGTTGAGATATGTTCCCTCTATACCCACTTTGGTGAGAGTTTTTATCATAAATGGGTGTTGAATTTTATCAAATGTTTTTTCTGCATCTATTGAGATGATCATGTGGTTTTTGTCCTTTCTCTTGTTGATGTGGTGTATTACATTGATTGATCTGCGTATGTTGAATCACCCTCGTGTCCCTGGGATGAACCCCACTTGACCATGATGTATAATCTTCTTTATGTGCTGTTGGATTCTATTTGCTAATATTTTGGTGAGGATTTTGGCATCTATCTTCATCATTGGTATTGGTCTGTAATTCTCTTTTTTGGTAGTGTCTTTGCCTGGTTTTGGTATCAGGGTGATGGTGGCTGCATAGAATGAGTTTGGGAGTATTCCCTCCTTTTCAAACTTCTTGAAGAGTTTGAGGAGGATTGGTATGAGTTCTTTGTATGTTTGCTAGAATTCCCCAGTGAAGCTGTCTGGTCCTGGACTTTTATTTGTAGGGAGGTTTTTTTTATTGCTAATTCGATTTCACTTCTAGTGATCGGTGTGTTCAAGTGGTCAGTTTCTTCTTGATTCAGTCTTGGTGGATTTATGTTTCCAGAAACTTGTCCATCTCCTCTAGGTTATCTATGTTGCTTCCATATAGTTTTTCATAATATTCTCAAATGATATTCTGTATTTCTATGTTATTTGTTGTAATTTCTCCATTTTCCTTTCTTATTTTGCTTATTTATGCTCTTTTTTCTTCTTTTTGAGTTTGGCCAGAGGTTTGTCGATTTTATTTATTTTCAGAGAACCAGCTTTTGGTTTGATTGGTTTTTCTTCTATTTTTTTAAATCTTAAATATTTTATCTATTTCCTCCCTGATCTTTATTATTTCCTTCCTTCTGCTTTTTTTTTTTTGCTCTTATTTTTCTAATTCTTTTAGCGGGTGGGTTAGATTGTTTATTTGAGATTGTTCTTTTTTGAGGAAGGCCTGTATCACTATAAACTTCCCTCTTAGCACAGCTTTTGCTGTGTCCCATAAATTTTGTGTGGTTGTGTTTTCATTGCCATTTGTCTCAAGGTGTTTTTTAATTTCAACTTTGATTTCATCATTGACCCATTGGTTTTTTTTTTGTAGCATGCTGTTTCATCTCCATGCTGTCCTTTTTTTCTCCTTTGTTTTTCTGAGTTGATGTCTAGTTTCATGGCATTGTGGTCAGTAAAGATGCTTGAGATAATTTCTATCTTCTTAAAATTGTTGAGGCTTCTTTTGTGCCTAAGTAGATGATAAAGCCTAGAAAATGTTCCATGTGCAGTTGAAAAGAATGTATATCCTATTTTTGGGGGTGTAATGCTCTGAAAATATCCACCAAGTCTAATTTTTCTATTGTAATTTCTGTAGCCTAATTTATTTTCTGTCTGGAAGATCTGTCTAGTGATGTTACTGTGGTGGTAAGATCTCCAACAATGATTGTATTCCCATCAGTTTCCCCCTTTATCTCTGTTAGTAGTTGCTCCGTGTACTTAAGTGCCCCTGTATTGGGTGCATATGTATTAATGAGTGTAATATCTTCATCTTGTATTACTCCTTTAATTATTATATAATGTCCTTCTTTATCTTTCTTTAGGGCCTTTGTTTTAAAGTCTATTTTGTCTGAAATCAGTACTGCAACACCTGCTTTCTTAGGTTTTCTATTTGCATGGGCTATCCTTTTCCATCGTTTCACTCTCAATCTGTATGTGTCCTTCTCCTTAAAGTGGGTCTCTTGTATGCAGCCTATTGAAGGTTCTTGCTTTATTGTCCAATCTGCCACTCTGTCTTTTGACTGGAGTATTTAGTCCATTGACATTTACAGTAATTAATGATAGATGTGTGTTTATTGCCATTTTGAACTTATTTTTGCAGTTGATTTGGCATTTTCTTTTTGTTCCTTTCTTCCTTTTGTGGTTTGGTAATTTTCCTTTGTATTATCTTGGATTTTATTTAGTTTTTGTGACTCTATTGTAAGTTTTTGGCTTGTGGTCACCCTTTTTTAAAGTCTATTAACCCATTACTATAATTGAAACATGAAACAGATAGTAATAGAAGCTCAAACCTATGGTACGAAGAACAAAAAATTTAAAAAAGAAAAAGACTCTGTTTTCTTGCTTCCCTCTCCCACTCTTAATGATTTAGCTGTCTTCTTTTACAATTTTGTTTATTCTATTTGTAATTCATGGTAGTTTTCACCTTTCTAGTTATGAGTTTCTCATTTCTGTAGCATCCTGCTGCTTTTCTATTTATAGTAGACCTTTCAATATTAGTTTTAGCATAGGTTTAGGGTTGCTAAAACTGTTCTAGTTTTTTCTTATCTGTGAAGTTCTTTATCTCTCCTTCTATTCTAAAGGATAGCTTTGCTGGATAGAGTATCCTAGGCTGCATCTTTTTTTCATTCAGGACTTTGAATATATCTTGCCACTCCCTTCTGGCCTGTAGTGTTTGTGTAGAGAAATCAGCTGAGAGCCTTATGGGGGTTCCCTTGTAACTCACTCTTTGCTTTTCTCTTGCTGCCTTTAGGATCATTTCTTAATCCTTGACTCTGGCCATCCTGGTTATGATATGTGTTGGTGTGGGTATGTTTGGGACCCTGTGAGCCTCCTGTACTTGGATATCTGATTCCTTCTTTAGGTTTGGGAAGTTTTCAGTCATAATTTCTACAAATACCTTTTCAATCCCCTTTGTTCTTTCTCCCCCTTTTGGAACCTCTATTATGCGTAGATTGGCACACTTTATATTATCCCATAGGTCCCTTATATTGTTTTCATTGTTTTTTATTTGTTTTTCTCTCAGCTGTTCTGATTGGGTGCTTTCTGGTGTCCTGTTTTCTAGGTCACTTATTCGTTCCTCTGCATTATCTAGCCTGCTTTGTACAGCCTTTAGGTCAGCTCTCATCTCAGCCAATGAGTTTACCAATTCTATTTGGCTTTTCTTTATAGCTGCAATTTCATTTTTGACATTTTATATCTCTAAACACTATCTGTGTTAGTTCCTTCAGTACTTTGATCACTGCTTTTTTGAAATCTTGATCTAGCAGTCCATCAAGGTCTATTTCATTGATGGTTCTTTCAGGGGATTTCTCTTGGTCTTTTAATTGGGAGTGGTTCCTCTGCTTCTTCATGTCACTCCTATCTCTCTGGCACTGTGGCTTAAGGAGTATCAGTTATCTGTTGTGGTCTTTAAGGAGTTTATCTATCTAAAGAATATGCAGGAATAAACAGATTCGTGATGTCTTTGTCTTTTGAAGAGGGCGATGGGTGCTCTGGTTGGCTGGGTGTGTCTGTAGATGTGAGTGTTGGTGGGAGAGGGTGAACTATGAGTGTCCTACTCTGCCATGTTGGCTGATCCCCGACATTTTTTTTTTTCTTGATGCAGGCATTTATTGTCATGAACTTCCCTCACAGAACTGCTTTTGCTGCATCTCATAACTTTTGTACATGGTATTTACATTTGTCTTAAGGTATGTTTTTAAGTTTCTTTTGATTTTTTTCATCAATTCAATTGTAGTTCAGTGGTATGTTGCTAATCTTTACCTGCTTGTGAGTTTTCTAGTTTTATTCTTGTCTTTGATTTCTGGTTTCATAACACTGTAGTCAGAAAAGATGCTCAATATGATTTAAATCTTCCTAAAATTTATTGAGTCTTGTTTTGTGGCCTAACAAACATCATTCCTATGATGTATCCTAGAAAATGTTCCATGTGCATTTGAGAAGAATGTGTACTCTGTTGCTTTTGAATGGAATGTTCTGTATATGTGTATGTGATCTAATGTATGGTTCAAGTCCAATGCTTCCTTATTGACTTTTCTGTCTGGATAATCTATCCATTGATATAAGAGTGGTATTAAAGTCCCACACTACTATTGTATTGCTATCTCTTCCCTTTAGGTCTGTTAATATTTGCGTTATATATTTAGGTGTCCCTATGTTGGGTGCATAAATATTTATAAATGTTAGAGTCCTGTTTGACCTTTTAATTATTATGTGATAGTCTTCTTTGTGTCTCATTATAGTCTTTGTTTCATAGTCTGTTTTGCTTGATAGAAGTATAGCTTTTCCCAGGTTTGTTTTGATTTTCATTTGCATGGACTATCTCTTTCCATCCCTTCAGTCTCAGTCTCTACAAGTAAAGTGAATCTATTCTAGGCAGCAAACAGGTGAGTCTTGCGGTTTTTTAATACATTTAGGCACTGCATAGATTCTGATTAGAGAACTTAGTCAATTTACATGTAAAGTACCTTTTTCATAGGTATGTACTTACTGCCACTTAAAATTGTTTTCTGTCTGTTTTGTAGTTCCTCTGTGCTTGTCTTATATGGCTCTCTCCCTTTGTCATTTGAAGATTGTAGTGTTATGCTTAGATTTATTTCTCTTTTGTGGTTACTGTGGTTTATGTTTTGATAACACAATTTACACCTTTTTACCTTGTATATCCATTAAGAAATTACTTTGGTTATTGTTATTTCTTACTACTTTTTTTTATTCTTCATACTAGATTTATAAGCTATTAGCCTGTCACTATTACAACATTAGAATATTCTGACTTGAACTACATATTATCTTTAATGGTGAAACTGTACTGTTACTAAGTAACACACTTTTGTTTAAAGAAGTCCCCTTTACGTTTCCGGGAGAGGGGGACTTACCCAGAAGGGAGATGTATTCAAAGTGTGTTATCATGATGTGTGATGTCTTTCTCCCCTTCCCCACTCCCTAATTTAAAGTAAAGTACCTGTCTTATAGACAGTATATGGTTAGGTCTGGCTTTTGTATACATTCTGATATTCTCTGACTTATATTGGACTGTACAGTCTATTATTGACATGGTTGGTTTTAGGTCTGCCATGTTATTATGTGCTGTGTATTTGGTATGTCTGGCTTGTTTTGTTCCCCTCTCTTACTTTCTTTTCGATTATTCCAGTATTTTTTAGAATTCCATTTCAGTGTATCTACTGGCATTTGCTGTGTCTTTCACTTATATTTTAATAGTTGATCGAGGTATTACAATATACATCATTAAGGGGTCACAGTCTACTTAGATGTAATATTGTACCACTTCATGTAAAATGCAGAAGTCTTACAATGATAAGTATAATAGCCAGGGGAGGGGTAAATGGACCTTATCATATGTATCTATATTTTCCAGAAGACACTCGGGAGAGAGTTCTGGGCTGGCAATCTTGAGGATGGCCTTAACGTGATGGACACAACATCACCATCATCACCATGGGGTAAGTAATGTGGCATAAAATACTTAGCCTGAATCTGATCATGCCTAGACAAGCAGGCAAATTGAAACTGAGAAACATTCTACAAAGCAACTGGCCTGACCTCTCCTACAGGCTATGAGGCTCAGCATCATACATCTAGATGCAAAGCTTGGCCCCTTACTGGATCCTGGATGAAAAAAGTAATACGCTATAAAGAATATTAGTGGCAGAGGGGGGATATTCGAGTTTAAATTGTATATTAGATAACAGTAGCAGTGTTAATTTCCTATTGTGATTATGTAAGACAGGATCTATATGTTAACACATCATTATGTATGAAACTTAATCTTTACTGAGTCAAACTATATATATATATATACACACACAGTATATATTCATTTGTATTTGTGTGTATAACGATGTTAACACATAGATAAACATAAACATGGTACTGAAAATAAAGCAAACATGGCAAAATGTTAAATTAATTGCAGTTCTGCCCTAAGTCTGAAATTATTCTACACTAAGAAGCTAAGGACCCTTTTAACATTGTGTAAAGTAAGCAAATAAGTACAATATAACATATTCTTTACAAAGTGATTGGGTAGAAGTGAAGGAGTCAGACTCCTGTGTACGTGACTAAATGAGCTAAAAGAAGCTAGACTGCTCATTTGTCTTTTTAAATAGAACTGAGGACACTGTCCCCTTTTAAAAATGTATACACGAGACAGACTTACCAGTGATGAGTATTATCATCCAATATGACTTCACTCATACATCTCTTTAAAAAGTTATTGGGGTTACAAAAAGAGTGCAACTCTACCAGAATATGGTTCAGCAACCCCCAGCCTTATCGCATGAGGATGCACACTCCATTTTTTACACACCTGTGTGCATCCTTCAAGAAGATGGTGGGTTCTTTTCCCTTCTTAAATGCAGTTGGCTCGTCCAGTTGGAAAAAACTCACCTTTGAATCCAGTCTTCTCAGAGAACAAATGTACTGACAACAGAGCCTATCTGTTTTATTTTGGCAAGTTCTCTCTTAGCCCAACTCAGCCACTGGAAAAAGCATTTCTGTCCTCCTGCCACAATCCTCTCAGCTCCACAAATCACCCAGCCCATGGCCGGATGGGTACTATAATTTGGGTGCTTTCATGGGCACACCGCCTTTTTGCCAGTCTTGACAGGCCTAAATAATTAATGCTTCTAAGCACCCGGGGCTCTGCGTCTCACCACTAAAATATGCAACTTAGTTTCACATACTTTGCTTAAGGGAAAAATCCTGCAGTAGGAAATAGCAGAGTACTAAAACTCCGTTTTTTGGGAATTCATAGACTTTACAAAGGCATGTAATATTTTTTTCATATGCTGTGCTGTCATTTATGGTCCCAACAGTCCACTAGCTCTCACTTGGAGAAAGAGACTCGGACGCAGAGACTGCTCGCCGTCACCGACGTGTGGTAGAGCCGGGAAAACAGCGCCCAGTATTGCCTCCTTTTTCACAGTTTGAGTTCTCTAGTCTCAATGCCCTCATCTGCCTTCCTCAGTATCTTGAGGAATCTTTCCCCATTCCCGACAGCCCTGGCCTTCCCAGCACCAAGAGCCACACTGCTCGGCCTCAGTCACCTCCACGCAGCAGCAGTTCCCTGGGAGGCTACAGCTTAGACACACGCATCGCTGGAAAGTATTTTACTTCTTTGATGTCCAACTTCCGAATATTCCTGACCGTGGTCCCCTACCCTAATCTTCCACCCTAAAACTCACCGACACCTCTGACCTTTCCTTTTTGACTAGGCACTTCGCCTCTACAGTCTACTCTCATGGAAGATCTGAAGCATAAAATGAATTCAACACACCACGGTCCCAGGCAACAGAGCTTTAAGTGTGAATCAGACTCATGTTTCTTCCTTTCTGTGAGGTAAGGTCAGGAGGGTCAAGGGAACCCAGTTTAGGACCCGGGGTGGGGGGGGGGGAAGCATGGGGCTGACTCACTGCAGGCTCTTAAGAGGAAGAGAAAGGAGGGGGATGGACCGGTAAGCAGATGGCTGGCCACCCCTGTCATGGTCATTGTAACAATGGATTCATTACCACTTCAAAGTGCTTTACTTGTTCTGACCTTCTTTTATCTGCCTCATGAACTACTGGTTTTCTTAGAGCACAGTCCCAGGGAGAGAACACCACTGAAGAACGACACCAGGCCGTAGTGCCCATTTCCTCAACACACTTTTTCCCTGTGTTACTCGATAATGTTCCAACGGGGGGGTCTCTTCACTGTCTTCAAGCCATATTCATTTTCAGTATTACCTGACCTTTTCTTTCACTGGGGAAAAAAATCTCCAACTTCCCTTCTCTTAGCTGAAAATGCTTTCTCAGAAGTGGCTAATGCATGTAACAGTGATCCACTGAGCTGTAATTTATTTTCAGTGTGATTGAGCCCTTTGCCACATTTGACCTACTGCCCACATCTTCTTCCTTCAAGCTAAGCCTGCTGATGCAGCTGGACCACAGTGACTCCATTTTGTCACCTCCACCATCAGCCCCACCCCCGACATGCTTGAGCTGTAGCCTCCTCACAAGGAACATACCCAAGACGGATAACTTCCCTCTCAACTTTTTGAAAACAGGAAGAATGCCTTTTGCTGACAGATGGTTACTGGTCAGGAAACCTCTGGGGAAAGAAAAGCCCCCCGTTTCCATCCTTGCAGACATGCTCTGGCCGCTTTAAGTCCCCCTGCACCGCTTTCCGTGGCAGGGAGTGCAGCCGGGAATGCTTTGGGATCACCGTTCACCTGATCCTACCTGTGTGTAAGTTACTGCAATAAACTTCGTATTTCTTATTTTACAGAGTTGCCTGTTTCATCTGTCAGTCTTAAAGTTCCTTCTCCGTTTGGAGGCTATTACTTTATTCTCCAACTTCCAACACTGCTCCGCACTACTTCGCTACCCCATCACCCAAACGGAGGTCCTCTCCAGGGTACTGTATTCAGGCACCTTTGTTGTCTATTGCTCATCTCTCACCTTTCAGCTATCAGTTCTGTGGAGGTCTCTCTCCAGTCTCTGCAGACTGCCCGTTGACCACTTCCTCAAACACAGTACTTCCACATTCAAAAGGATCACTACCTTCTTCCAACCAGCTCTTCTCCCCTCATTTCCTTTCCTCCACATTTTCCCGCCAGTCCCCTGGCCTTGGGTACCCTATTTTCAATTAAGTCTCACAGTCATCGCCTCCCATCCCAGACATCTCTCAAGCACGGGTCCTCAGAACCCCCATACCTTGCCCTTTGTGATTGCGTCCTAACTAGTCTCCGCTGATAAACAGTTTACTTTAGGACAGAGAAAGCTGCTGGAATCCTTTCTTTTTAAGGTATTTCTTACCTGCTAAGTGTATTTTAGTGGCTCCCTGACACTGACCAAACATCTCTGTCCAACAGTCATGTCACTATAATGTGACCCCAACCTTCTTCTGTAGCCGTCCTTCCCCCCACTTCCTGCTTGGACCCTATCTTTCTACTAACTGGACCACTGGCTCTTTCCAGCCCACGGCCCTGGTCTCTAAATTTTCAGTTACACTACCCCTTTTTTGGCGTATGCCCAGTTTCTATTCCATCTTCCAGAACCCTTCACAAATATCAGTTCCTCAGAAAAGCCGCCTCTGGTCTCCAAAATCCACGAAAGTTTAATACCACGCTGCCTTGTTTTGAGTAACTGAGTAGCCAGCCCTTTAAGGGCTGTAACAGTGTCTCCATCTTTGTACCCCTAAGGCATTTACGACAATGCCTGGTCCAGAACTGATACTGGATAATTTACTGGATGATTAAAACCTCTGAGCAAACAGTGCACCATTTCCAGCCCTTAAGAGAGAACAAACTCCAAGAGCAGCAAAGACGGACACTCACCCATGGATTCTGAAGTTTGACTGCCAACCACCCGGAGCAGCATAGGCTGACTGCTGTCGGACCTCTGAAGAGAGGTAGAAGGGGAGGACACTGTTGTACCGTTCACCTTGGCCTCTGCCTGGGGCTAAGGCATCCAAAAGAAAATAGAATTATTATTTTTCATAATAAACACACAAATATATAAACATAAACCTATTATAGATACTCAAGACTCAGAAATTATGAGCTTTCCTACTTAGAAACCTCCCAAAGATGGTTAAAATAGGGAAGTTTCACTGGTGATAAGCTCCACGGATACTGTCTTTGTACCTGAATTGTGTCCCCTTACAAGTTTGAAAAACATCACGGCTACAGTGGCATAAGATACATAAAAGTCATGAAAACAACTGAAAGACTTAGAAGGTCAGGGGAGAATGGTGAAATCATACGAGGCCACAAAAATGTAATGGAGAATTCATATTTCTATGAAGTATTAACTAATAAGACGGAGAGAACATACCTGAAAATTTAAAATTCCCAGAAAAGTCAGGACTATGTACAGGTAAGGTAGGGCCTCCTACAATGCAGTAGCCTGCTGCATTTTTCATGGAGACTTAAAAAATTATGTTTTAGGGATTATCAAAAGAAAAAACCCAAAGACATACCAGAAAATAAGACTAATTGCAAAAAAGAGTTCCACTTCAAGAGGCAAAATTTTCACTTTTACATAACTAGTGGAAACCTTTCGGTATTTTTTTCCAACATGAATTTTCAATCGGTCAAATACACATTTATGCAGGAAATAATCTGGAGTAAATATAAAAAGACATGCTAGTTTTCCTACTTTTTTTTTATGTCCCTGATATGTAGCACTTCGCTAGCACATACCAAGGTACTGAACGAACTGATGCTCGCTGCATTTCTGAAAAGGACTCAGAGTTCTACATTATAGTTTTAAGAGAGGAAAGTAAATTTTGGTGACTATCTCGTGTTAGAGAGCTGCAGGTCTCACTTGCTCCAGGAGCTGCCTGAGCCTGTGTAGCTGTGACTCCAGCTGTTTATTGTGGTCTTCTAGGATCTGCATCCTGGCTTCCAGGCGGCCTTTGTGTTGACGCAGCAGCTTGGCCTCAGCAATGAGCTCAGCATCCCGGGGACTCTGGGGAGAGGTGGGCATCATTTCAGGAGGGGACGGCAGTGGGGACAGGCCTTTATGTTCATGCTGCTGCTTGAGACGATCATATTCTGCTTGCAGATTCCTGTTTGGCATCAAAGAAGTACAAAAAAAGAAAAGAAAAGGAAAAAACCCTGAATATCATCACCAGATTTCTTATAAAATGCCAGAGAGATATATCTGACCACCACCAAACACAGTAGCAAGCAAAAGAGAGGCACTTAATGAATGGTTTTTATGATGACGATTTTAGCAATGCTAGGGAAAAAAAAAATTGAAGCGTCTGGTGTGTGTGAGGGGAGATGCTTTTCAATCTTTGATTTATACTAAAAGCCTTATGAGTGCTATGTTTACATAATGAAGCAGCAAAGGAGTTCATCATTTTGTAAATATTTCCTAATAACGTCATAAGATTATAATTCTTATACCTCTATCAACACTTTGGTTTACTTAAAAAAAATCGACTATTTTCAACAGCAATGTATAAGAACACAGTAAGAGTGTACCCATGTACCGACCACACGGCTTTAATAAATTTAACCTTTGCCATATTTCCTTCAAAAATTTTTGAAGACATAAAATATGACAGTTCAAGCAGAAGCTTCTCCATGTACTCTCCCTAATATGGTACCAGTCCCCCCACCACCAATGTCCCCAAGGAGATAATGCCATCCTGAATTCTACGTCCATCATTACCATGAGTGCATCCACAAACCCTAGGTTGAACTTAATAGAGATGCTGATAGTCAGCTTTTTTTTAAGCTACAAAAATGGCCATTTCACGTGATTAAATCTAATAGCATCATTTTGCGTGTTCTTAAACTTTATGTCTAAGAACTTTAAGAACGTACATACCATTCTAAGAGTTGCTTTTTGCCTTCAAGACCGTTTTGGAGATTTATCCATGTTGACACATAATAGTTCATGATTTTACCTGCTGTAAGATATTATTCTGCTGCTTGAATATGCCAACAACATTCTCCTGTCAATGAACATTAGGTTGTTTCCAATTTTTCACTATTACAAACAATGACGCAATAAACTTCCTTCTACCTGTCTCCTTGGGTACCTGTTTAAGAGATTCTTTACAAAATATACATAGATGTGAAATTGTTGGGTTCTGGCAACATCTTCAACATTGCTACAGATCACCAAATTGCTCCCCCAAGTGGCTTTATACCAATTCATTCTCCCAGCAGAAGTGAGTGAGAGTCTCCATTTGGCCACATCTCATGATATACTTCGTGTTACCAAACATTGAAGTTCTGGGTCATGGGTGCATTTTAATGAGCACATCTCTGATTACTGATGAGGCTGGACTTCTTTCATGTTAAATGGCTTCTTATGTTTCCTTAATCTATTTCCCTACGGGATTGTCTTTTTCTAGTTCCAGTTCTGGATGTGTTCTACATGCTTATCCTTTGCCCGTTATGTGCACAGCAAATATCTCCTACCCGTGTGTTAGCACAGCTTATCTTTAGTCATAGCATCCTACTGCACAATAATTTTTAATTTCAAAATAGTCCTCCATGTTTTCTGGTTTTTATGTTTTGTTTAGGAAAATCTTCCTTACACTTATACTTTGAAGGTTAAAATTTTGTTCTTCACATTTAGGACTTTAATTTACCCAGAATCTTCTGTGCTTGGTGTGAACATAAAACCTTATTTTACCCCCCGCACAAAGATAACTTCCTAAGCTAGCCCATTTAATTGTATAGTCCACCTTTCCCCCACTGATTTCTATGGTATTTCTACAATACATCCAGCATCCAGAAGTACACTAGTGTGCTTCTGAGCAATTCTCTTCTGCTTGTTTATCTGTGTCCCTGTGCAGATTCCACACTATGTATTTAAATACACTGCTGTCTGGCAGGCCCTCTCAGTCCCACTTGTTCTGCCTCCAAATTGTCTTGGCTCTTCAGATCTATCTGATTATGCCTATGATTTTAGTGTCAAAATTTCCTATTTCATGAGAATCCTTGTTGAAATCTGGTGCTTGAATCACATTGAATGTATAAATTAAACTGGGAAGAACTGACTTCGTGTTATTGAGTCTTCACATCCAGGAACGTGGTGAAGCTCTTCAGTTATTCTAGTCTCCTTGTATGTCCGTTAATGTTCTGTAACTTACTGTGGATTTTCCTCTAGCTTTTCAGTTTGAATGCTTAAGTCATTTCTTTTTTCTTTTTATGCTTCTTAATAAGTACATTTAGGGTTATAGATTTCCTTCTTGCTTTAGAATTGCTGAGAATGCATTTCCGATTAAGGACACTTCTGTCTTTTGATACCCAGTGACTGATTAGAACTCTTGATATGTTTCTTCTAGTTATGATAAGTACCAAAATAAGAGGAAAGATTTCTGTTCTTCACAGATGACATTTTATCAGGTGAGAGAATGTCCTATCCACAAATGTGGGAGATCTCTATCTACAAGAAAAGACATGCGACGCAAGTGGTGGGTCGGCAAGAAGGGTTTTCCCATTGTCCAGTTTGAGAAAGGAAGACAGTCTCATAACCAGGTTTCCTGTTAGTGACATGGGATCTTCTGTTGTTTCGTACCTGGAATGAACGTTCCGCAGGGGATGGCTTGTCTTCCAAGATGCCCAGTTTTAAAATGGTCACTCTCTACATGGAAGATTTTATTTCAATCCAATCTGTGCTGTCTTTTGTTTGTTTAAAGCTCTACCCTGTACCTAACGTTACAAGTTTTCTAGGAATTTGTTTAAAGTCATGCAGGAAAATCTATGATCTTTTCCATTTACAGGAAATGTAATCTCCTATCTGTATTGATTAAAATCCTACTTGCTATCAATCTTCAAGGAGAGTTATATGTGCAGTTTGTTTCACAGCAATCTGCGTTGACAAAGCAGTAATAAGAAATTTATCAAAATAAGTTTTCCCTTGGCCAGATTCTGCACATCGGTCCTCTGGGTGTGAACCAGTGTACGTAGTTGTTCACATTAATTACATCCCATTTCTGACCATTTAAATGATAATTACCTAAATGTTGTCATGAATCTGAAGCAGCATCCAGTGTTCACAAGGTTTCATTTGATAGGAATTATCTTTTACTTTTTTTCCATTGAAGTATTGACTATAAGAAATCCACCTTCACTGAAATATCCCAACTGATGACATCTTTTTATGGACTCCTCTTCAGAATTCTTCTATCAGATCGGGTCACCCACGAAATCCTTTTTGAAAGCTGTCTTTTTTTTTTTTTTTTTTTTTTTTTTTTTTTGGAAAACGGTGTCTTTAGACATGGACTTCAGGATAGTACAACAAATGATTATTGTCTTCCTGCCTGCTTTTCACAGGGTCACTGACAGGAGACTACCTTTTCTAGAGAGGTCTTCCTCTGGGTCAGGTTCTTCCACACAGCTCTCCTTTACTGAGTTATTTCTAAGTGTCCTTGTTTAGAAACCACGGTTTAAGCATATACAACACACTGCATTTCTGTTATGTTTTCCTGTGAAAAATATAACATTTGAACTCAGCCAGGGCTTCCCAAAGCTGAGTTGTAAAGAATACCAATTGCTCTACACAGGCCTTCCCAGATGTTTAAAATTTCTCTCTGGAGACCATTTCCTTAAAGGCTCACATCACTCCAGTTCTGGAAGATTCTCAGCTCTTACAGCTTCACATACTGCTTCTCTGCATCTCCATTCTCTTCTTCTGAAACTTCTACCAGGTATATTTTCAAGCCTTGTGGTCACTCCCCCATTTTTCTTTATTACCGATTTCTGTTTATCTGTTTTTTTAAATATTATATAAAGTCCTCAGAATCATCTTTTAATTTCCTTTGACTGGGTGCAGCCTAGAATTTATCTTGTCCTTTGAGTGCAGTAGCTTCACTGATTATAGTTCTTATTTCCAAAAATGGCTTTCAGATGCATCTGTTCTTCATTGCTTTGTTTCTTAATTTCTTGTTATCTTAATAAATAGTATTTCCTTAAGTATGTCTTAGAGGATCTTAAACATCCTTACAATTTTGGTTGTATTCTTCTATCATTTTATTTTCATCTAGGCTTAATTCAACTTTGGATAGTCAACTTGGAGGGACTGTCTTAAGTCTTTGTGTTTTGGGTATTACTATCGGGCATACCTCTACACCCACGGGCAGAATTACAACCTGAAAACCTAGCAGATGGCTGTTCTGGTCTACGTGGCATTATGGCAAGTCAAGTCAAACAGTGGCCAGAATTATGCATTCACCAACCGTCTACCTGTGATCATTGTGACTGAGCAAAAGGATGGGTGAGATGTAACTTTTGATCCTAATGGTGAATCAGTGTGTATCAAGTCCAGAGAAGTCTGTTGGGGAAATCAGGCCCATAAGTTAATTGGGACCTTTTGGGAAAGTTCATACGTATAGACAGCAACTTAGGAAGGTATGTAGGACTTACTGCACTCATGTAAAAATGAAATTTGCTTTCTGCTTCCAGCAAAAACTCTCCTCTGTCCTTCCCCTGCGGCTTGAACCTAGGACCTCCTGCTTGCCAGCCATGCTCTCTGCCCCTGAGCTACAGGCTCTCGCTAGCTACCTCAGTTTCCCCGAGTCAAGTCAGGTTTATCTCCCACAGCTGAAGGAGGATGCTGGGTCCCTGGTTCCTCAGGTGCAACCCAGGCTGAGGCACTAGGAATTCAGCACCGTTTGTTAGTTGAGGAGATAAAGGTGAGTGAGGGGAAACTCAGGTAGCTAGTGAGAGCCTGTAGGTTAGGGGTAGAGAGCTAGGACTAGTAAGCAGGAGGTTGTAGGTTCGAGGCAGGCAGAGAGGCAGAGAGGCAGAGAGGCAGAGAGGCAGAGAGGCAGAGAGGCAGAGAGGCAGAGAGGCAGAGAGGCAGAGAGGCAGAGAGGCAGAGAGGCAGAGAGGCAGAGAGGCAGAGAGGCAGAGAGGCAGAGAGGCAGAGAGGCAGAGAGGCAGAGAGGCAGAGAGGCAGAGAGGCAGAGAGGCAGAGAGGCAGAGAGGCAGAGAGGCAGAGAGGCAGAGAGGCAGAGAGGCAGAGAGGCAGAGAGGCAGAGAGGCAGAGAGGCAGAGAGGCAGAGAGGCAGAGAGGCAGAGAGGCAGAGAGGCAGAGAGGCAGAGAGGCAGAGAGGCAGAGAGGCAGAGAGGCAGAGAGGCAGAGAGGCAGAGAGGCAGAGAGGCAGAGAGGCAGAGAGGCAGAGAGGCAGAGAGGCAGAGAGGCAGAGAGGCAGAGAGGCAGAGAGGCAGAGAGGCAGAGAGGCAGAGAGGCAGAGAGGCAGAGAGGCAGAGAGGCAGAGAGGCAGAGAGGCAGAGAGGCAGAGAGGCAGAGAGGCAGAGAGGCAGAGAGGCAGAGAGGCAGAGAGGCAGAGAGGCAGAGAGGCAGAGAGGCAGAGAGGCAGAGAGGCAGAGAGGCAGAGAGGCAGAGAGGCAGAGAGGCAGAGAGGCAGAGAGGCAGAGAGGCAGAGAGGCAGAGAGGCAGAGAGGCAGAGAGGCAGAGAGGCAGAGAGGCAGAGAGGCAGAGAGGCAGAGAGGCAGAGAGGCAGAGAGGCAGAGAGGCAGAGAGGCAGAGAGGCAGAGAGGCAGAGAGGCAGAGAGGCAGAGAGGCAGAGAGGCAGAGAGGCAGAGAGGCAGAGAGGCAGAGAGGCAGAGAGGCAGAGAGGCAGAGAGGCAGAGAGGCAGAGAGGCAGAGAGGCAGAGAGGCAGAGAGGCAGAGAGGCAGAGAGGCAGAGAGGCAGAGAGGCAGAGAGGCAGAGAGGCAGAGAGGCAGAGAGGCAGAGAGGCAGAGAGGCAGAGAGGCAGAGAGGCAGAGAGGCAGAGAGGCAGAGAGGCAGAGAGGCAGAGAGGCAGAGAGGCAGAGAGGCAGAGAGGCAGAGAGGCAGAGAGGCAGAGAGGCAGAGAGGCAGAGAGGCAGAGAGGCAGAGAGGCAGAGAGGCAGAGAGGCAGAGAGGCAGAGAGGCAGAGAGGCAGAGAGGCAGAGAGGCAGAGAGGCAGAGAGGCAGAGAGGCAGAGAGGCAGAGAGGCAGAGAGGCAGAGAGGCAGAGAGGCAGAGAGGCAGAGAGGCAGAGAGGCAGAGAGGCAGAGAGGCAGAGAGGCAGAGAGGCAGAGAGGCAGAGAGGCAGAGAGGCAGAGAGGCAGAGAGGCAGAGAGGCAGAGAGGCAGAGAGGCAGAGAGGCAGAGAGGCAGAGAGGCAGAGAGGCAGAGAGGCAGAGAGGCAGAGAGGCAGAGAGGCAGAGAGGCAGAGAGGCAGAGAGGCAGAGAGGCAGAGAGGCAGAGAGGCAGAGAGGCAGAGAGGCAGAGAGGCAGAGAGGCAGAGAGGCAGAGAGGCAGAGAGGCAGAGAGGCAGAGAGGCAGAGAGGCAGAGAGGCAGAGAGGCAGAGAGGCAGAGAGGCAGAGAGGCAGAGAGGCAGAGAGGCAGAGAGGCAGAGAGGCAGAGAGGCAGAGAGGCAGAGAGGCAGAGAGGCAGAGAGGCAGAGAGGCAGAGAGGCAGAGAGGCAGAGAGGCAGAGAGGCAGAGAGGCAGAGAGGCAGAGAGGCAGAGAGGCAGAGAGGCAGAGAGGCAGAGAGGCAGAGAGGCAGAGAGGCAGAGAGGCAGAGAGGCAGAGAGGCAGAGAGGCAGAGAGGCAGAGAGGCAGAGAGGCAGAGAGGCAGAGAGGCAGAGAGGCAGAGAGGCAGAGAGGCAGAGAGGCAGAGAGGCAGAGAGGCAGAGAGGCAGAGAGGCAGAGAGGCAGAGAGGCAGAGAGGCAGAGAGGCAGAGAGGCAGAGAGGCAGAGAGGCAGAGAGGCAGAGAGGCAGAGAGGCAGAGAGGCAGAGAGGCAGAGAGGCAGAGAGGCAGAGAGGCAGAGAGGCAGAGAGGCAGAGAGGCAGAGAGGCAGAGAGGCAGAGAGGCAGAGAGGCAGAGAGGCAGAGAGGCAGAGAGGCAGAGAGGCAGAGAGGCAGAGAGGCAGAGAGGCAGAGAGGCAGAGAGGCAGAGAGGCAGAGAGGCAGAGAGGCAGAGAGGCAGAGAGGCAGAGAGGCAGAGAGGCAGAGAGGCAGAGAGGCAGAGAGGCAGAGAGGCAGAGAGGCAGAGAGGCAGAGAGGCAGAGAGGCAGAGAGGCAGAGAGGCAGAGAGGCAGAGAGGCAGAGAGGCAGAGAGGCAGAGAGGCAGAGAGGCAGAGAGGCAGAGAGGCAGAGAGGCAGAGAGGCAGAGAGGCAGAGAGGCAGAGAGGCAGAGAGGCAGAGAGGCAGAGAGGCAGAGAGGCAGAGAGGCAGAGAGGCAGAGAGGCAGAGAGGCAGAGAGGCAGAGAGGCAGAGAGGCAGAGAGGCAGAGAGGCAGAGAGGCAGAGAGGCAGAGAGGCAGAGAGGCAGAGAGGCAGAGAGGCAGAGAGGCAGAGAGGCAGAGAGGCAGAGAGGCAGAGAGGCAGAGAGGCAGAGAGGCAGAGAGGCAGAGAGGCAGAGAGGCAGAGAGGCAGAGAGGCAGAGAGGCAGAGAGGCAGAGAGGCAGAGAGGCAGAGAGGCAGAGAGGCAGAGAGGCAGAGAGGCAGAGAGGCAGAGAGGCAGAGAGGCAGAGAGGCAGAGAGGCAGAGAGGCAGAGAGGCAGAGAGGCAGAGAGGCAGAGAGGCAGAGAGGCAGAGAGGCAGAGAGGCAGAGAGGCAGAGAGGCAGAGAGGCAGAGAGGCAGAGAGGCAGAGAGGCAGAGAGGCAGAGAGGCAGAGAGGCAGAGAGGCAGGCGATCGCCTCTTCCCTTCCTCCCTCCTTTCTCCCTCCCTCCCTCCCTCCCTCCTTTCTTCCTTCCTCGCCTCCTCCCTCCCTCCCTCCCTCCC
Source organism: Camelus dromedarius (assembly GCF_036321535.1). Classification (NCBI taxonomy): domain Eukaryota; kingdom Metazoa; phylum Chordata; class Mammalia; order Artiodactyla; family Camelidae; genus Camelus; species Camelus dromedarius. The sequence goes on along the minus strand of NC_087472.1, from coordinate 90,827,894 downwards.
TCTTTCCTTTCTTTCTTCCTCGCCTCTTCCCTCCCTCCCTCAGGCACATTCTGAAAGGGATAGGGTGTGTTTCCTGTTTCCCTCTCCTTCTGAACTTGCTTCTGTCAAGTGCTTTTATGGCTGTTCCCACTCGGAGCAGGGCCTCTAGTCTGGAGCTACGTCTTATCTTGGTAATTTGCAGCTCCTGCATTGAGCGATACGAAGGCACTGACTGCTAATTTCATCTCCAGGCAGCGTGGTTCAGCTGCTTGTTTCAAGGCTGTGATGCTCCCCTTCTCAACCACCACACTCTTCACTTCTTTTCCAGGCTCTACTCATTAGGTCCATGGCTACACATGAGCTGTAGTCCCCTGCCACAGTCCAAATTGTTTTTTTTTTTTCATTTTCCTTTCAAGTATAAGTGGGTTAGTATGTGTCTCTCCAGATGTGTTTTTGTGGGGCCCTGATTTCAAATTCCTGGCTCTGTGTCCCCACCTGGTGAGAAGAATTTAATCCCTGTTACTAGAGCAGGAGTTGACAGTCCACCAAGGTAGCCCCACACACTGCTCACCCTGTCCTGTTGGCCATACCTCCCCGTTTCTGGCCCACAGAGATGTTCATCTTGTTTTGCAGCTCAGCTGTGGTGTTCTCATTTTTTTTCCACTCCATATATTACATACTACTGGATAAACGGCAGAAGCAGAAGAAGATGCCTTAAATTGAAAACTAACGGTATCTTCATCAGAAGCCTACCAGGACATGTTGATTATGTAGATGTCTGGTCAAGGTTCCCTTAGTACTCATTCAAATCTCAATTTACCAAAACAGGGTTCAATGAGCCAAACAAGTGCCGTTTCCTAAACAAATATGTGACAAACATACACTTTCTATTATGCTCAATAACCAACTTGATTTTGAGGAACTAGTTTTTCCTCCTGAAGCTCTCAGGTGGGACAAGCTGTTAGGTTAAAGGTCTGAAAAGCCAGAAATAGCACCAGAAATAGCACAAAAGAAATATCTCGGCCAGAAACCAAGTAAAATACAAAGTTCTTTAAGTCTAAATTCTCTTTTACAGGTATTTATAAATTTTCATGAAGATTATCAAGAAAAATGAATGTTCAAAGGGTTGAACTAGAGATAACGTTTACTAAACATTTCCTAATACATGTGGTCATCGTTATAGAGCTGTGTTAGGGGTTACAAAACGAAGCCATTTAGCCCTTATGAATTAAGTTGTCTCCTTATATTTAAAAACATCTATGTCAAGACCTTTTCAAGTATATCATAATGCTAGTTTTTTGGGATGCAATATTTATAAAGCACATAGGGGATATCATTCCCACAAAAGATCAGTGAGATACTTAACACTGTTCCAAGGTGAGTGGTTTTAAACCTTAACCACAAGTGCACAATCTGCTCATTATAACAGTCGGCTGTCAATTTATATTGCTACCAATATATATTTTGCTATTCTTGAAGTTACACATGTACATTTCACCCCTGTTGATTCTCTAACTGTTGGAATGTATTTGTGGAGTCATATCAATACACAGGAATATATGTCAGGGATCAGACAATTACTCCACGGAGAATATATTTATGTCCTTGATTATCTTGTAAATCATATTTCTCTGGTAGCTCCCTAAAGAACACTAATTCAAATTCACTTCACATGGCGTCTGCCGCCACAATTTCTTCCTGTAACCACTCTTGCTAAAGAAGAAGTCTCCCATTCATTATTAATTTGTTATTCTCCATAGAGCTTACAAAAATCCCTCCATTCTACAACTATGTAGCTCTATCTGATTCATTTTGTGTCATCACACGTATAAGCGTGGTTGTCCAGATACAAAGTTACGCTCATCTTTCTCAACTAGCTAATGGATATAAGAGATGACTCAAATTGGCCTTACCTCTACCTGCTGAAAACATGACAGCATCTGGCCCGGCCAGTAGTCACAACTACCTACATGCTAGCTATAATAAAGAACATTACTTCAATCTTTCTGTAATCCTCTTAATTTACAGATGTCATGTGTTTTCATTGTAGGTTTTCTACTCTTTTAATGAAACGTCCCTACTGCATGTAATTATATAGTTGTATGAGGATCACTTTCCAGTGATCAAGGTCTTCTTAATAGTCTTATGTATTAAACTGTATATTAAAGCATGAACACGCACACAGGATCTATTTCATAAAGTGGGAACAACTACAAAGGTTTGCATCTAAAAAGATGAGACCCAGAGAAATCCAGCTTTAGCCTGATACAGTATTAAAAACAGCTAAATCATATCCACCAATCTGGATTCAGGCAAATGTAGTAAATCATACAGAACTATTACAGCAACTATAAATCTAGGAAATTAGCACTTTCTAAAAAAAAGAGGAAGACAAATTCCACAAGCATGAGGTATTTAAAAAACTGGAAATTGCACAGCGCCTTTTCCAATTATAATTAAAATATTTAAAGCAATACTGTAAAATTGTATCTAACACAGTCAAAAATACCCCTAAACTAGATGGAAAGAGACATTAATATGCCTTGGCACTCCCATTGTTAATTAAGGAGATGCTCACAGGGTGGGAAGTAAAAGTATGCATATTTTAGGTCTGCCTTAAGCAAAATAGTAAAAAATGGCAGGAACCCCCAGGCTCCTGTCTCTAATCCTTGTCTCTTAATATTGTCCTCTTTTAATGCATTCCGAGCTCTTTATTTCCAACCCCTTTCCTACTGAATAAACCTTACTGGGATTTTATAATAATGTACCATTTCTTCCAGTGATATCTGCGCTTTAAAGGTGATGCTGAAGCATGTACAGAAAAATTAAGAATTTCTTTTTGGCACACTGCCCTTTTGGTGCCTTCTACCACCCATGGCTGAGGCGATAATTAGAATAGGGTTTGAGAGCATGGTTTTGGAGTCAGAAAGACCTTGACTGACAGCTAGGCTCTGTCACTTGCTGAAGCCAGACAACCGACTTCCACACTCATCCCATCAGTAGGATCGGTGAGCCACTGTGCTCTGTATTCCACACGAACAACTTGGTGAGAACCAGGCCCAGCCCGCTCTAAGCGTTCATAATTGTTATGACTTCTTTCTCTATATATTCTGTACTTCTTAGATTTGGAATCTCGGGTGTGCTGAAAGCTTCTTACCAAAAGAAAGACGTATTGAGCTTGACAGAAAATAATATATATATATATATATATATATATATATATATATATATATATATATATATATATATATATATATATAGTGCTTAGAAACTGAGTCATCATTTGCTCTCTCTAATTCTAGCCCCCTGCCCCACCATTCATTGTAGCTACCCCAGAATCTGGGAATTACTGTGTATCTTCCATCATCTGTGTTACAGTAAAGTGTATCAAAGCTGAGCATCTGGGCCAAATGAAATCACTGAGGCAATAAGATCGCTAGGATGAGATTTCCTTAGATTTGACCAAATCTGCTAGGCATGTGACAAAGTTATCAATTTTGGTCCATAGCTTACTGCTGTAATAAACTGTTCAGACCAAGTCTACAGAGTTCATAGATATACTCTATTCTCAAGCTATGCCCTTGACATATCTATCTATATCTTGTTTGAGTTCCATGAGACAGAACCTGAGAGTATTAACTGGCTTTAGGTATTTTTTATCTTCAGTGACTGAGACTTTTCTTTTCCACAAATTCCTGATCAGAGACTAACACAGCACTGTCTAATAATACATGTATTCATCAAAAGTTCAACACAAGAAGAGAAGAATGCATTAAAAAAAAACACAATCCTAACTGTTATACCTGGAAATAAGGAAGAGGAACAAAACCCAAGACAAAAAGGACACTGACTAGTCTTAACCATTCAAAAAGCACACTCTGATTGGGAAGGTTTCAGAAATAAGGAAGTGTAGTCCAGGAATAGTACCATTGGGGAAAGTGTGTTTCAGACAAATACAGTAAAACATCAAACTTTGTCTTTGGTCAGCAAAAAGCAGTAACAGTCTGTAGGAGAATCATAATTTTAAGTTTTGTGTGTCCCGGCTTGAGTCCCTCAAGAGTAGTTAGACTTGGCCTTAAGTTCTCCCAGTAAATTTATCCTGATGGCCTGTTTTTCACTTCCCGGCGTGCACTGCTGTGCACTTTTGCCACATCTGATCCTATGGATTCCTCTATTACAGTGACAGAAACTACAGGATCATTTAAAAAAAGTAAGTCCTTATACTCAGACACAAATGTTCATGGCCATATTATCCATAATAGCCAATAAGTGAAAACAACTGAAATGTCCATTCACTGCTGGATGAATTTAAGAAATGTATTTCCAAATGACAGAGTATCATTCACTAACAAAAATGAAGTACTAATAAAGGCGACAACATGGGTATCCTTTTAAAATATTCTGCTATGTGACAGAAGCCAGCTACAGATATATTGTATGATTCTATTTCCATGAAATGTCCAGAATAAGCAAATCCATAGAAACAAAGTAGATCATTGATTGTCTAGGGCTGGGGTGGTATTGCTTTGGGAGAAATGGAGAGTGACTGAAAATGAGTATGGGGTTTCTTTTTTGGGTGAGGAAATTGTCCTAAAATTGATAATGTGACAATGGTTGCACAACTCTGTGAATAACTAGTGACTTATACACTTTAAATGAGTGAATTGTATGTTAATTATATCTTGATAAAGCTCTTATAAAAACAAGTTCTAGATTTAAAATCCTATTTCTCATACTACAAAAAATATTTCCCCAGTGAGGTCAGTAACTTTCCAATGCTCTCTCCTACTATATGACGGAATCAAGTTCAATCCACGTACGTAAGAGAAAAATGGTGTGTATATGCCTGCAGACTTATCTACGTAGACACTTCTCACGATTTTCAGATGATGATTTTAAGAAAGAGCCTAAAAATAAGCCCAGAAAATGCTCCAGTCTGGGCTAACTTAAACAACTTCAATGTTTCCAGTTGAATGGAAAATGTTACGACAACCCAAAGAGGTATATTAAAGGATTTGTGGGAAGAACAACAACATAAGAAATGAGAAAAACAAGAAGACAGGTGAAAGTCAGCCAAAAAATCCAGCAGGGAACAGGAAACCTCCAAAGGGCATTCATCCATTCACTTAATCAACACATATTTCTACACCCAGCACTAGAGAGAGAAAGATACGTGAGACATGGTCCCTTTCCCTTCAAGAGCTCACCGTCTGGCATATGGGACAAACCTCACACTAATGCAAAAGGACCGGGAACTATGCTCAGGGCTAAAGCTGGAACTATAGGTTACTCCTATCTTTGAAATAATCACCCTGATTTACTAGGAAATTATAGAAAAAGGATCATATGGATTTACTTATAACCTGTAGTTAGCAGACAGAGTGGCACCAAAAGGTAACCCAGATTTTGGAGATACAGAAAAAGGCCAACTTTAATTATTAACATAGTAAAAATAAATAAATAAATAAATAAAGGTAGTCATCTGCAGCAGTATTAACACAGCAGGAAATCATTTCTAACTGGGTACAGCCAACTACAGTCACGCACACCAGGAGGTCCTTGGTCTTCTTTCCACATATATTCTCTTCCTAAGGAGGACCCTGTCCTTTCCCAAGGCTTCTAGCTCCTCTAAGCTCATGACCCCATCTCCCCAACCCACTACTCCTCAACCCAGACTTCCCTTCTAGACTCCAGATCTTTCTTTTTCAGTAGTCTCCTGGATGTCTCCATTAGCCATGGGTTCTGTGAACTTAAACTTGCTAAGCACCAAGTCACACAAGGTTGATTCACTGATCAGTTACCTCTAAAACTTCAGTGCCAGACAAAGAATCAGCTTCCGCAAGTGGCATTACACAGGACCATATACTAGCCACACATCTTTCAAACGTATACCTTAATCTGTCACGGAGATGAATGTTACCCCTGCATTCCTCTTAATATCTTCCCATGTGTTGATAACACACTTTTAGATCACAACCCAGGAGAGGCCTCAAGTAACAACTGGCCTTTGTATCTAACAACTTAAAAAGCAAAATCAAACAGTAACTGTGATAGAAACAAAGTTGCTGTCTTTGGTATAGACATCCTTTGAAATTCAATCAATTACCAAGAATTAAGCACTCCACTTAACAAGTTAACTTTGTAAAGTTACTGGTGGAAATTCTTTTTGGTAGTTTAATTACAAAGCCAGGCCACTCACAGTGGGATGCTCCATAAAAAAACTACATAGAATTTTCTATTGTTATGAGAGATGATTTAACACATATCTTTGAATTTTCCAGACTAAATCATTTTGGTCTCTGGGTTTCTAGGGCTTTACTACTAGAACAAATCAGAAGTTACTTTTGTGAGAAAAATCCAGGCTTCCTCTGCACAGGCATTAGAACAGACTTGAATTTCTTACCAAAGTAAGATCTACAGAACATTAGAATTGGGCTGAGGACAAGTATGTGCAACCAACGCTGGGTTAAACAAAACTAATCAAGTTTTTCCCGTATTCTTTAATGCAAATGCAGATTAATCAAGACTTTCCAGTACAACCATTTCCAAAGTTTATCTGTCTTTAGAATCAGTTTTCTTTAGATTATCTTAGAGGTATTCTGCAGAACACATTTTGGGCAACAGTGACCACCGTCTATGGAGAACTGTCATCATTTGTTTGGTCTTTAGTGGTAAGATAGCCACAATTAATAAAGGGCACTAGAGGCAGCCACATAAAATTTCCTTTGGTCTTTGTCATAAAAATACTGATAAGGACACTAGCCAGCAATCACACCAAGCATTAACACTGTTATGAGTCCAGGAATGCCTGAGTTTGAATCCAGGCCCCATGCCTTGCTAGCTGTATGACATGTCCTTCATACTCTGTGCCGCGGAGTCTTTATTTGGGAAACAGCCTCTTCTTCATAGGGTTGTTGTGAGGATTAAATAAGATCTTACATGTACTCAAAACAGTTCCGGTCCATAGCAAGCAGTCAAATGACAGCTATTTGTTTTTACTGTTATTTAGAGCCAAGAAAACTATGGTGTTTCCTTAGAAAATTGCATGCTTCTTTCATCCAACATTGAGAGAGAGACAAATCACTGTTTCCTCTTCTCCCCCTGCCTGCAGGGAACCTCAGACCGAATTTTAAACACAGTTATATCAACTAAGCCAATCTCTACTATGTTCACTGATTTACTGATTATATTTCAGGAATCTTACTACTAGGCTTTCTTTCTTCTTCTTCTTTTTTTTTTTAAATTCCTTCTTGGAAAGTGAATACATAAAATCAGTATAGGACATTTCCACTTGAATCTCCTTGGGCAAACAGAACTCAGTATGCCTAATACATAGTTCTTTTTCTCTATCCATTGACCTTGGCTAATCAGTAGCTTTTCTTGTGTGTTCTATGTTGTTTTGTTTTTTAATGATTATTTCCCAGTTCCCTCATTAAACAATTTCGTAACACGCAGTTCATCCCTTTCCCATCTCCCCTGGCCTCATTCATTCAGTGACCTTCCCGTTTCTTCATTCCTTCTTCACTTGCCTAAGATATTCTTAGTTCAGAACCTGTCCATCTTCCAATGAATGATTCCACTTTCCTTCTACCAATCTCCATGGCTTTAGCTCCCTGCCTGTAATTATTTTTCTCAATCATCCCCACCTCAAAAAACCTTCACTGATCAACTGCTTATAAAATAAAATCCAAACTCCTTTGTCTGACACATGAAGCCATTTAAACAGTGGGACTGCACCTACCACACCACTACTCTCTTGATCCTTTCATCTTGTGCTCTGGCCCCACATTGCTCGCTGCCCCAGCAGTCTGGAAAGCTCATCCTTACCCTCCACTCTCGCAGCCTGGAAAACTCCTATTCAATCTTTATCTTCAACTCTCTTTGTTAAAGTCTCTTCGATCCCTCACACAGAATTAATCCTTCACCTCTGTGCCCCTCGATCACTTGTAACACTGGGTTCTAATTAGTTCTTTATATTTTAATGCCTTTTTATTAAATTTTGAGCTCCAGGAGGGTAAGAACTAAGGCTTGTTCCTTTATATACTCCTGGCAGGTTGAAAAACCTGTTAAGCATTCACTAATTATCTGTTCAAGTGAATGGAATGATATCCTCAGGCCTGGAAAGTAACTAAGGAAACTTAACAGTACAGTCAATTCTATTATAGCAGGATGGTCTGGTAATAAAAGCCAAGAGGAGGATGAGGGTCTTCATGGAAGATCTAAAAAGGGAAACTGGATTTTAAGAATTTCAGCTTTTATCCAGCCTATTCTAGGAAGATGGCAGTTGTACCAGTAAGTTGTGAATATTATTCTCATTAGAGGGGTACTCTGGTTTCCCTGTGATATGAAGTAGTCTTCATAACTATCCAATCTCCTATGCCAAGATCCAGGCTCAGCGGACAATTTTATTTTGGTTTTCATCTCCAAGACATCTAAGACAGAGGACTCTAGAATGGAGTGACAACTCCAGTCTTTAAAAAATATATACATTCCCCATCTAAATAGATTTACTATTTGTACTTAAACCTCTCGCTGTTGCCCCAAAAAGATTTAATGCAACATAAATACACTTAGTATAACAAGACAGTTAAAAAGAGGGAGAATTTGGATAAAGGGGGAAATAAATTGCCATTCTGGGTAATCTATTTACATCCATGAATTGGATAGGATGAACTGGTCCCCTCCAGCTGTGATTAACTCTGGATAGACCGAAGGAGATCTAAGTATCGGATTGGTTAGTTAGAAACTGAGCCTCTGAAACATGGTGACCCCAGCCCGAGTAAGTGCCGTCCCTGCCTGGGGAGAGCTGAGGCGCTTGCCTCATGCACAGCTTATTAAATGCAATGGGTAGGCCCTTCCGCTTCCCTCCATACAGTGGCTTCTCTTGCCATGAAAGAGCCTGGTGGTCTGGGGGGAAACTAGCTCCCTTTATCTAAAAAGGCTCTGCATCGAGTGACTTTGGGTCCTGGACGTTTTATCATCGACAGTGTGGAAAATTACCTGAAAAGAGCAAGGGTGGAGAAATCCCCCTCCCTGTCATGTCCTGGAAAAAAAGATTACAACAAAAAACCATCCTTCCCCAAATGACTAAGGTAACGCTCAAGGATGCCCCACTGCTGACCGAAGACAAGGCTAGACACGAATCCTACTAATTCCCATCCTTTGCCTAATAAAGGATTACCTGAACTGTTTCATTCCCACTGATCAACTGGACAAAATGCTTGTTAATCAAACTGTGGCTAAGCATCCCTCCTTCCTCCGGGCCTCTGAACTTTGGCCCACTCTCAGCCTGGCCCAGGATGCCGGCCCTCCCGAGAGCTGACTGGGCTCAGGGCAAAAGAGCCTCCAGCTTTGTCACTCCTCTCTGTGAAAGAAAACCACTTTTTGCCTAACTCTTTACACACTTGCATGCTCCCTATGGCAATAGTCCCTCTCCCCACATGCAATAATCCTTTCAAATAAAGTCTCTCCTTACTAAAAAATGAAATAAAGAAATAAAAATAAAAAGGCGCTGCGGCCCTTTGCTTGGGGGCTCAAACTGCCAAGTGACATGAAGGCCCCGTTTCATTGCATTTCTTGTATACTCCTCTTTTCCCCCTAATCCAACTTAATAGCCATGTACAGACCAGCTGTCAGAATCTGTTTCTGTACTAATTACCAAGGATGTCTATTGGAAAGTTAACATTCAGTGTTATCTTCCTGGCCCCCCTTCCCTACCCTGAGTTCCTCACCTACAATGCTATTTTCTCAGGGGGCCCTTCTCCCACTCAAAACCATGCCTCCTCCTGTGCCCTGCTGCCCCTCTCCCTCCTGCCTCCTCTGGGAAGCTGCTCCTACCACTCCCATGCTCTCCTCCCCTCTTTTTCTGGCATATTCCTCCAGCACATGGAAAGAAATCAGGGATCTTTAAGTACCACCAGAAGACCAGTGGGAATACTACACAGCACTGTGTGAAATAATCCCCAAACCCACAAACATGTGTAAATATCTGCATACGTGGAGAATATCCTTGAAAGGGTACATGAGAAGCCAGAAAAGGTGGTGGCTGGGCTCCAGAGCTGGGAGCACCACAGCCAGGGGACAGGGCTGGAGAGAGGCTCACGGTTCTCCATATGCCTTCCGAATCCTTCAGATATCTCATACTCTGTGTGGATTAAAGGATCAAAGTAACTAAATAAACATTTTAATGTTTGCATCTTCCAGAGTTCTCCCAGGCCCAGTGCCCTCCATCAGCCACGCGCTCCCTGGGGAGATAAATTCACTCTCAGTTTCAACTTCATTGGTGAGCTGGTGCCTCACAGCTCTGTCCTCTCTGGCCCACACCTGTCCCGCAAGCTCCACAGCTCCCCTTCTCACTGTCAGACACGTGTACGTGGCTGAGTCACCGGCGCCTCAAACTCACCGTCTCCTGTAGCCCATTCACCACCTTCCAGCTACTCGACCCTTCAGGAGGGCCCTCTATCAACACGGCTGAGCGAAAGAACCAACCTGCCCCTACTCCTCCCGCATCGTCGGTCCCCGCTGCCAGCAACCACCGTCTCGCCAAGCACGGGCCGGAACTGGGACTGGTGCCTCCCCTCCCCAGACCCACGGAAGCAGCCAAACAGCTCAGCCCCTCCCCTAAAACAGCACTCAGATTCAGCCCATCCTCCCCATTTCTACAACCTTCCTTTAGGCCCTTACCATCTCTTTCCTGGGCTTCCACACTCATGCCCAGTTTGACTTCCTTCTTCCTGGATCGTGCTTTTCACGCTCACTCCCAACACAGCTGCCCGAGTGACGCATCGAAGTGTAAATCCAACAGCATGACTGCTGGCTGGCACCCAGGAGTGGCTCCCTGTACCAGGTGAGGAGCCGCAGCATGGCACCGTGTCCTTCCCCACCTGCCTGGTCTCATCTCCTCCCGCTTCTTGCCCTGTTACAGAAGTCACACATGGCTTGCGGTTTCCCAATCATGCGCTGCTGCTCCTCCCTGACACCCCTGTTTATGCTCCTTACTGCTTGGAACGCCCACTCCTGACCCCCTTCAGCTTCCCTTCCTCTTGGCCATCTCCTCACCACCATTTGAGACTCATACGAAGACCTAAGGAAGGAACACGGAATAAAGACGTCCTGAGACTGTGAAGACTGAAAACCACCAGCCCCAGGCTCAGTCACCCATCATTTACAAGGCAAAGCAACAGGATCACGATCTCCAGCTAGTTTAACTCAGTGGTACAAGTAACTGATCTAGAACTTCTCTGACCGTAACATTAACGATCTGTATAACCACTGGAGGAATGAAAAGGAGCAAGAGGAAACTCAGACTGAGGCTGCATCGTGACTGGTCACCCAAAAAAAGACACATGAAAGGTACTGAGTAGGTACTAAGAGCCTAGAGTCCCCCGTTGTCATGTTACATCTCCTAACAACTAGAATTAACTTTACGCTTCACAGCGGATCAGGTTAGCATTTACCCTCCGTTTAGACTTGGGAGCAACCTAATGAATTTGATGTGCAGGCAGCAGAATGAGAATGGGTTTTTGTCTCTCATAAAGGGTACCTTTTCATTGTTAGGGTCGTACATAGAATTTCAGAGCAAGTCTGAGTTCATTTAGACAGTGCAGAGAAAAATACGTCATAAGGTGCCACTACAGATTTAAGTCAGGAGATTGTAGGCTTTAATCTAGGCAGGAAAAAAGAAAACTTTTGCAACGCCAAGGATACACAATGGAGCAAATTCTCAACATCCAACTGGTCTACCAAACAGGTGAATCAGTTATCTGTGGTATGAGGGTGAGACACTATGCAGAAGTGAAACGTCAAAGATTGTCTAAGTCACTAGTCACTCAAATTTATGAGAGACACTATTGAGAAAATTCTAAGCTTTTGCTCAGAGCTTCCGCCTTATCTTTGTGGCATAAGCCAAGAATCAGAGAATGCCAGTGGGGGGGAGACACGCAGGGCTTAGGATTTAGAAAATGAATTTTGAACGTTCTAAATTTATGACAAAGCAATGCTTGGCGCTAATCAAAGAAGTTTGTAACAGGGACGTATTCTGAAAAGCAAGCAGAAGAAAAGCTTTCAAAAGGCTTTTCTCTATGAAATTAGGTTGTAAAAAGAATTTCAGCCAAAAGTACATGCATGAGTGCTACAAGGAAAATAAATTCAGCTTCATTTCAATTCATTTATTCATTAACTTATTCAACAAATATTTATTGAATGCTCCATGCAACAATTGGGAGAAATGGAATTCTAAAGACAGAGATAAGACACCCCTGAGACACTTCCTAATTAGCCACTTCCTGTTTTCAAGGGGATGGTGGGGAGGGGTCATGAATAAGAATAACAGAATTCAATAAGATGTCTGGTCAGGAATTGTGATCTCCAAGCCTCTTTCCTTTGCTAAGTGTCATTTGGAGACAAGTTCTTCCTACAGAATAAAGGAACACAAAATACACAGATATAGTAAGTACATGTCCGAAGGACATGGGACACTCCCAATTTTAAATATTCTTCCCCGTTTTCTCTAAAAGCATGCTTGGAGTTGTCATATTATGTAGCCCATCTGACTTGGGAAATACAGCCAGCTTGGCAGGCACTGAGGGCGGTGCATCTAATGACCTCCCATGGATTCTCTCAGCGGAAAGACAGGAAATGGTGAACTAAAGGCTCCTTAAGCAACACTGAATTCAAGGACCATGAAGGCAAAGCTATGGCTCTGAAGCTCTTTGAGAAGAAATGCAAGACAACAGGAGAGGAAGAGCAAAGGGAAGCAGACCGGCTACTTCCAGGAGGGGAGCTCTGCAGAGATATTTCTTTGGGATTTGAGAGGAAGTGAAAATGTGATAAAGTAGACAGAGAAAGAAGGAAGGTCATCCTGACCTTTACTTGAGGGTCAAGATAACTTACAGAAAGATTTTCATTAACAGCAGGTTCTTCATTTTGGACCTTTACGCAGCCCTGGTGTAATTTATTTTTTCTTTCAGAGAATAAACCATCTCATTCTTGACATCTTGGACATCTTTCAGGGTAAAGTGGTTATCACTGTACCACACATAGATGGACTGGTTTATTCATGTCTGGTCCTAAAATTATTCCCTCAAGTTAAGGTACCTTCCATGGAATGTGCCACAGTTCTACATAAATGATATTTATAAAGAATGCACAATTTCATGTAAATGATTTTTACATAGAATGACTCTTCTTTATGCTCTGCTGCAAGGTTGAGTTGGCTATTTAGAGTCAGAAAATCTGGATTTGAATTCGGTTCTGCCACTGGCGAATGTGAAATCTGGGTCAAACCATTTGAACCTCTCTGAACCTGCATTCTTCCATCCATCTTCCATACAGAACTTTTAGGAAGATTAAATGACCCAAAATGCATTCAAGTGCCCTGAAAATGATGAAATACATATAAATGGTAGCTTCAGTACTCTGCACCAACACTTGGCCTGGCTGTCACGGTATGGAAGGGAAGCATGCTAATAATAAGACAGAACTCTTGACCAATGAGGTAAGAAGACATATTATACAACAGCAACAATTAGATATTACAAATCTATTTTTATTCCTGGGTAACATCAAATTTTACTTCTAATGCCAAGCCCAGCTTTTTCTTCCTATTTGACTGACCTTTAAAATATTGAAAGATTTAACATAAATGAACCTAATGATGATTATTAATAAAGTAAAGGGAAAGGTTTTACCTACCATTATACTCATTGCCAGTCTTACAAATAAGGCCAAAAATAATGTTACCAATAAAACCAACTGAATGTTCCATATTACCTCCTGGATGGTACTCATGTGACATCCTCCCTGTAGTTTTAGGTTTTACCAAACATTTCCAGAGCACCCAGTAAATAGTCACATTGTGCTAGGTACTATAGAGGACATTAAGAGAATTAAGACACAGTTCTCATTCCCAAGGCATTCACTATCTCCATCAGAGGGAGGCATTGGGAGTAACTGATAAAAAGGCAAACTGTCACAGAGTTCTTTGAGAAAGGTCCAGTATTCTGGGAATATAAACAAAAGATAGATTACTTCCAAATGCAGGGATCTAACAGGGGAAATAATTCAGAGCAAAGGCGTGGAGGATGGGTAGGACTCTTTTGCCAGATGTGGCAGTGGAGGGATGCGGGTGGGCAGTGAGGCTGAGAAGCAAGCTTGAGCTTGACCCAGAAAGTGGATGAGGGCAGGATGCATTCAGAACCAGTAGCTACAACAGCATGGCCAGAATACAGGTACAAAAGATGAAGCTGTGAAAAAAGCAGGTCAAGAGAAAATTGTGGAAGGTTTTAAATGCCCAGCTGAGAAGCTGGGTTTTTTTCTAGATGCAGAAATCCAATGAAGGAAGAGCGCCATGATGGGTCTTGGTTCTGGAAAGCTGCGCAACTAGAAGTCAGTACAGAGGATGTATTGGAGGGCTGGGAAGGAGACTAAAGGGAAGCCGACCAGATAAGGAGCGTTGGTCAGAGGCACTGAGAGCTAGAAAGAGGGCAGTGGCAGCAGACAGCAGTGGATAAACGGCAGTTTGCCTTTTCATCTTGAGGTGACATACTCCCCGAGGGCACTGGTTCTCAGACACACTGTGTTGCCTAGATTAAGAGGTCTTTGTGCCTTGGGCTAAACCAAAGAGATGAAAGTACTCAAGTCCCATAAATTTGAGCAACTGCTCCTTTAAAGACTCGCCTGGTGGCATCTGTCTAAAGAAGGCACACTGAGTTAGAAGTGATCATGTGCAAAAAGCCTTTCTTAACCAAGGGACCTGTGATACAATAAATGTAATACAAAAGTAAAAGTCCAATGATTTCCATTAACCTGACACCACACAGTACGCCAGATTTTTACATCTTTGTCCTCTGTGCCATCATTATGAAATTGTCTTTAGTCTTATACTTTTATAATTTCTGCTCTTTTCCCATGAACATCTTTTTCGGGTGATGACTGACAACTGCAATTGCCTCACTAATCTGCTAGGACGGTGAGCATAAATGATTTTTGTGTTTGATGATGAAAAATAAGATGAACTAATTCATACCCAAATATGACCAATGAGCCTACTTCCTTAAGTGCTTTAAGATAGATCATATGGGCAAACACATGTACAAATCATATAACCATAAAATTAAATGACCTACTTTGTTCTTACATTCTATTCTCAAATATAAAATCAAAGCCTCTGAAACACATGCAACAAATCAAATACCACCATCAGCATTAACTCCTTTAACACCTAAAGTATGAGTTCTTACTTATGCTGTTGCATTCATTTTCTTGTTTCAGATACAAAAAAGAGAGAGAGAAAATCTGTAAATGGAGCTACGCAGATTATTGGAGCAAACAATTAGACATAGAACGACTCTAAGTGAAGATTCCTGGCGCTTTTCTATGTGCGCAAGTGTATGCGCTCTGCATACCAACGACAAAGCTAGAAAGAAAACTCACCTGTTTTCTTCCTCAAGATCTGCTAGGATTCTCTCTAGCTCCCCTCTTTCCTCACTCTCTAAGGAAATCAAGATCTGGGCAGGACTACGAGGCTGGCTCAGGGGGGAGTCCTGGTTCAAACTTTGGCAGTAATGCTGGATTAACAAATGTTCATCATCTCTGGAAAATAAAATCAAAGGTTTTGGTTTTTTCCCCCCTTATTTTGCTTTTGGGGGTCAGGGACTCAGGTGTGTATTTTAAAAGAGAAACAGTTATTTGCTCTTAACAATTAATTAGACCCCTTTTCCTATTTCTGAAGACACTGTGACATTGTTGAGGTTGTGCTCTACCATCCTATTGGTGACAATTCCAAGGATCCCTGGCTCAAATTCTCCACTGAATCTGGGTGGCCTATTTACATGGGTAAACGAACAGCAGAATTACAGCAACACTGGGGCTCCATGTCGACAGTTTAACCAATCGTTAGTAAATATTAAGCGACATAATAATGGCTGTATAATGTTTTGCTACCAAGCCTGTCAAGATAATCTGCTCACTCACCCACACTATTGTTGATACTGACCAGGAAAAAACTGAAGCCCATAAAAGAACAGAGCAAATATTTTCTTCAGTAGAAGGCAATGAAACCCGAAAGTGTTGCTTTGGTGAGCCAGTCTGAACTTACTTATTAAGCCACAGAGGCAGGCTGGTAACAATAATAAAACTACAGATAAAACAACTGTTTCATTTAATTATTGTTTAGATAGAAACACAAAAATTGGAAGGGGAAAAAAAAAGCCATTAAGGTGACTAATTATAAGAGGACTGAACAACTCATTCCTTAGAGCAGCTTTTAAAGACTAATCTTGGGCAACCAAGAGGCCAAAGGCTTTTATTTTGGGAGGCAGTTACAATCTTTCTCCTTAAACCCAGGAACTCTCCAGTACACTGGAGAAATTATTTTCTAAACCCAATGCTCCTAGCTCCTGAAAAGCCTGTGTACCTCCAAGTTATAAGAACTCCATTCTATTCTTAATGGGAGGCTAAAGTTCTGTTTCTGGCTAGATACTAGTAAGATGATACGTTAATACTTCCCTCTCCACACTCATTTAATTTCCTTTTCTCATCTCCTTGTCTTCTGAGTTGAAAAGAAATTCAGATACTGAGGGAAAAAATCCTCCTGATTTAAACGATTTTGGTCCGTCAGGCCAGATAATTGGTTGAAAAGTTAACAGTTGACTAAAAATAATTATTGGATGGTAAAGACAAATGTTTAAGTGAGATCAACCAATCTATCAAATCACTTCCCCAGACCTGCCCCCAAAATATCATGATTTTACCATCCAACACTGAGTCAAAATGGATTTTACGTCCTCAGAATAAGCTAAAGAAAGCTAAATTTCATTTAAAAATAAAAGCTGTTTTACCACCTGATTTACTAGCCCTCTTCCAAACTCGGAAATTTTATTGCTAGAACAGCTAGAATTAAACTTCTCTCGCTGTTCTCTTAAGCAGTCACCAAGTGGCAGCCATTATTACACAGATACAACTTGAATTAATTTGAATGTGCGAGAGCTTCTCATGTTCAAATCAGTGACCCAAAGAAGCAAATCATTCAGGTTGTTTACATTTGGCTGATACTTTGGTTAACTATTTTTCTGTCAAAGTATTTTATTATTCATTCTATTAATACTTTCCCCCATAGCTAAGAAAAAGAATGCACCAAGTTTTGTTTGGGGAAAAGGTTGTTTTCTTTTAGGCAACTTGATCATATATGAATGGCTGAGTGTCGATTTTATTCTTTATTATTAACTTGATCGCCTTTATGTACCAGATGAGATGATTTATTCTCATGCCTTACATAACCATTTATGTATAAATGCCACTTTGATACTATTTCCTTCAGTCTAATCGTTCTAAAGGCCGTTTCTCATTTGAATGTGACTTTGGGTTGCCATATAAACTACATATGATAAATTTACCATTTTCCCCTTTGCCTAGATTTTCCATGACAAAGTAGTGAGACATCCATACCTTATTAAACTTATAACATTATTATACTTTGACTAGATTTCTTCTCTCTAAATTAACTCTTCAGTTGGCAGATCCTTAATTTTTTCCTCCACATTAACTTCTTAATCTGCTCCCCCTGCCTCAGGCTGCTGGTTCATGGCGTACTCCTCTGTGTTCCTTACTGTGACGGGTTCTCCTGCTCGGTAATGCATCACTCTCTCTCCTTCCTTAAATTTGACAGGCCTGGCTTATCATCCCACAAAGAAACTGTGACCTAAATTTGTACTTCCTCTTGTGAAACCCTTCACAAGATTGCCTCATTTTATTTTGCTCATGAAGATGCTAAATCACAAAAATCTACCACTTAGGGTCTCTAGAGGAAAATGCCCAACTAACCGACCATATGGGAATACCAATGCAACTACACCAAGATTGTATCTCCACTCCCCATGAGTGGACAAAATACTACTTAGCCAGCACTTTAAAAATTAATATCCAATCCCTTAAAGTATGTGGCAGGTTTGGTCCAAGATTAAGCATTTAATCTAATTTAAGTATTTAGGACCCTGCGATTTGTGATAGTGTGGCATTAAATAAGAATAAGGCAAAGTGTTTGGGGAACATTCTGGACCATCTGAAACACCAAGAATGCCACAATCTGGATGAACTCATTCTGTGTCAGGTTGTCAAGAGTTTAAAAAAAAAAAAAAAGTAAATGAATGGCTCCTTGAAAGATCAAACGAATATAAATGCTAATTCCTATCTTCTTTGCTACCCTACCTCTAAATCCCTCCAAGCAATTTCATCGTCAGGAACATTTTGTAAAAAGAGACAGGATACTTACATGCTCTCATTAGGAGAGATGCTATCATTTAGATAAGATCCATTGCTGTTTTCCATTTCTGCTAGCCTGATAAAAAACGTAAAAGCTCATTAAAACTTATGTGACTTCTTAGAACCTATTCAAGACCTAATCGAACATTCCTGAAAACTAAAGGCTAACTCATGTCAAGAGGAGAAAGGAATCCTTCATATTAAGGGATGTGTGTGTTGGCCTAACCATCTGAGGCAGTGAGCGGTGGACCACAGCTAGTTAGCAGCTTTATATTTCTGTTTTAAATTATAAGGGAAGTTGAATTTTGTTTCTTAGCAGATAGATCTTCCTTTCACCGAGAACAGGCCTTTGTTTCCATGAGAAAAGGCTCCCTAACAACAAATACACCCCGTACCTTACACGACCCTGTGGTTTTCTTTTTAAAGACAATTAAAGCTTTCCACTGATGACAGAGTTACATATAGCTAGTTAATGCTTCCCATGGTTGATAAACACGTTTAGCAGTTAGAATATTGATAAAGGACAGATTCACAGTAACCTCTCCAAACATTCTGCAACCAATTTTTACCTTTAAAAACCTCCTTCATCTCAGACAATAATAAACTCCTTTTACAACTAAAAAAAAAAAAAAGTTAAGCAAACTCTTACAGATTTATTTAACAAGCATAAGATATCTTACAATTAGCAATTCAGGCTTTAGATATAAAAGTTACCTCAACACAAAGAAGGTGGGACAGAAAGGCACAAGGATTAGGAAAATTAATGATTCTCTTCTTTATGGCATATTATGTACAATAAACACAGAAATAGAAAGCCAGTGCTTTCACGTTCTCCACACAACACAGTATACTTTCTTAACATATTTATGTCTGATCTAGCAGTTTTCTAAGAAGGTTAGATGGTTTCTAAGTCAGTTGATTAAACAAACTCAGGATATAAAACACAACAAAGCTACGAGGAGTGTTTAAAGGCCAGGGTTAGGGGAGGCTGTTCTGAACTGATGCTCTTATTGGTCCAAAAACAACATGCAGTGGAATGGCATGCACGTTAGAGGGCAAGCTGATTAGTAGAAATCAGACAAGATTGGGGAAAAAGAAAAGATTTGTTTAAAATGGTTATAGGTTAGATTTCCTTGGTTAGTTATTTCATTCAATATTTGCCTGGCATTCAACTAGTCTCATACCTGCTAGCATAATGTTCAATGCGTGAATGAGTATCATCGTGTGAAAGTTGAGGGGACGAGGCAGGCCTATAAGGCAGAAAATGTGATTAGTCACAGACACCATCCATTAATGGAGAAAAAAACCCCACCACACAGTTATTTATATACATGGCCTAGAATGCTTTCATTTCTAATTCTATGGATAATGTACACATTTAGTTGTTCCTGTAGCTTCTGTATCATCAAGTATTTAGAATCCAGGTTTGAGAGATGATTTCTCCTACTTCTGCTTTTTTCCAAAGCCATAGAGATCACAAACTTCTCGGGCAAGTTTCAGTTATAGAAAAGGTTGGGGGGGACAATGTCTACATGACATTTTTGTCCTCCTTCCTTGTAATGTCTCATACCCTACAGCTGTGAAATTGTGTTAGCACATGTGGTTTACAATCTGAAACAGTTTACACCTGTGCCAGTTACTAGCTGCCTTCTTATTGAATAGAAAGTGTACATTCCCCCTAGTACACTTGCAGTCAACAATTTTAGTTCCAAAGAGGCCACTCCAGTCCATGACTACTTAAGATTCCATGTATCAAGATGGTCTGTGCAATTTTGTGAAGAAAGTATGTATCTACCAATTTACCAGCAGGATTGTATTACTTCTTCATAGAGTAAAACTGAATGGCCTAAAATTATAATGTGAAATCTTAAAAAAGAATAACTAAATTCAACAGAGTATCACAATATCGGAAATGTATCTTATTAGGGGTACCATGTGTGAGAATACAAGGGGGCAGGGAATAGGAGGCAAGGGTCAGCATGCATGGTCTGTAGACTCTGGGGGCATAAAATCCTACTCTTTTTACTTTCATAGATTAGAATCTTGGTAGGGTTAACATGTTTCCATCTATTCACATGTGATCTATTAACTGTCCTTGAAGTTTATACAATATCTCTCAGATTAACCTTAGGAAAAAAATCCATCTGTTCTGAAAACCAGTTCGGGCATGTGCTTTTTTGTTTTCACTAGAATAGGACAAAAGATCGTTTCCATTTCTCTCCTGATAGAGAAAGCCTTTAGGGAAAGGCATGAATCCAAAAGTCAACAGTAATCTATTCAGAGAGGACTAGTTTAGTCCAATGTCTAAATAGCATTCATGGACTCGGTTAGAATACTGAGAAGAATATGGGTTTTTTCCTTACATTTAAAAAAAGAGAAAACTGTGTAGTTACCTAGGCTTATATAGGAAATGGCCTAGCATTTCATATTTCTTAAAGAAGACACACCATCATAAGATGATTACAACACACTACAGCAAATAATTAGGGAAATGAAGTCTTCCCTGAGAGATAAATGTCTGATGAAACCAATGCTGTCTAGGTCAAGCGTTACCATAATCAAATTTGGAATGAATTACAAAGATGCTTAAACTGTCATGAGGAAACAAAAGGATGAGTACCCAATTTACTAGGCAGATCCAAAGATTTCCAGGTGAATCTCCAGTTTTGGGGATAATCTGCTAATTTCTCAGAACCATGGAATGGCCCATTATTAGAAAAATTAAGATTTGTTTTGAAATATGCACTGTAGGTCAAGAGAATTGAGTGCTTGGATTATTTGCTTTATAAGCCCTATCTTTTGGAACAGACAAGTCTTTCAATTACATCCTTCTTATAAGCTAAAAGCCCACCATCGAGGAAAATATATTAGTGGAAATATATTTTCCTTTATAATAGTTGCTATCTGGGTAGTATCAAGCAAGAAATCCTGAGACCTTGGAGCATTAATTACACCAAGAGAAGTAGGCATGTAAATGCACAGCATTTAATAACATCTTACACAGAAAATCTTATGCAGAGCTTTAATTCTTAGCCTTGAGGATAATTCCATGTTATTTTTCTTATTAATCTACATAGCGCCTAACACAGCATACATAAGCACAAGAACTCATAAAAAACCGGAAATCTAAAAAAAAGTGTGTGTGTATATATACATATATACACATACATATATATATATTTATACACATACACACACATATATATATACATGTACACTGAAGGAGGTACTATCGAAACCAGAAAATGAGCCAAAAGGGAGTACTGGTCAGAGAAGAATCATTCAGAAACCAAGAATTAGTAGAAGTACAAAACCACTTAGTCCAGAAACAGAACTAAAAGCAAAGCCTTCTAAAACACTTCTCCAAGGGAAGGTAAGAATACTGTTCTTCCTTCTCACTCCCTAAATACAAAACGATACACCCAGAAGCATTATTCCAATTCTCACCAATAGCCAATTCCATCCGACCCACCACCACTTTCTGTTTTGTGAAAACTCCATTAATAAGTTTTCACCCATTTAGGTTTCAAAGCAGAATAACTCAAAGAATATTGTTTGATTGTCTCATTTGTGGACAAAGAATATAAAAGGTTTATGCTAGATTTAGTTTCCAATAAGATGACAAATGTAGGTAAGTAAGGATTCTCTCTAAGGAAAAACAAAAGACTGTATCTCAGTAAACTTTCAAATTCTGTGATCCATATCGAATGTATTAAATGCTACCATTGTCACAGGATGTGTTAACATTAGATAGAATTCTTGCAAAATAGAACACCTTAGGGCCTGGCTCTTCTGCCTGAATAGGACAACTTTACAATTTATTTCATAAATTATTTATAATCCCATGAGTAAAGGCTTTAATAAAATTACTGGTATTAAAGAAAACAGTGACTTTAGTCACCTGGGGTTGTTTTCTTTCTCAAAATGAGAATTTCCCACCATTTCTAAATAATCTAACACTTTTATAAAAAGGCAAAGTGGCGGTAGGCTTCAGTTGTCAGAGAGGATATTTTTAATAGAGAATGTTATTAATTTTAAAGTTCTTCAAAATTTAACAATCACCCTCTACTTAAAAAAAGTTACATTAAACTTACTCGGTTATGAGTTTTTCTGATTAGCTTATGTATATAATACACTTTTGTTCTTTCTCTTTCCTTTTAAGGAACTGTTAGTTATTCTTTGTTTATTACGCTGTGTACCTCCGACCCTGCGTTTAAAAAGTTATTCTTCAGCACATTTGTCTTTGGATTTCTCCATTGGTTAGAACTTAGTTTAACACAAAGTAAGTCAATTTGCTTATCGGGATCCAATCAAGCTGAAGATTCCAGTATATCAATTTTTTAAACAGTTTCTTATTTATGAAAAGCTTTAACTTTTATAAACCAATAGACAACCTGGGTTAGAGGAAACAATTACTAAGAGCAAAGAACATAACTGAATCTAAGTAACCTCCCAAGTTGTTTAAGCATAACGGTTATTAAAGAAACCAGGGAGAGCCACTATATCCCAGAATTCAAGGGCACGATAATGCAGCTTGAAACGAGAAAGGGAAACCTAGAGTTCCTTTAGGCTAATAAGGACTTAAAATAAACCTCAATTAATAGTTTGCATTTATCACTACAGAATTTTTGAAAAAGGATCCCCTTTAAATTAAACTACATGGTGGAATAAAAAAAGACCCACTAAAAATAAAGTAAATTCTTACATAAGCCTGTCTTCCAAACTGGTCATTTTCGTCTTATATTTAATGGAGCTATATGACTTTAAGTAAATATTTTAATGAAGTACATTCTGAAATACCAAAATTTTGTTATTAGACCCTCACACAATGTAACTTTAAAACAATGCACACTTTGTTTGCTGATATATAAATCACAGACTCCAAAAAGTTTTCTAATAACATTATAAATGCTGAGACAAATCAATTATCTGTTGGTATCTAGTATTAGTATTATTAATAACACACACCAATAGCAATAACAAAGACCACAGTACACTTTCCTTCGAGTGTAAACGTATAACTGTTTATGAGCTGGGTATTTAGCTTGGAGAAGAAAGCAAAGTGCATTTAGTTCAAAACTGAGACACTCACGTCTATCAAGATTACACAAATAGCATGGAGTTACCTGAGTAGAAATAGCCCGCATGCCTCATTGAAATGATTCAACCATACTCAACATCGTACTATAAAACAAATTTCACTGATTTTTGAATGGTCCACTTTTAACAGGCCCTAGAATAAACTATCACCCTTTTGAAGGCCCTAAAGCGCTGAATCTCTAGAAATACGGCTAAAGAATGTTATGATGTAATCAGAAGGCTCTTCCCTGCTTCTAGTGAAAGAATATACAAACATGTCTCCCTGGACTATAACAACCCAACAGCTTCTGTGATGTCACTTTGAACTCAAGGCCAGGATTTCTGTTGGTTTAAATTTGACCAGATGGGGACCTGAAAACCTCACTGATTCTCCTGACCTGGGGTAGAAGGCACTCTCAAAGTCTTACCAAGGGAAGAAAAAAATTGAATGAAGGGAAATTAAAATGTCTTTAAAACAAAACAAACAGAACAAAACTTTTTTAAATCAAGCAAGCGAATGTGTTGGTGGTAGCAGCACCCTTCAGCAGAAGTACTCACGCAGAATCTACCGGCCAGAAGTTGATCAGAGTAACAGGACTGCAAAACAAAAAATGAGGTGGTGAAGAGAAACACAGGCAAACTCAGCCACACACAGACACAAATTACTGAAAGGTCAAAATAAGTGAAATCCAATTAAGTATGAACCATGGAGTGCAACAGCCAAACAAAGGTGGAAAGTGAATTAAAAGAAAAACAGTTGTGCTATTGCCATGAGACTTATGGAGAAAAAGAAAGAGCAGGTTCAAAAGAGGTGAAGGCATCATCAGTTTGGCCATGAGAATCATTACTACTCACTGTGAAGAAATGTGCTGTGACTCTATTTGAAGTAGAAAAAAGTGACTAGATACGACCACACAATCAGATACAAAAAGACACACGCCTACTGATTTGTGAGGGAGGAAAATCAAAATGAGATCTTGGAGTCACTCATTTGTAAACAGTCCCATATTTCTTAAAAGCCTTGTAAGGTAGTGAGCAGCCGTAACGTGGTTTTATTTCCCTGTGAGATACAGTTCCATTTTTGGAAAAGGTCATTGTCATGGGACAACTGACATGGGAAAATGGCGACTGAATATCAGCTTGTTTTTCTCTTTGCAGCTAAAGTAAATCTAAAGAAAGAAATAGGAGAGACTGTTTGCACTTGGGAGTGAAGGAAGGTATTCAGCTGAGAGGAGTTCAAATATATACGTCAAACGAGAGTCTGTTTTGCTTTTCCCACTACTCACGTTTCCATGTTGTCCCCCTCTAAGACAGTCTGCACTGGCAGGTAGCCCATTCGGGGATGCTTCGCAAAATACCTTTTGGTTCGAAATTTGTTTTTTAGTACCTTGGCAAAGTCACGAACATCTTCTCCCGAAGTAGTCTGAAAGGGAAATCATGCTGAGATCAGGCTTCAGAAGGTATGATCTCAAGATAAAGCACCACTCCAGTGCTCTGCCTCGGGCCGCTTGTTCTGTAACTTAGGAGCGAGTAGAGGTTGAGGGCAAAGGCTTTGGAATCACACAGAAACAGGGCTTTGAAACCAGGTCTGACATTTACTAGTGGGGTTAACTTGGGTGGGTTATTCCCCTGTCCGAGGCTTAGATTATCTATAAAATGGGGGCAATAATACCTGAACAAGTCGTTATGGTGAATAAATAAAGTATACCAACTACTAGGCTACTCAAACAGTAGTTTATAGAAGTCTTGAGGTCGAAAAGTTGACCTTAAGTGTGGCCACGCTGTACAGTATTTTTAAAATGTTTTGTCCACGTTGCTATCGTATTTCACCCACTAGATACCATCCATTCACAGCACGGTACACTCTCCATCACTGGCTAGCTTTGCAAAAGAAATCAAAGTGAGGAAGCAACAGCTGGGAGAATCACTCTGGAGATGGAAGCAAGAAATGCTCTAAAGCAGAGCTTCTCAAACTGATGTGTTCCTAAAATGCAGGTTTTGCTAAAATGCAGCTTTTCATTTAGAAAGTCAGGGGTGGGGCCTGAGGTTCTGTAGTTCTAATAAGTTCCCAGGTGATGCCAATTGCTGCTGGTCTACAGAGCACACTTTGAAGAACAAGCAGCTAGTGTTTAAGGAATAAAAGATTTTTACACTCAGATCTGTGCCCACCATGTCTAGGCCCTTTCCATTTCACCAGTGATTTTTCAAAGTTCTATTGGCCACTGAACATTTTCTCAACACAACATCTTAGGAGAAGGCTCCAGTTCTTAATTATACAACTGTGGGCAAATTATTTACCCTCAGGACCTCAGAGTCCTCATCTGTAAAAAGGGGCTGAGAAATAATACCTATCTCACACAGAGTACTTTAAAAGGTAAATGCCTAGCATTTAGTGGCTAGGTGTTAGCATATAAAACAGATAAAAGGTGAGTAAGATTAATTGAAAGTAGTGGATTGTGAATTTGAGGCAAACTGTATTTTTGCCCCCCAATACCCAACATGCCCCATGACCATAACACCTCTGCACACAACCACCAGAGCTGTGCAAAATAAATGTGAAAATGTCTTCCCTACAACCCACGAAAACCGAAGAAAAACCTACTGGTTCACCAAACAATGTATGTTGAGTGTCTACGACATTCCACGAGTGCCAGGCAGGCCCTGATGCACTAGGGATAAGGTAAGTCCCAGAGTCTACAATTTGGAGCCACTCGAGCTGGCTGACATGTGGGGAGACATCTGGGGAACTTACAAATCACAGCATTACATGTGATCTGCAATGCTGTGCACAACTGAAACTTCTCCCAGGTGCGCGGACGCACATCAGGGAAGCGTGTCACTTACCGGAGTGCAGTATTCCACCATGGGGTAGTGCATTTTATGGCCTTTTGCAACTCGCCCAGAAAAAAAGCAACTTTGGCAGATGTCATAATTAAAGTGCTTTAGACTCCTGTACCTGGTAAAGAACAAAAACAAACACATGTGTATTTCTTCAAATCAGATTCCCAAAGAACACCCTTTAATAAACCTTCTTCCACTGTCTTAATTCTTGAAACAGAATGCAGTGTTCATTATTCCCACAAGGTAAGTGATTAACTTTCTCCTTCCAGATTTCTCTGGTGCTTCTCCAACACTATCAAAACATTTTGGCAGAAAGATTATCCTATAAACATTTGGAGGGAGGGAAGAAAAACTCAGCTCTTATTGAAACTCCACTAGGAACTCATTCAGATTAAGCAGGAAGATACTGGCAAACTTCCAGTCTTTTGAAGACCAAGTACTAGAGCTTGAAAGAACTTCCTGAAGAAGGTTGATGCATGGCAGGTCCCCCTACCCATTAGAAGGGCACAAAAGTTTTCTGAGGTAAGTATTTTCAAAAAATTATAAAGAGAAAGCAATTTCATAAGACAAAAAGAAAATGGAACTAGAACTCTCAATTAAAACAAATCTTGCTTTAATTACATTTCCTGATTGACTGACATGATTCATCTTCAGATAGTTACTTGGATAATCTCTTTTATCTGTCTCTCTTCAGAAATTCCTCACCACGTTGACCACACATGATAGCTGAAGCCCCAAGAAAAGACATGATTTGGGTTAGATGAAAGAATTGATCATGTGTAAGTACTACATGGTACATTTCCCCGATTCTCAGATTACTGTATTCTTCGTTTCATGCTCTCCCTGCCTTGTGCTTTTTCAGATAAGCATCTTCGCCAATTCAAATAAACATATTCCTTATGTCACATATGGGAATGTGGGGGAAAAGCTACCATTTTTAGATCCCAACCCTCTTCGGGATGGGGGAGTGGGGGAGGAGGAAAAAGAAGTACTGATTCCTAAAATGATCTCATTTGATAAGGGCAAAAGAATTGAATGTGAAAAGGCTCTCTTAGATCCTCCAAAGCATTCGTCTTTGTCATTTTATAAAATTCCTCCCCCCCATACAAATCTTACCAATGAAGGAAGCTAAGAAAAGAAAGGTAAGAAATACTATGCGGTCCTGTATAGCTTCCCCTCCAACCCCACTGCCCCGTGGCATCACTCTTACCTGCCAAAACCAGGAAGGAAAGAAGGTGTCCTTTGCAAGCACTGCCTACTCAGTTTTGTCTATCTAGGCTTTAGAAACCTCTGAAGGTTTTTGTTAAAACCTCTTTGGAAACAGCATGAAGTATGGAAGGACAAACACCAATGGTAAAGGAGCACAGTG
Source organism: Camelus dromedarius (assembly GCF_036321535.1). NCBI lineage: Eukaryota > Metazoa > Chordata > Mammalia > Artiodactyla > Camelidae > Camelus > Camelus dromedarius. Next base: position 90,800,368 of record NC_087472.1, on the reverse strand, counting down.
AATAAAAAGCACACAAATGGTACAAAGTAGTTATTAGGAAACAAAGTAATAAAACAAGTCTGAGCATAACCAGAAGAGTATTTACTTAGCTGGTAAGTGGATTCTGAACAGGCACAGATGATACAACTAGTTTACAAGTTAACACTTATTCATCGCTATGGAAACCTTGATGTTGATCCAGATGTTTAATACATCACTGTTTCAGAATTTGGATTTGAGACTGTTGTTCGATAAGATTAAATCACTTAAAAATATCCTGTCTCCCCAAACAGGTCAACAACACTGAAGATTTAAGAGCCAATTGTTTTCTGTGACATTTAAAGAATATCAGAATAATAAGCTGGTATCTTTCCTCTCACTTTCTCTTTTAAATTTATAAGGAACATTTTCTTTTTTTAGCTGCTTTGTGAATCTTTCATTTACTTGCATACTTTATATTCCCTTAGAAGTTCATTAGGATACTACAAAAAAAAGTGTAATCAGAATCACAGATAAAGAAGTATGTTTCAGGGTGCTTGAAACAATTCTTGTTACTTTTGGGGAAGAAAAGTGGTGCAAAGTCATTAAGAGACTGAGCTACCATGACGGGTCTCCCAAAATAGAATCATCCCTTAATTTTATAACCAATTCTTAGAGAGTTTCTATAAACAGAAAAGATCATGGGAAAAAAAAAGAAAGAAAAGAATAGAAAAGAAAAGAAAAAAAGAAAGAAAGAAAGAAAGAAAGGAAAGATGATCAAAGTGTTTGCGTTCCAGGAAAGAAGAGGTACAGTTAATCTGTATACACCTGATGGACAAATATCTCAGTGGAGACAGGCAGTCAGTCCTAATCAACCAAGAACATGGCTCTGCAGAGCCGAAGAGTAAAGGTGGAAAGGGACACCTGCCGAATGAGGCAGATCCACCAAAACAACCCAGTGATCGGCGGTGCGGGGGGTGACATCAGCGATCGATGTCCCAGCCTGATCACCTCCTCTCCCACTTTGAAGAGGAACAAACTAACAGCAACTGGCACAGTAGATAAGACATCAAGTCATCAAAAGGCGAGAAATGTTAAGACAAAATATGACATTGCGGGGGCTCCTCATACCTGAAGCCGATGATCGGACACTCCTTGCAGATGTTACACTTGGCCTGATGCTTGGCGGTTTCTGCAGCGGCCACTCTGTGCAGGACGGGCAGCCACACCATGGACTGGGGTTCCAGTCTCATCCAGTCCAGGAAAAGGGCCGCTTCAATCTCTGGCTTATTATTAGCCTGCAAAGACAGGAAGGAGAGCAGGTAAGAGAGGAAAGGAGGCATGTGTCAGTTTAGGCAATATGTTAAAAAAAAAAAGAAAGGAAAAGAATCACAGAGGCACAGTGAGGCCCACTTTTCACTGCCTGTTGCTGCAAGTGTCTCCCTAACACCCACACGACCCACCTACCCCTGAGGCTTTGGGAAACTGCCATCACTCTGCTTGGCTACTAGATGACAAGAAACCAAAGCAAAACAAATGGAAAAAGGAAAGCAAAATACACACCTGAGAGGGACTCTATTTAGCTCCAGTTTTTGAACAGATAACCTGCAAGTGTTTACTGATACCATTTCAAAGGAGAAAAAAAAAAAACACAACTCAAGGAACTATTGATTCCTTTTTTCCTAGCAAATCCGTTTCTCAGTGTTTCACAGAATCATAATGAAGAGGCTTTAAAATTCATCTGGCCCCAATGCTTCAATTTTGCCGACAAAGAAAACTGACATACAGAAGAAAGAAGTGGCTTTTCAAAGGCCATACAACTCCCTGGAGGCAGAGCTGCTACTAGCATGCAGACCTCTTGGTCTAGTGCTGTTTTCATGGGGGCCTGTTGCTTCTCTGTCTTGAGTTCTCTCTCTTTCAAAGTCTAAGCTTAACAAACGCCAGTCCTCCCAGAGAGTACAATGATTTTAGAAAACTCAAAATATATTTATGCATCCATCAGTTGATTGGTATGTTACCATAGTGATGCATTTTAAGTACATATTTTTTTTTAACTCTACAAGACTCTATTTTCAGTTTTTATATTGCTAGATTGACCTTTACATTGACCACTTTGTTTGTTTGTTTGTTTTTGTTTTTCATTGCTTCCTTCATCTCAAATATCCCATCTAGGATCAGTTCTGCCAAAGTACATCTTTCAGTATTTCCTACAGTCAGTGTCTGTTGATATCAAATTTCTCAGGTTTTGTTTGCCTGAAAGTCTCTTTTTCTGTCCATATTCTTGATAGCTGTCCTCATTGGGTATAGATTTTAGATTGAAAGGGATTTTTTTTGGGGGGGGTGTTTCTTTTTATTTTGCTTTAGCACACTCAAGTACCATTACACTTCTATCTCACTTTCTCTGCTGCTGTTGAGAAGTCAGCTGTGAAGCTGTTGGCTGGTCCTTTGAAGGCCATCTGTCCTTTTCCTGTCTTGTCTTGTATTTCTAGGGCTTTATTTATTCTTTAGGATTCACTGGGCCTCTTGAATCTGTGGGTTAGAGTCTTGACTCAGCTCTGGAATCTTTTCAGTCATGATCTCCTGGGATACTGTCTCTTCTCCATTCCTTCTCCCCTCTGCTTACAGAAATCTATTAGATAAATGTTAAGATTTGGTCGATCTAACCTCCATTTATCTGAATAAGCCTTCCCTAGTTTTCCTCCTTTTTTGTCTCTCTGCGCTTCCTTCCTAGTAGCTCCGCCTGCCCTACCGCTTGGGTACTTCTTTCTCTCGTTAGCACCATCCAGTCTGCTGTAAGCCCGCACAATGAATTTTAAATTTTGCTTATTGTACTTTTTAGTATCTAAGGTCACTTCTAAAGTTTGTTGTTCCCTGCAGGTATTTTTCAATGTTGTCGGTTATTTTTTTTTTTTTAACAGAGTATACCTAGTTTTCAAAAAATCATCTCTCATGATTCCAAGATATGAAGTTACTGTGGGTCTGCTTCAGGGGTCTGCTATTTCTGCTGGTTCTCACTCACCTTAGTTTGCTGTGTGCTCACTTTTTTTTTTTAAATATGTACTATAATGACCTTAAATTTTTTTCTGGAGATACTTTGATTCTTAGAAGTTAAATGCCTTCTCCAGAGACCATCTGCATTTGCTTTCGTCAAGAACCAAAGGGCACTACCTATTCTGAGAACAATTTATGCTGAATCTATGATGGGATATTTAGCATCATGCAAGTGATGAGCATTTGAAATGCAAACCCATATTGCTTCTCTTGGAATGTGGTTTGCTAATAAAGAATCTATTCACATTTTAGACAGAAAAGCAGTAGGATTTGGATGGATAGGTCATTTGGCTTGAAACACTCACCACTTCAGTAGTACTATAGTTATTAGCCCTGATTATAAATGTGACATTACAATGAGCTGTTTAACCTTGAATATCCTAGGTGCAAAATGGTATCAGTTCAAGCTACTGATCAAAAGCTTTTGTTGAGTATTTCTCTCTGTGTAGAGTGCCATCAGAGAGGTACTTTGTGGAAAAATTTTTTAAAAATTAAAAAAGAATTATAGAACCTAAAGATGAAAGGGACCATGGAAGTGAATTCATCCTTTTGGAACGGCACCACAGAGCTCTAAGACTTTCAGTAGTCACTGAGTCCAAACTTATCCAATGCCAGTATATGTTCTTACAGCCACTGTATAAATACCACCCGTGTGGGGAGCAAATGTCTTTAATGGATGAACTTGAATATTTGTGCACAGGTATCCCTGTCAAAAGTGCTTCATCTCACTGAGCTGAAATCTGCCAGCATATAGCCAAGGGGACCGGAGGCTCGAGTCCAACCAAGAGAGTACAAACCCCAGCTTTGCTGCTGGTTGTGCTACCTTGGGAAAATCACTTACTGTATCTTAATTTTCCTCTGCCGTGAAATAGGACTATTAATAGCATCTACCGCATACGGTTGCTTTAAGATTTCAATGAGTTATCAAATGAAAGGCACTTGTGTGTCTGGCATGTCTGGCACACAGCAAGAGCCATGCCCGTGTTTGCTCTTGTGACTGTCATTATCATTATCTTTCGACCAGAAACCTAGAAATTCTCAGCCTTCACACATCCCTTTAAGTATTTTACCAGAGCTGTCATGTCTGTCCATGCCTCTTTATCCCTATTCCTTTCATTTCTTCCTCAAATGACATGGCTTGGTTTGCCATTGTCTTTTAGAAAACTATTCTCCGAATATGATCTGCTGGGAATGGCACCTTCAGTTCTCTGGACAGTATAATTGGATGACTTTCTTTTGTTCTGTACTATAGGCTCACACAGGGTTTCCATTCAACCAAAATCTCTGGGTCAGTGTTTCCCAATGAATCCAGCAGATCAATCATCCAGCAAAATGTTTCATGAAAAGAAGGTCAAATTAATTAAGGAAACGTTGCACATTACATCTGCCTCTTAAAATTCTTAATGCACATCAACATACTAATGGCTGCGAGGGCTGTCGGCAAAGAAACACGTTAAACCTTGTTTGACCTCTGAATTTCCCACACTAATTATTCAGTGATCCAAGACCTTCATCTTTTTTTTTTTTTTTTTAAGTTATAAGGCTTGTGAACACCACAGGGTACTAATGCTCTGCTGAGCATGATAAGAAATGCTGTGTTTGCCTACTGCTGGTGATTCCTCCATTTTATACTTGTTCAGTCGGGATTTGTTTCCCTTCACTTCTGTTAAAACCTTGTTAGTCTGAGCCCTTTGTACAATCGCATCTGTATCTTTAAGACTCCTGACTCTTCCAGCTATTGAATTCGCCATTCTTTCCAACTTTGTGTAATTTTTGCTGTTTAAAATACGTGCTCTGTCTTCATCAAAAAGTCACTGGTGAATTTATCAAACAGGCCAACGTCAAACTTGGGTCACACCACTACCGACTGCACCTGAGGTCAGCACAAAACCAGGATCCGGCCCTCGCTGGCTGTTGGACTGTGACTCCTCCCAGTTATATTATTGTCTAGTCTATACTGAACATGTTTTCTTCATTCTATAAACAAAGATACAATGAGAGACTTTGTCAAAAGAATTAAGTTTCAGCTACAATATGTCCTATAACAATCTCTTGCTCCACTGGTCTAGAAACCAAGTTTATCAAAATAACCCCCTCCAGCTTGGAGAAAAACCATTATAAAAAGACAGAAAATTGAAAAGCATCACTAACTCATTCCTATTTAAAATACAGCATTATTGTTGCTGAATCTGAACCTATATATTTTTTCTTGACTTAGGCTTAAATGATAAGTTTTTTTAATGATGGATTCAAAAACATGCTACAGAGAAAGAATTCTGGCTTACTCCAGCAAGTATAATGTTAACAGAAAGCTTCTGGTCATTCCGGAAGACAGGAAAAAAAAGTCTGACCATGAGTCAGCAACAAATGTAGGTGTACAAAATAACAGGAAAAAAAAAAGAAGGACCACGTCTGCGATGTATAACTAAAAACACAGCCAGTGGAGTGTGAACAAATGATCGCATTACCCTCAGTACTGCTCAAAACCTTCTTAGAAAAAGGTGTCTAGTTCTGGTGGCTATAGCTGACCCAGAACTTAGAGAAGGCTTGGCAGAAAGGCACAGTGATAATTACAGGGTTTGAAAGACCTACAAGAACAGCTTAAGGGAATTGGGATTATTTAGCCATGAAAAAAAAAAAAAAACCAGAATGTGCAAGAAAGAGTGGCTGAAGGGGAGATTTAATAACAGTTTTCAATTATATGAATGGCTCTTGCATAGGGGCCTATGACCAGCTGTTCGATTTCTCCACTGAGGACAGAACAATAAGAAACAGGCTTAAGCAGCATGAAGAATTTAGGCTGTAACTCATACGGAAGCATTTTCTGATGCTGAAAGTTGTTAAAGCATTAGTGTGAATTACCAAGGGAAGCTAGAGAATGTTCTCCTCTTTCAAAATACCATAGATTCCCCTGTGCTTAAAGGCTGGAAATTCTCAAGGTTCTTTCTACCTCCTAAGATGCAAGATCCATCATTTTGGCTCTTTTAAAACTGCTCGCCTGTGCCACCTGACAGCCCTGAAGACAAGATATGGGGATTCACATTCTCATTCTGTTCCCATCTTTCATTTTTACTCCAAACCATTCTGTATCCTACTGGTATATTCCCTCTCCTTGTGTCTGACGATAAAGAAGGAAAGAATTAAAAACCAGGCAAGCGTCTCTAAAGATCTAAAAGACCTAGAACTAAAACCTAGTTAAAATTACCTTTTCATCATTCTAGAAAAAAACAAATAGGTTAGACTAGAATGACAGGAAATTGTTGAGGTCAAAAGACAGGTATGATGGCATTGGATTGAGATCATCCTTGGATGTGCCATTGTTTGCTGACATCCACCTGGGCCTCAGATATCTTCTTTCGGTGTCAAGGATGACCCTGTCGTCATCCTAAATGCCAGTTTCAGACCATCTAAGCAGAAACACTTAGAATAGGTCATTTAGCCCTGGTGTGTTTTGTTTTCTGGTTTTGGCAATACTTCCTTTTTCCCGTTCTATGGCACACACACAGCAAGCAGCGCTGTCACAGCTCCTTCCACTGTGATAGCCACCGTGGGGGAAGTACCTTGGGTCCCCGCTCTTTCTCTCTTGGTCCACACCTATCAGCAACTCTCCACAGCATGGAGGCTAGGGATGGAGTCTGCTGGAATTACTGCTGCTGCATTACAGCAGATTGCAGGGTGGCTTTATACAAATGTCATCTGAACAAGGTACAAAGACAACTTAAAGGAATCCCAATATCCGGCATTTCTAGCCAAGGGATGTAATTATCAATATAATAACTTCAAAGGACATTACATGGCCAGTTGGCAGTTAGGGGATTTGCCATGGTTCAGAATAACTTTTGGGTTTCCTTCCCAGCATGCCTTCCATGAACCCTCAGGCACTGAAGGCCCCAAATAGCTGCCAGAGCAGTGATCTGAATATTGATTTTTCTCTCAGACTAACAGCCTCAGTTCACGGCCACAGAAGAAATGCAATGGGAAGATTTCTCAGCAAGCCCCGCAGCCCAGCTACCATAAACACGTACATCGTATTTGTAGGAGAAGGTAACTGGCATCCCAACTGTCAGGCTTTTGGAAAAAACATGGCAATACTTCATAAAATGGAAAAATATAGCAGAGAGAGAGGTAAACATTAGGCAAGAGACTGTCTGTAGCCAGTAGTTCTCAGACAATAAAAAGGAACTACGTTTTGTCCTGGAAATAATACTTGTCTAAACCTCCTTCATTCCTCTCCTACACAGGAACTATGTCTCTATACCTTCCGTCAAGATTTACTGAAGTGAACGATGGGTGGGAATTAAACTGTGATCACGATAAATAAAAGGAAGGATTATATCTGAATAAGAATGACAAAAAAACTGCCTACTCATCCTGAAGAGCAAAAAAAAATTAAACGTATAAGAGCCATCTAAGGAGTAGAGGATAAAGTAAGTACATTCTCAAATGCCTACTTTACTTCTAAATAGTTTTTTAAGTAAATGGCTCTCTGTTAGTTTGTCTGTTACAGTATCACATGCAAAAGGCTAATCCGTAGTCTATTTCTGGATTTGCAGGATATATTTAGAATGATTTCGCTTAAAATCTAGGAATACACACAATTTATACTTGGGGCCTGAAGGAAAGCTCACAGGCAGACAGCTATGCTTGAGGTCAAGGGTTCTCAACCAGGGACAATTCTGTACCCCCAGAGGACACCCGACAATGTCTGGGGACATTTTTGGTTGTCACAACTCAGGGAGGGGGTGTCAGTGGCACTCAGTGGGCAGAGGCCAGGATCCTGCTAAATGTCCACCATTGCACAGGACAGGCTTTACAACAAAGAATCACCCTGGCCAACGTGTCAGTGGTGCCAAGATTGAGAAAATGTGCCCTAATGTTAATACCTTACAATGACATGCTTCATTTGTCAAAACTGAGAAACCAACATGAGAAAACGATGATTACCTAAATGTCAGACTTCCCTGGAGCTCTGCAGGGCCCCCAGCAGGCAGGCAGCTGTTCTCCAGACACAGAAACCGAGCAGCTATGATAGGCCCGATCAACTACTGACTGGGAGAGAAAGGCTACACTGGTTAATGCACTGTGGACAGAGAAATGAGGTATCCATCCCTTCATGCCTGCTAGAAGGGCTGTCAGAAGACAAGACAAGAGACAAGCATTGGTGAGGCTGGAGAAAAGGGAACCTGTGCGCACCGTTGCTGGGAATGTAAACTGGTTCAGCCACTATGGAAAACAGTATGGAGGTTCCTCAAAAAACTAACACTAAAACTACCAAGTGATCCAGCAACTGGACTTCTGAGTATATATCCGAAGGAAATGAAAACAGCATGCTGAAGAAACACCTGCACTCCCGTGTTCACTGCAGCATTATGCACAACAGCTAAGACATGGAAACATTCTAAGTGTCCGTCAATGGATGAATGGATAAAAAAAGATGCGCTGTGTGTGTATACAGCGGAATACTATTCAGCCACGAGAAAGAAGGAAATCTTGCCATTTTTGACCATACAGATGGACCTTGAGGGCATTATGCTATATGAGATAAGTCCGACAGAGAAAGACAAATACTGTATGATATCTCTCATGTATGAACTCTAAAAAAGCTAAACTCCCGAAACCAGAATAGAACGGCGGTTATGGGAGGCTGGGGCTGGGTAAATTGGGGAGATTATCTGCTTGCAGCTAGTACATAATTTCTTGAGATCTAATGCACAGCAAAGTGATTCTAGTCAATAATACTGTATTATAAATTTCAAAGTTGCTAGGAGACTAGATTTTAATCATTCCCACCACAAAAATAAAATGGTACTTATGCGACATGACAGAGGTGTGAGCTAACACAAGCGTGGTGATCATATTACAATATATAACTGTCACAGCACCACGTTGTACATTAAACTTACACGATGTCGTATGTCAGTTGTACCTCAATTAACATTTTAAGCTAAATATGTTTATATATTGTGGATAGAGGAACCAAAAAGGACTAATAAATTAAAAGTCCAAACTATAAGTCACAAGGGAACATGCTAAAATCTTAGACCCCAATTTGAAATCAGGTTGCTTCTCAAAAAGAAACTCTATGCAATGTATGCTAGGACAAATAGCAACTAATTTAATCATGGCAAATAATTATTCCAAGCAAGGTTAAGGCAGTCAGCTGGTACAAAAGTGTGGGTGTTGGTGTTAGTGTCTGTGTGTGTGCACATATGAGTGTATGTTTTCATTTTATTTAGTAGAGTTCCTGCCCATTTAGAATAAAAACAGTATCTAAATATATAACTATTGCATGCATTCAGATTCATGAATAGAATTTCCGAACATTCTTACTGACAGAAACAGGTAAATTTGTGGAAAACACTGGGGACATACCACAGATTTTTAAAAAGGTTAATCTCTTCTTCCTGGCCATTTTCATCTGCTGTTTTCACTAGTAAAATGTTCCCTTCACAAATCCAAATAATCATTTCAATATTGCCGCCATTGTTAATAGGTTATGGCATTAATAGCTGACAAGCCAACTTTTCTGGCCCTGATTGTAAAAAGCCCTAGTGTTTGGAAAGATTTGCTGAATTTAAATTGATCAAAACAGTTTGTGAATTACTGTCTGTACACAAAGATTTAGAACTACAAGGAGAATGGCTGGCCAGGGTCAGACAGTATAGGACAGGCAGTTCCCGACTGTTCCCTGAGCTGTTATTACGATTTCTTTAACAACCTCTAAATCTACCAAGGGCATCAGTGGAATATTTTACATAAGAGAGAAGTGTGCACTAGCAACGAACATAAAAGGAGGAACAAGAACAAGTTGTAAAGAATATTAATGACTCTTCTTCCAAACAATCCCAATTTTTATGAAAATCAAATGAGTGATAAAAAAAATCTGCTATAAAACTGTATGAAACCTGCATGTAACAAATAAAACAGAAGGAAGGTGGCAGTTTGATCCTCTCAGACACGAGAACCTTGTGTTTTACCTTTGAGTTGCTGAGGACACTATAGTGTAGGGACACAAGGGATCATTTATATGAGGCTTCGCACAATGTTTTTTCACATCTTGTTCTTAGTCTGTGCTACTTCTAGTCAGAGAACAGCTGGTCTCGTGTGGAAGGCCACACTGTATATACAAGACTGTTTTCTGTACCTTGTATCTCTGCTACAAGCACTGCTACCTAGAAGATCAGGTAAGACTTGGCTGATAAGGACCAAGCTGTGAAATAAATACAGTAATCCATATCCCCTTCTGCCTTTTCCATGTGTAACATTTAGCATACAATCAAAGAAACCTGGGGGGGGATAAGCAGCTCTTGAGATAATCTGTTTAACCTCATGTTACAGATGAAAAAAGGCTCAAAGAGGTTAAGGAAACAGCTCAAGATTATCTATTATTTTAATACTAAAATATGTATGCTTAAAGTAGTCTTAAAAAGGGTGGACCAAAATGATTTCCTATGGGAACACACAAGCTGATCTCCAAAATCTTTTGAATCTTTTACTTGTCTGCGTTAGAGGCTCTCATACGTAAACAAGGCCTACTTGAGACAAAGCCCAGGTACCAACTCTTGAACTGAATTCTAAGCTGGAGAGCTACATGAAGATACAAGTGAATACTCAAAAAGCACTGTGCTAAGTGCATACTCGCATCTCCCTTGATTGCCTCCTTTCCCCCTTCTTTTTGACATTACATGTCCTCCTTCCTACTGCTAGATGCTACGGCATATATGAGCTACATGGACTGAGAGGTGCAAGTTAATAGAAATTGAGGTTGCAAAAAGAGGGGAAAAAAGACACAGAAAAGCCTATGAGATTCTCAATCCTCATTAGCACATAGCTCATGTTACACGATTTGGTCCCACAAAAGAGCTGGTTAATATGAAAATGTATTTCTCAGATATATGTTTACATTACTATGGGGGAAAAGGGCTGTCAATGCTATGCACTGGCGTTTTCAGCAATGTCATGGCAAAAATAGTATCCGAAGGCAGCTTGACCAGGAGAAGTCCAATTCTTTGTACATGCAAAATCACCCTAGATGTCTATGGTGATACACACACACAACAAAAGAGAGAAAGAGGGAAAGCGGGAGCTCTTCTTTATAGAAGAAAACCAGGTAATATATGCAGAAAGGATGGTAGAACTGGAAAATCACCAATCTAATAGCTAAATTAGAAAAGAATCATCAATGGAGACTAAAACCATAGGGTGAAAGCCTGTTGAGGAACAGGATGTTCATAAGTGCTCAAAATATCACAAAAGTGACTTTCTAATTACAAAGGGAAAAGGGTACTTTTACAGTGGAGATATCTGACTGACACCACCTTAACGTTCTTAGTATTACCAGTAAGAACCAAGTGTTATTTTGTCCCCCCACATGTGACGTAGTAGGAAAGCACACAACAGCGCCTTTGTCTTCCTCTTGCTAAAAACAAACAAACAAAAAATCATCCGGAATCTAATCGTGAAGAAACTCAGAAAAATCCAGAATATGGGACATTCTTCAAGAGAGCTGCCTGGACTCCTCAAAAATGTCAATGTTATGAATGTAAAAACAAACAAACAAAAATGCTGGGAGACTGTTCAGATTAAGTGTATGTAAAGACTTGACAAGCCAGTGAGAGACAAAGACCTTGACTGGAATCATGGGAGAAAAAAGCCAGAAATAAGGAACATTCTGAAGCCACGGTGACATTTCAATGTGGACTACGTGCTGGATGATACCACTGAAATGATGTTTTTATGTGTGGCGACAGGATGCAGTTATGCAGGAGGAAGTCCTTTCAAAAAAGATGTATGGTGAAGTGTTTAGGGTTTATGTTTTACGGTGTAATGTCCTTTTACTTTTAAACGGTAAAGGGGAGAAACATGTTTGTGTATGTGGATTCAAGTGAAGACATCGCGAAATGTGAATGGGGCAAAATGCTAAGCAGGGTTGGACACACGAGACGTATGCTTGTTAATCATATCATCTTTTCAACTTTTCTTTACACTTGAAATTTTTTCCAAATAAAATGCTGGTTGGAAACTGTGATAACTGTGAAAAGGGAGGGGGAAATGCCATTGATGTCAATGGTATAAAATGTGAAAAACTCTCTAGGATTAGTTTTCTGACAAAACTGTATCTCCAAACCTAACACCCAACTGATTTCCTGTTCTTAGCGTCGTCGTTCCTAAAGCATCCTCTAGTACACTCTGCTGAGATGTGCTTCGCCCAGATACCTGACTATGGGTTTTCAGCCATAAAAACGAGTTTAAGCAGCTCCACGTTTACAGAAAATTTTAAAATAATGATTGAGAGGTCAAGAGTTGTGTTGGCGAGACAAGAAGAAGTAAAAGGCTCCCCATCACTGCTGTCTTGGGTAGAAATCAAGTATTTTATTTAAAGTTCTGAAGATAATGAGCAGGTTGGAGGCCAGTAGTCACTGCTCTAAAGATTAATCAGGACTCTGAATCACCCATTAAAGATAAAATAAGCCCAAACAATAATATACAGTGATTATCCACTCTTCATTTACATGTTCAAGGACAACTGTCCTGACCTCAGGCTCTCCACTCCACCTGACTAATAAACCAATTAACATCATGGCTCCAGGGAACAGCAGCACAATTTAAAAATCTATGCAAATCTGTAAGTACACTCAATGTTATTAATTTATGCTAGAGAGAGTTCTTATTTTACAGAAAACTTTCCCATATGCATGGTGAAGCACATATATCTGCCTGTAGATATCATGGAACATTTTTCTCGAGTATGTATCAGGACACATTATGCTAAAGTACAAGCTTTAACATTAACTCTTCCACAACAGCCTCCAACAATCATTTAAAATCCAGTTCAGGAAAAGGTAAACATATAGGAACAGAATATGGAGGAGTGGTTTCCAGAGACTGGGAGCAGGCGTGATGACCACAAAACAAGAGGTAATTTTAGGGGTGATGAAAATGTCTTGATCATAGTCGTGGTGACAACTATATACATTCGTCTAAACTCAGAGAAATGAACACCAGAACAAATTTTATTGTATATATTTTAAAATGTAGCTTAAAAAAAAGCAAATTAGAAAAAGATTTTAGCTAGTTTATCAAATGCTCCCCCCAAACCCAAAGTAAACGAACAAATGAACAAAAAATCTTTAGCTATTAGAGTATCAAGACACACAAAGGACTCTGGATAAACAAGTAAGGGTAACCCAGGAAGACATTTTGCACTTCCTTTCATCTTAAATAAATCTTTGTAGAAAGAACTTTCTATTTTAAAAAATCCAACTTATGAGCCAGTGACAAACATGGGGGAAAAAAAGAAAACGGTGAATGTTGAACTCATGTTTCCTTGTTTCCATGAGCTTCTGGGGTAAGTATCAACGTGAAATTGAAGTAATGGCGAATCGATGAAAGGGAGTCCGGAATATTCTTCCATGGCTCCCCCAAAATATGTTTTCTTCATTAGCACTTCTGTCTCAGCTTAGGGAAGGGAAGGGAAGAGAGGAAGGAAGGACGGAAGGAAGGAAGGAAACTTTGGTCCTAACAAAGAATACTGCTTTAGAAGACTGAGGAGGGGAAACGGGAAGACGTGATTTTCCTTTGCAATACGTATACTATGAATGAAACAGGATTCAACTACAACACAAACCTATCTTTAAAATGCTGGTGAAGAAAATATCCATCACTCCAGACTGAGAAAGTTAACCACAGAAGCCACGGCCACAGCTTATAGTAAAGAAGAAAAAATCGACAATTGAAAACCAATAGTCAACTCAAGACAATGCTGATAATACTCTGATGAAAGGCCCTTTCCTAAAAATTTGTAGGAATTCTGTCCATGAGCAGGCCCAGTAGGAGCCTGGTGATACCACCTCTACTTAGACACACCAAGTCCTAAATAACTTACATCGTAGTCACTAGCAATTACCCATCAGTCCAAAGGGGTATAAAAAGAATGTCTATGGGACCAAAGGGACCATATTTTGATTAGTGAACAAACAGCCAAAGGAAATCTAAGCAAAATGGAATTTTTAGGAGTTATTTTAAGCATGGAAAATATAAAATGTTATCAATTGGCATGGGGAATGCTGTCAAACGGATTAAGAAGTGTCTTGGCATGGTATCTTACCACCATCTCAAGAGTGTCTACAATCTAATCTATAGATGCTTGGTTACAGATAAAAGGAATTGTTAGTCTTGGTGGGCTATCCTCATGTTTAAATACACTATAGATAATGGTAGCTAATGCCCAGTGAGTACCTACTATGTGCCCACCACTCTAAGTGCCCTGCCTCTACTAGCTCAGTCCAAGAACTTAGGGGCCAAGAAGGTCAAGAAAGGAATTCAAGGTCACACACTCGGCAAAGAGCAGAGCTGGGATTTGAGCCTGAGTAGTTAGCTTCAAGGGTGTATGTGCTTAGCCATTCTGCCACTTCACATGTCCTGGAATGATTTTTTACTTACACACACACACACACACACACACGCATGCTTTCCACAGTTGAGGTTATAATTTATCCTCATTTCTATATCATTTTATATTACAACAACTGTGCATAGATGATATTCATTTTTGTCATATGAATATAAAAATTCAGAAGACAGATGAAAAAGCAACTTACTCATTTTGAATGCATGAATACAACAGGAGGCAGAAAACAGATGTAAAATAAAAAGATTTTGACATGCAAGCTCTTGTAGGTGAAGCATGTTGAATATAAAGTTGGTATACTTGATTCTATCTAAACAATAAAGTCTTTAAAATGTTTACAGAAGAAAATAGTACAAAGACTATTGGGGGAGGGCCAGGGGGAGCACTTTGAAGGGCATAGCCAAACACCAATTTACAGATACTTGACTTCTCTGGAGTCAATTAAAAGCGTTTTTTTTTTTTAAACTGAAAACCTAAAAGGAAATATTATTCGATTTCATTTGAAGGTAGACTAGACACCTGAAAGTGGGATTAGAGTATTTTAAATAAAGATCATGGTGTGTGTGTGTGTACGTGTGTTGGGGTAGGGATAAGAGTGTTCAGTTACCCACATCATCCTATTATAACCTAAAATTCATATAAGGGATCATCTTAACACTTTCTCAGTTCAGTCTAGTATTTGAACTGCTTCAAGCCATCTACTTCTACTCAGATGGTTTAGCAGAAGGAAATACTGGCTTAGAACATAGGGAACTTGGGCCTGATGTCTCGTTCTGACATGAATATAACTGCAGAATGTAGAATATATTCATCCTGCCTCTCTAGGTTTCAGTTTTCTCATCTGAAAAAGGAGACATGTGGACGAACTCCAGGGTTCCTTTGGGCAGTCTGTGTGACTCATGGCCAGGGCAGACCTGGCCTTACTTGAGGTCATAAGGATTAATCTACTCCATCAACAGGGATGGTTGCATGGAATATGAAAGCAGATCAATCCGATGATGCACTAACTGTAGCTGTATTTCCAAAACAAACTAATTTCAAATCTTTACTTCTACGAATACTCAAAAGAGTCAATTTCCCAGTAACTGTGCTGACTCCAGTATGCGTCCAACGTAGAAACATACCCTGTCGCCTCACTTAGTAGCAATGAAGACACCACTGTCAAACCCATACATTTATAGTAAATTTTCCCCTTTAAAATCCACAGATATGACTTCCTTTACCGGCTTAATGGATAATTCCTTGAAGGGCCTATCCTGATTTTTATTAGGCAAAGCATCTTATTTAGACTTGGCGATTTCCTTTTCTCTTTCTTTTACAAAAGTTTTTGGGTTTTTTCCCCCCTATTTTTTTGGAGGGGGGAGATAACCAGGTTTATTTATTTATGTATTTTTTAATGGAGGTACTGGGGATTGAACTCAGGACCTTGTGCATGCTAAGCACATGCTCTACCACTGAGCTATTCCCCCCATTTTTTTCTTAATGTGATAAGACACACATACCATAAAATTTACTATCTTAACCATTTTAAGTGGACAATTCACTGGTATTAAGTATATACATATTGTTGTGTGACCATCACCACCACCCATCTCCAGGACGGAGGGATACGGGCCAAGGAAACCTTCAAAAAGATCACCCCGCGAGCACTGCACATGAAAACACCGCTGTCCTCTTGTCCCTGCCAGGCCCTTGTCTGAATCAGAAGCTGACATTTTTCTAACTGCACCAGCTTGAAAAGACAACAAAGGAAATAAAAAGACTATAGTCTGAAGTCAACTTCTCCTTCTGTGATGCAGGGAATGCATTTGTCAGAGAAACAAGCACTGTCCCGCCCTGTGTTTCCTCGGGTTGCTAGAAAGAGCAGTCTTTGAGCACAGCTTGCTGAAGGAACTAGCCCGGCCCCGTTCCCAAGGTCTTACACTTCAAACAGAGGGCAGAGGGCATTTTCAGTCCTGTTATCTTTCCCTACAGCAAACATCAAATTTTCATGCACATTGCAGTTTCCGAATGGCAAGGTGACGGCCAGGGCTCCTGGCTGAGGAACAGCCCGCCAGGGCCAAGATGCCAACTCTGAAGGAAGCATTCGCAATGGATCTGTTCAAGCAGACTGCCAATTACTAGCAGGTGGAGAGGGGCCCCAAATCTAGGCAATATAAACTTCGCCTGGCTCTGTACCTACACAAGGTGCACAACGTCCTTCTAGCCACATTCAATTTACCAATACGCGACCTCTTAAAATGAGGATTCCTCTTCTCCTCATCTCTCCTATGTTCCCTGTTTTGTTATGGCATCTCGTAATCTAGCAGAGACTCAGAAAAAATTCCTGTTGCTTCAGCTTGGGAAGCTGAAGAGCATTAGTATCAAAAAGTACATATTTGGGGATGAGGAGGTAAATGGGCTTGGGGACACTGACTAAGAGTCAAATTCTTCCACCAGCTGACAAACTGCAGGGGAACGGATAAATTCTCCATCTACTGAAACAACAATAAAAACAAAGCCCCCCAAGTCTGTCCATTCTATTCATCTCAAAGAAAACTATGTGAACAAAGGTAAAATGTTATCATCAGTAGCAATAGTAACAATATCATTTACAACCATGGCCAGTACAAATGGTAGGGAGAAGCTATTTCATGGTAGTGAAAGCAAACTGTGGGCAGTTATAGAAACAGATGGGAAAGGTCTGAGAGTTAAACAGAGAGAGCAGTAAGACCAATGAAAATGACCAGGGTGTGGTTTTAGAGAAATGTATTCATTGGGGGAAATCCATCAAGATATTAACAGTGGTAACAGGTTTTTTTTGTCTACTATTTTGTATTTTCCAAATTTTCTTCTTTGAACATTTAGAGTTAGAAGAAAAATTAGTAAAGTACTAATTTTTTTAAGGGAAAGAAACTGCTTCCAGGCCTTCTCATCACTTGTAATAATTTACACAAGTGTACAAGTGGCAATGAAACAGAATCAAACCAAAGATGTTGGATTTCCCCCATTCTCAGCATAAACCTTTCCGAGAGCTTGGAGACTGGCTAGCTAGGATGCATTCAATCACTATGTGATGGAGTGGTGGCCTGAGTTCAAAGTTCTGGTGCTGAGAAGAGAGTGTGCTGCTACCGGGACAGGGAAGTAGTGGAACAAGGGGCAGGAAGTGAATGAAAAAGGCAGACACTCCCGCTCCCCCTCCCCAAGGATGCAACAGGCTCCTGATAGTGGGGTGGCACTAGGGAAAGTGGAGTTTCTGCTCAACAGTCCCTTGTCCCGACAGCTGCTTGAGTTCAAGAGAGCCAGAGACTAGAGCTTCCCATCACAAAAAAGGAAATGATAATGACGTGACTGAGGTGCTATTGCTACAATGGCAATCATATTACAATATATAAATGTATCACATCAACATGTCATACACCTTAAATTTACACAATTTTGATGTCAGATATATTTCAATGGAAAGAGAGAGAGTGCAGTGAGGGTGGCGGTGGCTGCTGGTGTTGGCAGCAGCATGGTCAGTAAGTACCATGGGGGGATGGGACAATGGCTCCAGCAGCCCTGAGTCCAGTCCACCTGGCTCTGAGGCAGGAACTGTCCCTGAACAGACATGGCTGTTGGAAGATCTGTGTTCTGACCCTTACTCTCAACCCATCACAGGACACACACAGCTGTGTGTGGGTATGTATATATGAACACGTGTGTGTTTCATAACTAGGATGCAAAAAGTTACTGAAACTTGACTGAAGAGAAAAGAACGCTTAGGGGAAGAAAATTAAGCCATTGCAAGTTGTTTCAGAACTGGATTTTAGAAAAAAAAAAAAACCAGAATGAATCTGGACTATTTGTGGCCATTAATATTCATTGTATGGGAGTTACTTGTGTCAACATTCTGGAGTAGAAATATTAATGCAGCAACACACAAGACAAAACTCAGAGGGAGTGATAGTCTATTCATGTTTCGGGAGATTTGAGTACGAGGTTAAAAATGTATTTATTTCTCCACATCTGTTTTACTTTTGCAGCTAATTTGCCATAATTTTGTCAAACCAACCCCTAGTATATCCAACCCTATATAAGCAGCCTTATTATGTGTGTATATATATTCAATCTGCCCAATTAACTATTAAACAAATGCTCAAACTGCTTGAAATTTCTAAACATTGACAATGTTCTACCCAGGAGCCCTTCTAGAGTTTTATCGTCGTCTGTGGTCAGACTACATACAGGTCTAACCCAGTTATCTGTACACCTAGTTCTACTAATGATGAGATTAGAATGGACTGAAACCCCAGATAACAAAAATAGTTCCTAGAATTTAGAAAACAACAGAAGAACACTGCGAAAAACGTGACACTGCAAACACCTCACTCCTTCAGTGCTAGTGGGATTATAAATAGAGACAATTTTGATAAAAAGCCATCTCGTAATACGTATCCGAAGCCAGAAAACTGCTTATATCTTTTCATCTGGTAATCCCATTCCAGAGAATTTATCCTAAAGGGAAAAACTTGAATCAAAGTAAAGAGCTAACTGCCTAAAGATGTTCACTGCAGTGTTACCTACCTTGCCAAAAAAGAGAAACAACCTAAAAGTCAGTCAGTGGAATGCTTAGGTATCTGGGAGGAAGAGGATGTTTCTGGGGACACTGATTATGGTGTGGAAAAGGCAATGGGGCAGAAAACCAAAGAGAATGGGTAGGAGTGTGCTGAGCTGGTGAAGGACACTAGCAGACAGTACAAACCTCTGACCTGGTTGTAAGCCTATGGGAAGTCACCATCCAGGCCTTGGAATAGTAGAGGAATGTCAAAGCTACAAAAGGAAAACTTTTAGAAAAACGATAGCTGTGTCAGCTATTTACCAACAGACATTGAAAAGAAGGCGAAAATACATAATTAGACAGAATTAGGTTAGGGACAAAAACTGAGACTAAGAGACTCACCTAGGAAGGTCATTTTCTTATTTACAAAGGATTTCCATGGCCGGAGATTTATTTCCTCTTTTGCTAAACCACTGCAGACGCCCTTCCCTCCCAGCAACTTAGTAACTGTGGGGTTCTGGCTGCAGATGGAGATTTCTTTCCCTTCCTTTGCACTGTCCTCTCCCCTGAAATCCACAGTTTCAGAAGCCATTGCCTACAGACGTTTCAAATATCAAAAATTCCCTACCTACCTGCCTATAGGAGAGCTACAAAGAGAAACTAAAGTTCTGTGGTTTTTAAATTAATTTCTAAAATACAAAAGAACAAATATGCTACTTAAGACGGTGAATAACTTACAAATTGGAAGCAGCTCCTGACACTTGGCTCAATGTTACTGCCCCCAAAGGATGCAACTTCACCCAGCTGTCTTGGGATCTGGATAGAATCATGCAGAAGGAGGCCCAGTCTGCGCTGGTCACAAAATCCCGTTGAACTGGCCACTTGCTTGAAAAGGTCTACAAAAGGAAGACGAGAATTGCAATGATCAAAAAGCAGGACCAAGTAGATGCCGGCAGAACCTAACGACCAACTCAACTCCAGTACCAATTCTCAAGAACAGCCAACATTTCCACAGAGAAGCTACTTCTACTGTACACTAATCTGGACATTTATTATTTGGGGGGATCAAGTTAATCATCACTGTGTATATACGAAGTGTGACAGATTTTAAATAAACTGTAGCCCTGCAAGAAATGAGTTTATATACAGTTTTGACACATGAATTTTTCCTAAGCGAGAACATAATCATTTGGAAAATATATATAGGATGTGACCACTATCATGCAATAAATGTTTTAGCATTAAGAATCACAGTACTGGCCCAAGGCTCTATCCCCTGTGGACATCAGATTCAAAAATGTTCCAAAATCGGGGCTTCTTTATGAAGTCATACAATTATTTTCTCCTATGTGTTCCCACAGGATGCTGTACGTATTTGTAATTAGCTCAAATCACTTTACAGTGTCACTGATTTAATATGTGTCTGTCTTTGGGGCTGAAGATTGATATCCCCTTGAGGGCAGGGACCATCTCTTTGTCACCTGTGAGCCAGAAACATGTAGAGTGGAAGAGTTGCATTTGGAGGACTGCGGGTGCCCAATATATGTGGATTCACAGAAGGTATGACTATACCAAACACCTGCAACATATGGTTTGTTCTCAGAAGTAAAATTAGTTTAATCCTACCTTGCATTCAAATAGAAGTTGCCAAAAAACTAAATCCAAGAAAGCTTAGCCTACTCAAGAGCACACTTTCATCTCTCAGAAATGAAATGTTTTAACGAGATACTGAAGACGCCAATAAGAACAGTGAGATCTCATACACAGCCTTTCCTCATCTCTCCAAAACACACACATAATTTCAAAATTATGAATTCTCTTCAAATATCCCAGTTTGAAGTTAACATTTTTGTTTTGCAAACCTCAAACATGTTCCCTCTTAGTAGTTATTTGACACACAGGCTGGAAGCGTCCTTGAGGAACCAATTTGGTACCACGATGCGCTGGAACCATACCATTGGCAACGTTAGCGTAAAAGCTAACCTATAACAAGTAACTACAGCATTTAAAGGAGGAAAGCCTGCAGAAATATTCTATTTTATCCCCAAATACAGTTTTAAATGGTTAACAAAAGCTGTTCCGTTATTTTTCCTTGGGTTCTTAGGATGAGAAAACTCAGTGGAAACTACATAAAAGTGAGAGCTAAAAGAGCTTGTGTATTTTGTGGTTTACTCCTAGGGGGGAAATGAGCAGTAGGACACAGAGTGGCTTTGGAGGAATTCAATCTCTTTTATCTCCTGCCTGTGCTTAAGCTCAGCACATCTCCTCATCCCTGTGTGGCTAGGCCTTAAGGGAAAAGAGACGACAGACTAGGTTTGTTTAATCTTCCTACCGAAAAGACTTCTCACAAGCATTTAAAGGGGAGAAACAAGTACACTGCTTCACAATGGGAATGAATGGTTGCTTAGTAATCTCAACCATCCCTCTTCCAGCATTTGCTTTTAATTTGATTTACAGTTTTCAGCAGAAGGGCCCAATGGCTAATCAAAAGGAAATTTTATAAGGTGATATTTACCTGGTAAGAAATGGCAAGCTATCTCTCAAATAATAAAATGTTAATCACATCACAGAAGTGGACATGTCAGTACAACTTGCAGTAAGATGATTATAAAATAAGCAATGTTTTTTGAACGTGAATGCCAGACAGTATTCTTTAAATAAGACTCCAAAGGCAAGGCAAGTGCACGGATTAAACCTTCACATTTATTTTTCTGACTTAGACAAAGGGGTTAGGAAATCAGACTTTATCCCTGAGGGACAAGTGTTTTATTCAGACACAGTCAATGTAATGTAAAATAATACTCGGACTCGAGAAGTTAATCCTCATTCTCTATTTAAATGCCTACAATTTAATTTCTGACAGGGAACGGCACAAACCAATTTTTATGACAGTCTAAAAGTAGTTCTACATCTTACATGAGGAACCTGCAGTCAAATAAGAACACTATGTCATTCCCCCTCTAGAACTGGGGTAATTAGCCAACATTAATAAAAGAATACAGAGTTAATATACATGACTTACATCTGTACTTGTCTTCCAAATGTGCTTTACACAGAGAAATGATGCCAGTTTTAAAAGACAGGACCCGGATCCGCCCCGTTCGTCCCCTATTATGAATAACCAAACCAGAAAACAGTTACTGCCATTTTACTAAACAGTAAACACATCTTAGTTAAGAAAAAAAAATTGGATATGGGAACTCTATTGACCGCTGTTTTATTAAGACAATTAAGAACATTCCTGAGTTCATTATCTGTTTGGCTGATGACCTAGAATGCGATGGAAAGTTTACCAACTCAACCAATTAACCAAGTTTTCAGTTCTTAAAAGCCCTTACTTGAATGGTGAGAATTTCTCTACATTAAATAAGAAAAAATATCCTTCTATTCATCTATGGAGAGCCATCTAGGTTTATGTCAGTAAGTGGAAGAATTACTACCATGTACTAAGAAATTATCTACTTTGGTTATTGAAGGCAAAAAATTACCAACAACTAACTGCTCTGCCCTCTTCAACACTCATTTAGATTTTCATCAGATTGACCCTTATTGAGAAGAAAATTAATTACTTCAGGCTACATGACACAATATAAAATATGAACATTTATCTCCATAAGAAAAGTGATACAATCTATTAGAGAGCACTCAAATAGATGACCTTAAAAAGTAATTTAAAAATAACCTATTGCTAGGGCAATGTTTTAACACACGTATGCTTTCAGTTTACATATAAAGCATTCCACATGACAAATCTATTAACAAGTTCATTATATCCATGGCAAACAAGTTAAAAGAATGAAAAGTTTTCCATTTTGTAGAAAACGTCTTTTGAGAATTTTCAGCTTTTTATTTTGTTATGAAAAGAAACTGAACCTTGTATGTCAGTTAAAAAAAAGTCCGTAGAATAATTGCAAAGGATAGGTCCCAGTAGTTATTTTCGGTGAACAGCATGTTGAACTTTCAATTTACTGAATCCATTAGTCAAAGAGAAATCCTGGGTCCTAATATATTCACAAAAGTCCTATCATTGGAAGATTTTATCTTTCCCCCTCTTTGAAAAGGCAAATCAAAGTTTAGCAAATAAACTTTATACAGTAACTCAGGTCTTCAAGGAGTTAAAATTGCCCCCCAAATAATTTCCAGGCATGGAGGAGGGAAGTTATATACTCAGAATCCATTCACAGATCATCTACAAAGAAAATGGTGCCAAAATACATTTGAGGGAAGACCTGAATAGAAACCCTATCAAAGCAAATGGAAGTATAATCAATAATTAAAATTCAAACATGTTCAAGGGCTTGGTAAATAATGATCAGAATTCAATAGCCCAGTGACCCTGGAATTTAAAAAGCAACACCTTATCAAAATAACACAGAAAAAAAAGGTGTACATTTTAATCCAGGAGGTGGTAGACATCTACAGCAAAGGAGAAGGCAAAACAGTTGCTGTGCAACTCCTTTCAGGAAACCTTCCCAGATTCCCAAACGTGGAATATGTTCTTGTTGACATGTGGAATCGGGCATTGAATAATTTTGAGGCCTAAGAATTCAGTCAAAATTAAGACCGATTCCTTCTGCTCCCTTCCTCAACTGCCTTCATTAAGCTCAAGACAATACCTGGGGAGCTTTCCCGTGTGCAATGCAAAAGAAATCAACAAGTAGTCTCTAAGAGAGGGATGAATGGAGGTGCCAAACTGAAACTTCGTAAATCCATGTATATATAAATAAATAAAAGCCTTCAGTTTGAGGGGCTTACTTTGCTGCTTTTAAAGGGCTTGTTTTTCTTTTTTGGGGTTTTTTTTTTCTTTTTTTTTGGCTTATCAATTTACACTCTTCTGCAAAAATCTGCCAAGTATCATTATTCAGATCTGGTGACAGGTGTGTCAGCATCTCCAGGAGCACATCCATTTCTGCCGGAGAGAGGCAGCCACCCCCGGAGAGGCAAGAAATGAAAAGAACCAATGGCTACATGGTGACTCATTGTACTATTTGAAAAATGAGTATCTCAGGGTTTTGTTTTCCAGTCTGAGAGCAACCTACGTTCTAGCTTTTACCTCCTAGCTTATCAAAATATTTTCTCGTTCCATTAAGCGCAAAAATGATTAATCACAGGAACAGCATTAGGTCACACGGCTTCATGAAACTTTCATCTTGAGGACCATATTTCTAGACTGGAGCCCTGTTGTGATCCTAATTACACCAGCACCATTCTGTAAACTAAGCCTCCTGTGGCAGAGTCTGGAAAAAGCCTGCCATACGTACGTGTCATAAACATTCAGCAGCCAATTGAGACACATATCCACGCAGAGAGGGACGTTGACCAGATTGTTGTGCTCTTGCTCAAGGCGATCATAAATAGTCGTCAGACAATTAATGATCTGCAGGATGTCCATGGGCTGGTCATTTTGCTTGAGGTTGTGCTGGTCCAAGGCATCACATGCAGCTGACAGGCTCAAGAGATCCACTGCAAAAGCCGCAAAAAATCACAAATGATTCAAAGGGGAAAATGCTCCTTTCACTGTTTTTCTTTTGTAAATCCTGGTTGGGTTGTCTTGGACCTTTTCAGTAAACACCAAACCCAAACCCTACCCTCTTTTATTAAAGTGTTTTGTTTTCATCCCACAGCTCTAAGTTGGGTGAGTGTGATGAGTATTCAGGCTCCAAGGTTGTTCTCAAGGCTCACTGGCCTTGGGTAAAAAGATGTGGGCAGAGAGACAGTTCTCATTCCCATGGTGCTGGGAAATAACTGGGAGTTAAGGGGACCTGCAGTATTCCAAGGAAACAGAGTCATTTCCACCTGAATCAGAAGAAAACTATTTTACTAGAGGTTCCCAAAGAGTTTCCGACAATACTTTGTTATATTAGTATCAGAGAAGGTCAGTTTGATTAATCTGTATGGTTAGGGTTGTGTAAACTCTGTTTCCAGCTATGCATTTATAACCATTAAGGGTTTTTCTCCTTGAAAGATCAGTCGTCTCCTAATCTCTCTGCTACTTTAACGTGAGATAAAAAAACAATCAACTTCACGAAAATTTTCTATAGGCAAACCAAAGTAACTGCATAATGTATCCAGCTTTTAGAAGCAAGGCTCACTTATTTCTCCTTTCACCTTCAAATTATATTCTACGACGTACTTTTCAAGTCCTCTAAGAACTTTGTAAGTCTGGTGTGTGGGGGGGAGGTTGCCTTGATCTGAGGTGATATTTAATCATATGCTGAAAGACAAACATTTATCAAAAGTGAAATCTCAACCTTGTCCAACAACAGCAAATCGTAAGCATACTCCCAAGTGTCACGGAGAGATGCTTTTCTCTAAAGCCAATTTATTAGCCAAATTGGAAATGCAACAACATTGCTTTTATAACACCTTATACATCTAAACTCTGGTTTGAATTCTCAGTCCTTTGAGATAAAGAATCAATAGTAATTAAGCAAATCTCTCACGCATCTAAGGGGAGGAGGCAACACAATTGTAAATGTAACTGCAGATAAACACGGCCATCTCCGTCAGTAAACAGCTTGCCCGACACTAAACAGATGCAAATTTAAGGCTTTAAGGCATTTTACTGGTTACTATTTGTAGTTAGTTCTAATTAAACGCTAAGGACAAAACCCAAAAATAGTGGTTAATACCCATGTAGGTTAATACCTATGTAGTGCATGTTTTTCTCTTTTAAAAAAGGGAAATAGTAGCCTTTGAAGTTTCCCTAGAAGCACGAAGGAGACCCAGTGGTGGGAACAGGAGGTTTTGTTTTGTTTTTTTTCCTTTGTCTTTCATCCCAGTGAGTAAAGCTCTGCGCTTCCAAGGGCCACTTTTCCTTCAATGCCCTGGCCCAGCACTCACCCTATCAAAGCCAAGCCCTGACTCCTTTTGCTTACAAATACTCCCAAGATAAAGAAATGACCTCTTCACATGGAAGCTGAGACTGTGTAAAGTGGCAGAAAGGAATGTAGCTTGATTTCAGAGGGAGGTAGGTAGGAAAAAGAATAAAGAATTGAAAAAAAAAAAAAAAAAAAACAACAAACAATGCAAGCAGAGCAGGAGGCCGGGAAGGCTGAGCAGGGACTGTAAGGGAGACCAGAGAGGTGCAGAGACAAAAGACTCCCATTCCACTCTCTGTGTGCTCGATTCCCTCCGAGCACATCTGCAGGTGTAGGTAGTGAGAACATTTAGGAATGCAGCACGCAGGGGAAGGGTAATAGCCCAGTGGGAAAGCGCATGCTTAACATGCATGAGGTCCTGGGTTCAACCCGCAGTACTTCCATTAAAAAAAAAAAAAAAAAAGAAATGCAGCAAACCATTTCCATGAGTAGGAGAGAGGAATGGATTCCCTCCAACTACCAATATTCTCAACATGTTTCTTTATATATTGAAGGAAGCTATGCGTGTTTTGAAGTTTTTCTATTATTTTCTTTTTTGGTACTCCGCCTTAATCATTACACATATTTTGCTTTATAGCCAAGGATGTAAGAACAAGTGAGAATTTTTAGACTCACTGTTGTATTAAGAGTCTAATTTCCCTGTGTGACGGAAACAAATAACCAACAGCCAAACGGCACGAATTTCTTTTGATCGAGTCTACTCTTCTCTCTGTACAGGTAAATGGTAACACACAGAATAGGAAATTGGGAGCATAAATAGCTCCAGAGGGGAGCACAGCAATTGCTCGGAAATAGCAGGAGTAGGAGATGACATCGTTAGCAGAGAAATATTGTGCAGTGTGCTTTGCTAAAACTGGACATGCTTAAACAGAAGAACGATCCATCACATTAGACTGGAGAACACATTTCCCAAAACAAACATATCAAACAAAATCCCGCCTTCATGAAACAATTTTAAAAAGACTCCTATTTAGATGTATATAACCGACACTATGGACTTGAAAAGAGGTGAGAAGATCGATCAGGACAATTTAATTGTCGCACAAACATACACTTTACTGTTCAAAATGAGCATCTTAAAGAATACATTGAGATTTTTCGATGAAACAGTAAACAAAATGATTAGCTGTTTCTAGAAGCTTCAACAAGCAACCAGCAGACACAATTTCGTAAAATGATCCTTTTACCTCAAGCTAGGAATTTCCATTAGAGGAAAAATGTATCTCCTTGAGTGTACTCACTAGGGAATATATTTTAAAGCTATATAAAAACCTGAGTATGTTCTAATATACCCTCTCTTCAAAGGTTATTTTGACAGTAGAGGATGCTGTAGGTTTTGACGCCACTGAAGAACAGGGACCACTGGGTGGTACCCCTCATGCATCGGGGCTGTGGGGGTACGAGAGGGTGGGGACTAGAGAAAAATGACCAGCTTTCCAGGACCCCTGCTGCTGTGCAGGAAAAGCAGAACATGAAGGAAACGGGGTGAAGTGGGGTGGGGGTGGGGCTGTCAAGCACAGGATCCCATTAGCGGTACCCAAGGTGCTGGTTGTGCCCGGTGAGCCTCTCGACATTCTAGGTTCAAATGCTAATTCTATCCTTTCTACACATACCACAAGTGAGGAGCTGAGGCAGGTTTTTTTTTTTTTTCTTGTCTTTTACAGAATCCTAGTGAGAACCAGAAAGCACATTTAGAATAATTTTGCAGCTGGGAAAACTGAGACCGGGAAGGCAGAGACTTGCTCTCGGTATTATGGCGGGACACATGGAGGTACACGCTGAAAAGCAGAAAGGTGGGCGGCAGGAGTCCTTTAGAGAAAAAGAAAACCACTCGGCATTCTCTACTAGTGATAATACCGGGAGAAAAAAGCAGCAGCAAAAAGTTGTTTAAGTAAGTCCGATGGTGCCCACAAAGCCTAGGGCTCATCCCATTAGTCAACCTGGATGCTCCGTGTTAACGTATAAACAGTTCTGTAAGATAATTCGTACAGACAGAGACAGGGGTGGGTGGGTAATGGTGGGATAACTGCTATGTGTCTGCTGACTTTTCTGCCCAGGCAGCAGGTGTCTGTGGGAAGAGGAGGCTGCTGTGGGTATAACATCATTCTATAGGCAGCTTACACTTCAGGCTGAAGCACTTTCCAAGCAAATCTTTGCCCACCAACAAAGTCAATGCACTTTGATGCAGCTATCTTTGCTGTGAGGGTTAATTCCAGAGGCTCTGAAGCTGGCATGAGATGTTTTGCCAAAACAGCTACACAATGGAAAGCCTTGATCAAAGCAATGAAAAGAAGTGACTCATTGTGTTGATGGGTAGCCACGGGTTACAGGTTATCACAATTGTTTACTGCTAGCCAGTAACACTGGCCATTTTTACCTGCTCTCGGTGAGGACCACGGAAGCCACTGGGTTTGGGACTGGCTACTTAGGAAGAATATGCCCAGGTTACCAGCAGGCTGTAAGCAATCCTGGCTGAGACTTCCATTCGTGCTCCCTGGTTTCTAAAGTGGTGTGTGCTCACCTTGGTGGTTCTTGATCTAAGAGAGAAATTGCACCCTGGTTTGGTCCTGATAGAGAGGGGGTGCTTGGAGCTTGTACTTGGCCTCTCCAGACCCTCTGCTGGGAAGCAGCCTGTGGTTGTGATGCATATTCTTATTTTAATGTTGTTGGTATACCGTAAGCTTTTCCTTTCTACAGTAGTAAACTGTCATTTGAGTTCTGTGAGTCCTCATCAGCTGTTGAGCTTAACTGTCACACCCCAGAGCAATTAGTGCCAGACTTGAGATTGTTTAGAAGACCCAAATTCATTCTTAGCTGAAAATATGGGCAAGGCATTATTTGAAAAGGAAAACAGATGATTCTGATAAAAGGAATGGAAAGGAACCATTGATGCTGGCTGCCAACCTACCCTTGGTTTGAAGTAGCATAGGCTTTGAAACTTTCTGATGGAATCTGGAAACGGTGGAACCTAAACTCTAGGAGCTAAAAGAATGGATTTTAAGAGGACAGCAAGCTGATGGTAAGTCTGCTAAAAATTCAATTCCTTGGTTGCAGAGCAAAAACTCAAATTTAAGTTCAGAATCTCCTTCCATTGAGCGTCACCCTCTCTGGCCTGCAGGTGGAGTTCCAAGAAAGGAACCTGGGCAACTAGCGCCTTTGATAAATGCGCTGCACCTGTGAGACCAATTAGGCTGAAAAAGATAATTCAAGTGGGGAACTTACAGGTGTTCCTATTTCACCACAATTTTCTTTTTCCATGCCATACTAGTAGTCCCTGGACTAGGACTACAATTAATCAAAGGCTGGTAACATTCTCAAACACAGTATGGCTCTCAGTTGGAAGGTAAGTGCAAGAATTCCGCAGGGATTGATGGAATGGATTCCCCCTTCCCCACACCTTGCCTAATTGGGGCTCAGTGTCACAAATGTTTTATTGCCTAGTGGACAGGATAACCCCATTTTTCTGTATGGAACCAATGTGACCCCTTATCAGAAATTGGGACAAGACTGAAGGGGACGCCCAGGCAGGTCTTGTCTTGCTATCAGGTAAACATGGACTAGTCCAGTGGCTGAACCCAGGGGACATACTTTGTGTTGAGGGAGAAAGTTTGGATTAAAATTTAACAGTAAGGAAGAAAGATAAGATTGTTACTGAAGGGAAGAAAGCCACCAAATGGGTGTTAAAAAGGGAAAATCTAACATAATGCTGGTGCCTAGAAAGAGGCTCAAAATAAGAGAATAAAATGCTCCCTTAGCTATGACTCAGATGCCCTTTTAAAGAGCCAAGAAGTGAGCAGGACAGCTGGCCAATCTATCAAACACACTGGGTGAAGAGATGGCAGTTCTGACTGTGACCATGACTCCATGAAGCAATATTAAAGTGGTTATGTCTTTTGGTGCTTGTTTCACAGCGTATATCTGCTATTAAGCACCTGTGTTGGAAAGTACCCTGTGGGAATATTTACCCAGTCATATCTGGAGAACACTGATGTATACTAATCTGAATGAACATTGTGTGGTCATTAGCTGTGATGATGAAGGATTACAAAAGGTATTGGGTATGTTACAGCAAGTTTACATGCTATATGCCTCATCTGTCATAACATTCTGTGTAAAAAAAAAAAAAAACATACTGTTTTGTTAGTGTGAGGAAAGCTACAAACCAGTGGCAGGACAATTGGGATGTTTGGATCACTGAGAAAAAATTCAATTTAATTTGGTGGGCCTAATTCCCTGAGATTGAAAAGCAAAACAATTTTTTTGTCACTCAGACATTCAGATTTATTGTTTACACTTGTTTTCTTTGTATTAAAGTTTCCACATAAAAGTCTGGATTAAGTTGCTAATATGGTTGTTACAACATGCATTTACTATTCAGCGTTTTCAATTCCATTTTAAATGATCAAGTAGTTTGTAGTCTGTAAATCATAGGTGAAACCTTTTAAGATGTTTTGAGCATAGAAGTTTGACATGGACAGAATTTATGAGATGTGTTGTGTATAAATGGTAAGAATGGCATGCTAATGTTAAACATAGGAAGGGATAGAAAGGGACTGAAGGACCAAGAGATACCTATTATTCCAGAGGCACCTGAGTACGACAAGTATATTGTATACCAAATGTGCAACAGGCACTAATTATCCAGGATATGCTCAATACACACGAATACTTAATATTCATGAGGTCCTCTGCTCAAGAAACACAAAACCCATGGCCACTGATCCGGTTAATTGTCACACTGTTACTGTGGTCAGGTGCACTTGTCTCTGTGTCCTCAACAGAGCAAGTTTATGTTGTCATTGGCCTAAGGTCAAAAGCCAGAAATTGGACATGGGTGGTTACAGAAATTTCTCTGGCATACCCAAACCAGTTCATTTAGGAGTGACTACTATTCATATGATGTTACCCTGGGAGACTCCACATTTTTGTTTCTCAATTTTATTTCCTACTTATAGTAAAGATGCTAGTACACACAACAGCAACAACATGTCCGCTGGACCAAAGAATGTTGAAATAAAAGAACCTTAGGAGAATTAGGAGCTGGGTGAGGACTACCTGGCCAGGAAGAATTTGCTTTGAATGAGACAAGAGAAACTGATGGAAAAGACCTCCTAGTGCAAAAAGAACACGTGGAATCCAATTCCAGGAGGAAAGATAAGGACGGCAACAAGAAACGGAACCAATGATAAGCGGAAAGTGGAACCTACAAAGCGCTCCCTAACAGCTCCAGCACCATGACTGAGACCAACCCTTCTTTCCCTCAGTGTGCAACTCATGGGTATCGGCTACATTTTAAGCAGGACTACAGTGCTTCCCCTGGGAGGTGGAGAGATCCTATTATGGGACCCCTCTCTTTGGGTACCAACATCTGTCAAATCACGTAAGCAGAGAAATTTGTTTGGCTCTGTCCTCAAGGTATTTTGAATTCTGAAATAACAGAGACCTGGCCTCCAACCTATGTGAGGAATAATGTACGGTATACGGGAGAAGTAGGTTTTTGTGAGGAAGGGACAAAATAATTGCACTGGCCTCTCGGGTCCCCTTGCTGTGAGGTAGCCCGCAGAGCCTGACTTTAATGCTGCTGCCCTATTGTACCTTCTCCTGCAAGAGACTAGATTTGCAAGCCATGTTATCCTGAGTCCTGTGATTCTCCTTTAGCAACCAAGCCCTATGTAATGCCACGTTTAAGTGCCCTCTCAAAGGTGAGGTGCATTTACCAAGAAGGGAGCACCTTTTTAAACCTGGTTTCTCGCAGTAAGGATGAGTCTGGCTGTTGTGCCTCTATTCAGACAACTCACTCTAGGCTGTACAAAATCTCTCCATTGGTGATTTAGCTGCTGAACAGAAGCAAATAGTTCTATTTCTTGTTTGCAGAATATGTGTCACATTTATCAACTGCAGTATATTTAGCCCTATGGTTTGGGCTGTCTCCAACGCATCCCACACTAATAAACTAAATACATGTGCTTTGTTAAGTGCATTTTTATTTCTGCTCTTAGATGTTGGCTATATTTTTAATTTTAGAAGCCACAAACCTATAGGCTGTCATTGGAACTAGAGAAGGAGAAATAAAAAGCTAAGATTATCTTCTTCACAACTTTCACTGGGGTCTCAGCCACATGAACCAGCTTATAAATCCTTCTTACCCAGGTTTTCTCTTTGTCTCTGTCTTTCTGTGGAGTTTAATTTTCATTCACAATGCCTTGAAAGGCAGTATGGAGTCATGCAACATTAAACCGCTTACAAACTGGGGACATTACAGGCCAATGGTGATGCTCTAGACTTAAACAGTAAATTCTCTATAGTGGAGAAAAGTGAGGTATTCAGGTTTCTGCAATATTGAAGCTTTGATATGTGAAAAAAATAAGACCAAGTGCTTAATGGCAGTAGCACTGTGTACTTTCTAAGGCATCTGTAATTCAAACTCTTCACTGGCATCAGGAAATCACTGAGATAACATCATTAATTTTCATTATAGTAATAGTTAGCAGAAGCGACCTTCAGTTGGAAAAGCTGGCCAGGACAAGTTTTGTTTGCCTGTACCACAGACAATAGCTCTTTATCATGGCTTTGTAGGCATAGAATGACGAAAAGGCTGAAAGATAAACCTAAGCAAATCTAAAATTAAGAGGAAATGCTGAAATCATCTACTGAACAGTTAAGTAATGTGACCAGGCATGTTTTCAATAATAAAAGGATGGGTGAACTTTATATTCATACTACATGTGGAACCCTTCTACCGTTCTTGAGAATCTAGTACTTAATTTAGATAAATATACCCTAATTTTGCTGTGCCTAAACCTTTCAAATATGAGAAATATTTTTTTCAAATATGAGAAAAGTCATGCTTAGAAACGAAATGCTGAGAATTTCAAATCTGTTTAAAAGGAAATTCTACATTCCACATTCAGAGCTTAACTTTATTACCAGGTTATAACTGCCGATGGCCAAAATTTTTTATAATATCAAATTCCCCTGTTTTCCCAACATTATTGGAAACTGTTACATAAATTGAAATAATAGACAATCAGACGCATATGTGAATACAAACAGTTTTTAAAAGGAGAACTGAATAATGCCTAAATCCAAGGCCAGAGAATCATTATGGAAAGGGTTTTTCAATCTAGTCTGCTTTGAGGCTTTTTCATAGTATAACCCAGAACAGCTGATTATCTCTTCTGAACCTCACAGGACTGTATACTACAGCCCTTTACAATAACCATCTCATAACTGCCCCTGTATCAGGGGAAGGCAGCAGCACGCCTAGGATGCGGCAGGTACAGAAGAAGAAAAAGAGGCAGAAGACTTTCTCCATCCAGCCCTCTGACTCTACCCCACCTCAAATTGCCTCTTTCCAGCTCTGGTACATTAAGAGGTCCCCAAGGAAATCCTAGGCCTGGGGAGCCCTTTAAAAACCACTTAGGCTTGGGAGCTACACAGCTGAAAAATGATAGCTTAAGACTATAAGCTATAAGGAAATGGAAGCCTAATTTACTCTCAATTCATGCATCCATTCCATGAAAACATATTAAGCCCTTCTCTGTGCCGGGCTTTGTGCTAAGCACTGGAGAGACCAAGATAAAGAGAGGAAGAGCCTACTCTCTCTTTCCAAATCATTTCACTTCCAGGCCATTTCTTCTCCATCTCCAGGTAAAAAACCGCACACCAGCAACACTCCTCGATTATCTTACTGCTAGGCTCTGCAGACCCCCTGGTCAGACGCCTCTATTCCCGAAGACTTGGCAGCCAGCGCTCACAGCCCTCCGCTCCTCCTCAGTTCTGGCCCCCAATTCTGGGTGATTTCAACATTGGCAAGGATGACTCGTGCATCACTCTAGCCTCTTGGTTCCTTAACTTCCTATTTCATCTCCATGGAAATTCACATCTAGTCCACCTCTGCCACCCACTCCAATGAGCATATCCTAGACCTAACCAGCTGAACTATTCCACTCCTGAAATAATAGTTGTCTCTGCTGCTCTCTGACCACAACTTCTCAGCCTTCCAGGCACTTCCACACAACCTCTTCCTCTACCTCCTCCCTGAACAGTCAGCCTCCTGATCCCTCCACCGCCTCACTACCAGCTTCCACCTGCATTCATAGCTGCTCCTCCCCAACAAGGACTTGACAGACAGCGCTTGAACCAGTTAAGCACTCTTTTATCCAAATCCTCACTTCTCTTGCCCAGCTGGCCTCCGCCCACCTGAGAGAGAACCATCCAGCTCCTGACTGTTGAGGACGTCCAGAGAAATATCCCTGTGGACTGGTGCTGCGATCAAACACTCAGCAGACTCTGGGGTCCATAATGCTGCTTCTCGGGTTAGTGCTCTCCTTCTCCACAAAGGTAAGCCCAAACTTAACTTGATCATCTTCTGCTGTGAACTGCAGCACAGGAACTCTGCTCCACCTTCACACAGAAAACAGAGCCCTCTCCCTCCTTTCTCCCACCAGGTCTCCTTAGTTACCTGGCCCTGCCCAGATCGTTCCTCAGCCCCACTCATCACAGAGGAAGAGGGGTGTCCCTTCATTCTCTTAGATTACCTTCTCCTAGCCTCTGAAAACTCGTATTTTTTATTATCTCCTCTTGAGCCAACAATTTCAACTTTGTCCTCTCTCCTTCTCATATCCGTTTACATAGACTCAAGTGTCTCTCAACCTATATGCATGTACACTCCACTAACTCCTCAGCCCCTTCCAGCTAACTACCAACCCTCCTTGCTCCCCTTCACAACTAAATTTCTCCCAGAATTGTCTCAAACAAATATCTTTACTTTTGATTTACTTTTAAGCCCACTTTTATCTTTTAAGCTAAAGATACTTCTTAAAAAATGAATTCTAATTTCGAGATTTGCAGATACTAATATATATAAAATAGATAAACAAGTTTATACTGTATAGCACAGGGAGCCATATTCAATATCTTGTAGTAACTTCTGGTGAAAAAGAGTATGAAAACGAATACATGTATGTTCCTGGAAGGCTGAGAAGTTGTGGTCAGAGAGCAGCAGAGACAACCATTGTACACTGTAACATTGTAAACTGATCACACTTCAATAAAAATATATATAAAAAATTAATTGTATGCTACAACTGGACTTGTAAGAGCTATTTCTCCCCTCTCCAAATGCAAATACCCCCAACCCCTTTTTTGTAAGCAAAGAGTAACTGTCAAGTATTTCCAAGCACTGGTTAGTACTTACAGCAAAGGGCCTTCTGCAGTCTTCGGAGTTTCATGGCAGTCCTATAAGCCGAGAACCTGACATTATTCAGGTCAGCTGAAGAAAAAAGGGGGAAAACAAAGATCATTTGTTATTTCATCATAAAGCACAGATAAACTCCCAATGATCTGCCAATAGCAACAACAAAGGGCTAGGGGAAAAAAACCTCTTGTACATGCCCCACGTTTTAGAAGGTGAAATGCTGTCAGTGTGGGGAAAGAAAAAAGAAGAATGTCTTTTTGCTCTTGGACAATCAGGAAAGCTGGTTCTGTGCAGGACAACGGTGGCACAGCCTGCAGGGCGCCCATGTAGTCCTCGTTCCTAAGGGGGAAAAGAAGGACAGGGATTTTTTTTTTTTTTCCCTAGGCTGTAACCTTGGTTCGACTACAGCGAATCTTTGGTAAACAAGATTAAAGAGAACAAGGAATATATCGATGAAATAGCTATGAGAACTCAGTGAACAATCAAGTAACAATATTAACAATTTTTCTGATTATGAAAATTTTATGTGTTCACTGGAAAACTTAGAAATTAAAGGAAAATATCAAACCAAGTAAACAAATCACCCATAATCCCATTACTCAAAGATATGCACTGTTAGCACTGTGAATATTTCTTACCCAACACATGTGCATGTCTGTGTGTGTGAGATGTATTTTAAAATATTGCTGGCACAGTTAACCCTCATCTCAGTTTTAGGTCTACCTGATTCCACAGATTCCTTCCATTTTACTACTTTGCATTTATTTAAAAATAAACTAATTCAGCAAAGAGGATAAAAGACGGCTGGCTTAAAAAGAAGTTCACAAACTCACATGTGTGCACACACACATTTACTAACTGGAAATTCTTGCTGATCAAAAATTTGGATGCAAGCTAAATATACAAAAATAATACTAGATGTCAATGAGAGAAGTTGCAAATCCGTCTCAGAATGAATATTTGTTTCTGTACAAATATTCTGTATTAAAAAAGGTACTGCTATTCTAAAAAATTGTCACTTGGCTCACCTCACCAAACTGGAATCTATATTCAGATTCTGCCCTTACTCAATTTTGTGCAAGCCTTGATATACACTGAGCTATATTTCTTTTCTAGCATTTCTGTGTATTTATCTTTCATAAATCCAGCTCCAAAAAGACAAGCACACTGTTGCCTACTTCTGTCGTGTTTCCCAGTGATGTAACATATGACCACTCTCTGAAAAAGCAGATCTGACAGAGCTCAGGGACTGACTGACAGACTGAATGAATAAATGAAAAGAATGAAAAAGAGAAAAAATACGCTGGCAAACATGACTAACTGCCATAATCAAATGGCACCCACCAAACCAATTCTAATTGGAGGAAAGGGAAATAATTTAATCGATATCCAATCACTTGGGTCAACATAATTAGATTGATGACCTCTGCAGAGACCAAATATAAAACCTTAAATTGAAATTAGGGGAAAGAAAAACAATGTACTTTACTTCAAAATATTCAATGTAAGAAAGAAAAAGACTGGCAATACTAAATGTTGGTGAGGATGTGGAGCAGGTAGAACTCTCACAATGCTGGTGGGAATTTAAAATAATACGACTAGTTTGGAAAACCAGGCTAGCAATTTCTCATGAAATTAAACATATATCTATCTTATGACCCAAATATTCTACCCCTAGATAAAGAAATAAAAACATGGCCACAAAAAGATATGTACATGAATGCCCATAGTAGCTTTAATCCATGTTAGCCAAAAACTAGAAAGAAAACAATAGACTGAATAAACAAATTGTGGTATAGTCATACAATTGGATACTAGTTTGCAATAAAAAGGAACTAACTACTATTATTGCAACAATGTGAACTAATCTGAAAAATATTAACCTGGGTAAAAGTAGCCAGACACAGAGTAAATAAATACTGTTTGATTCCATTTGCATGAAATTCTAGAACAGGTAAACCTCACCTGTACTGACAGAAGGCAAATAGATGGTACCCAGGAACAGGAAGGGGGTGGGTAACTGAGCAAAAAGAACACAAGGGTATTTTTTGGGTGATTGAAATGTTTTATGTACCTTGATTGGTGTGGAGGTTACTGGAGTGTATACTTTTATCAAAACTCAAACTGTACACTTAAAATGAGTACATTTTGTTGTATTTGAAGTATGCCTTAATAAAGTCAATTTTAAGAATTAAAAAAAAAAAAATCACAGGGACAGTACAATGGGATGTGTGTGTTAGCCTGAGCTATGTTGGAGAGGCGGTTAGTTGTCTCAATCAGGAAAGCACACTCCAGGGGTGGCTGGCTAGCAATTAATCAAAAAGCCTCACTCCAGAGGCCGCCACTGTAAGTGCCCCAGCTATATTTAGCTCTTGTTACACGTACAATCCTATTAATACACTTAGTATCCTAATTTATGTTAGATGAGCTTGTGTTAATGATATTAGTGGTTTATAGAATACAAGGACTGTTGAAAGGGGTTCAGAAGCATTCCCTGCCCTTACATTAACCGGGTGTGAGAAGAATCTAGCAGGCCCTCCGCCTTTAGAAATGGTGCCCCAGGCTGGACTCCAAAATATCCAGCTGTGCTTCATTGGATTCTTGGTTGCTTGATTCCAATCAGATGGTTGACAGGACTCCTACTGCTCTAGCAGTGGTTTTCCAGCTTGAGGTTACATCAGAATCAAGGGGAAGGCCAGTTAAAAATACAGATTCCCATGCCCCATGCCCAGATGTTCTCATTCTGTAGGTCTGGGGAGAACCTAAGAATCTGCATCTCTTTGAAGTCTTAGGTAGTGCCAATGCTGCTGATCCAGGGACCACACTTTGAGAAGCACTGTGTCAAGGACTGTGGCAGGCGTGGGTAGTGAGGCTCTCCCACCAAACACTCCGAAAGGCAGAGCTGTGACTTCATTGCGTGTTTGGCAAAGGCTTTAAAATTGTTTTATGCTCTGTGGCTAATAAGTGTTCCTATGTGACAGAGCTTGTTCTGAGATTTGCCTTCACTATAAACTGGCAGCCAAGATGCGGATAAGAAGACAGCCTTCACCTATGTCTAGCCATAGGTGGCTACCAACACCTACCCAAGAGAACCTGGATGGGCTCTTTTTACCCAAAGTATGATGTGAGGACCAACAGCATGAGCATCTCTTCGGAGCCTGTTAGGAATGCAGAATTTCAGGTCCCATCCAGATCTATGAGTCAGAATCAACAGTTTAATAAGATCCCCAGGTGATTCATATGTACCTTGAAGTACAATTGAGTCTTTAATTGTACATTTTAATACAGTTTCTTGTTCCATGTTGTTAAAGTTCAAGTATAAACTCTGTATAGAGACCTGTGTTCTTCTGTTTTTCTGTCTTTCTACATTCCATTTTGTGGGCTTTCAGATGATTTAATGACTGTATTTATAGTCAATTAGATCAAAAACTCACCCCTGAGATATATCTGTGGATCTGTTATTTATGATGAACGCCAATAAAAGATATTCAGTAAATTAAAAGAATCTAAAAGCATCCACTCTGCTTTCTGATTTTCCTGGATCTATTCAGAATTTAGAACAAATGGTCTAAATGAGGTCAGAAGCTCCAGCCAATCCTCACAGTTTCTATTAAGAAATGGCAAATTCCAGGAGCTAGGAGAGGCAAGGGTAATCTGATTCTTTCAGGGTGTGGTTCACAGTAGAATACTATCAAAGACCAGCATCTAGAACATTCCTGCTCTAGCAGTGCTCTCAGCTTCCCTAGAGCAGTTCAAACTTTTCTTCCCTTCCAAATCCTTATAACTATGGCATGTTCTGCCTTGTGTTAATCCACGCTGACACCCTTTCAAGCATACTGCACCCCGGCCCCCAACAACACGCCGCAGAGAACAAGCCTTCTGCCAGTTTTCTATGCACCATAGTCCAACCAATTATCAAAGAGTGATTCAGGAACACCAAAAGAAAGTAGCAGGGAAAATGTCTAGTTTTCATCATAAGGCAACAGAAGCTATACAAATTTATATCCAGTAACCATCAGTGCATTGAAATGGAGTTCTGGTGCCCTAAAAGTCTTACTCAAGAGAGTTAACCATCTGTGTTGTTTGAGTCTGCATGTGTTGCTAGGAGTCAGCAGCACCACTCCCTCTGGCGTACAGCTGGAAGAGATAAGTCTCCGCCTTGTGAAAATGTGTAGGATGCACACTGAAACCTCAAGATGCGGTACAGCTGCGGACAATGTGACACTGTCCCGGGCTGAGGCTGGAGCTGATCTTGAAGCTCAAGTATGCAGGCGGAATAAAGCTTCAAGTTCCCCATCCCCATCCCCCGTGGGAGGCCGGCCCCCACTTTCCCTGGGAGCTGCCTTTCCAGGACTGTGGCGCAAGCTGTGATGAGCTCACTCGCTCTCACAACCGGAACTCAAGAGGCGTGAGACTATCCAAGAAATGAGTTACACAATGTTTTCATGGCAGCTGGTAGGAAGCACACTTCAGAAGGATAAAAATGCTGAACCGTGCATTCCTCTTCTTGACTTGAATTATTTTACCCAAGGCTGGTTCTATACTAAAAATAGAGAAATTCAGAAACTCAAGGAACAGGCCAAATATTATAGCGTCTATCCTTTTAAGTTGAATCACCAGCTACTGAAGTGATGGTCCATTTGGCTTTTTTTGAGGCACGAAACAATAGGTTTTGTTGCTCTTTTCTTTAGCCTATGAATTGCCTTGACTTTGGTAAATATTCCTGGGGCATGATTTTTACGTTCATCCTGTGCAAGAGAGTGGTGGGAGGTGTCAAATGCACGAGAAAAGAGGAATGACCGATCAAGTTCGAGTCACAAATCTACACATTGTTGGACATGCTCTTGCAAGAAGAGTGAAAAACATCTCAGCATTTTAAAGTCATGGGAAAATTTGGAAAATACTATACAAATACAACACTATGCCCCTTCATTTCAATTTTACAGGTGGTCTCTGCCTTTTAATCGTACTTCAAACATCCTGCTACCTATGACTGAACTGAGGTCTAGAACTTAAAACAAGGAGTATTTTGGTTCAGCTTTCCAATGGCTTGTGGGCACTTTTTGGAAAGGCCCAAAGTTTCAGTATGTTTATCTATTAGGTAGAAAGAATGACAATGACCCCATAAACATAATGAGTGGAAAGAGCTGGCTGGCCAAAGATGATTCCAACAGAAAAATTGGTGTTGTGCTCTGTTTCCTCCTACCAACTCTATTTCCCAGCAGAAATGTAAGTCAAATCACTCAGGTGATCAGGAGTGAAAAATAAAACTGAGAGGAAGTATGATTTTTTTGGTATAGTTCCAACTTCGGTGCTTGGCATACAATGTGAATTAAACTACTATTGCATGCATATTTTAGTAGTTTTCCAAATTTTCCACAGAAGCCAAAACAAGGCAGTCTCCCTCTCCACCCCTTCTATTATATGAAGGCGGTAGATTTTAAAATAAAATACAGCTCTGATTCCTCATCTCACACTTCCTACAGCATTCTAATGGACTTTTCTCACGACAAGTATTATTCTTGCCAGCTCAAACTCACTAGAACAGACAAGAACCATGGACAAGTCTTAATGAGGCTTGAGATAAACTGAGTAATTTAAACCAAGTCTGGCTTGTAGGCAAATGAAGCCAAGATGTACAGGCTTCAGAAGTTTTAGACTGCAATGTAGAATTATTGGGACCTCTTCAAGAACACTTCAAGAACAAGGAGGATTTCTGGAACATATCTTTATGGAATTCGCCGAGACAGAAGAGGTACAGATTACACTTGTGTATAGTTTTTTAGATATATTTGAGTCCTTTTAAAAAATCTGAACTCATTAAAACCTCACCATCAACACTGAGCTTTACTCAAATGGAGAAAAAAAAAACCTACACAGAGATAAATAAGAATTACACATTCATACTTGTATGAAGTACAGAAAGCTGAGTCTGTGAATTTATAATTACTATCAAGTTATGTTTCCAGATGTGAAATGGCATTTTCCTATTTGCCACTGGTTTCCCTCTAGAATTCTTCTAAAAAATGAAAAGAGGCAATAAAGCATCCAGGGTAGCACCAGTGTGCAAACGCAGAATTGTGAAAGAGAGAAACAAACCAAACCAAAAATAAAAAATAAAAAAACCTGGGAAGTTCAACTGTGAAATAAAAGAGAATACAAAATCCTGACTGTGGGTTGTTCAAGGCCTTTCTGGCTCCCTCCTCTTGCTTGGCCTTCCTCAGCACCATCTCACCACTTCTTAGCAACACTGTTCTCCTGGAAGAGCTGAAATTCAAATTAGCTTTGCTCCTTGTTCGCTGCTCTGGTAAAAGGTTTGTTGAGAAAGCAGCTTCTGTAACAAATGGCCAATGTAAATTTTGGGGGGTTTTTTGGAGGTGGGGGGGGCTGTGTATCTTAAATATCACTTCTGCGGCCTGAATTCTCCCTTAGATAATGGAGAACTTATTCATGTGGACACTGTTGCATCATGTTTCTTTTTACTTGAGCTTCAAATCAGAAAGGATTTGGACCTTAATTCTCAAAATCTTGCCCACCAATTAATATATATAAAATAATGATTTTAAAAGACTATTTAAGCAAACCTGGTTTATAGTTTTAAAGACATGGGCCAAATAAAAACAAACATATAGATACAGAGAACACAGTCGTGGTCACCAGAGGGGAAGTGGGGAAAGGTGAATTGGATAAAGAAGATCAACTGTATGGGGATGGATGGAAATGAAAGTTTTGGTGGTGAGCACACTGTAGGGTATATGCAAGTAGAAATATAATGCTGTACATACGAAACATACAATATTATAAATCAATGTTACTCAAAAAAATAAAGAAATAAAGACATCCATCTAGCCATAATCCTTCCATCTATCCTTTCAATGCTTACTGACAGTGTGTGCGTAGGGCAACACCAGCCAGGAAGGCCTCTCTGAGAAAGTGACATTTAAGCAAAGATCTGAGGGGTAATGGGAGTTAGCCAGGTGAGGAACAGGAAGAGCACAGCAAGATGAAAGGTCAGCACGTTCAAAAAAGGCCCTGAAGCAGAGAAGACTGTGGGCCATTAAGAATCCTAAGAGGGTCCATATATCTAAAGTTTCAGAGCAAAGAGGAAGAATGGCCCCAGACAAGGCCCACCAGGTAGGCAGAGGGAAGCCCACTGTAGGGCCCTGAATGTCACGTTAAGGATTTATGTCTTGGGACTTCCAGTTAAACATGGCACATGGAACAGAGTCCTTATTTCTGAAACTACCAGGATGATAGAAAAAGAATTAAAAGTGACATCTACCTAAAAGAAAAGAGACAAAATTGGAGAGGAGATGACAATAGATTAGATGACAATACCTTGGAAGCTTGGAAGATGACCTGCCGGTAGCCGATTTAGGAGAGAAATCCCAAGTCTAAATTAATGGGAGGGGCAGAAGGGGCGGTTGGGCGTAGGGTGGGGGCACCAACAAGAGGCACACCTATTTATGCAGCCAAGAGGTCTCAGAAATTAGAGGCCTCGGGTTCTTCTGAGGGCTGTAACGTGGTGGCTGAGAATGCAGGGAGTGGCTAGAAGTCTTCAGAGCCCTCAGTATCTTGTCCCCTACCCCACGCAGCCAAGCATCCTACCCTAGCCACCTGCCGCTTCACCCTGATGAAAGGCTGGAGGTTTAATCTCAGGAGAAGCCACACCCGACATGGGGGCACCAGGAGTAACTAATCTTGGGAGTGACGTAAGGCACTGAAATCTGAGGGATCACGTGCGTGCCATGTCAGCCCCCTTAAAAGATGTGAATCCTTAACTTCGTTCCCTACCTCCTGAATTCCATATTCTGCCTTTTCTTGTTCAGTCAACTCATTGAAAAAGCTCTTCTACCTAAGCACTTCCTTATTTGCCATCCTTATCAGCAGAAGGAACTTCAATCAGCCAGGTCTCTAAACTGATCCTAAATCTCTCACCAGCGTTCCCTGTCATCTTACCTTCTTCCTGCTCCAGCTGTAAGCACACCAGATCAAGCCAAGGCTCTTTTCCTGCTAGCCTCCTCCTTGACCAGAGACTACAGTCACACAGTCCAATCTCATTTCTGGGATGAACAA
The DNA here is from genome assembly GCF_036321535.1 of Camelus dromedarius. Lineage (NCBI taxonomy): Eukaryota > Metazoa > Chordata > Mammalia > Artiodactyla > Camelidae > Camelus > Camelus dromedarius. The sequence continues at coordinate 90,757,274 of NC_087472.1, read as the reverse complement.
TATTACCACCTTTCTCTGACTCAGAACCTTCGGTCACTTCCTCAGTCCTAACATGGGCAACTCAACTAACTGACAGAACTACCAGAACTATACAAACTTATAAAGTTATCCCAGTCTCCAGCTCTCTTTTAAACTTCATTACCTAACCAATCTTTCCACTCTCGCTTCATAAATGAACACACATCCCAGATTCTCTAGGACAGAGACAGTTTAATTAAATTTTACTCTTTCTAATAAAGATGAGACATTTAAAAATTACCAAATGTTACTTAATTTTTATACCTTTGTACAGTTTTTCATATATCCAAATTCACAAACGTTTTAAAAAATTCTGTGCCTTATTTGTGGGGGGCTGGAAAAACGTACTTTTTTGGTAATGTGGTTGATACTGCTTATTTCAAATCTACCATGCTTTCTCCCGGCTGGGGAATTTGTGGCAAATTTACTTTAATGGTAAAAATAAACAGCAATAAATTTCCTCATTTCCTTTAATGTCAGCCTCATTTCTGTTTGTTTCCAGTTTTCCCTAAACTCTAACATTCCCACCCTGGCCTCAGCTCAGCTCGCTTATTTCTCCACTCTTATCTTCTAAGATTTCAACATATGGTCATTCTCTGAAAAGTCTCTTTCAATTATTTCTCCAGTAACCACAGAACAGAAGTCACAAACTAGCTGAATTTAGTCTGCAGACCTGTTTTTTCTTTTTGTTTGGTTGGTTGGTTTTGGCTCACGTAATGGTGTTTAAAATTGTTAAATCATTTGCCAATAGTTAAAAATCTGGAGCTTTCCCGTGTCTGGCTGCTCTGGAACAACTTAGAGACGCACATTCTTGCATGACAATAGGGAAAGCTGAGGCCCATTCAGCCCTAACAGAAGCTTTTCAGGTTGCCCCAGTTCCCACCCAGCCACCTTCAGTCATTTAAATTACTAGTTCGGGCCCAGGAGGCATTTCTTCTTAAGTCCTGCCTCAGTCAGACCACTCCTTATTCTTCCAAGAAATCGACTTCCACCCTCTTTTTCATGTCTACGGCAAACCTTTTGCTGTCGAGTTCTCCAATAACTAGCTGTTACCTGGCTTTCACTCAAGATTACTCTGTGGAAACATTTCTTACTGGGTTTTCCAAAAATTTTCAGCTATTAATTCTTTGGACTCCACCTTTTATTAATGCATTCAAACTAAATGACTGTGCCACCAAAAATATTGCCTCAATACACTTACTTTTTCAGTACAAGAATGGATGGGAAGACAGAACCAAAACCGCTCATTAGGATACCTACTGTATTTCAGGAAGTGACAATGACTTACACATTTTAAAATCATCAATTACCATTTATATAAGCACCCACTGTGTGCCTGTCTACTAAGCTCGGGGGTTAACGATTCTTGGTTCTAAAATACTGGGGAAAACAAAAAGATAAATTACTCACTTACATTTAAAATCACTATGTATTTCCTGGGTGTGTGTGATGTGCCAAGCAATATACACATAGGAAACTCTGGTTATGTGAGCATGCTTCTGTACAGACAGAAACATAACACTGCAAAGAGACAGCCATGTATTTTCATATATCAGCCACAAAAAGTAGCTTCCAACACGACATAAACTATTCCAACGAATATTTTTAAGGTTAATGGAACTGAAAAATTTGCGTATGAGCTATGTTATTTATGAAACAGCGATTAATTTCTAAGTTAGCCCACAAACCCTTGTTTAAGATTAGTTTCAATACTCAATATACTATACAAACAAAAACAAAATCTATAGCAATACTGATAAAAGTGAATGCTCTAAAGAGAAGTAGCTTTATCTTTCATTCTTGTACTTGAGGAAGAAAAGATGAGAAGAGGGAAAGGAGACTTCTGGAAAGATTGTGTCCTGTTTAGTATCACTGTCACCTGAGGGCAATAACTGTTGATGCTCAATAAATGGTATGAATTGAATGAGATTTGGAAAGGAACTTCCCTATTTTTATCAGGTTTAAGCTGTTGGTGACACTGATTCTGAGACAGGATGGAAGGGGGCAGGGCACAGCCACTCAAGGAATGACAGCAATTTAACACCAAAATGGTGGATATTCAACTCCCAGGTGGCCTTGAGGATTAAGTTGGTAGGAGGTTTGACTTGAGCTTCATTATCTGCTCACTGTAACAGTGTGATAAATAACATGCCTGCAGGCGCCATGACAGCCCCACGGCCAATCGCAAAAGGCCAAAGAATGGGCGGTGGCCCAACGCCTGGGAGTCCCAGCCCGTTCCCCAGGGCAGTTGGAATTGTCCCACCTGTAGAAGTGGGAAGCTACCGAGCCCAGAAAAACTGACAACACCATGCCTGGTGGCCCTTTTCCCCTGCTCCCTCGTATTTGGAGACTCTGTCTATGGAGTGTGTACCTACTTTTACTTTAACCTGAGCACCCAATTCCCACACCTCTTTCCTTGCCTTTCTCTTGCCTTACACTGTATGCAGTGTGTATCTCTCTAAATAAATCTACCTTTACTCAACTGTGGCTCGCACTTAAATTCTTGCCTGCGCAAAGCCAAGGATCCACACTTGGTGGGGCATGTCCCAGGGGCTCAACCGCCCCCGAGACCTGAGACACGGCCCTCCTCACACCTCACATCCGTTTTCCTGCATGAATTCCACATCTGACTTTTCTTCAGATAATATCACTTCCCACTGTTCGGGGTGAACCACTGGAGTAATCCTCTTGCTTACTCCTTATGGCCTGAGCTTGGGCTTCTTTTTTGAAACACACGTAACAAAGATATCAAGACTCTCCCAAGACACAAAGGAGTTGGAATAAATGGAGAAAGAACAAAGGTGGTCTGGAAAGAATGTCTGTAATCTAAAAAGATGATGCAGCCATATTTAATTGTGGCAGATTCTGTAGGTTGGTTCGCTCAACACTCATTTTCAAGGTCTTTCTGCCTGGTCTTTAACTACTACAAAGTTCAGAGGATCTCAGTTTCTCTAATCCAGCCAGGGGCAGCCATGTAGACGTGGTTCTGGTCAAGGCTTGAGAAGATATCTGCAGGGAAGGGTTTCCTTTTCCAAACTCAAAGACCAAGAGCCTCAGAGGGAGAAGGTCCTTTCCCCTCTTCCTGCCTCAGCGGCAGCAGTCAACAAGGACCCATGAAGTCAAAGGTCACTCACTAAAGATAATATACCAGAACAGACAGAGGTCCAGATCTCTGATGGCATCACTGAACTCTTCCTTAGCCCTTTACTGTCCATAGACTTCTTGTTATACAGAAAACATCAACCCCTATGTGGTTAAGATAAAGCTGCTCAGATGTTTTGTTACTTGCAGCAAATGTATTTCTAACTGACAACATTAATCGGACTACCAGCAACACAATAAAGAATACTAAAGAGAGACCACCGTCCTTCACTTGCAATGCTCCTTGGTGTGAAGAACTAAGCTGGAAAGAGATCCTGGATCACAGAATTCCCCATTCTGGCTCCCAGCTGGTGCCACTGATACAGGACAGCTTGACAGGTAATTTAATGTTTAAAACAATGCTAAAATTGAGAGTTTATATGGCTAAGACACTCTTCTAGACATAAGTAGATCTGCAGAGCATCTAACTAGACATTTGTTTTGAATGGGACTATCACAAGTCTGATTCTGCCCAGATATGAGGATTAGAATTCCTAAACATCAGTTATTCCTCTGGAAATGAATGTCTACGTATATGTGAACACTTACAAGTAACTAATTTTTCATTAACTCTCTAGACATGTTCATATCTTTCCTTGTTTATCGCTCTTCTCTTGTTATTTTAAAAATGTTAAGCTTTGGTAACTTTTAACTATTCAAAGGTCTTAAAACTCAGATGAATATTTGGTAGTTTCTCTTTTATCTGGTAGTATAAGTTTTAGGTTCTGACTGAAAATGACTTGCATCCTCTGTCTGTCTCTCTCTCATTTCTCTGGGCCACATTCCCTCCCCACCCCTCAATACCACTGTGAATAAAACAGATGCCAAAATGAACAGCAGTGGAAATCTGGCCTTAATCAGTATGGAAAAAAAACGAATTAACCTTTTGCAAAACACTTTTTTGGTAACGTTTCCTGCCTTAAGTTGCTACTCACTGTTTAATCTTACTAGGGAAAATAAATTGTTTGGGTTTTTATTATTGTCATTGTTATCTGAGAGGTGGAAGAAGATAATCTGTTAAATCCTTAGGCATGAATAATTGGTCCAAGACAGTACACAGACATTTAAGTGGCTAGGAACACAGTAAAATTTGCTTGTTCCTGTGTTTTGTACACTCTAGTTGGGGAGGGAAATAGGAACTATGACTAGAACTGCCCAAGCATCCAGAAGCCTCGTTATACTACGATGTTTATAAAAAGGAAGCATGTGGCAGAGAATAATGTTTTGTTTTCAGTTTTATGTGTTACTTATGTGTTACTTTTTCTGGAGACTAGATGCTAGTGATAGGATCCTGATAAAGATGCTAATATGTAAATCATTCTTTAAAAAAAAAGACCAATCACGTAGCTGCAGCTGTTATAAAATTAATCAATGGCAGAAGCTTTTCATTAGATAATGGACTGCCTTGTCCCCTGACACAGACTGAGTTGCTTTTAATAAGAAAGGATGCCTTAGGGATAGATCCACATTCAACCGTCTACGTGTCTAGACAATACATTTGAATCGAAAAATGAAATTTTCACGTTAGTGGAAGAAGACTGTTCTTTATCTCCTCAAAACTGATGCATTTGGAAGCTTCTTGATACAAAGCATGTCCTCTCTCACCTGACCTGTCTGAGGGTTCAGTCCAAGAATTAGGCAGACTCTGAGTCCCTCTGTACATCTAATAGATGGCTCTGAAGTCACACAAGTAAGAGCCCCCCTTTCCCCTTTCAGTAGTAATGTCCAGGCTCCTCCCATCCCTTTTTTATTGACTCCTACTGCACAGCAGGCAGGAACCATTCCCCCTTCTCTACCTCTTTGTTTCTCCTCTTATCTCAGCTTAAATTGTATCTGACCCAGCCTTTATTCTCCTTTGACTCCTGGACAAAAGTACCTGGGAACAAGTTTAAAGCAGCCTTTAAAAAAACGTAGGTGCCTCTTACTTCAGCCCTTTTTGTACTCAAGTATCCCTGGTAGAGTCTAGGAGAAACAGAGAAGTGGCGGCCGACAAGAGGAGGAGCGCGGACATTCACAGAGTGCCTAGAGGCAGATGCTGATGCAGCTGATGCCAGCCGGTCCTCATAATGCCTTGAGCTCCACGCTACCAACCGCATTAAAGATCAGTAAAACGGGGCTAAGAGATGTTTAGTAACTTCCCTAAGGTTGCATCTCAGAGCCTGGATTTAAAGCCAAATCTTTCTGACACCCAAAGTGCTGGATGGCCTTCCTCACGCCTTTGTTACAGGAGACACGGGTCCTTGCTTGCCCGGTGTGTTTTAATTCTAATCAGCATGAGGGTGACGGGCAGTACTCTCAGAAGGACCAGGATGCAGGACAGGGAACAGAGCGTGGGGCAGGGATGCCGAGAGATCACAGAACCCTTCATACAAAGGAAAATAAGGACCAGAAAGAGGGAAGCTGAGAGGTCAACGGGGTGGTAGAGTGACCAGGAAGGCGACTAGACCAACTTATGATTAAACGTCCAGTTCTTCTTGTCCAGAGAAGCGTCAAGAGTGGAGAAATAAACCCCAGCAATGTGAGTTTCTACCCCAAAAGCATTCTGTTCCCATAGAAACAAGAGCTGCATTCTATTCACACTGTGCAGTGCATCAGGCACTCGGAGGGTTAAAGTAGATTCTGTGACTTGAGGACCTAACTACCATTTATACCATTTTATTCCAAGTTGTAAGCAACTAACTTACAAATAAACTTTTGGAACACAGCTGGAGGGTAAGTTCAGAAAAGACTAAATCTTGTCTCAAGGCAGGAATGTGGTTCTTGCCTGACTGCTGAGGGATTTAACGGTTACTGGGCAACCAGGAATTAAATTCTTCAGGTAGCTTTAATTTATCTATACCTACTCCTTATGAGTATTCTTTGGGGAATTTTTAAAAAAATAATTTTTATCAAATAAAAAAATGATATAGCATCTTAGAACTAGAACTCTCTCATCTTAACTCTTCATTTTCCAAATGAGAAAGCTAAGGACCAGGAAGTTTTTAGTAACTTGTCCTGGGTTCCCTAGTCAGTTAGAAGGACAAGGACCGGAAGCTAAATCTTTCTCTTTTTTTCCTCTCTTCCCTGGATAGAAGGGGTGCTTCAGATAGATGAATAGAGTAGCTGAGGAACTCTCTTAAACAGGCACGTGAACCAGAAGCATCATTTTCCTGTTATGTTGCCCCATCTTCTTTTATTGACTATTTTATTTGATTGTAGTAAGAACACTTACCCCCTCATCGCAGCATCCTTTCTCTGACGGAGCCAGGGAACGAAATACAAAGGCTCATTCTAAGCGGGACTTTGAAACTACTCTTTCGGCTTAAGGGCTCCCATTTGCTCTCCATTTGAACAGAGAGCATGAATTTCTTTAACCCAGACCAGTATCTGACACATTCACATTAAATCTGAAAAAAAAAACCCCAAAATTTCCCAGAAGCCAGCAAGGACTAATCTTCCCCCTGTGAGAGTAGTTTCGAGACCTTGTGATCTGAAGTTTTCAAGATTCAGCTCCTTCTAAACCATCCTGACACACAAAGTCACGATTGTTCGGAAGTGGAGTGTGTTCCAACAGGAAGTCAGGAAGTGAGGATGTGCACACTTCTTTTCAAGAGCATCAGTGATCCAAATCCTGAATGAAGCAGCCAGGTCCCAGGCACGCCCCTCAGTGTGTCAGCAGATAAAACAATTCATCTTCTCTGTACTTCTGATGATAATCTTCATTTCTCCATTTAGTAAAGATTTGTGTTCAGTTTAGAAGTTTTAAGAGTTAGCATTTATAAAGTTCTGAATAGCTGTCTAGTTTGACTTAAAGGCCACTAGGTGCTGACTTTAAACTTCTTATATTTCTTTCTGGGTTTTTGTCTCAGAAAAAATACTAACATAACTCTCCATATAATACATTTTCATTCATAATCTGGCAGGCTGTTTTCTACAGGAAAAAAAAGCTTTAGTTTAATTAGAGAAAAGGTGATGCATCCAAGAACAGAACATTGTGTCTGTTATGATAACAATGTGTAAGAAAGGACATATCTATACGTACGCACATTTGTATATGCATAAAACATCTACAGAAGGAAACAGAGAACTAGGTTATTAACTGCCTCTGGAGAGTGACACTGGGGGACGGATACCAGGGCTGAAGGGAGACTTGGTTTTCATACTACCCTCTTGTAGCGTTTCATTTAAAAAAAATCATGTGTACATGTCACTGTAAAACAAAATGACTGAGTATTAAATCTTTCTTTTCCATACTTCTCTCTGTGTGATTTCTTCCAAATTCTTCGTTTCATCTGCTTTTTTCTGCAGGAATACTACCGTATAATGGAAAAACTAATGGACAGAGGAAAAAACTAGGTGGGTTCTAGCTGACTTTGCAGTAAAAGGACAGTAACGATGACTACCATTTCTCGGTGCTTACTGTGTGTTAGCAATAAAGACATCCATTCTCAAAGAATACCTCCAACTTTGATACTGTTACTTCAGTTCCATCTTACAGACAAGCAAACCAAACACCTAAGGACTGAAACTCAAATCTATTACACACTGAAGCCACTCAATCATGAAGCAGTCTGTCAGGGTGCTCGGGCAAGCCACGTCAACTTCCCTAAGCTGCAGCGTATTCACTGCTAAATGGAACAATAATAGTACCTGTTCTGAGGGCTGCTGTGAAGACTGCGTGGATCTTAAAAGCTCCGAGGACAGACAGATCCAGGATATACACTTCCTCAGTAAAAGTTAGGAACCTCACCCTGCCCCCAGGATTTCCTGTGTAAAGTGCGGTAAAAACGCAAGGAATCTTTTTATCGCATTGATGATTCTGAAATATTTCTTTAGTTCCTCTTTCCAGAAGCCTTCAAGGTATTTCTTCTTCAAAATGCCACTGTCACTTCCCAGGAAAAAAAAAAGTTTAGCTCGGGGACTAAATCACTGAGTTTGGAGTTTAAAGTACATTTACGTCCCAGCTATGCTATGTGAACAAACTGCCTGTATTCTCTGAGCCTCATTTGTACATTGGAGACAGTAATATACATCACAGGGCTTTGGAGAAGACTAATGAGAAATACATGCTTATGGTATGAAAGTTCATATACTTATAGGAGCCACCCCAAGTAAATTTTTATAAAAAGATGAGCTTATATAAATAAATCCATAAGTACAAAAATCAATAAAATTATGATCTACTTGCTACTGGCCCAATCAATTTGCAATATCCTCTTTGTGCAGTGGTATCACCATTCTCTGTGTCATCGAGGCTGAAAATCTAGAAAGCATCTTATAACCCCCGTCTTTTCTTTAAAACCTATCCAGTCTGTCACTACTTTCAGGCAATTGTACCTTGGGAAGAAAACTTCTCAAGTCATGCCCCCATGTCTTTTCCCCATTGCTATCCTAAGTCCCTCATCACCTCAACTGCCACAAAGCAAAACAAAGTAAAATAACTAATCTCTCCTGTCTGTCAGTATCCTTCAACCAACCCATCAAATTCTCATTCCTAAAAACAGAACAGACTCCCTCATGTCTCTCTTCTAAAGACTCAACATTTTCCCAATGTCAATCAAATGAAACTTACATTTCTCTGTGTGTGTGTGTGTGTTAGCTTGAACTTAAACCCTCAGTCATTTCAACCTGAGACATTTAAATTTGCCTTCAAAAACAAAATGGGTATATGGTGGCATTAATAAACTAACACATCAGCAACAAAAGAAAACATGGTTGTCATTTGGATTCCAAAGACAGAAAGGACTTAGAATAACTTGAGCACTCCCCCACTGGCCACAAGTAGAGCTGGTACTGTGCCCGTCACCCTCAGACGCAAGGACTTCTATCACATCACAGAGTCCATTGCTTGTGAGATGGACAGGGATCGTGGCTTATGTTTCTTTGTATCCTGTTACTCAGAGCAGAGCCTGGAACATTCTAAGTATTCCATATGTATGGGGAAAAAAAATCAATGCCTCACAAGGCACTGTAAAAGTAAATGGTCCATAACTATGGTAGGATGAGTTTCCATCACTCAAGAGGCAGGAAGCAACCTTCCTCCTCTACCCAGTGGCCACTCCTTTATCAAGAGAACCACCATAATTTAGGGCTCTGCATATGTAAGGAAATGTGAAGAAACTGGAGTTGGCATAGAGAATAAGAATATCTAACATAATGGGTGGATAATAGGTCCACTGAGGATGGATAAAGGGATTAGGCTCATGTAGCTTGGAGGAAAGCTAAAGCGTAATTCAAAAACTGTACTGTTGTTATCAGGAGTCTCTCATGACCAAGAGTCCCTCAACACCATGAAAAAAAAAAGCTTCTATTATGTCAGACAAGTTTGGAAGAGTTTTGTTTGGTGAACTTGGTTTTGCTTTTACATTACTCACTAAAGAGGATGAAAGCTCAGTAAACATTTAAAAGAAAATGTTCATGATCACTAGTAATCAAAGATATGCAAATACTGACAAGGAGATGGTTTTATTTTACAACTGCAAGAGTAAAAATAATGCTCCACGCTGGCAAGGGCAATAGTTAGATGGGCAATTTCACATATTAAGAGTGTAAATGGACACAACCTTTTGAGAGAATTTCAGATAATATGTATACACTAAGAAATTTAAAACCACTACTATCCTTTGAATCAGTGACTGCACTTGGGTGAATCAAATATGGAAAGGCTTTATGCTCAAAGATGTTCCTCACAGTTTTGCTTAGAGTGATGGAAAAAATTGGAAACAACTGTGGAAAATATTATTAGCTCCATACTCTTTCATTGCACCTTGGCTAGAAAATGTAACTGAAGCAAGAGGATACAAGCCTTAGTTGACAGTGTGAAAATTAACCTTGAACAGAATATGATCACTATAAACACAAATGTTTTGAGAAGGTAGAGTGTTTGTTCTGGTAGCCAATCTCTTTCTGATAGGTAAAGGTAAGTGAATTTTCAAATATCAGTTAACTTTTTAATTAAACAATTGAAACTTACAAAAAACTCATCATACAGTTGAGTTTCTATCTAAATTTGTTTGCTAAGAAGGCAAAAAATTTTCTGTAATATTGAAAGTTTCCAAGGATAGTTGACTTGTCCCCTTGAGGCCATAAATATATTGCAAAAGAAATGCTATGCATTAAAAAACTGGTGCTGAAAAGTGTTCGCTTAAATTTATCAACTATATTTATCATAGGATAAACTTTACTTATCAAGCTTCTGATTACTGACTGCGTATTTCTGACCACACTGACTTTATTCTAAGTATTCAAGTAGCTTGTTGGACAGAAGGTATCCTAACACTTTGACTTGGCTTTCTTCTCAGAAGCCTGAATATAATAAGTCTCTAGACTCTTAAAGATTAATTTCCATAAATTCCACATGAATTTGAGTTTCCTTTGTCACAAATTAATTTTTGAAAAATAGGAATTTATTTTTAAAAAGTGGTATTCCAAAAAAATGCAGCTTGGAAAAAACATTCCCCGAAGAATTGTTAAGAATGAGAGAAAACTTGTGACATTTAGTGAATAAAGGAGGATACAAAGTTATAAACATAATGTTATCTCAAACAACTATATAAAAATGCATAGAGGAAAAGACTAGAAACAACCCTCTAAAAGTCAAATGGTGGTTATGTCCAGGTGCTGAGATTTAAGGTGATTTTTGTTTTCTTTTACACTTAACTTCATCTTCCAAAATTTCTGGAATGTATATATATATATCTTTCACTGTTCAGAAAAATAAGATTACTATAAAAATGTTTATACCTTTAATAAGCCTATTTTCCATAATATTTTTAGCCTGCTGTCCTAAAGTTTAGGATTCACAATGTTTGGCACATTCTTAAAAGTTTACTGAGTCAAGGAACCAATGAATAATTGTGGCTATCAGCACATCAAATAGTGTTCAGTGTTTCTTTTCCCTGTTATTTAAATTCCAAATCCACAGTGACACTTTCTTTCAAGGGTCTTATCTCCTTGATTATCAATTTGTTATTCCTTTTAGGACAAAATTAATTCCAGGATAGCAGTTCACCTGGTTTGGCTAAGATATCAAATTGCCAATAAAATTTACAACTTACTACTTGATATTTCCAAATTTTATTACTATGAGGCTTTATCGTCTACTTTTTGGAAAGAACTCCATCTCTCCATAGAGTTCCCTCTTGCCATTTTAATAATGTGCCTTAGGAAAACATCATCTATATTTTTCTGTCTTCTTGAGTGGTATTTGTCTTCTTCCCCACTCTCCCTTGCTCTACTGTGTGCTATTCAATGAACATTTATTTATTCAGAGGCTACCATGCACTGGGAGCAGGTGACAAAGATGTGGAAGACAGCTCCGGCTTTAAAGAAATTCATTAGTTGGTCTTGAGAGACTTGAGCATAAACAACTATAAATAATGCAAGTACTATAATCAAATGCATGAGAGCTTATTCTTAGTTTGGACTTCTGTGCGGGTAACTTTTTTTTTTATTGCTACCCCCTCTTTCCTTGTTTTTCGTCAGTGTTCTTTGAATCTTGTGTGCCTTTTTAGTGCCTCATCTAAGTTATCTCAGACTGAGAAAATCCTATCGGAAGCTGTAAGGCTTTGTGTTTCCCGTTCCTGCGTATTGGCACAGATGGTTGACTGCATCACCATCCATGGGGTCTCCTGTACCTCAGCCATTTGCTTGCTGGTTCTCAGACCCATTCTCTGACCTTTCCCCTGCTCTGCTCTCTGTTACAGAGAACGGCATTTTCCTGCTCCTTTCAACTGGCTTCTGAGTAAGTAAAGCCAATGGGAATCACTGGCAGAAGACCAGCGGGAAAGGTCAGGCTATTTCTCCCTTTCTCTCTCTGTCTTCAGCAAAAGCTCTGGTAGTAGCTGTGTCTCCTTCCTGGCTCTGGCTCCCTCTCAACAGCCCCTCCCACAGTGGTCCCAACTGGCCACTGATTCTAGCTCCAGCTGATGGCTCTGGCTTCTGGGGCCACCTCTTGGCACTGTCCCTCCAGCCCTGGGTACAGCAGAGGCTCCTTGCTGTCTGTTTGGCTTCTTAGCTCTTCCACCAATGGGTAACTAACCTCCTGCATAAATTCCCTCTGTTTGAAATAACTAGAGTGGTTTCCATTTTCTGACTGGACCGTGACTGATACATTACCCAAGTCAAAAATCTCACCATCAAAACCTTTAACATGTCATGTAAGCTTTTTAGGGTCTCATCCATCCTTATGCAGCCTTTACCTTGTCCCGTCCCTACCATAATAGCACCCTATCATTTCTAAGGTGTTTACTCTGTTTTGGGCATTTTTTTCGCAGGCCACAATATTTTACAAGCTTTCTCCTTTCTTTTTACTTATGAATTACTGGGCATGTTTCTTTCCTTTGTATACGGAGGGACATGGTATATGACAATAACACCAATAATAAGTAGACTGTCACCATCATCATCAACAGCAATTATAATTCCTTGCACAGTTACTATGTCACTTTGTCATTTTACATATATTATCACTAACCCCCCAACATTCCCCAAAGTAAGTACCATCGTAACTGCTTATTAAATCACACAATTGGGGTTCAAAATTGTTAGTGCCTTTGTCTTTGGCCACAGAGAACAGGTGGTGGAGCCAGAATTTCAAAAGCACACACTTCATAAGCCTCAAAGTCATATGACCTCTCGTTAACTCACAAAGTGATTTTAAGTCAGAGCAGAATCACTCAGTTCCCCACTGAATTCATCACATAATGTAAAGATTATACATACCACATTTTATGCTCTGGATAAAAACAAACTCTTATTTGGAAACTTATCATATTCTGTACATTACATTCAAGGGGTGGAGGAGGCATTAAACTAGGCAGCAAGGACCCTGCCACTTAAAACCTAGCCCTTTCCTGTATTGGATGATTCTATTATTTTGGCCTTTGAAATTATCGCTAAGGAGGCCTATGAAATGGGAAAGACGATAGATCCCTCCTTTGCCTGAACTTGACTTAACTGGCAAAATATAAAATCCCATAAATAACATTTTTTTAGTGTTCTTGTTTGGTGTCAATTAATTACCCAAGGTCACTTGATTTTACATTTATATTTTTAAAAATTAAGTGCTCTAGAACAAAGCTACTCAAAGTAGTCTTTCACAACCATAGAAACTGGGAGTGTGATAAACAACTTTTATAGCACCTTGACATCGCCATGACATCCAAATGCACAATCAATGGATTCATCTGACAGAATAAGGTACAGACTAGGTCAAGTGTGGCTGAACTAGTGCGGTGCCTTATGTGCAATGTGACTGTTTACTAGTCAGTTTCAATGAAGCCTCCTAAGTCTGTGACGTACAGTGTATTTAAAAAAGACTGCGCTTCACGAGTTTGAGAAGCACTACCTTAAAACTGACAGCCCCTTTATAGAACTAGAAAGCAAAATATAAAATTAAGTACTTTCCCACCAAAATTAATGCTTGATAAAAAAATACATACGTCAACATATAAATATATTTGCACACATGCGTGCACGCACACACACACAAGGTCGTCTATAACACGTCCCAGTTACATAAGTGCCAGTTTATGAGAGGGCACAAGGACTTCCCTAGAGTTATGCAAGGGATCAAGACTTTGTGGAACGCCAAATTCTGAAACATTCTCACAGAATATCATCGATTCATAAATAAGCTAATGACTCATCCACTATGTCGTAAAAGAGTCTTTCAGAATATTTTTAGGTCACTTTATTACTACCGTGGAGAGTATGGACTTTAAAAACTCACTATCTATTTTATGTGAGTGTTCTGACTGTTCTGAATCTCTTTCCAGCAAAACTGCAGCTCCCGAGAGACGTACAGAGGTAATCAGACTTATGCGCTTAAAAAAGAAATATTGGAAATGTCTGAATAAGAGCAGACACGTTTTTAGATGCCTTTCCTTCGTGTGCAAAAATCGTCTTCTGCAGACCCAGCTACATAAAACTGTACACATCTAGCACTTTTCTCACAGCTGCAGGTGTAACCTTCATGCTCCTCTTATTTAGATCAAGGGAAGTACAATTTGTCAGCTCTTTTAAACTGTAAACCAGTCTAGGTCTGAAAGAGAAGCCTTTGGAGTTTCCTTCCGAAATAGGCTTTGGAAGATGCAATTCAGAAATATTTATTTATGTTCTTCAATTAGAAGCTTTAAATCAAGTCGCTTGAACAAGAAAAATATTTAAAAGAATATCCCATTAAAATGCCATAAATTTTGATTTGAAGATTACATTTGTTTTACAAATGGGGACAATCAATTGATCCTAACTGAAGTTAAAGGAGCAGATTATTTTTCTTTTCTCTTTTATAAGCAGGACAGAAGTAAAGGAAGAATATTTATAACAGCCTTAATGTCTTACGTCTTCTATTTTGCAAATCTGAGTAAATCTCCTGTGCTAACTTTGTCAGCGAGGGAATAAAGAACGTCATTTGAGATTCCATAGCTTAATTATGCTGATAAAGCAGTTTTATAAATCAAGCTACGAGTAATGGATATTCCTTTGAGAACAGCAAACTAGAAGCCATAAAATGTGTGCTCTGGACTTGGTTCCTTATCTTCTAGCCGTATGTCAGTAGGAATAAGTCAAAGCAAGTCTTGCACCCCAGCCTGCTCAACTCCAAATAGATAGGAAGAAACAGTTGGCCCATCCACTGATACGGTAGCATTATTTGCCAAATCAAAACCAGGAGCCTACTCAAATGGAGGGCAGGAAAGAAGATCTGAAACTGAAAATGACAGAAATCCAGGTCAGAGGCCAGCTATATACCTAATTTACAGCTGTGAAAGGATAGAATATGGTTATTTCTTCAAACTCTTTGCATACCGTAAAGTGCGACAGAAATGAAAGTACAGTAATTATAAACGTGATGATCCTAGTATTCATATCTTCCAGGTTGGTGGTGACAAAGAGAAATTGGGGAGTTCGGCACAGCATTCATAAGTCCAAGCCAGACCCAGCCAGAAGTTAAATTAAAACCAGACATTGAGAGGTAGAAGGTTGCTGCCCAACCTGATAAGTCAGAAATCTGAGACCAAGACAAAGCAAAGGACTAGCTCAAGGTCACACCCAAGCTGGGATCTGAACTGAGATATTCTTTTCAGTTCAAGGTATTATGGTAGCAAAAAAATCAAAAGGCGGAGGTTTGAATGCTTAGCAGCATTTAAAGAACTAGAGATAAAAGACAAGGAAAGGAATATGGTAAATATTGAGGAGCTTGGCTGGGAACAGTTAAGTTTACAAAATCTGCTGAGAAAAGCATTAGGAGATGCTCCCAATGCAGAAGGAATTCATAGTCATTCAGAGTCCCGTCATCATTCCTAATTGAGGAGCACCCTCAGGAGGGAACACTTCATGGAATGGAGAAAGCCTATCGAAAGAGAGGGCGAATAAGCTAACTTCTTTTCCTTCCTCCTTGCAAACCGAAGAAAGCGGTACAGGATTTCTATGGCAGTGTTTCTAACTCTATCCAGGCAGCTGCAATTACTTATTAATAACGATACTGATGTATCTGGAAGCTCTTAGCCTCTTGACTTGAGTGGTTCTCTTAACTTCCTAGAAGAATCACATCAGCCTCAGACCCATCAGAACCATCAGACTCTAAAACTGAGTCCTCATTCTAACATTCTGAAGCTCTTCTTAGGCAACAGACGTGAGCCTAGGGGCCACGTGCTGATGGACTGCCTTCAAATCACAAGGATTTTTAAGATCACTTTTCGTAAGAATTCCTAAAACATTCTTCAGTTCATTTAGGAAAACCGAGAGCCCTGGCATCACTTGGGTGAGCATCATGAACAGCTGGACTCCAAAATTTGGGCAACAGATAAGAGGGGCTACATCTTTCTGGAGAATGTCAGATTTGTAGGAAGAAAGGGGAACCAAACCTCTAAAGAAAAAACCAGGGGTGAAGGGGCTTCAAAGAAGGAAAAGGAAACTGGGATAAGAAATGTCAGATTATCCGGCACATCTGGATTTTAGTAAATGGTTTGGAATGAAGTCAGTTAACCTTCTGAAGCTTACTGATTCTCTCTTCACATCATCCTATTTTTTTAAATCTCTATCTCCTCTGCAAACTGCTATTCCTGTGGTGTACTGCTGGTACCCCTCTTGTAACCACCTCACACTGTTGGTCCGAAAGAAGCCATGGAGGGGACCACATAAAGATCTTATTTATTTATAATTAATATACCCCCAAGGAGACAGACTAAGAAATATTTTTCAAAGCATTTTTAAGCAGCACATATTATATGTGTGTGTGGGGGGGTGCTTTTTTGAAAAATGTTTACTTAAAATTTCAGTGATGATCTTAAGAACCTAGACATAAATAGTGAGAAAACGACAGGCTTCTTACCACATAATGGCACTTCATGTAAATCAATATTATATTACTACTTCAAAATAAATTCCAGAGCACATTACCATCTAACATCTACTGATTTTTAAACACATTTTGAAGCCTTAAAAAGCTTTAGGTTTTAAATCATCACGATAACTGACTGGAACAACAATCTTGCCATTACGTTTGTAAAGATGCTAATAGAAACCTGAAATTCACCTCACGAATGGAGCACATTATTACTTCTAAGAAAAGATGAAGAATATGCCTTCTCAACATCAAATAGATGGCCCGACAGGTATATTTCCAGAGAGCCTCCCCACTTGATAACAGCTTGTCTCACTCTGTCTGTAAGACAGGTATGCATGGCAGGATCTTCTGCCTGTTGTTTTTTTTTTTTTTTTGTCCAAAATGTACATCTTTAAAAATAGGAATGATTAAACTTTCACAAATCCATTTGTCTGCAGAGTCAGCCAAAGGTACTTCTTGAAAAATTATGATCACAGCAAGTTCTGAAAACAATCCGCTCCACTTCAGCCCAAAGTAAGAGAAAAACGAACAAAAATTCTTTGACACTTCTGTCCAATAGCCTTCATTCTAAGGATAAGGATACTGAAGTCCATGCAAAAGTCGGCACAGGAAATTTCGTTTTCTGTATACCACTCACCCCACCTCGGGGGCAGTCAGAGCAAATACTGAAAGAAAGCTGTTTTTGAGTTGTTCTTATTGATTTCTTCTCTGTGCAAACAAGACAATGCTTTTGCCAAATCGTTAATGTTGCGTAAAAAATTTTCTGGAGACGTTCCAATGCTCAAATTCCTAACGACTGTCAGGTCGTCATTGTGAATGTTTAAATTATTTCTTTACTACGCTTTGTTTTGTGTTTGTGTGGGAGCCTGACAACTTTTCCCCTCATAACTTGAGATTTTTTAATGGGTACACAGCCTAAATATCAAGGGAAAATCGAATATTTTTAACATTTGATGAAAGCTCACTCAAAAAAAGCCATTTTAGATCTGTTGAGAACCTGAAAAGAATTCTTTTATATTTTTTTAATCAAAAAAGTTAATTTTGTCTTCTTTACCACTAAAATTTTTAGGTCAGTTTTTTTTTTTTTTGGTGAATGGACATATTTAGAGACTAACAACACATGAGATTGATCTCTTTGTGTTTAAACTTACCTGATAAAGTTTACGGGAAGCAGGGCTTAAACATAAATTCTGTACGGGTGTATGTATGTGTGGTGTAGGTTGTGTGGGTGCTGCTTTTCTGACACAGGTTCTTATTGGTTAATGAATTACAGCTGCAGGGACACTAAGGCATGGGGTAGGGAGTGCTGATGAAACTTTTTGGCTACATAGCTAATTGTAAATAATATAAATTCATCGCAGAAAGTCAGGAAAAGAAGAATGACAATCACCTAGAACTCTATTAACCAAAGAACTCCAATATTAACATTTCGAGTAATATCACAGCTTTCCATCAGTTAATGCTCAAGTGCTACTGTTTCAGCCATTACAAAATGATTTTGGTTTATAATATTATGAGGT
The DNA here is from genome assembly GCF_036321535.1 of Camelus dromedarius. Classification (NCBI taxonomy): domain Eukaryota; kingdom Metazoa; phylum Chordata; class Mammalia; order Artiodactyla; family Camelidae; genus Camelus; species Camelus dromedarius. The sequence continues at coordinate 90,739,268 of NC_087472.1, read as the reverse complement.
TTGCACCACAGGTCGGGGCGAACACTTGAATGCTTTTGGAAACAAGGACGAAAACAGCGTGTACTAAATAGGCTGGCTGGAGATTTTGGCAACGTAGAGAATGGAAATCTCCTCAGAAGTGGGCACACTTAGGCACGTGTAACATTTCACCCATACTGTGAACCACCGTAGCTGCTATAGGAGAGACATGTCTGGAGTTGAGGGTATGCTGGGCAGTAGCAACTTCTTGGTATTTTCAATGTGTCACCACAGACAAGGTTCTATTAAGAGAGGGCCCTAAGTGTGGTCTAAAACTCTGAACACATCAGACTGTAATACTGATTTTCCTTTCATGATACCTTTCATGAACTAAATGCAGCTGAAGGCTTCCCACCATTTCATCCAGCTCAAAATGGCAACTTGGACCTGAAGGGATACCTCCCGAGGAAAAATATAAGCCAATACAGAAAGATAGAAAAGAAATTCAAGGGCTCTTTTCAGTATGTCACACTTTTATTTCAACTGTGAAACACTGTAATTTGGAGGTGGGAAGGGCAGAAATGGTATTTAATCTTGTAGGTTATCTGAGGGATGTAGACATGTAACAAACTACTAAATCAATCATTCCATGTGTGCCTATGAACAGTAGAGTGTCCACTGTCCAGGAATCCAACACAGTATTTCTAGAAATGCAGTGGTTTGCTCCAGAAATACCATTCAAGTAACCATCTATCCATAGGCAAAACTGTCAATTTGTACATATTTGTAACAGGTGCATGGTAACCTACATGGACATACTTTACTAAGTTAATAAAATCAATGAGATAAGTACAAACACTAACAGAAGACCTGGGGTAAATCCCAGTGTAGAGCCATACCTAAGGCTGCATAGCCCTGATAAGGGTTTCTCTGCACCTTACTTCACTGCCCTGTGAAACAAGGCTGTTGATACCATCTACCAAGCCCGATGGTTGCGTACATACACGTTCCACACACAGCGTAAACAACAGGCTCTCAATAAATGGAAAATGTTTCTTGATGTGTCACCATTTGAATAAAAGTTAGCCCAAGAATTCTGTGACTCTAACAAAAATATTGGAAATTTAACTTCTGACAGCCGAAAAATAAATTTCAACACCTAGTTCATTTCCAAGGTGTTTGTTATTAGGATAATAAAAAATACTATTTCAAAGGGGGGTAGAATTGACCAAATATTTATGATGGCTGCATTTTATTATATGCAAATTATCACAATTAGAGTTGACTTCATCAAAGAAAAAGTCTGTTAATAAATGAGCTCTAAATTTCCCTGCAACTGTAAAATTCCATTATCTTCCAAAGTCAGGTGGTTTGCCCAAGGTTAGAAATTATGCCAGGTTACCAGCTCTGAGTTTACCACCACATTTGACCTATGATGATAAAAAGCATATTTCATTCCTACTGAAAGTGCAAACACTTATTGATAGTTCATAATTAGCTTTTTATCAACCATGTTTGTGATTTCTTATTACAGAGCAATTAAAAGTAAGCTGGTAGAGTATACAATGCAATGAAATGGAAAGATGACCATGGTACATTAGCTTTAGGTGAAAAAAAGCTGATTATAAAACAGAACAATCCAACTTCTATAAAAATGTATGTATAGAAAGAAATTTTTGAGGATACACTAGATTATTAAACATTAGTTAACTCTAAGAGGTGGGTTGCGGATGATTTGTCTTTTCTTCGTTTTTGTTAGCTTGTCTCTATTTTTAAACTTTAAAAAATATGAACAAGTATTAATTCTATGATAACCATAATTTTTAAATAAAAGCAAATTAAAATATTAAAACTAGAGATCACTGATGAGAGTGGAAAAAATTACAAGTGGGTTGAATCTGTGTAAACAAGAGGTTACAAACAGGAGGCCCACGGATAAGATTAAATTAGCTCTTTATTGACAGATTTCTAGTTTCTCTCAAAAAACCCAATGTATTGAGAGCACTGAGCTAGGACTACCAGCTCCCCCAGCATAGCTGCTGCCCACTTTCTATGAAGCCTCATTCTCTCATTGGCCAAAAGATAAGCATTCAAATTTTTCACCTGTGGTCTAAACAGTGCAGCATTAAAAGCCAGAAACATTCTGTAACAGGGGAAAACGTAGCACTTGAAGATTAGCTAATCCGAATTTTCTTTAAAAATTCTAAAGTGTGTATGTACATTTGTGCACACACACACACTCTTACTGCTAGACTGAAATGACATACTATTACTTGAATTATATTGGATATCTCTGTGTAGAAGTGACTTTTTTTTCTTTTGTATTTTTCATTTGTATTTTTCAGATTTTCTAGAAGGAACTTCTATCATTTATAAGTAGAAAAAGTTTAGGAAAACAATTTTGGGGGGTTAATATCTCCTACCCTATTTCTTTGTGTCTCTATAGCTACAATTCATTAACCAAGGGGAACCTATGACAGAAAGGCAGTAATAGTTACATACAGACACACACATACGTATACATATCGAGAATTTATGTTTGAGTGCCCTGATTACCATGGGTTTTGTCACATAATTTTAAACCTAGAGTTCACCTCGTGCATTTTAGTCTGTAAATCTGTCCATTCACGAAAAAAAGACGTAAAAATTTTTTAGTAGAGAAGCAACGATTTTTTTTTATTAAAACAACAGCAACTCAGAGAATTCATTTCAGATTATTCCCAAGAGATCAAAAGTGGTATAGAGTAGACTTTCATCAAGCATTAAAAAGACTGGTGTTATCCCCTTCTGTGAAGGCCATGCATCTGTTCAAAAAATTCCAAGTTATAGAGGGGGGCTGTCAGGCTCTCACACAAACACAAAACAAGCCATAGTAGAGAGAAATCACTTAACAGTACATCCTAATAACCTGACAGGCTTATAATTATGAGCACTGGAGTGACGGCAGAAAATTCCCTTACACAACATTTGTGGTTTGGCAAAAGTGTTTTCTTGGTTTCACAAGGAAGAAATCAATAAGAACAACTTGAAATAGTTTTCCTTCTTCGTGGGGAAAAATCTTTTTTGGTAAATTTCAAGTACTTTTTCCATCCTTTTAGGAAGCAAAGAAAACTACAAAGACCTTTTTCGGCCCTCTCAGATATACTGAATTTTCAGGAACCAGTGAAATCCTGAAACTTATTTTTAAGAACCTCTGAAAAAAAGAAACCTGATCGTTACTTTGGAATAGAAAGGTGTCGCTGTTTTCACCTCTTAAACAATCTAGTGATATATTTAGGCAACAAATGACTTGCGCGCTACAAACTACTTTATCCTAAGAGTCATCTGTCATTTCACTGGAGGAAACATGGCCGTGTTCTTACCTAGAGACTGGTAGAGCTCTGTCATTTTGGGATGGTCCCAGCAAGTTGTTTGGGTCTCGTGGCTAAAACATAAAACACAAAGAGAGACTTTAGAATTTAGAATGAGTAGTAGAGAAAAAGAGAAAAAAAGCAGAGTATGCTTTTGAATCATTTGGCATCTTTAAGTCAAAGGACTTCCACTCTGTAGTGATGAATGTTTATCTTACAAGCAGAGAGGCCTCTACTTTTGCTTTCAAAGGGCAAAGCAGTATGATCATTACTTGGTAAGCAGTATTTGTTTCTTTTTTGCACCCACAAGTCGGTTGCACTTCTGTTTTAATAAGATGACCTTGTTACGTAATCAAATCATAGAAAATCAGGATTTTTTTCACCTGTCCAATTCAGAACATACAGAAAGGACACTGACAAGTGTTATCCAAGCCTGTCAAAGAGATACTGAACATTAGTTTAATAAACAAGTCTCCTTGCTTTGCCTCAGCTTTCACTGTCCCTGATACTTCTCCATTACTCTTTCTTCCCCACATCCAGATTTCATCTCCATGATGGCTATATTTCACTTCAGCTTAAGGTATATCCATTGCCCGACTCGTAGATCATACCTTTCCTCTTCCCATTACTTTTAGAATGTCTTTTTAACTCAGCACTCTGTAACACCACTACACATTTTCCTACATTTACTTGGGCTTGAATGAAGCATTCACATTTCTCTTCCATTTCTTGAAGTTTAGCTAAGTGTGGTTGCTGGCTATCAGTGCCTGCCACAAAAAGAACAGAACACCTTTGTTCCTCATTCCATTATGTGAATAAACCCGGGAGAGATAACTACATATACTTTTCCTTACTTTGGCCCATCTACATAAATCACCACAGCATCATATTTCCAGTTTTTGGGGATTACATGACTGGGCTTTGATGCAGTAAAATGCAGCGTTGAAGGATATTTCAGTACTCATAAGCAGGGCCTATCCATCACCTGTGAGGGGAGAGAGAGGACGGAGACAGGAGAGCGAGCTTAAATGTAGACACTTCAAGGGGAGCAGAAAGTACAGACGCCTCACACAGAAAGAGGCGTTTGGGGAGGTAACAATGTCAAGTGACCTCAGCATAGGTTTTAAATCTTAGGACTGGATTCTGGCTCTGCACCCTACTCGCTGTGAAATTTGGGGCCAGCCTGCTCACCTGGGGGCGTTAAAGGATGGGGTGATACAGATAAGTGACTGACACCTCCTGGCTTAAAACATGTGGTCATTTTTGTTATTATGTGGCCCTCAAATTGCTTCCCACTAAAAGCAAAGCTTTTATTAGTTGATTATAATATAGACGTGGATCCAACTGTGGTAAGTAAGCAACGCCTAAAATCCTTCAGAGAGGGCAAAAGCAACACTCAATGTGTATTCTCTCTTTTAAGGAAAATAAGCCAAAAGAAGAAACATTTATTTGTGGTTTGATAAATATAACACAATCACAAATGTCACAAAAACACGTGGAAATTCCCCACACTTACAACTTCAGAGACTAGCCCTCTGATATTTACCATTCAGTAATTGAATGAAGGCTACTGGAAGAAATTTACAAGAAAGTGTTTCACTCTCTTCCAAACCTATTCGTTTCTGTTTGACTTTTCTGCAGAGACAATTCGAGTTTGAGGAGCACTACCAGGGCTTCTCCGTGGAGGGAATGTACCAGAGTGACATCCAGGTCTTACAGAGCAAGAAAAGCAAAAGATGCAGCCCATGCTTGAGGGGGTTTTAGGAAGCCCCATGTTCACGTTGGTTTATGATCTGGAGAAGGGGTGGGCGGGACTGGTACTTGATATGCACAGCACAAGGAGGCTGCAGCTTGCAGCTTCATGGAAAAAGTGTTGCTTATTCTCCAGCGTTTTTTAGCTTGGAGACTATCAAGTCCGTACACAAGTGCCCAGCAAGGAAAGGTTACCTCCTATTGAGACTACCCTGCATTTAGGCCTCTGCCATTTCCAAAGGCCATGCATATGTGAGTACCAGGGAGAGAGGAAGGGAGAAGAGGGGGAAAGCACGTGTGTCCACATGTACAGGCTCTTATCACACACACTGCGTAATAATATCTTCCCGTCTCTGCGACATGTGTGAGGACTGTAGCATCTTAAGTTGATGGGCAGAAAAACATCTGTCTGAGCTGATAAACCTGACCTGACAGAGACAGAGAGAACCAGTCTGAAAAGCCACCATCGGTAATGGACTTCAAATCGGAGGAACACAGGCTAGAAATGACTTCTACCAAATAAAATCCCAAAAGAAAAGAGAAACTTACACACACGAGTGATAGGAGAATCCCACATAGACTGAATGAGAACTTCATGTAGCCCCCTCCCTCCAAAATAAAGACTTCATGACAGCTGATATACCTACATGTCTACCTTTTTAAGGGATTTCCTCCAGTGGTTAAAAATTCTCAAAAGGATTTTGGAAATTATTATTTAATCCATCAGTCCATGGTTAGATGAAAATTTCCTTTACTGGAAGATGGAAGAAATTCTAAGCCCCCACATCTATGCCCCACTCGTGTGCTACTAGTTACCGGTCCTGTCTAGGTACTCATTTTTTCTCCCAATTATTTGTGATTCTGAGGGATCTGAGTAACCTAGACAAATGAACTCAAACAAATCCAAAGGCCAATCTTCTTTGACCTTCTTCCCCTCCAACACACAAACCTTTTTATTTTTAAGCAATGCAAAATACCTAGAAAAACAGATTTATGTTTCACCTTTGCAGACTCAGTTTCACTTCAATTACAATCCAGCCCTAAGTGAAAGAAGTGAGCACAAGTGGAAAGAAAAAAAGAATAAAGGGTGTGACTAATCCCCCAAAGTAGAAAAATAATCTTTCCATCATTTAATGCTGAAAACAACTGGCAACATAGCTGAAATGACTTCAGCTTTGGGGGTAACTAGATAATCAACCAAATATTCACTTCACTGTATGTGGGTATTTTCAATCTCTGATGACTCCAAAACCCTAGTGAGACATATTTAACCCCCAGTGGATAGGAAACATGATATGAACAGGAGAAAACAGTAAACACAAATTTGCATAACTCAGAGCTAAGTTCTACCTTACGGGACACACCAATTTGTTGGTCTGTGATCAATACAGGTTTTACAACTATATTTCTGACTCTGTGCTTATCTTCAAAAACAGGAGCAAATTCTCAGTAACTCCATGAGAAGCAGCTCAGGTTTATCTGGAATATACAGACAATACAGAAAAATCTGCTATGTGGGGGAGGTGGTGGTGGGAGGGTGGGTGGTACTGGTTTTGGTAATTGTCTCTTTTCCATATTTCACTTTTCACGTCGGAAACGGACTCCCCATATACCATGTCCGACCAGAAAGGAAATTCCAAAACCTGTGCACAAGTTAATGGTTACACCTCTATTTAATCTTCCTGAGAACAATGCTGTTCAACATAGATCAAAATTCTACATGTACGTTAACACAGAAACCAGCTTCATGAATAATCCTCAAAACACCCTTTAAATCTTTTTAAAAAAAAAATGTTACTGATTTTGGCCCTGCTGGTTCCAAAACTTGGCATCAGATATGCCTCTCTGAACAGCCTTCAAACTTGGATTTCTCTCTCTCTTTTTTTTAAAGATGTGTACAAGCTACATTAATCTCTCTTTTCCCTTTTATTTGAGGCTGTGATTGGAAGCTGAAACAAATTAAAATACAAAATCACGGATGTGACAAAAGACCCTGGCAACTCCTACTTGTCAATAATAAGAAATTAAAACATTACTCCACTGAGCACAGGGCTGACCTAATTTCCTACAACACAATTTAAATTTTCTCTCACCTTCTTTAGTTTCGAGTAGTGTGCAAGGTTATTACAACCGCCTCAGAGCTGTTCCTGCTGTCAGTGCTGGAATATTAGACTTATTGGAATTGCTTTTTTAGCATCTTAAAAACAAATATTAAACACTTATAAAAAGTAACAAATTTCTATCATTCTCCCCGGGAAAATGGCAGCTGCCTAATTAAAATAAGATTTCTTCTGCTACCACTGTTACTTGGTACTGAAAATATTCCAAACAGTTGCCTTTTTAAAAAATATCTTTCCACTACTTCCCAGGGAGGAAACTAATCGTTATGCAGCGAGCGATATAAAAAGGTAGCATTCCCTTGCGATTTGCAGAGGATTAGAGTTTGGCTTCATATATAATCTGAAGCCCATTGATCCACACACACAAAATCATTTCCCTTTAATCTGGGGATCAGACTCCTTTTCTAGAGAAACCTTGGCATTTGCATGCTGACTGTTGAACTTGGCTTGCACTGCTGGAATACTGGCAGGGTGGGAGTGGGAATATATATTTAAAAGTTTCTGCTACTGTGGGGAGGGAGTTCAGGAGGATGGGTGTCAATCTAAGCACCAGAAATCCTACTCTAGTCCCCATTCCTTGTCCCTGGGGTATTTAACATTTTATTCTGTCTGGCTCAAGCCAGGGCAAAGATGATTGCCTCGGTGATTGTTCCAGCTGTTACTTGTCCCCGGTTCTGTTTGCTTTTCAGGGCTTAACTCCCACCCACCCTCAACTTCGGCCAAAGCAATTTTACTTCAGGGTCGTGTCCAATCTAAGATCAAACAATGATGACTGAAACCAATTCCACGGTGATCAAGGGTCAGAGACCTTTCATATAACCGTGTTGTTTCGTTTGCTCCTCTGCTTCTCCAACAGCAACTGTATCCTCCAAAGAGGGGACTTAGTACAAGGAAATAAAACATCTAGGCAAAAGTAAAAGGGCCATTGGGGTGACACGGAGAGGTGACAGGGTAAAGAAGCTGAGACTAGGAAGAGCTTGTTGGCCAAGAATGTGAATTTCACAAAAAGACTTTGGTTCCTCACTTAAATTGGACGTATTTTTTCAATGTTAACATTTTTTTTTATAATTAATAATATGTCTCCCTTAGGCAACTAAATGCTTTCAATTTAAGCTTCCAACTTAACTTCCAATTTAACGGAGATAAACAGTGTCCTACCCCTTTCACTGCTAGGATCGCACTGAGAATGACAAACTTTTTTTAAAGACGAGCACAGACACCTGGAGAAATGCGAGAAAAGGACGCCCAGAAATGACTCCACACTCAACCCCAGAGGGCAAAGAAAAAAAGCACCGTCAATCCTCTATGTCTAGTCCTTGACTTCTGGGTTTTAATTGCTTTTTCTTTCTTTCCTGATTTCTGCCAGTCTTGGGGCATGGGACGAACACAGTAGAAAATGTAGCGAGGGAAATGTCAGTTGGAATCCTCGGAAGAAATCAGGCAGAAAGTTGACCTTTTGGCACTCGCAGTGCAATAGAAGGTAAAGCCGCCCGCGCTCCTTCCTTCTGCGAGGTGGGGAGACGATTTAGGAACAGCCTGTCTAGCTCCTGTCCACACAGACAGCCCGGAATGGAGCAAAAAGCTCCTGCGGCCCTAATCCCGGCGTGGGGAACGCGCTGTCCCCTCAGGGTACGGCGAGAAATCAGCTTTTTCTCTCCGAGCCCGTCCCACAGCCGGGGGAAGGGGCTCCCGGCGAGCCGGGCGCCCAGGGGAAGCCCCGGGGGCGCACCTGCAGTGGCGCCCCGGGGACCTGCGGGGGAGGTTCCTCGACGCCTGGCCGCCCGGCGCCCGGGGTCCAGCCGCCGCGCGGGTCCAAGTTTTGGCCGCCTCGGCTCGCACCCTGCTCGCGCCACAAGTGCAACGGATTGCGGCGATACCGGGGCGCCGCGTTGCACTTACCCTTTGAGCTGTTCCCTCATGGCTGCTAGGGATCCGCGGTCGGATGAGGGCGCGAGCGGAGGAGTGAGCTTCCCAGAGCCGCCGGGCTCCCCGAAAGTCGAGCGTCGCCGCCGCCGCCGCCGCCCAGGCTCGCAGCCGAAAGCACTGCGGAGGAGCCGGAGCGGGCTATAGCGGACGGACGGGCGGGCGTGCGGGCGTGCAGGGAGGGGGCGCTGCGGGCAGACGGGGCGGGGCCAGGCCGGGCTCCGCCCCCACCTCGCGCCCAGGGAACGCGGACTCCCCGAGACCCGGGGCGGTCGGGGCTTTCAAAACGGAAAGGAGAGAGAAAAGAAAAAGAAAGAAAGACGGCGGAGGGGATTTAAGGTAGTCCCGGGAACCTGGAAGCCACACTCCACCCTGCCAGCACCCCCTGAAAACCTGCAGCAAGACTACTTGTTGACTCAATAAATGACCTAGGTGCAAATAACCTCATCGCAGATAATTAAGTGTGTGGGCTCTGAGTTTTCTTTTTAGAGAATTAAGGAGAAAAATCACAAGCATCATTCTTCCCTCGCCCCTCTTTCCACCTGCTCTCAGTTGAAGATTAAAGTGGTGAGGGTGTAAGGTCGTGAAATTCAGGTTCCACTCATTCTGGGCTAAATGGACTTTTAGAGAAGCATTTGTACTTGTACTTGTAGGTGGCAGTGGTTCTCATTGTGTAGTCCTGGTACCAGCAGTAACAGCATTGCTTGGGAACTTTGTAGAAATGAAAATTCCCAGGCCCCTGCCCAGAGCTATTGAATCAGAAACTCTGAGCACACTGAACTGTGAGAACCACTGGTAAAGACTCTTAAAAAACAAACAGACAAAACCACCAATGGTGTGGCATGGTTTGGTCTTTTAGTATTCTTTAGAGAAATCTGAAAGGAAACCATTTTCAGTGGAACTATCTATTGGAAAAGTTACAGGGCCTGGACAGTTCAAATATTTCTAATGGTACAGTTTGCAATATGACAACACACGTTAACTATGCAAAATTCTCACAAGCTTGGAAATATTCCGAAGAAAAGAAAGCCTTCATTAACAAAAGAATTTTTCACAACCTTCACACAATATCTTCGATTAGTGTTCAAAGGGTATTATTAGATAAACTGCCTTAGTGGTTTCACTGTCCCTTTTTGTCCATTTATTTGCTTGGCCTGCCTTTCTTTTTATCTTCTTTCAACCATTTTCTTTTCACTCTCTGTTCTGGTTGATTCATTCCACTTCAGTTTACAGTTTGAAACCTGTTCCCCTTTTTCTTTTTAAATAGTCTCTCTTTTTTTTTCCCCCTCAACATTATTTTTCCCAGAGAATGTTAGAGCCAAAAGGGCTCTAGACATCAATCTCCCTTTACCGTCTGCTACAGCACGGCAAAATAGGCAAAAATAAAGTACAGGAACCGAAAGGAAAGGGAGTGCCAAGTTTCTTCACGACCCTTGACCAACCAAATACAAATGTAAACGTTATCACTAAAGACACGGGCACGCAGGTATGATTGGTGTTGCTATTTTAAAGCAAATGGGGGCACTTCTGACATTTTGCCTGATAAATTGAGACTTACTAGAGCTATCTTTTAGCCATTTTGAGTCAATGAGTTATGGAGGCAGCTGCTTTTAAGGTCTGACGGGGCCACACTAGGCTTTGGGTTAGGCTGTCCTCTGGTCTAACTGGAGAGTCATGGTCCGCCCGGATCTTTGACTGGGGGAGAAAGACTAGTGTTCTGTGATGAGGAAGTGGTGGTCTTTGCAGTTAATCAGTGACATAATGTCTGTGTCAATGTAGCAAATCATTTAAATACTGTTTATGTTTATTCCAATGAAAAACATATAAACCTCACAGCATGGGGGCATTTGTAAATCTTAGAAATCGAGCAACTAAAGGTTTGCAACACCAGTGTGATAGAACACATTGTCCTTCTCGTCCTTTCTTGTTTTTGTTTGTTTGTTTGTTTGTTTTACATTTTAAAACTACCAGCTCGAGATTCAGGACTTCTGATGTTTCTCTAAAATATAAATGTTCAAGTCTGTTTTCTCAGTGCCCAACTAGAGAACAACTAGGAACAAACAAATAAACAAAAAAGAATGGAAAAAAAGAAATCGCTATTCAAATTTTTTTCTTAAATTTGACAGATGGCAATCCTCAAAAATACTTTTTTAAGTTCTTTTTTAGACTGGAGTTATAGGCACTTGAAGGCCTGTTCCGAAATCTTGATGTTGTTTTTGAAATTAAATACTGAGGGTATTGGTAAGAAGTGACATGGGCATCATAGCAAGTGTTCTGCTGTTAATTCCAGTCAGACTGAAGTTTGCTTATTAGGGAAAGACATTAAGAAAAGAACATAATTTATATATCTTCATTTCACATATAAATTATATAGTGATGCCATGTATGATACCACATTAATTGCTTGTTTGTAGTAGCTCTTCTCCTCCTTCTCATTATTGTTATTATTACTATTATTATTACTGTTTTGATGTGAACCACAGACTTGAAAGGAGCATGGGGCTCTGCCACCAGAAAAAACTTAAGTGGAAATTCTGCCTTTAAAACCTACCATGAGCTACTTGTCCCCAACACCACAGCTAGAATGTGGCAGAGCAAGGACGGGAACTAGGGAGTCTGGCCTCAAGGCCCGTGCTCTTAGCCACTCTGTTATGCTGCCCTGGAAAAGTGGCTTCTTTTACTGTGGGGGAAGATCTGTCTTTTTTCCTCGTGTGTTCATAAGTGATCTCACTGCTGGCTGACAGCAGAGGAGAGTAAAGGTGCTAGAAATAGAGGTAAGGAGGGGACGAGATAGGCTAAGTTCTAGGAAGGCAACCTCATAAATTTTTCCATACCCCAAACTCCAGTCTTTGAACCACTTAAATGTTGTAGGTACTTTAGAAAAATGAGGATCTCTCTGATCTAAGGGACAGTGCTGGATATTCGCCCATCCTCCCCTCCAGCTCTATTCTCTGCCTGTCTCTACTCCAGTCTGTGGCCCAGGAGGTTGGATCTTTGTGGATGGCATCAGTCAGGCTCTCTTGCCCTTTGGCTCCCTTTGCTTTCAGCCAATGAGAGGCAATGGTGAAAGGCAAAAAGCAGGAGATGAAAGGACAGGAGGAGAGAGATGTTGGGGTATTTATTCCCCAGGCTCTCTCCTGTTGGTCTCGAGCCTGGCAGTGGCGGAGTTTCTTTATTCCCAGCCACAAGTATTGTTGGGCAGTCATTTCTACACCCACAGCATGCTCCAGGTTCCTGAAACCATTCTCTCCCCTTGCCCTTGTTCCTTCCCCTACACTACCCAGATTTTTGTAAATAACCTTTTCATCACACTCTCTTCAAGTACCACTTTTGAATGTTCCATCCATTGCTCCTAGGACCGTGACCAAACAGGGACCCACCTAGTCAAAGCCACTCTCTGGGGCACTAGATTGATTGCTGAGTGGGGACCACTAATGGAGGAGAAAGAAAACTCCACCTGTTGGAGCTGAAAAGGAGACTAGTCTAGTTAACTAGATAGTTATTTCTAGAAGCTTCCTCTGTAAACTCAAAAGGAGCTTCCGGCTTATTGAAGGGTAAAGGCAAGTCAATAATTATGAGTGGTGCTAACAGCAGGAATGAAGGTAAATAGGCCACAAACAGCTTACTCTTTCTAAGAGCTTCTGTGCTCTGCTTGATCTTTGGGAGAGAACGTCAAGATAAAGATCAGAGAGGCGGACAAATGGAGAAGGACCTAGTGTGATGTTCCAGAGTTTGACCTGTATCCTGAAAGGTACGGGGAAGCTCTTTAAAGAAGGAATTTAAGCATGAGTGTGGCTCTGTCAGATCTGTCTTTTAGAAAAATTACTCGGGCAGTGGCGTGGGGCTGGATCAGAAGAGTCTGGATTTAGGACACCAGATACAAGGTGACTGCAGGATGGTGAGGAGCTGAACGATGGCGCTGGCAGAGTGGAGAATGCAATCACGTAAACATGACAGGAGTCTTGACTGGTTGGATGTATGAATTAAAGAGAGGGAAGGCCTACGGCAATAGGCCTCAAGCTTGGCCACCACTGGAATCACCTGGGAAGCGCTGAAAAAATTGGATGCCTAGGTCTCACCACCCTGAAATTCTGATTTAATTGGCCTTGGGCACTGGGACAGTTAAGGCTCCCCAGGTGATTCTAATATGCAGCAGCTTGAGGATTACCATTTGAGGGTGACTCCCAAGACTGGATAAGTAATATTCACAAAGCCAGGAATTTCAGAAGAGGGGCACATTTAGGCAAAAGAGGGTCAAGGGACAGATGATAAATTCAGTCCTGAGCCTGATGACTTTAAGGTGGCAGTGTGATGTGAAAGGCAGTTGGGAATCTAAGTCTAGAACTCAGAGGGAAGATGTTTGGATTGGAGCTATCGATTTGAAATGCTGGTGTGGGAGGGCACGTCGTTGAAGGAGCCCATCTATGGAGGGCGTGAAGGGTCAAGGACAGAGGCCAGGCTGCTCCTGCCTCACACATACACACATCCTTCTCCTTTTAGGCTGCTTGCGCTTTCAATGGTAGCCTGATTTTACCAGTGTAAAAGGAAGAGCAGCAAGGGAAAGGAAAGGACAGGGAATGGTTTGCAGCGGGCACTTACCTGGGGATGGCCCTGAGGGACTTCCCCACCCCCTAGGGTCCCGCTTCCCTCTCGCTCCAAGAGTCTCCATCTGAACTGCCTTTTGTTCCCTAACCAATCTGAAGTATAACCTGTATCACTTTATAAAAGTCCATTTGGAATATAGGTATAGCTTCATTGAAGCATAACACATATTTTATAGTAAAATTTCAAAGTCTGGGTATCCAGTAAACACACAAGGATTCCGTGTTTCTCTTTGCCTAGTACAAGTATTAGCCATGAACAGTGAATCAGTCGTCTACCAAACGCTTACAGTGATGGTGAGTCATAGTTGGGGCAAATACCATGGTGTACTAATTAAAATGTCTAACAATCCCTTCAGATCGATCTGAAACCAACATCTCCTGGATATAAGAATATCCAGTCAGTTCTCATTAAACTAGTAAAGGAAGAGGCCTCTACATTCAGACACGGAACACTTCACACCCACACAAAAGCCTATTTTTCCAGGCCCTTCCCCTGCAGGGAGGCAGAGTGAGCCAGGCTGAGGAAAGTTCTCTGAGCCAGCTACCATCTAAACCAGAGATTTCACCAAACAGGTTCCAGATAAAGTCGAACGCGCCTTCACTCTCATGCCGTGTTCTTTTAGTAAGATTTTTCAAAGCTTCACGGATCCACCTATATCAAACCGAACATCTAAAAAGACGTGAAGTTTAGCATCTTCACTACAATAAAGCCACACTTCATTAACCTCACAGGCCTGGCGGTGGCTTCCCGGGAAAGAATTCCTCGTACCTATTAGCCTGCCAGCAATACTGCTACCCGGGTCTAGGAAGCACACCACCTCCTGCTCTAAATGGATACTGGTTAAGGTGGTTCAAGCAGATCTGAATACAGCGTTCCGGGTCCACCTTAACAACAGCTCAAAGCTGTAATTATTTGTCTGCCTTTCCCAAATGGTGGTGCCAAATAACAGGAATTTCAAAACTAGGCAGAAATTCTGACACTCTGCATAATCGGCCTTCCTCTTCAGCTACAAATAAGGCTTTGTATTCGATTAGACTCACAGCAGGTGAAAACCCCAATTAGTGAATTCATTCTGGGGCCTCCTTCTACCTTCCTCCCACACACCACAGTTAAAAAAAAATAAGGGAAGTCTCAGTCTTTTCTCAAATCATAAGTAAATTAACCCTTTGATCTACCCAATCAAGCTCTTTACCACATGAAGACTTTTTTTTATAGGAAAGTGGGACGCAGTTGAAAGATACGTCCTTCTTGACTTAATGGGAGTTACAGAAAATTCTGTTTTGCCAGATTTTATTGTTTTCTTCAAATCCATAAATACTCTCGGATTTTTGATCAATCTAGAAACTACAGTTTTTCTTTCTACCTGAACATTCACAAAGCCGATATTATCTAAAGGATGATTAATGGACAGTCTGCTGCAAGAGAATTATTTTTAAGTTATGTTCTTATTTTTGTGTATTTGAGGAGAAGAAAAATATTAAATTTTAATTTAAACACTATGCTTTGGCCTTAGGAAGTACACAAAGTCTATATTTCATACTTTGTAAATATTTATTTGTCAAAGGAAATTCATCATTGGACTAGGATAGTGGTTTGCTTTGAACATTAAAAAAAGCAAGACAGCTTTAGTTCTTAGAGTGATTTACTTATACTTTGTCAATTGCTTCTCTGGAAATAATTCACAACCCAGTTTTATTTATGAGCATATGATTAAAAAAGAGCAGCTTTGTCTTTTTTAATTGTTTTAGTCCTGTCACTTTCTTGAAACAAGTCACAGAACTTATTATCCACAAGAAAATACTGAACATATATCAAATAGTAATGCAGCTTTTAGAAGTAGTCATCTGTTACTGTCAGAGGTTCATTTCATTCGGAGGCTTTTTAATTAAAAATGCAAAATTCTACATACATTCCTGCTTAAATTACCCCTTTCTGAAATACTCGAATTTCATAAAATAGTTAAGTGCTAATGTAACCATTTTTAATACTTATGACTTGGTTCTTGAGACTGGAAAAAAGTAAACAAAGGAATCAGCAGTCAATTAAGCGAACAAGGAAGTCTTCCTAAGTTGAAACAGATAAGGAAAATTTAATATTCAAATGCTACTGAATGAAGACACCAGGTTTTTTTTTTTTTTGCCCCTTTGAGATGATAATCTACCAGAATCAAAAGCAGCTTCTTAATCTTCTGCAAGCGTAGCTGTATATTCTGGCAGAGGCATTGAGGCAAGCAAGACAGAGCTCCAGACCAATTCTGGCCCTTAAAGGCCAGTCATTTAACCCTTGGAGACCAGTCACTTAACCCCCCTGGAGCTCTGTTGACTCGTCTGTAAAATTCGGATACTACTGCTCAGGGAGGTGGGGAGGAGGGCCCAGACTGTCGGTCAAAGGACATAATGGCTATGAAAGAGATTTGAAGGCTGGGGGATGCTATGTTCATGCAAAGTAGCCTGTTGTGCAGGTATGATTCCTTAAAGGCAAACCCAATACGTCCAGGAAGTCTGTTAGGAACACAGCACAAAATAAATTCAGCACAGTTACTCTAACTTTCCATTTTTAGACTGTTGTATGAGGGAAAACGAGAGGTCTAAGAGTTTGTCTTTTCTCTTTAGTGATTTGCAAAGGGAATCTTTCTTTTGTTTTTTACATTTAAGATGGAAGCAAGTGGGTAAAATAAGATTTTTTTCCAAGAGAAATCACTAACCACAAGCCTGATATAGGAGTGAAGTTTACACCATTTGCTATTACTCTTTGGGGCTGGGGTGAAAATATCAATAGTATTCACACACGTTAAAAGGCGGTAGAGAGCAGAACCCTTGAGTAGTAACCGAACAAGTGAATACTGATTTTCTGGGGGACAGTGGGCGAGGAAGATTCCCTGCGTCCTGATGGAGAAGTCCTGGTGCGGGCCTTGAACAGCCAGGATGTGGGAGAAACTCCCTGCAGAACCAAAAATCCAAAAAGGGAGACATGGAGGTTAAAAACCGATCTAAGCAACTAATGACTTAGCAAAGGCTGAATCTTATACTTTAGCTCTAGTTTATTTTTGTCAAGGCATTTTTGAAGATAAAAGGGAAATATGAATGCAAGGAATTTTAATTAATCCGAAAATTCCCAAGAAATCTTTTTTATGTGCCACACCTAGACTGTTTCACTATTAAATATTCACCAAATGCATTTCTTTAAATGACTGCAATCGTGGTGTATTTCTGGAGCATTTACATATGTCTTGCTTATCAGTCAAACCCTTCTCATTTTTCATTACTATCAGTAAAACCGGGGAAGTGTTTGGAGGATGGAGATGGAAATATTTTACTATTTCAACACTGTAATCAAGTTCCTCTATCAGAGGGACCCAAATATGGCCTTGACCTGAAGGAGCTTACAATCTAGTGGAGGGGAGGAGATAAACTCATACGTGATGCAGCACAGTATAAGACAGATTACAAATACACAAACAGGGACATGAAAAAAGAAGCAAGGTAAAGGTAGTTAGTTTGACCTCTTAGGATTAGAGAACATACATTTTAATTAAGAGCAAACTAGGCTTAAATCACCAGGTTCCATGCATGTCTTTGTTAGTGTAAGAAGAGCTGAAGCAAGTTTTTTAAGTTGACTCTGTGAGCTAATGTCTCACATTAATAATTTACTAAGGCATAGATTTTCTTTTTAATGTTAACATACTGCTGTGCTATGAAATCAGATTATGATTTTTTGGAGTTCAAAAACGTATTGGGCCAATATTGGGTTTTCTATCTCCGGAAGGCTAATATGCAAAAATATCCCCGTCTCCATTAGAAAATCTTGTACATTCTTGAGTTAATATCAGGTCTCTAATGTGGAAATCTAGGTCCTCATAGCTTGAATTACTCTTATCCTTTAGAAGCCCCTTCTCAAATGGTGGATAGAGAAGAAAAAATTGGCATTGCTTATACTTTTGAATATTTTTCTTTTTAAACAGAATTAAACTTAGGGTGGGAAGAAATAAGCATCAGAATGGGAATGTATGCCAAGGAGACTATAACAATAGTTAAGAGAGGATGAAGGCCTGAACCAAGAAAGTAGCCCTGGGAATTGGTGGAAAAGTTGAATTCAAGACAGATTATAGGACAGAATCAATGCTGCTTTTCAACCAATTGGAGGTAAGGACTGGAAGAAAGGGAAGACTAGGATTTTTGATAATAGCACCATTAGCTAAGGATTCATATTTGTGTATATACTATGTATGCATTTATACCTCATACTGTTCCACAGAGGTTCTAGGGCAACTTCTAGGAATGTATAAATTTCATAAATTAATAGATAAAATTCAGGATTAAGGAAACAGAATAAAATATGAAGAGAGGAAAAATTAGAACTCAGATTTGAAGGCCATAGGGCTTGATGTACCCAGTAGATTTAGCTATGCACACCAACCAGAATGAGGAAGACCAACAATACAAAGTGTTGGGAAGGATGTGGAACGAATAGAACGCTCATGCTTTGCTGATAGGAATGTAAATTGGTACAACCACGTTGGAAAACTGGCAGAATGTGCAAAAGCTGAACACATGCATTTCCTATGACCCAGAAAATTCCACTTCTTGATATATTTCCAAAACGGAGGTATACATATATTCTCCAAAAGACACTTTTAGGATGTTTATAGCATCATTCTTCATACCAAATGTCCATCAACAGTAGATTATAAATTTTAGCATATTTACACAATGGAATATTATACAGCAATGAGAATGAATAACGTCATACAATAGGGATGAATCTAAGTTTTAAAAAGCCAGGCACAAGAGAGTACATGCTGTATGATTCCACTTATATAAAGTACAAAAACAGGCCAGATGAATTTATGGTGTTCAAAGTCAAGACAGTGGCTACCTTTAGAGGGTGGGTAATGATTAGAAGAGGGCACAAGGGGGCTTCTGGGGGCTGGTAATATTCTATTTTTTTGATCTGGATGCTGGTTAAATGGGTGTGTTCAAACTGTGAAAAATTAATTGTTATGTATAATTAAGACTAATTAAGACCTGTCAATAGATTTCAAGAAAAAGTTTTTTAAAGGGGACATAATTTCACTGTGGGCTTCCTGGAGGCCAAAAACAAAAAGAAAACTATAAAAGGAAATATGATCAATTCCATTACTTGGATTATTGATAAGGGGAAAAGAACACAATTTTTTAAACAAAGCAAAATCTAAATCCTGCTCTTAGATCTAAATAAAATTACTGCATGGATTTTCAGATGCGAGACACTGCATGATGTCAGTCTTCAACAAGATACCTTCAGTAGTTGTCTTTACAGTGTCCCTCAACATAAGCTAGGGGTATGATGCAATCTTATGGAGGTCAAGGCAAAGTGGTCCAATAATGCAGTTTTCTGATGGCCAGACCAACAGGAGGGCTAAACATGGTACAGTGTTTTTCCAAATCGCAGGTCATGAGCCATTAATAGGTCATGAAATCTATATAGTGTGTCACCACTAAAGTTGTTTTTAATGAAAAAGAAGAGAAAATACGAAAATGAATTCTCTAGTAAGTATAAGCAATGTTTTGTGAAACCCTTCTTTCCATTATACAAATAGATATTTGTAGATATAGATACGAGTTTGTGTGTGTGTGTGTGTGTGTGTGTGTGTGTGTGTGTGTTTGCACTGGGATGGTATATAAAAATGCAATTTTTACCGTGGATTGGACAAAAAAGATGAAAGCTAGAAACCTCTACTGCATAGAGAAATGGAGGGACTGTATGCCTATCGGACAATTATGCTTAAATAAAATTTCTCTAGACTAAGATTTGGAAGTAAGCTAAGAGCAGAGAGTTTGAAGTTTTCTTCCCCGGTAAGGGCTGGAGCATTATGAGACACTGGAGGGAAATTAAAAGATTCAGGAGAGGGAATGAGCTAGGGAGGCGTTCATCAAGTCTGAAGTTCGAGCCACAGAGGCGCTGCAGGGGCTAAGAATATGCTTCAAGTTTTAGGGAGTGTCTCCCCTGCCAGCCGTTCCCAAGCATGGCTGTTTGAAAGTATACTCAGAATCACTCAGCCCTTTCTTTTTATTCTGAATGGCATGGTGACACTGTCACACTGCAGAAGGAAAAACATTGCTGCTAAAAGTATTGTCAAGGGGAGTAACAAGTAGCTCACACTACTATACACAACTGCACGTTGCCTGTCTGAGAAGCACGCTTCAAAATATAAACTGAGAAATAATTCTTCTGCTGTCATCCTGCAATGGGACCTCATCTAAAGCCCTTGCTAGCATGCCCAGGTGAAGGCCAACAAATTGGCAAGTGTGTGTCTGACAGAATGGTGACATTTTAGGGCTGAATGGTCCTCATTCTATTTAATACCTACAAATTCATTCTATTAAGTGCTTGGGGAAATTCATCTGAATAAGTGTTTATGAAGACTGGCAAGGATTGTACTTCCACAAAAAGAAAAAAAGAGATTCTTATATGACTATAAGAACTTTTTTTTCTTTTTAGATTTTTTTCTTATGTGGTTACATTGGTTTATGACATCATATAAGTTTCATGTGTACAACATTATATTTCATACACAGTTTATGGCTATGGAGATATGACACGTATTAAGAGTAAAAATAATAACAGCTTGAAGAATAAAATTCTTTTTAAAAGAGTGGCCAGCTAGGAGAGTAACCAGAAAGGACGTCATGATCATTCTTCAATATTTAATCACAGCAGCATTCATTAAATTCTCAGCAGTAAATGGTTAATCAACTATATTTGTCATCCATATTTTTTATATTTTAAAATCACTAGGCTATGGATACTGTATTTCCACCATTGACTGTGAAGCTACAAACCAACTGCCTAGCTCAGCAATGATTACTCACAAAGCAAGAATTGTCATAGCAAATCTCATTTTGTCATAGCACATCTCATTTTACATACACTGAAAATCAAAGTCCTCTCAGTCCACAAGAGAACTTGCTAGTAACTTTTCTCCAGTACCTTGTTATATACTGCAAAATGGATACAAATTCTGGCCCCCTGCCTAGTATCCAGATCTTGCAACGTGACTTTCTGTCCCCTCCCATCAGAAGGTGGAGTCTTTCTCCACCCCTTGTATCTGGAATGACCCTATGACATGACTTGCTTTGGCCAAGAGACAATATCAAGTATGACACGAACAAAAACTTGGTAAGTCTCTATGTAAAGAAGCTTGGGCTAGCCTATTGGATGATGAGACACACAGACCTGGCGGCATCTGTTCTTAAAGGACCTGTCAACCAACAGACATGTGAATTAGTCATGACAGTTCATCCAGCCACTAGCTGAACACAGATGAATAAGCGGGCCTAGTAAAGAAGACAGCAGCCCTCCCTTATGTGCGTTCCGGCTTTCCACAATCTCAGTCACCCGCAGTCAGCGGCGGTCTGAAAATATTAAATGCAAAATTCCAGAAATAAACAATTCATAAGTTTTAAATTGCATACCGCTCTCAGAAGTGTGATGAAATCTCATGTTGTACGTCCCGCCAAGGATGATCTCTTTGTCCAGTGTATCCTGCTTGTTAGTCACTTCGTAGCCCTCTCTGTTATCAGATCGACTGTCGCAACATCGCGGTGCTTGTGTTCAAGTCACCCTTATTTTACTTAATAATGGCCCCAAAGCACAAGAATAGTGATGCTGGCAATTCGGATATGCCAAAGGGAAGTCATAAGTGTTTCCTTTAAGTGAAAAGGTCAAAGTTCTTGACTTAATAGAGAATGAAAAAATAACCATATGCTGACATTGCTAAGATCTATGGTAAGAATGAATCTTCTAACTGTTAAATTGTGAAGAAGGAAAAAGAAATTCATGCTAGTTTTACTGTTGCACCTCAGACTGCAAAAGTTATGGCCAGTGTGTGGTAAGTGCTTAGTTAAGATGGAAAAGGCATTAAATTTGTACAATAAGATATTTTGAGAGAGAGTGAGAAAGACACCACACTCGTAACTTTTATTACAATATTGTTATTAGTGTTCTAATTTATTATTATTGTTAATCTTGTACTATGCCTAATTGATAAATTACACTTGATCATAGGTATGTATGTATGGGAAAAAACACAGTATACATAGGGTTCGGTACTATCCATGGTCTCAGGCATCCACTGGAGGTTTTGGAGCGTATCCCCCATGGATAAGAGGAGGCTGCTGTAGTAGCTAGTCTGGACTACCAAAATAGCCCAGGACATCCATCAAATAGTGAGCGAAGTAAGTTGTTGTTGTGTTAAGGGATCTACAAACTATGGCTCATAGACCAAGTCTGGCTTGTGGCTGTTTTTATAGCCTCCCACCTAAGTATGATTTTTACATTTTTAAAGAGTTGTTAAAAAAAAGAATATGCAACAGAGACCATGTGTAGTAAAATATTTAGTATGTGGTCCTTTAGAGAAAAGTTTGCTGGCCTCTGTGTTAGCCATTAAGTTTTGGGGTAGTTTATCATATAGTGAAAGATAGCTGGTATTCATCTACTACTGGGAAAGAAGGTGAGAAACTAAGATTTTCTCACAGAACTCAGATGATGTATGTGCTCAGTTTAGTCTTGGTACTTGCCAACTAGCTGCTTGTTAACTAAGATAATACTTGAATACAATAAACAAATACACACATAACCCGTGACGTTATTTTTATAGTGTGCTTCCCAAAATTAAGATTTCTAAGTCTAGGTAGAAAACAAGTATACAGTTTTTAGCAGCTTTATTCATAATATCCCCCAACTGGAAACAACCCAAATGTCTACCAGGAGATGGATGGATAAATAAAATATGGTATATCCATACAATAGAAAGAACTCCACAATGGAAAGGAAATGAACTACTTATTTTCAAACTACTGATATTCAAAGTCACTATGCTGAGTGTAAGAAACCAGCCACACAAAAATATCGTACAATTCCACTTATATAAAATACTCAAAATTGCAATCGAATCTACAGTGACAGAAATAAGATCAGTGGTTGCCTGGGGCCAGGGGTGAAGGGAAGAACGGCCTGCAAAGGAGCACAAGGAAGGTTTTTCAGGGATGAGAGTGTTTTGTACTTTGATTATAGCAGTGGTTTCATGGGTATATATCTGTCAAAAAATGGTAAATTGTACACTTTAAATGGATGCAGTCTATTGTGTGTAAATTATCCTTTAATAAAGTTGATTTTTAAAGTTTTTTTTAAAAGAATTTACCCTAAAATCAAATTTAACATTAAAAAATGTATACAGTTGGACAGAAAATGAGTTACATTACACAGGATGTTTATATAAATATAGGATAGATTCAGGTCATGATGTCAGTCCCTTCTGATTAATTCTGAAAACATCAAAACATTAGACTCAGAAGCGACCTTAAAGGTTAATGAATTACATCCTCTCATCCAATATGGAAATTGCCTTTAAGGGTGAGACAGTCATTTTTTAGCCCTGAATATCTACTGTATAAGGAGTTTACTGCTTTTTAAGGCAGTAGATTCTGCTTTTTGATAGCTTAATCACAAAATTTTCTTTAATATTTAGTTAAAATTTGCTTTCTTGCAACTTCTACGTATGCAGCTGAATCTGTTCTCTGGGTAAAACAGGAAAAAATAAAATGAGAAAGAATAAACAAAAAACAAACAAAAAACAACAACCAAAATGCAACAAAACATATTTCTTCTAATCTTCTGAATACTTCAGACCCCCTGTTGTTATTTTCCTTAACACTACTTCTCTCTAAGCTAAAGCTAAGTACCCGTGTTTACTTCTGTTTTGTAATTCTTATATGATACGGCCTATAGACCCTTGGCTGTTCTGGTGACACTGTGAGAAACAAGATCCACTTAAAATGTGATATCCAGAACTGAGTAAGTGGGATGCTTAGGCCCCTTTTTTCCCTATTAATGCCATCTACATCTGTTGCAGCATTTTGGTTATAAATGCCATCAAACTTTTGTTCACACTGAATTTGTGGATTACTAAAACCCCAAGGATTTTTAAACATAACCTGGTATTAATAAGGCCTCTTCCTTCCCATGTTTTTAAATTGATTACTGAGTCTAAATTTGAGAGTTATGTCTTACTTGAATATGCTTTCATAGGTCATCTTGTGATAAGAAATGTTCTAACTGATTGAAATCTATTAGAATTTTTATATATTTATCATGTAAAGTATTAAAAACTTTGGTCAATTTCAAATTTTATAAATAGAGCTATTACCTACAATCATTCCATTAATAACTGAGCACCTATTACAGACTCAGTTATATTAGGTAGTAAAGAAACCAAAATGGATCCAAGCGGCCCTTATCTTCTTGGCATTCATACACTAGAACAAGAGACATATGTATAAGCAAACAATCACAATTTAGTTAGATAAGTGCTGGTGAAAAGCTGTGCTCACTGAATACAGCCAAAGGAGGGTTCACAGGGGTAGTGATGCATGGATAAAATTGGCTAACTGAGGTCTTCAGGTAGAGGGCTGAGATTATGAAAGGAAACATGATCGAAGAAGAAATAACCATGTGCAAAGGCGTGGATATTTAAGATACAGGGCCAAGGACAGAGACTCTATTGCAAGTTAACTTTGATCTACCAATTGACACTCTTTGAATGTCTTTATCAGCTACAAATTCACCCTACTACCCAGCCCACTGTTCTTTATCTTGTTCCCAAGATCCTCAAAAGAGAACTTGAAAAATGTGGTGTGAAAATCATAAAATACAGTCTGTCTTCTCATTTAAGTAGCCATAACAAAAATGGAAATGAGGTAAATTTGGCATGGCAGAGTTTGAGGATATCATACTGACTCCCAGGAGTGTGTTTTTCTAAGTACCCATTATTCATCACTTTAATGGCATTTTCTAGAATTGTATTGTTTGCTAACGCCAAGCTTACTGGTTTATAATTTTACAAATTCATCTTTGTACTTTTTAAATGTCAAAATAGTTTCTTATCTCCTTGTATGACATCACCAATTCCCTTCCCTTCCCATGTTTTCTCCAAGACTACCACCAGTAACTCTTTCCATGGAAAGAATAAGGTTTTAATTGCTATTAGGTAAGAAGAACACATTCCCATTGAGTAGAAAGAGGAGCTGTGTACCCAGATAGAGGTCTGACATTAGCATCACATGACAGCACTTCTAGCAAATCAGACCTGGCCTCTGAATTGATTTTATTTATTTTACAACAAAAATAGGACTTGATATTGTCTCTGAGACAGTCTAGAAAAGAATCTTGTTCCCATTAAACTTGAATAACATTTTGATTGGATTTATGCCATTTAAAAAGCCAGGATACTTTCCTAAAAAATAAGTGATTTGAATGTTTCAGACTGTATTAGCTTGCTCCTTATTCATCTGTGACCCTCTAATGAATTTATGTTTTTCAGTAAAGAAGTGGTTCTTTATGTCTGACTTGTAAGTCATGGCAATGGCAGTGGAGGGGTTAAGAAGATTACAAGAGATTTGTTTCATTGCTTTTTGGTGGTTGGTTTTTGTTTGGTGAGTAAACAAGATAATATACCTGGGTCTTTTAGTCACAGAGGAAAAATAATATTTATTTACTTTTCTGAAATTGCACCCTAAATCTATGCAAATTTCCAATTTGCATCACCCACAAGCCTCCATATATTTTAGCAGATTTTAACTAGAGCTAAATAATTGGCATATATTTATATTCAATTATAATCAAATGTAAAGACGTGTATGCAAAACACAGACTTCACTCAAAGTTCCCTTTATAAACGAAATGTGATTGTAGCACTTGACAGCAGATCATTCACTGAGGGGAAAATTGGTTGATCATCTCTTTGCCTCTACTTTCTACCCTTTGGTGACACTGGTTATATTTCAATATTCTGAATACTGTAAGTGAACATTTTACTGAGGAAGCAACTTTACCCACGGCAAAAAGAAATGTGCTACCAAAAACTAATAAAGTTGCTTATGAGTTTCAATGAAGAGCAAATGCAAATGGTAAAAATAAAAAATCCATTGTTTATCAGCACTAAATCCAGTACTTTTTTTGTAAAACAGATTTCACAGAAGCTCTACTTGTGTTAGCTTTTCCTAAACTTTGCTACAAAGTGTCAGTTCTTTCTAATATATAATCAAGGGAATTTTGTGTCGGGAAGAAAAACTTCTCATCTTTGTAAAGGACAGTTAGAGGAGAGGTAGGGAAAAACAAGAAAGACGTGCACACGGATTAAGTGTGAAGGTACGAACTGAATGCATTTCAACTATTATCTTAAAAAGACTTATCCAAAAAAAGGTATGTTTTGAATCATGTGGAGACTGACCTTCAGTTTTAGAATATTTTCAAATTTAATAATAATATGCATTATTCTGAAAATGAAGGCAGCAATATATGTATGTCGTAAAATAATTATAAATAAAATTCATCCTTGGTTATTCTTTTTAATTTCTATAACTTTCTGTATAAATCTATCAACTCGTATTTTAAAATTTTTCTAACTAAAAGAAACTTCAACAAACTTTAATAATAATGAATTGAATCAAATTTTAGGTGAAATTTCTTACTGAAAGAGCAAACCACTTTGATTAGGTTGTGCCTAAATTTCAATTTTTACATAAAAATTAACAAATGTACAACAGTTGAAATCCAGCAAATTAAAAAAAAAACCTTCAGAGGAATGAAAATGGTTATGTTTTTACAGATGGATTTTATATTTATATGTATCTTTTCAACTTGGAAAATTTAAACCTAAGATAAAATTCAGACATAGTGTCTGAACGGTGAGGAAAGGCCAAAATATGGCCAACCCTACAGAATTAAATTTTTTTTGAAAAATTATATTTTAAGGCCAGGAAATACCTTTCTTTTCTGAGGTTAGCTCTCTGAAGCAAGTGCCACCAACTTGTTAAAAATAGTAGTTATGAAAGTTTTGCATTGTACTGTCATAAAAATTCACACTTAGCTTGGTACTCCTAACTGCTTTCTCCTGGTCTACTTTTCATCTTAGTCACCATTTATCCTCTGATATGAGAGTAATGTCAAGGACCACAAATGTTATGTTGAGAATTATAAAACATGTGGGCCAATTTTTGTGAAGACCATAACTTAAGAGAGAAAAAAGAAAATGAAAATATCAAGCAGATAAAGAAAATCCTGTTTTTGACCTCATCTAGGAATGGCAGTGTCGTCAACAGACTCTTTTAACACTTTCCTACCCAACGGAGGCATTACAAGCAATACTTCTGCTCCAACCCAGTTATTTTATTGATAACTCCCAGCATTGGAAAGAAGACTACAGAGGAGAAAGGAAGTCCATGAAGACAAAAAATTATTGGTGATACGATCTTGAGAAAGAAAAAAAGAACGAACTAAAGAGGTCCTGTGGCACTCAGGAGTCTGGAATCTCAACCTAGAAACTGAGTGTATGTTGAGCCATGGAAAACTCAACTGTTAGTCGGTTATCATTTCTTTCCTATCACTGCAATAGTTATTTTGTCAGAAAGGAAACATAAACTCCTTCCTCAAGAATTGCAGTAAAACTGTTTCTTATGATTAAGTTCTGTTCTTCCTACTCCAATTCCCCTTAAAAGTAATGCTAATGCCACACACACACACACACACACACACACACACACACACACACACCTTCCTCTTTTTATCACTCTCCTCCGGTCCCTTTTACACCTTGCTTTGGAACTGACTGGTGCTTTGCATCTCCAGTCATTTATCACAAGTTGTGTAGACTCGAGGTTTTAGATATTAAACCATTCAGTCTGTCAATCTACGTAGGAAGCACCCTCAGTGTCTTTAAAACGCGATTCCGAAGCATTTAAAGAGTGCCATCTGCAATAAGAATGATCATTAGATGATGATAAACAGTACTGGGTCACAGATGGAGAAAGTAATAGTATTTGAGAGCCATTTTCATGTTAATGTTATAGATTACATATTAAAGAAATGTGCCAGTAATGAAGCAAAAAACAAAGAGGGCCATTGGAGAAGAACAGTTATGCTATTGAGAGCAATGATATAATAAGCTGAATGGCCCAGAGCCATCTGCTTTTAAAGCTTACCATATTTAGGCTGTTAGTACCATTCTACTGTCCATGGAGGTGCTATTCTGAGATAACTAGGAAGCGGGAAGAGCTAACATAAATTAAACTATTGTCAATAATTTAAAAAACTTTATTACAATTTTTTTCCCCCACAAACAAATCTAACACTCCCAGAGCATACCAATGGGATAATACAACCCTTTTCTCTAAACTTGGACCTTTTGCCTTGGTCTACTTAGGGTACTTGGTCTTTTACTTACCCACCCTTCAAAATCCCTTCATTCTCAAGCTCCTTTCTAGGGCATTAAGGAGAGTTAGTTCAACTTGAAATACTTACTGTTTGTGTAAAAAGAAGCAAATTCTTAAATACATAGATACTTGTGAGTGAAGAGACAAAAATTTCAGCTAGTTCTTTCAACCTTAGAAGCGAGCCTCTAAGGGATATATAGGAGTGTCTAGGCATATATACACACACATACATAAAATGTATGTATATCTATTTACCAATAATAAATATATATGTAGTTCTATAAACACAAAATAATTTAACCAATGGAGAAGATACTGGAAAATACCTCAATTTCCACCTTTCTGATTAATGATCACATATGCACTACAGAATACATGACTGGTTGAAGGGAGTTAACTTTTACATTTGGGATTTCCCCCCCTATTTCTTAGTGTTAACTTATGCACATCACAACTCTGGAGAGACTAGAAAATCATAAACTATGGGGCTCACAGTCTTAAACTGAGGCTCTCAGATAATGATTTTCATTAATGCTCTCCTCTAAAATGGTTTCAGCATTTTGTGTTTCCAAAGCTAAAACTTTATCCTTGGGTTTTGCAATTTAGATCTTGTAAGGAGATAAAGAAGGAAGAAAAAAAAAGTTTATGATTCAGGGGCATAATAAACTCCACCTGGCATGTCATGAACCTAGTTATGTCAAAATAAATAAATGATCAAAAATAGTCTTATTAAAAAACAAAATCATATTGGGACTTTGGAAAATAAATTTAGGTAAAACAAGTGAAATGAAAATAGGAAGGATATTAAAATTCAGAACCTGATTGATTATGCATTAGCCAGATCAAAGCCTCTGGGTGACAATGAGCCACTGAGCAGGGATTACCGCCTGTCCTGCTCAACTAGCAGCTGGACCTACCAAGAACAGCTGGGCAAGAACACTTACATAAAATTAGCCTTTAGAAGCAAAAGCTAAATTTTTTAACCTGCTTCTCAGCTCTACATCTTTATCACTCATGCCAAAAGTAAAAAGCTTTTTATATTTTGATGCTGTTTTCGCCTTAGGGGAAACACAGCTTTGAACACCAATATTCCCAATAGCTTGCTACCAAGTTACAGAGGTTGTCTTCTAGACCTGATAAGGTAAGATGTCAAATGCACTTGGGTTTTCCTGTCACTGCCTCATCTTGTGCTCTTGTATTTAAGCCACGGCAAATTCTTTCAAAAGCCAGTAGAAGCACAAATTCTAAACAAAAACCAAATTATTAAAAGTCATTTATCTCTATATTCCTACTCATATATCATTTCATTGGAACCTATTTTAAATGACAATAGATATGCACACCTCGAATGTTTTTCAAATAATTTTGATTCAAGGTGGTACACTGAAAAATGAGGCACATGACTGTTTTTATTTGGTGCTCTCCATTGTTTTAGAGTCAGCAATCTGTTTTGAGAGTTATCATGGAACAAGTGAATGAGTAAGTCAAAAATAATCTACTGCCTTGCTGTTCAAGTAACAGCAGCAGCAGGGTGGCGGCACCACCACCTAAGAGATGATTAGAGACACAGAATCTCAGATCTCACTCTAGATTCACTGAATCAGAAACTGGATTTTAACAAGATTCTCAGCCGATTCATATGCACATTTAAATTTGAGAATCAATGTTTCTCTGTGTCCAGTGAGAATCTCTCTTTCTTTCTTCAATTTGTATTGGAATGTTTTTATTTGACTAATACATTTTAGCACAAATCAGAGCCTAGGAAGCCTGGGTACTACAATAACTAATACGGTATGCCTACTATGTGTAAGCGTGGCCCACACAGATTGTACATACAGAAGAAGTTCAACATAAGAGTTTTATATAGGAGGTTTCATGATGTTAGGACATCTGTACATATGTATCATAGAATAGTTTTTTTTTCATTAGATTCTAATCTAAAAGTGTCTCTTTCAAAAGGAAATGAGAATAGAATCTTTCTACTCCCACAATGCAAGGTAAAAGGCAGAAGAAGGGAAGGGGGAAGGAGGGAAGGAGAGGGAAAAGGGAAGGAGGCAAGGAGGGGGAAAGAGAAAGAGCTAAAGAGAGAACATTCTAGGTGGCAAGTAACTGGCAGCTGGCACTCTGTACAACATTGGAAATAGCATCCCTTAGCAAGTTGATGAGGAATCTGTATTTCAAATCTGCACCTGGTGCAACTGCAGAAACATCAAGAATACTCATCAATGAGTATTAAAAGTTCTGATAGTAGAAAGCAACCTACGTGGCTCAGGACTGGAATGAAGCACAATGAAGCGAATCAATAAAAACTGATGTTGGGAGCTGCACTGGCCCCCTCCCCACTGACAGGACCCTATAGAGCAGCCCCGCCCACAACCTGTCCTGGCAGTGGTGGTGGGGGGGGCGGTTCTAGAGCTCCAGCTCCCATCTCCCTATTCTTTGATCAAAGAATAAAGCTCTTCTTTGCTTCTGAACTGGAAACAAACAAAAAAACGATGTTGGGAGAAGAGTATAATATACAGCGGGAATGGGATAAAAATCTCTTTTTCTGAATTCTCTACTTCCTGCTAAGGAGGAACTGAAAGCTAATGTCAGAATGCCTTGGTATGCATTTAGTCATATAGGCATTCATTTATTTATGTGTTCATTTAAATTTTTTACTTGTATGTTTTTATATCTAATCAGGCTTCAATTAAGTGTATAGCCAACGATAAATACTTCTTGTTTACATAGCATGAGTTCAGTCATTCTCAATGAATCTTTTCTGATGCCTTAAAATCTCCAATTAAAGACTCCTTCAAATACTCTAATCAAAGACAGTGATTAAGGATTCCTCCTAAAAGACAAATGTCTGAACCAGGCAGTCTTCAAAATGGTAACTAGTGTCAGGACTCTAGTATTCAAAAGACAGATAAGTAAGCCAACTGACTGAAGGTGACAACTTTATCCTTGGCTGAGGCAGAGAAAGGGATTGCTTCAGAGCATTTGGGAGAACAGTGGGAGTGGAAGCAAAGGGAAAAGGGAGAGGAGTGAGATTTAAGTGGCAATGGCACAGTAAGATGTGTAATGGTTTGAACCTGGACACAAGTCAGGGAATAGACTGTCAAAAGAATACAAGAGTGTTTTTGTTCCTCTCAAAATAGAAAATTCCACATACTTTAGACAAGCACTTCACTAGTTAAGTCTGTGGGTATCGTCTACTTAGGGCAAGTAGGCCATTTGGTATCTTCAATCTTTTTCAAAGGCTTGAAATCCAGCTGCATACAGGAATAAGAAAGCCTTTCCCTTCACTACTTGTAAGATAAAGCTGGTCAATAGTTGAGTGAATTTTACATCAGTTAAAGGAAGTAATGTGGGTAGGTTGCCAATAATTTATCAGATAATCAAGTACAATTCCATTAAGATAACGGTTATACCCTTGAACTGAAGACTTATAGAGCCATATAGAGGCGGCTTTTATCTGGAAAGGACAAAGGAACTGAATAGTTCTCTGCCACAGAGACATTAAGACAAACCAAGAGATTTTAGTATGCTTTGCCTATGTTATCAGAAATAAGAGGTGATTTTATTACACTGAATCTTGTTCAAAATGCTAAGAATAACTGACAGCTGCCAACTTTGGAGGAAAGATTCCTATCAGAATAATTAAATTTGTGCTTTTCTAACTTATTCAATTAGTCTAAGATCTAAAATAAATAAATAAACAAATAAATTTACTTTCCAAATCTTATTTGTAGGTTTTTGGATGTATAACTAGTACTAGCATTCTCTATCAACTTTTTTGCTATTCTTAAAGAAATATAAAGTTATAAAATGGTACTGATTCTGATATGCAATTATAATTAAATGTTTATTATAACTGATAAGATAATACAGGTATAGTTGTGTTTATTTGGTTGTTTTGATAGTTTTAAATGGAGAATGATTTCTAATTTTTATTAGTTCCATATTGAATTTAAAAAGTAAATAGAACCTTTAAAGTTATGTTTCATTTATTAGTATGCTTAACAGAACACTTGAAAAATAGAATACTTAATGGAACAGTATGTGAAAGTTTGAAGACCAGGCCTGAACCCATTCTGCTGTCTCCTCTATGAACCTGTGGAGTGTCTTACATGAGATGAGAGATTTCCAGACTTGAGTTAGAAAATGCTGGTTTCAATCTAGGGTTTAACACTGTGTGATGTTGGAAAAAAAACGCCGCTATGGTCTGAATGTCTGCCTCCCTAAAATTCATATGTTGAAATCCTAACTCCGCAAAGGTGATCGTACTAAGTGAGGTCTTTGGGAGGCAATTAGGTCATAGGGGTGGCGCCCTTATCAATGGGACTAGTGAGACCCCACAGAGCTCCCTAGCCCCTTCCTTATTGCAGTCACAAATCTGTAACCTGGAAGAGAGCCCTCACCTGGCATGCTGGCACCCTAATCTCAGACTTCCAGCCTCCAGAACTATAAGTAGTAAGTTTCGGTTGTTTACATAAACTACCCAGTCTGGGGTATTTTGTTTCAGCGGCCCAGACTAAGACCTCACATGATCTCTTTAAATACCAGTTTTGTTGATTATAAAATGAGAACAAAGCAACATATCCTACATACTTTATAATGTTTTTAGAAGACTTACTGAGATAATGCATATAATGTACTTTATATACTAGAAAATTAAATCGATTATTTAATTTTTTAGTTTAGTAAATTATATAAAATGCTAAACTCTTTATATACCAAATATTGTCACTTATTTTATTTTAAATTATTTTTCTTTTATTCTAATTTCTTGAATTTTCCCTGGAAGTATAGATAAATAGGTAATTTCTTTGGTAATGGTGGTAATAATGGGATAATACCTAATCCTGAAATTAGTTCAAAAATGACCTTAGGCACAGACTGACTCTCCAAATATATGAACTGTTGTATATCAAATAGACACAATTTGAAAACAGTTCAATTATGTAATGTTCTTATAGTTTTAGTGTACTATTTTATACTTACACTTCTG
Source organism: Camelus dromedarius (assembly GCF_036321535.1). Classification (NCBI taxonomy): domain Eukaryota; kingdom Metazoa; phylum Chordata; class Mammalia; order Artiodactyla; family Camelidae; genus Camelus; species Camelus dromedarius. Next base: position 90,706,315 of record NC_087472.1, on the reverse strand, counting down.
TTATTAGACTGCAAGAGTACAGACTACAATGACAGTATTCTCTTTGTATTTTTGTGGTCTCCACTTCCCTAGTACAGTGACTATAAATACTTGATGAACAAATGAAAATAAGACTCTTAGAAAGACGTTCCTATGAATAACTTTTCATGCATGATGCTTCTGTCCTAAGTTTCTGAGCTATAGAACCTTAATCAAAAGTAATCTAAATTCTCTGCAAAAATTAAAAGGAATGAGATTCCTTCACCACATAAAACCTTGAAAACTAGGCAAAAAAAACCCCAATAACCTAAAATGAGACTAATTAGCTTTACTTGAGAAAAAAATACACTAGGGCTAGACAATTGTAAACTTTGACTTTTACAAACAGATCCTTCGAAAAATACAAAAGATAATGTGTTTCTCAAATAAGATTTAGGGAACAGCAAATATGAAAACATGAGAGTGAATGAAAATATTTTAGCTGCTCACGGGACTTGGGTGTTTCAAAATCTAAACTTTAAAAAAAATAGTATTACTTATTTATCATTTATCGGTAAATGACAAACTAACAAATTCATATTCAAGTGTGAGTTAGAATAGATAAATGTCAAATATAAATGAATTTAATTATTTAAAAATTAAATTGTATCTGTACCATTCTGGTTTTTATTAGTTTGGAGTAAAAGTTGCAAACTAGCAATCCATGGGCTAAATTTTGCCCTTGAAAACAATGCATTCAACACAATGCATTACTCAAATAGTACAGCCTAATGATTTGTAGTTGTTCTGACAGCACTTAGGAAAAACTACACCATATTTTTGGATCCATTTATTGAAATAAGATACTTTAATGTGGTAATAAGGCTTAGATTGAAATTACAGTGTCATAGCTTCACCTGCTGGATGTTTTCCACACCCATAATTATATACTCGCCTCTGTCTGATGTGGAGATAAACAATTTCCCCATGCTTGCTGCTTTTAAGATATATATATATATATATATATATATATATATATATATATATATATATATATATACACACACACACATATATATAGGACAGGACTGTTTAGGGTACAGAGTGGGATACAAGGCAGGGTTGGTGGGTTGGGAGCAGTGTCGAGTAGGTATCAAATGGTCATATCAGTTATGTGACGACACGACACAAAACATAGTTTTGACCCTCAAACAAATGGTTAAACCAGCAAGCTAAAGAAAGGACATAGTATTTTCCAAAGCTTAGGTGAAAAGCGGAATGGCTGGCCTGGGAATGAAAAGAGATGTGATTATAAATGTTTCTCCTTTATGTTGCTTACCAACAAGAATAAATTAACAACACAGCACAATACTACAAACCCTCAGCTTAGAGAAAAATGACTTATGCCTCACTTTTTACTCCACAGTCTGTGATCTTAGGTAAACGAAATCATCTTAGAGCCTCAGTTTCCACAACTGTAAAAATGAGGATAACCATACATGCTATCCAGACTTTTCATGGGACATTGCAAAAATCAAATGGGATAACAGGTGAGAATGGGTTTTTAAAAGTGCTATACAAACACATGGGACCACTTATAAATTCCCTACTTGCCTATGCCTTCTATTCCAACAACCAAGGTTTTGTAGAAGGACCATGGGATCAGCTATCATAAGATCTGGTTTTCTAAGCTGGTTTAGCCACCTTACCAAAATTACTTTCCCCTTTGGACTTCTGGGGTTTTTTATCTATAAGATGAAAACTTTGGGTTGGATTATCTCTAAGATTCTTTCTTCCTCTTACATTTCATGATTTTATCTCTTCACACTTGAGTAAACCCATTCCTGCAGTCGTATTAGCTGACTGTAGATACCAGACTGATGCCACATTATAGAAGTGTGTGATCAGAGATAAGTGAAAGGACAAGGTCTCAATTCTAGGGCTCTCCTAGGGTCTTTGGAAGAGACCTGATCCCTTGAATGATAACAGCAGAAAATGACCACTAAAGAAAGGGAAGAATGATCGGGTTTCTGGCATGATGAATCTATTTCCTTAAATATAACTCAAATGTAAAATTCCTGTGCTGAGTTGGACAGTACTGATTGAGCAGTGCTGATATAGGAGATGCTCTTAAAGTGTCAGTGTGCATGTGTGTTTCAGTACAGTGTACTTGAAATTTAGTATTTGTCCTGTGTTTGTAAGAGACATTGTAAGTTGACTTCCAATATACTTTCAGGGTGTGTGAATTAAGTCTTGTATATTGGTAATACATGCAGTTGATTCTAATTTTTCAGCTGCTCTATTCAGGGGGAAATGTGTTAAAATAAATTCAGAACTGTATACTAGCCAAAGAACAGGAAGCTCTTGGTTATGAAGGCTGAGAATAAACTTATAAGAGAAATTAAACTTTCATGATATAATAGATAGATTCATTTGCATTAGTGAAGCTTGAAAGCAAAAGCCAAAGTGTCAAGCATAGAGAACCATGTACTCTGGGTATGAGAAAAACAATCCAAAAAGTGACTGTTTACAATGGGAGACATTAAAAAGTTGGTAACTAACTCTTCAATATGTCCCTGAGGACAGATCACGTATTTAAGATCAGAAGAAGCTATGAAGAAAATCTTCCTGAGGTGTTAAACACTGAACATGGGCTATCCATGAAAAGGTGGGACATCTTCCTGAATCAGAAGATTCTTGTGGATCTGGAATGGTTTCAGTTCAGCTCTGCCATGGGAATAGACTGAATGACTGCCCTAAAAATGAACAGTCCTTTAAACTGGATTTTATAAATGCTACAACTATCTGTAAGTATGACATCTAAAAATAAGACTGATAGCTTGAGGGCTCTTGGTTGTGAAAAATGACTGAAAGTGTGGCTGAGAAGGCCCAACTTTTTTCATTTTCAAAAAGCTGATGGTAACCTATTTTTTAATCCAATGGATGATGACTTCAGTAAAGACAATTTTATCACAAAGACTTTTATAGAGACCTGCAGTATCCTGAATGATTCCCTTGAGAAAACTCTGTTTATTGCTCCCTTTACAGTGGGTCAAGAGACTCTGACTTCCAGGACAGGACTATTTTATAGGCATCTTTCTAAACCCCATCTAAAGGCAGACAAGTGGGTCCTAATGTTACAAAGAACTACTCTGAGCTAAGTGAAAGAATTACAGTTGGACAAGTGGGAACAAATAAGAGGGCTCATAATTACAATCATTGGTAACATGAATTTTACTCATAATATGCCTGGTGCCAAGTCATAAATGTTTTCACATCTCATCCTATTGGTAGAACTTTCGTTTTGGAACCAGAGGCCCAGGCTTTTTTTTTTTTTTTTTTTTTTTTTTTTTAACATTTTTTATTGATTTATAATCATTTTACAATGTTGTGTCAAGTTCCAGTGTTCAGCACAATTTTTCAGTCATTCATGGACATATACACACTCATTGTCACATTTTTTTCTCTGTGAGTTATCATAACATTTTGTGTATATTTCCCTGTGCTATACAGTGTAATCTTGTTTATCCATTCTACAATTTTGAAATCCCAGTGTATCCCTTCCCACCCTCCAGGCTTTTCATTATCCTTTAGGATCATGCTCTACACACGGGCTAGCATGGCTCTAAACTGGATTAAACCTTAGAGCACTAGAGGTCAAGGAAGTTCTTTCTAAACCATTCGATACTCTTAATCATTTGCATCTCTGTGCCAGAACGCATACTTTGGCAGGTGTAGCGTGATCTACTCTTGGGAAAATTACTCTTTTCTGAAGCCTGCACTTACTTTCCTACCCCTCATATAATTGTGTATGTGGGAAGCATGGTCACTTGTAAATGCTAATGTCTCAGTCAGGAAAACTGATCAATGGAAAAACAGTGGAGAAAAGGGCGTGAAAATGAAAGTCTGTGATTACATACTACATCCGTAACTGCACTACCTGTGTAATTTTTTACCCCACATTCCTCATACGGTGTTCAACTAAGCCTTGCCTGATGCTCTCTACGCCTAAGAAGAAGAGAGCAAAGGTTGAAAAAGAGCAAGTGGTAAAGATGTAATCCAAAGACCACTACTCTCAGACAGAGCAAGTGACTAGTAGTGGATGTGAGAGCCTTCTGCTGGTGTGGTTTCCTTACAAGTCTGTAGTACAAACAGCCCTTGAACTTATGTGTGTAGTGTAAGGTAAAGCATCATAATACTGAGCTCAAAGAATGTTTGGGGGTTATTTCCGTTGGGATTCTAGTTAGTTTTGGGCTTTGTAAGATCTGTTGGAATGAAAAGCTAACTTTGAAATCTTTCCATTATGTAAGAGAAAAAGAAAGATAGTAGGTGCTGGTACCCTAAGGTCAGAGATGGTTTTCATACTACACAGTCCTGGATCCTTGCTTAATGGGTTTGAGTTATCCTTACATAGTGTATATTATGAATATAGACATCTGACTGGCTTGTACTGCCTCTCAACAGGGTCAAGGCACATGGAAAATCTAAAGTAAAAGTTATTTTCTGGTCACTATGTGATGGCCAGCCATGGATTGGGTAAAGACTGGGTGCAGCATCGGAGAAGTAGGGGGTGCATATGTATGTGTGCACAGGTAACAGTTCTACGGTTCTGTGGTCCTGGAGCACACAGTGGACTATGTGGTTTCTGAGAGTTGCTACTTTTCAGTACCACAGAGACAGTGGGTTACAGCCCATTGGCTGAATGGCTCAAGTGATCTAGAGACTCATTCACTGTGAGAAAGAACTGACCACTGTGCAGATACATCCCAAACCCAACGTCCTTTGCTCCATTTTGTTTTGTTAGTGTGGGCGAGCACAGGCTTGTCTTTAGACACCTGAGTGGAATGTGTAACTTCTTGTCCTTACATGTAATGGGGAAGACAGCTATGATTCATGCTGAAAAATAAAAGGCACATGCATGCATACTTGTATACATCCAAGCTTGGGGCAACGCTTCTAGGTTTGAGCTATGACATTTTTGTATAATAAATGAAAAGGAAATTTCATTTGAATGTCATAATTACCTACTACTAGTGTGATTTAGAAGCAGCTGGTAGGGCAATATGGTGCTCTTTTATGCATTTCAGTACTGAGAAAAAAACATACATGCTAGGTATACCACCGTTAAAGTTCACCAGAATATTGCAATTTAAACAACACACACACACACATACACACACACACACACAGTAAAAGTTTGATACCATGCTTGAGATTAGCTAACACTGATCTCTATTTGAGTCACTTTTTAATTCCTCCTAAAGATGAATGAGAATAATCATTGACCTTAATCTACAACATAGTTCTATTTTTTTCTAAATGTGCTTGCTAGAGGACCTTACAGCATGAATCTATTTCCCACAAATTAAATGCAAAAATCATGAATGCATATAATGCTTTTAGATTGAACCAAGTATTTTCAAAAACACAGATCCCCCTCCGTCCAAGTAGGAAACCGTATTGGTGAGCAGCAGGTTGGCAATGAGTAAATGCTGCTCAGCAGGTCAGACGTGTACAGCTGGAAAAAGATCCTGAAATTTAGCTGGTATACTAGAGAAAACACAAATCTGGAAAGGAAACGATCCACATTGTAATTAAAAACATTCTATATAGACTTCAAGATGTAGTACAGTACACATGCACAGGAGAAACGTAAATATCTACCAATAGAGTTTAGTAGGCATTGCCTTTTAAGATTTTCTTTCTTTTTTTGGAAAACAAAACACAACAAAACACCTCCTGTTGCCCTGAATGCTAATAATGGAAGACTGTTGCTATGGTGATGCTAATTTCAACACTGTTGCCTGTGGACTTCATATGAACTCGCTGTTTTAACTTCTGCAAATGTCATTTACAAAATGAAAACCCATTAATGATTAGCGAGGGCACAGTGTTCCACTTTAATTAGAATAATAAGGAATGCTGATGCACAAAGTACAGGTTTGTGAATCGCTACTAAGCCTACACTGTCAGAATTAATTACTACCGATGACGATGTGGTTCTATTTTTTTTTAAGGAGGCTTTACATAGAATAGTTGTATTTTGACTTAAAAGGAATTAAAAATGCTTTCTATTTTAATTTGAAGGTTAAAAAACACAAAAAGAACATCTCCCAATAGTACACATAAAAACGAACTGCAAAGAGCAAAACAGAAATTACAACCAAGGGTCAGATATTTCCAACTGAATAAGAACTGAAGAGAAACCAACTAATAGTTTTTAAAAGGGGCAAGGGGGATAATGAAGGTAAGTTGCTTAAATAGTTTACAATCAAATATTTGAGGAAAGAGTGCTATATATGGCAAATAGCCTGATGCTAGATGTACTTTGATTTATTTGTCTACACAAGGAAATATGGAGAAGACCTAAAAGAACTGAAAACAGGTAAGAGGAAACAAAAATAAATTATATTCTGTCTGATGGCAAAAGATTTACCTTGAATCAAAGATTTTCTTCACCTGTACCAATTACGAGGCAAAATATAAAGATGGATTGGGAGGGGTGTATTCCTTATTTAAACAGGTTTCTATGTTGTTTGCTGCAAGGATTGTCTTTGACAATTTTATTTTCCATGCTCTAAATTGCCATTCTGGGTCATTCTCTCATCAGTGAAATCATTTTAAGCCACCGGCACTGGTGATCAAACATGGGAGGTGTTTTTACTGGATGTATAGAATAAGCAAAACACATTTGCAGCATTAGGCAAGTCTTCCTACAGAAGCCCCAAAGCTGTGGGCTTTGAAAAGATATGATGAAGGGGAATGACACTAATACTTTATAGTCTCTAGAGTGATCGTTGAAAAACCCCATCCCCATCATGTTCTGGGTCTTGGGCCGAGTAATATTATAGGGTCTGTAGAGAACTATCAAATTACCTGTGTGTTATTGAGGTGAAAGTAGAATTTATGGTAGCCTTACTTGCCTACCTGATATGAAGCCAAGAGTATTTCACTTGGAAAGATAGCTGACATCTGTCTTCAAAAGAGTAAAGTAAGAAGTTAGAGCACCTTTGTATTTAAGTGTAAACCTTGCACTGCTCAACAAAAGGTAGTACATACAATTATATAAATGATATCTTCCATATTTTATTAGGAAAGTTTAAAAAACTAGAAGAAGATATTACCGATATGTTCATAGCAGTTGTCTGGGTGGTGATGGGTGACTCGAAGTTTTTTTCTTTATCCTTTTCTATGTTTTCCACAGTGAACACTTACTACTTTTGTTACGAGAGAAAAAAAGTTGTAAATGTTAATTTTCTACAATATTGCTCACATGTTGAGTTCCAACAGAGATGCAGAGAGCTGCAAATAGGTAGCTCCCATACCGACAACAAGAACAAAGCTGGACGTGTAAGTTAATGACTTTTCATCAACCTCTCAGAGAAATGGGGTCATGGGACAAACAGCAACCCTGAAATCTGGAGAGAGAGAGTCATTTTCAGCAAGACACAGGACCTGAGCATTTGGATACCTGGGGCAGAAGCCACCAGCTACTATATAAACTGGTAGGGAGATTAAATTCCTGGAGGCCAAATGAGGGCCTGAGAGTGTGAAGCTCCTAGGGGCTATCGTCATAGCAGGGTTCCCATCTTTTTGCTGGCTTTTTCCTCTAGGAACTGTATCAGGCTCTCACAGGGAGGATGGGGAGAATCTGGAGAAAGCCTCCCATCCTTAGTGGTGCTGACTGGGGAAGGGTCACAGCAGACAGACACTGTGAACCTGCCCCAAGTCTTCTCCTTTAATCTGCAGAGGGAAGGGCACGTCACTTGAGGGCACTGGTGAAACGTCATGATGGCGGGAATAAGGGAATACCACCTAGATCTAGATCCCTTCATTTCATTTAAGTGAAAAAAGAGAAGAAAAAAAAAAGCTTCAATCTGCAGGGGAAAGAGCCTCAGAACTACTAGTGGATACTCACGACAGCCAGAGGAAGGGAATGGGAAGTTGAGGAAGTTCTTCCCTTGGAGGAGGCCACACCCCCAAGATCCAGGCCAACTGTGTTAATCAGAACATTAGAGAAAACCCCTACCCCACACTCCATCACCACACTAGCAAGCCTCCAGTAATAAAACAAGGTTATCAGAGAAATACTCTGGCACCCATAGTAACAACGTATCTCAACAGTGATAAACACAGCAACACTTCAAACACAGCCCATCTCCCAACCAGGTTAAGATAAATTACCACACTGAATGTCTGTTTACCTCAGTATCTACTACTCTACACAAGATGTCTGGCATTCACCCCCAAAAACACAAGGCATGCCTAAAAAAAGGAAAATCACAGCCTACAGAGTCAAAGCAATGATCAGAACTAAAATCAGATGTGTTTCAGATGTTGGAACTATCAGACAAGAGATTTAAAATAACCATAATTAATAGGTTAAAAGCGCTAATGGAAAAGGAAGACAGCATGCAAAATCAAATAGGTATTTTCAGCAGAGACGGAAACTAAGAATGAATCACACGGAAATGCTAGAAATCAAAAACACAGTAACAAAAATGAAGAATGCCTTAAAAGGACTCATCTGTAAATTTGACACAGACAAGGAAAGAATCAGTGAACTTGAAGATAGGCAAAAGAAATTACATGAACTGAAAAGGTAAAAAGTGAACAAAATTCTGCAATTTTAATACAAATGTAATAGTTTTCTAGTATTAATTTGGGCTCTAGACAACAGCTACTTGTCAGATTAAATAACTGGTGCAATTATGCTGATCAAGTATAAAGAACTATAAATTTAAGAGTCCATTCACAGAAGTAAATTCTAATAGGCAATTAAGTTGGCACAAAGTATTTTATGGGCTGCTGACATTACAGTTGTTTACAATGATATATTTTTTAAATGCTTTAGATGAAGAATTTTAGGAAATTAAAAAAAGGCTCATAGTACAAAATAACAAGAATGTTTTCTCTCACTGCTCAAAATTAGTAGTAATGGTTAACATTTTGTCTCTGCATAGAGCTTCTTTTTAAACAAAATAAAACACTGAAGATGAAATTCAGGTCCCGTCTTATGCCCCCTCCCCTGCACTACAACTATTATGATCACTTAGATATATTTTTTTCCAGGCTTTTAAATTATTTTATTTTTTTAAAATCAGTCTTAAATTTTTATTTTTAATACTGCAGCTGTATTTCAAAAAGTAAAGAGCTTTAAGAATTGCCCTTCTAAAATTTAGCATTAGAATCTCACTCACACCCATGGTTTCAGTTACCAGTTATAGCCAAACGCTATCTAAATTAATCACTTCAACCAAGGCCCAACTACTTCTCTTTTGAACTCTAGGCACATATTATCTGTCTACCTGGCAGTGCTTCTTGGATGTGACAAATCACCTCAAATTGAAATGTCAACAATCAAATTGTCATCCTAAATCTAGTCTTTCTTCAGTGTTCCCTGTCTCACTATAAGGTATCATCAACTGTCCACTGTCCAGAAATCTAGGTGTGATCCTTTGACATGTTTTTCTTCTTTGCAACCCTGGCCATGTTCTCTATCCTCGAGCCCTAAGGATTTTTACCTCCTAAATTTCTCCCAAATCTCTCTCCTTCTCAACATCTCCAACCATTATCATGGTCCAAGCACCATCATCTCTTACTTGGATTTCATCAATAAATTTCAAATATTTATATCCATGTGGTCCCTATCCAATTCATTTGCATTTTCTTTCCACCCCCTCCAGCAATAGTCACACGGTCATTTTAATTCCTTATATTGACAAATTCCCATCTGCTGAAGTGCCGTGATACATTATCTTCCCTCTTTTCAGTATTAATAGTTATTCATACACAGTATCTCAAGTCCATCATCTGCTCTCTGGGTATACTTTAAAGATAGCATGGCTGTTGCTTACCAGAGCTATCCTGTGCACCCAGCACAGTATCTGGAACACATACCATGGTAAATAAATATTGAATGAATGAATGAATGAATGAATCAGCCGGTCAGAGCTTATCCTGAAATGACTACCTGAGTTTTTCCTTAGGCAAGGAGAATCCAACCATTCCTTAAGTGCATTAGAATTAAACATTTGAACATTTGTGACAAAATTTGAAAGCAGTAATAAATAGCAGTTTGTTTTTACAAACATAACTGAGGTTAAACAGAATATACTAAGTGAAAAAATAACTTCATACTACATTGGCTAATAATGGGTGAAACTGGCTATTTATGCTTCGACAGTGACAGAGACACCCTTATAAACTATGCCTCTTTAACGAATAACAACACATTTTATAGTTTTATGCTTTCATTTTAGCATTTCAGAACAGTTCCCAAATACACCAATTAATCTGCAATGATATTGTACTCCTGTATTACAGGCCAATTCAAGGAAGTAAATAGCACAACGGATTTTAAAAGCATAGGGAGAATCTTGGATGCTTAAGACAAAGCTCTCTACTTCCTGCACCTTGTTTATGTTTTTATAGTGTTATATAGCTCTTTAATATAGAATTAAGATAAAAACAAAGATAATTATTTTAGCTATTTTATTTAAATCCTTAATAAATTTATTACTCAATTCTTTAATTTTGGGGGCATTTTTTAATTGTGGTAAAATATATATAACATAAAATCGATCATTTTAACCATTTTTAAGTGTAAAATTCAGTGTCATTAAGTACTTTCAAAATGTTGTACAATCATCACTGCTATCCATTTCCAGAGCTTTTCATCATTCCATCATTCCAAACAGAAACTCTGTATCCATTAAACTGTAACTCCCTTTCCCTCCTTTACCCCATTCCTAGGCAATTACTAATCTACTTTCTATCTCAATGAATTTGACTATGGTAGGTACCTTATATGAGTGAAATCATATAATATTTGTCCTTCTGTGTCGGACTTCTTTCACGTAACATAATGTTTTCAAGGTTCATCCATGTTACAGGATGTATCAGAATTTTATTCTTTTTTTAAGGCTGAATAATATTGCATTATATCTATTACCACATTTTATCTGGTCATTTATTGATGGACCTCTGGGTTGTTTCCTACCTTTTAGCTATTCTGAATAGTGCTGCTAGGAACACTAGTGTACAAGTATCTGTATGAACTGCTGTCTTCAATTCTTTGGGGCATATACCTAGAAGTGCAATTGGTGAATCATACGGAAGTTCTACATTTAACGTTTTTGAGGGCCTACCAAACTGTTCTCCACAGAGGCTGTACCATTTTACATTCTGACCAACAAGTTCCAATTTCTCCACATTCTCATCCACACTTTTTGTTTTCCCTCTTTTTTAGACAATAATCCTATGGGGTGCAAAGTGGTATCTCATGGTTTTGATTTGCATTTCTCTAATGACTAAATGTTGAACATCTTCTCATGGGCTTAATTCCTGTTTGAAGGTTGTTTCCACTCTAGTTGAAGATTAAAATTTTGAATAATCAGTTTTATTTCTTTGAAAAATTTGCCAATTTAAAATATGCTAGCATAGGTAATACCAGCTACCTATCACATTGGCTCATCTTAGGCCCCTATTTGTTCATCTTAGATCCTATTTGTTCCATGTCTGTTTCCTTCATTAGGCAGACAGGGACTATTCAGGAGTTGCTGGAGTTCTAGGAGGGCAGGGGCTATGGATGTATTGCTCATTATCATATTTTGGGGTGTCTAATACAGTATCTGGCACAGTAGCCTCCAATAAATATAGTTTGGTTGATTCATTTAACAAATCTGTTAACACATTTGCCTTTGGCAGAGCAGAAACAGGCTTAACACGGAGAAGTCCTAGGGTTTCTTCTGTCATCCCAATGTATGGCATCTCATCCTATGACTGTAAGAACCATATATATGTTGATTACTTCAAAAGTTATAGCCCTTGGCCTGACCTCTTCTTTGAACTTCAGATTCATACTTCCAGCTGCACACTTGGATACCCAATAGGTACCTCAAACTTTACATGTCTAAACCCAGGCATTTCCAGGATTTCTATATAGAAAAGCAGCTATCCAGCTGGCAAGCTCATTCTTTTGTTTAGATTATATGTTTGCCTGTTGTTGATAGGGGTAAAGAATGGCCAGTGGGCATTACTGAGACCAAAAGCTCTCCAAGTCTTCTGTTGGTGCTGTCAGTGGTGTCTAAGGCAGATCCCTTGTTTTTCCCTTCCAAACTTGTTCATCTTCAGGTATGTGTTTCAGCCCACAGCCCAGGGGACATCTGCGTTGCCTTCTTTCCACTACTCCTGACCTCCAGCACATCAGCAAGAGCTGTTGATTGTTTTCAATATGTATCTCCAACCACTTCTCATGACATCCACTGCTGCCATCATCTAGATCTAATCTACCACCGCTGCCCTTCCACACACCCAGCTGGTCTCCCCACTTGCATTCTGGCTTTTCCTATTTCCTCACCCCCATCCCACATGTTGCACCAGGTATATTCACTGAGCAGTCATTTATGTCCTGCCAATCTAGTCTAGCCTCAAACTGTACTAAAACAAGGCATCAGTGTAAAATACAACAAAAAGAAAACACTTCCATGAAACGTTACTTGGACACTGAAAAAGGTTATGCTTATATTTCCAAAGTTTTCCTTGTTAGGGTTGCAGAAAAGTGTATTCAGGGCTTAACTTCAAGAGCCTTCTTGCTTACAAATCAGTTATATTTTCTTAATTTGTAACAGAATTGAAAGTAAGGTTTGGCAATACATGTACTTTATATTGTGAACACTGAAACAAGCAAGCAAAGAAAGCATACTGTCTGCCAAAATAGTTTTCATTATGGTTGTATGCTGATAGTTCAAATGCTATCATAAAAAGATAATCAGAAGAAGTCCCAGGCATTTAGACATTTAAAGGATTGTTGTCTTTCTTTTTGTAAAGGGTACATGAGACTTCGAAACTGGAAAAATACATTTACTGTAATACTCAAAGTATCAAGAAGTGCCCAATTAGGGTTTATTTTAAATTAGTTTTCAAATTTAAAAATAACAGGATGAAATTATACCTTTATAGTTTATATTATACACTTAAGAGTGGATTATCTATCTTCTGACTGGTTTATAAGCAGACGTGACGCTGCCGTGTTCAGGATCACTCCCCTTATTTTCAAGAATAATGAAGTTCAAAGTGTAATAAAATTATGTAAGGGCATACATGTTATTTCATAACATCTATAGAATTTACACCTTTAGACACATGCCTATATATAATCTCATATTGCGTTATTTCATCTCTGCTTTACTGTGGTGTTTTATATCCCAAATTACATTTCCCATAGATTTCCTTAAGTGTATTATTATTATTCGATACAACAACAATAATCTGTTCACTCCAGCTATTACTATTAATAATCTTTGTAATCATTTACCATGTCTCAATTTTTATTTTGTAATACATATACTTAGGCAAGGAGAAACACACAAGAATCCTCAACTGACAGAGTACTATGAATGAATTCAGTAGAAGTTGGTATAGTCAAGCATGAACTCTGAACAAAGTTACCGTCTTTGAGAAGTATATCCAATAATCCTAAGTACTCTTTTCTTCACTCTGCTGTTTATAAAACTTGGTGATAAAGGGTTTTGTTCACTACAGAACTAGATGTTATTTGGATAAAAATACTGCTGGTCTGGGATTCATGCTTCCCCAAGCAATACAGATTTGCTGAGGGATTTTTTTTCCCCCCTGTTCTTAGTCAGTATTTTTAATTTAAGATATATTATGTTTATTTTTTCCCAATGTTTTGTTGAATTAATTCTATATTATTTGGGCCACAACAAAGTGTCAGATGATCTTACTCAGTATTCCTCTGCTCATTCTCGATCCTTCAGGCATAGCTATTTTTATATATTCTATTAGATATCAGGATTTTAAAGTTTTAATTTTAAAGAAATGTTCCACTTCTGAGCCCTCTGATATATCCTGAGTTATAGTTACAGCAACACTCAGATAACTTCTCAGGAAAAAAAAGGACTCTGTAGCTTGAATATGTTTTCTCCATCCTTCCATATTAATTTTTTCCAGCTCACAAGTCAAAACAAGATTAGTATGCTGTTAATCTACCAGCCAGTATAGAAAGATCAAACTTCTACCTCAACATTGAGCTGCTTCCTTTCAGCTTATACATCTTCTCAAGCAACACAGTCGACAACGTGGGAATCTAATTGGCAATTTTGTTGATGATGAACAAGGCTGAGCAGAGTAAGGATGACTTTTGCTACTCTGCAGTGTTTACTGTAAAAAGAAACGGCTTGGTGGCTGAGTATATGAAATACAAGTTAGATAAACAACTTGATAATACAGTATATTTAAAAAGATATAATGGGATGATTTTCCCAAACCTAAAAATCAAAACAACAAAACAAAAGTGTATTTTTTAAATGGCTATATTTTTCTCAATATTAGACATTTATGCAATTAATATATTTTCTATGTGCTTGACAAATGACGTCTAATATTTATCAGCAAATGGAAAGAACTGGTTGAGTATAATTCAATGCCAAACTCGAAATCTTTCCTTCACCAACGGATGCCACTATGGCTCTGCCTTAATGTATGTCTTAGACTCTACCACCTACCTCATCCTAATCTCTCTCAAAATCCTTTAATATTAAGACGTAAGCTTACATGCACTCACTGAACAACCTTCGCTCTTGAGGTAGCTTGTGTGTTTTGAGAGAAACAGAATTTGAAGGCATTTTCCTAAAATATTCTCACAATAGTTTCAGCAAAGGAACTTCTAAAGCAATTCATTCACTTAAAAATGCTTTCTCCAGAACAGCAAGTTTCAGAGACTTTCCATTTATAGGACAGCTCAACTAGGCATCCAATCCCATCAAATATTTCTGTGTGCTCTCATCCAACTGAAACACAGGAAAATAAATGAACTGGTGGTTTAAACTGCTTCCAAAATATAACTTAATCAAGTGTAATTGCAGTTAGATTATCTAGAATAAACACACTACATGGAATACGTCTAATCTCTTATTATCTATTTCCTTATAAGAATGCCTATTAGGATCATAGCTTTGTTCCCAAGAATGTGCTTAATCCTCAAAATCCAACAAAACAAATTATTCAGTATTTATTCTCAGTTTCTTATGTGTGAGATAATAAAGTGCTAAGGATGATGTAAAGATGCATAATGCACAAGGGTTGTCAGGGAGTTTGCAGCTTAACTGGGGCGACAAGGGATCTGAAAATGAACAAAAATACATCAAGAGTTAAACAGTGAAGATGACTTCAGGCTTCAAGGTAGTTAAAGAAGTTCTTGCTATCTCAAAGATCTATTCTAAGTTATCTTAAAAGATTAAATGTCATTTATATAATTTTCAATATATAAAAGTATAAGTGTTATATCTTTCACTAGTCTTGACCCTGACCTTTTCTAGACCTGTGATTTCCTAGAACTGGGGACAACCTGGTAAGGAAAAACACATGGACCCATCCATTCTGCTCTTCCTTCCTTTCTCTCACTGCAAAGAGATTTTTAAATTAAAACAATTACACATTGTATAAGTATAAAGGGTTGAACTTCAAATTGGACTCGCATAAATCACAGATTTTATCTAGTACCAATCTTTACTAATGGGAAACACCCAGGAACAGATAAAACATTCTCTCCCTGGAGGAACCCGAAATAATCAGATACAGGGTCCCAAAATACCCTCGTTCTTGCATATTATGGTATGTTTTGGTTTCATATTAACAGAAAAGCTTTTAAAACATTTATGCATAAACAGTGATATTCAAAGGAAGCCAAGCCAATCTCCAGAAGTTTCCACTTTATAATCTGCTAATGACAAAAACAGGGACATGCTCATGTGACTATGACCTATTTTCCATCCAATCATAACTCATAAATCCAAAAATTCCAGGTTTATTTACACTAAGTACCTAAGACCAGGTATATCTTGCTAAAGATATTTTATAGATAGGGACTTTCAGTTAAATGCCATTAACAACATTAACAAGGAGGTCTGGGAGGTCATTACCATGTTTATAAGGTGGTCTGTTGAGCTGAGGCCATTCATTCGCCTCCTCCCGCAGGGAATGAATCACTGGCCTGCTGCTAGGACTCTTTCCTACTCCTCTACCCCACTCCTCCTCCCCTACCTTCTCCCTGGCCTCCTCCTTCCTCTTTCCCTCCTTCCCTCTCTCTTTCTCTCTGTATGTGTGTGTGTAAAATGTTCACAATTGTTCTTTTAATCCTAGCTGTAAAGATATTTACACCTTGAACTTTTGCTATACCTATGCTTGGCCCCTCCTGCTCCACGGATGGCTCATTCTTCTCTATTATTTGATGGTTTTTTCCCCTCTTTTGGCAGAAAAGTTCCTGTAGCACTGATAAAAGTAAGAGTGAGGAAAAATAATTAATCTGGCCTTACCTCTGATAAAGCACTGATATTTATAGATTATTACAGGATGAATGTATATATTCAGATAGAGACCTTTCTTAATCTGCAGGAAATACAAATTATTCTTTATCCTCAAAAATATATTAATTGCCCAAAGTGGTTTGGTGACTTTAAATTATTACAAAATAAAGTATAAGAAATACTTCTTTGCCACCATGTATTCACTGTACTTCAACAAAAAGATAGTGATATCATTCTGCAATATGATGAGATTTTCTACACGTACTACGCTGCTCAGTGCCAGGGGAAGTCATGACTTACGGTCATAGGCCGTATGAATTTGCCTTGTAAGGTTAGAAGCACAGGCCTGGGATTTATGGACAAGATGAGACTTCGTTACTGGAAGGAGGGAATGCTATCAAATTCAAGGACATGCTCTAGTGTTGAAAAGACTCCTGAAGAGCTGTCTAGTACACCTGAGTTGACCTACCCTTCCAAAAGGCTTAGAATTGGGAGTGTGGGGAGTAACACACTCTGTAGCACCTGTTAGATTACCTGTCTTACCATACTCTCATCTTGGTGAAGCCCTGATGGAGGTGGCAGGATGTGACTCAGAAATCCTCTGCTTTCTCAGCTTCCATAGGGGCAGGAAAGTGCTCATATCAGAGCTGACCAGGTTTTTGTTTCATTTTATTTTTTGTTGCTCTTTAGTGCCAAAAGCAGTAAAGGGAAACTTAGGTCTCTGCAAGAGCACAGTGGCAGAGTTGACTGGGTAGGTAAGCCAAGGGGAAAAAAAAGACATCAGCAATATAGGGAAGGACTGATAGGGTAGCGTTGGTAGTGTCCAAGATGGCAGTTCTACAGTGGTGGACTGGCCATACTTGCTTACACGAAGGGCCAGTTTTCAATCAGCCATACTAGGATGTTGAAACAGTTGGGAGCAACAGGTGAAATATTATATTATTATTATTATTTTAAATTTCAATTCTGTACTCCTTTATTATTTTTTTCCCCAACGTTTAACAGCTCCATCACCAAATGTGTCCCCACCTGCATTCTCGAGAACCCTGGCTAAGCTGGCCTCTGCCCTCAGAGGGTAGGCAACCAACTCCCACCCAGGTAGAGCGCGCCCAGCAACTCGGAGCCACTGCAGCATGCATGCGGGGGGCGAGGGTAGAGGTTGTGGGGGTTCTAGGCTGGGGATGAGGTGGGACAAAGCCAACTGAGGTCACAGGGTTGGTGGGAAAGGCACAGAGCCAGGTCACTATCATCATGATTTAGGAAAGCAACCAACCTCTGAGTCTCAGTTACTTCTTCTTTTTTAGATAGTAATTGGCGGTGTTATCCTCAGAGATGGGAAGATACAGCTAGTCTTAACACTTAGCACTTAGTAGGCACACATTAACCTTTGCTTTTCATCCTGTCTAGGAGATTATATGGATGATAATTATGAGATACTCCCTTAGTAGAAAACTCAAGACCAGGAAAAAGTGACCAAACCAAAAGGAAACAAAACCACAATAAAAAAACTTCCTTCTAAAACAACAAAGAAGCAAGTTAAAAATTACTCTTTGCACTGACTATCTGACATGCAATGGCTTTGGGGACTAAGATGGATGTGGATAAGCTGAGAAAGAAAAACAGAAAAAGCAATTGAAAGTTTCAGGAGAAGCAGGGAAGCTTCTCTGTTTCATCCACCCAGCAGTTAATGATATCACAGAAGACGTGATCATTTGCTGAACGCCGACAGCAGGCTAAGCCTCACATAGGACTTGTTCTTAGGAGCTTTGCAGAATGCTGAAGGCAGAGATTTTTTTTTTTCTTTTACAAGGATTTTAAAATTTTGCAATGTGACATCACTGATTTATACAATGCAGCTTATTTTTTAAAAGAAATTATATGTGTGTCTGTGTGTGTTTGTGTGTGCATGCACGCTAATAATCTCCCAGAAAGAAGTATCCAATTTCTTCTCCCTACCCTCCCCTCTTCCCCCACTTGATCCCCTGGAAAGAGGGAGGGGAAAACTGAATGGGATTTGGGGTTTTCTCGCTGAGAAAGGGACATTTTCTGCAACCAGGTCAATGTTCAAAGGACTAATGCTCTAAGGAAATTATCCAAAGGGGAGAGGCAGTTCAGGGTTATTAAGTTATTTTCAAATGCTGTCTGGGCTGCTGCTGCCCTTTGAGAAGGCAACAGGATGCTGCTTCCCAGGGGGACAGGATAAGGAGCAATTAGAGGAGCCTAGGAGAGGCTCAGGAATGTTTGGGAATTTACATATACCCCAAATTATGTGGGAACTCCAAGAATGAAAATAAACTAATTTGATCAAGGACATATTTGTGTCCAAGAAAATATTCTAAACATGTGGCTAATACTGGATGTATCTTTAAGAGTGTTTTCCTGAAAATCCAGCACATCAGTATCTAGTGGAGGTCAATTAGGCTTCAATTCAATTTCAGAGAAGAGACTGAAAGCTAGTTCATATCCTTTGTGTGCCAGAAAGTAGAATGGGTGTGAGTTTAAGTAAACTGTTCAAATAATAGAGTCAGAATATGATAAAGCTGGGTTTCAAATTCAGGTTTATTTGAGGCCTTAGCCCATGTTCTTTTCTACCACATGACTAATGAAGAAAGTATATGTTTAGCAAAGTTAGAAAAAGAAAATAAAAATGTAGCCAAAATAATTTACTCCTCTGTTTTGGGGAGGGGGGTGGACAGACTTAAATATATTTTATGAATCCTCTCACGTTCCCCAAAGTGTCATGAATGAGGCAGGGGGAATATTATACCTGTGTAATATATCAGAATTTTTGGCCCATATGCATTATATTTTAGCTGCCGCATACATGTATGTACTATGTCGCCATCTTTAAGCATTACATATAACGTACAGAATGTTACAAAAAATTTTTCTGTAAAATAAAACCTTAACAATCTCATTCTCTTAAGACTCAGTGTTTACTAGATCCCAGCCCACAAAGTAAATCCTATATACAAATGCTTAGTGAAACACAGTGTTGATTAATTTAAAGCTCTAATGAGCACTGTAAAACCAGAAGAAGGATCATGAGTGGCATTTAGGAAAAACAAAAAGACCCCAGTTCTACAGAAACAAAGAAAGCCAGAGCTCAAAGTGATCTCAGGCGTGATCTAGTTCTACTTCCTTATTGTTGATGGGAAAACTCAGTCCCAGATGGGCTGAGTTATACCCCAAATCATATTGTTAGCTAGAGACGGAACAGAATCTGGATTTGGGATGTACCATTTAGACACGCAGGCTAAGGGCTGTCTCCTAGGCACCAAGTATAGGAGACAGGAGAAACTCTATAAAAGACTCAGGGCACTTTCTAACATTAAAGTTGATGTTTAGAGGATATGAGAGACACATTTGGGTAGTAGATCTAAACTGATACACAGGCATTAGAAGATTTTTCGAAGGTAAAAGGAGTCTGGAAACTAAAGCATGTGGAATTGCTAGTATGTGTTGTTCATTCATTCATTCATTCATTCATTCAAATAGCTACTGAGCACATACTATCTGGGAGGCATTATGGTAGAAAAAGAGATACAGCATCTAACCTCATGGAGTCTGTTATTTCAGTCAAGGGTATAGGTACCAGCTTATGTAACTGTAAAGAAGGTTGTGAGCTTTCTTTTTGAACCTCGTGAGACACAGGAGATACCAACATCTACATCTACCAACTAGGCCTACAAAACCAGAGGCCAGAATAAATACTTTGTACAACACATGGCATCTCTTTTACTTTCTTTCAGTCAATATCTTAAACTGAGTTGTTTTCATGATTATATCATCAATTATGCATTACTGACAATTCCTTTATTGTGGTTCCAGAGCTTAATGAGACTCAGCTAATGTGACCTTTGGAACCATCAAACTGTGGAGGAGAAAGCACAGCAGAGAGGACTGACCTCTGGGTTATCTCTGTGTACAAAGCCTTTTGAAAAGTCAGAGCACCAGGCTTCTAGCAGTGATTTCACAAACTTAATTACCCAGAGATATTCACCAGTATCCTCAAAGACTGACAGCTGAAATTAGACAGCTGATTCTCTATTAAACCCACTTCTTATTGTCAATCGTGCTAAACAGTTAAGTGAAACATTTAATATTATTTGTCCTTTCTATCCTGGTAAGATTGATGGCCGCAGTAAGAATCCTCAAGGGTGATATGAAGACTCATTTTCACTCCTGGAAAACTGTTATAAACAATTTCTATTTCAAAGCCAACATTCATAAAATCAGGGAATGTCAGGACTGGAAATGACCTGTGATATATGATTCGGCCCCCTTAGACGACAGATGGAGAAACTGAGGCTCAGAGAATGTAAGAGATTTACCTTTGGGCAAAATGCTAGTTAACAGCAAAGCTGGATTAGACTTCAAGTCTTCTGATGCCTGGTCTGTATACTACTTCTGCTATTTCATATTGTCTTGTCAGCTGCTAAAGGGCATATTTTGAAGGAAAACATACGCGTGAAGGATCTTACTAGAAACAGCACGAAGTTAAATACTATATGAGGTGTTCATATTCTAAGAAAAACTAATAAAATCTCTACCAATCTCAACCAACATTCAAACTGTACATCAGAAGAGTACAATCATTCCTAGAAAAGTGAGGTATCAGGAATGAGACACAGGCTAATGTTTTCTAAGCTAGACACCATCATTCAGTGTTCTTTATAATAAAAGCCCATCTCATTCTCAGAAGATGTATCCACTCAAACTAGCCAGCACAGATGTTTAGCATGCAGACTGCTGTTAAAGCTAAGACATAGCTAAGCACTGCTTCCTCTCTACAGAAGTGCCGGCACTGAAATAGTAGTCAAGAACTCCAGAGTACAAAGAAACTAACCAAAACCCGAATCAGAGCAACTCCTGGCACAAATAGTAGGGAGCTGGAACCAGAATGAGGGCAAGATATACTTTAAATATGGGAGGGATTTGGAATCAGGAAAATTGCCCAGAAAATAATGATACAGGCAATATGGTGTGGATGGAGGTGGTGTCAAAACTCAGATGCTACTGGAGTTAGAGCGTGGGTACTCAAAATCAGAGCAGGGTTCATCAGTTTAACTGTGAACAGACTAACTGGATACAAGAAGACACAAACACCAAAAGGTAAGTGTAGGCCGAGGGCCACAATTCCACGCAGAGAGTCAAATACTTGTCCTGGTAGAGTCCTAGGAATGGCAGCCATAAAAAGACAGGAGAGTCAGAACTCCAACCAGCAATTTTAGCAGCAGACAGAGCAACAGTAATAAGAAATGTTGACTGAATCGACTGCTGGCTTCAGCCAGGTTGGTTTTATATTGCATTTTGCTAAGCAGGAACCACCAGAAGTTTTGAGCAACTCAGATGTAATCGGTGGCTGTAGAAACATGCCTGGTATTGAGAATGGAGAGAAGGGTAGATCAAGGTCATTAGACATCTATAGCAATGCATACAGCATCTAAAATAACCAGCAGGAAAAGGCAGACACTCCTTTAGGCATGAGTTGTTTCTTAAGCATTGCATGTACCAACGAGCTGAACAGTTAGCATTCTCCCCGGAACCCCATTTTTCATTCTTCTTGAAGTACTTCAGAGATATTTAGAAAGGCAACCTGATGAAATACATCACTGGTGACTGAGTCAGCAGGTTTACTAGCAAGTTGCATTAGTGAATGCCTCCTACTATTTAGCAACCCCAGCGTCTTTGAAGGAGGAAAGGACCAGCTTGTCTAAAAATCAAATTCTTCCTAAGGGACAGCTGGCAGAAATATAAGGTCAAACGCTTTACATGGTATTGCAGAAAAGGAACCACAAACCAACCTTCAGCAATAACTAATATATGTAGACGAGGTTACGACCCCAATTGGCTTCTCCCTTTCTGCACCAATTGAGAGACAGTGAATAGCATTTACTTTCTTCATCAGTGAGTGGAGACTAGAGACAATTCTAACAAATTTAATAACCAATATTTGGGCCGTTCAAGTCACGACATTCCAAGGAAGACATAACAGAGCTGGAAAAGATCCAGGGAAAAGCAACTCAGATGATCAAGGGGAGTGCTTAGCTTTCATTCAAGGACAGACTGAACCTAAAAAGGATTAGAATTTCTCAGACTGGGAAGATGAAAATGAAACGAGGTTAGTGAAGGGATGTGAGATTAAAGTCGACTCTGGGTAAATCTAATTGCAGTCACTGAATTCTGTAGCACTTAATTAGGGCCATCCCTTGAGGTTAAAGGATGTAGATTAAAGAGAAACTGAAATTTATCTTTATTTATTTAAAGAGAAATGACTAAGTTTACAGAACTTATTATTTGTAAGACAAGGTTGAAGTAGAGAATGGGAAAAGTTTAAGAAACCACTGGATACGCTCAATCCCAATAGATTTACAATGTATTATTAAGAAATGGTCACGATGCATCCTGTCTTCCTTAAAATGAAAATTACTAGGTTAACAAACAAAACAGCCATTGGTGTCTGCATCTGGGAGAGTTCTGGGCTAGCTGCCCTGTTGGTCTGACCCACTGTGCTATTTCTTATGCTCTTATTATGTCATCTATGCAAAAACATATTGCATGCAAGTTTGGGATTCCAAAATTCTTTTGACAGTCCCAGAACACAGAAGAATAATTTTCTAACTCATTAAGAAAGCAATAGAGTCCCAGCTCTTGGCTGCGTTTGGTTTACCCATATGGGACTCTGCAACATAAAAAGGTGAAAGAAATCCTAACAGAATGCAGCAGCTGGTTAAAGGCTATTATATTGAAATTTTCATGAGTTTGACAGTAGGCCAAAAAACTACAAAATGGCAGAGAGTGGAAAAGGCAGTTGTAACAGGTTGAACATTGTTGGTGATTATTTTTTTCAGTGGCAATGAAAACTGTAATCAAATAACCTGAAAGAGATGCTGGCAGGAATAAGAGAGCCCAGAGGGAGAGGGAATATGAAGACTATAACAATGATGTATGCTATGGACTAATAAACCAGACAAACGTGTAGTTTGAAGTATCAAAATCAAGGTTCTTAGCATCATATGAAAAGCCGGTATCAGGATACAGGCATAAACACTGTCTGATTTGCAGTTTACAGCAAAAGGTGTCGTTAATGACTTACACCTCAAGGAAGAGCGCACGACTCCACAACTAACTGGAACTGTGCTATTGGTACAGAAACCTCTTGCTATACACATGATCAGTTGATCTCAGCATTGAAAAGGAAACATCATAAAGCATTTAAAAATATCCAAAGACACTTGCCTTTGCAGCTGGAAATATGTGGTTAAAAACTCTTGAATGGAAGTCAGGACAAATAAGATGAGAAAGAGGGAAAATGGGGACTGGATGAAAGAATGTCATTATAAACTTATTATTATTGTTACTAGTGGACCAACAAGGCATCTCAAATTATGGACGGCATTTGCCATGAAGTCCACTGGGCCTTGCACATCAAGGTCATTTGGTGTAAACAAGTATTTCAGACAACAGTTTAATAATAAATAATAAATCACAAAGGACATTAACAATCTATTGACAAGGTAAAGTTTCTGAACAGGTGTTCTCCCTATATCAGGGCTTAACATTTTAGAGGTATATTTGAGAAATTATATAATTTTTAATTTCAAACAGATTGTAATTATAGAGAGAATTGATCTCCATAAAGTTTCAGGGATATCTTTGAGAAATTATATAATTCCTCATTCCAAGGAACTAAACACTTCAGAGGCTTTTAAGGCCTCCATACCCACATTTCTACTAATTTTTCCTGTCTCTTGTTCTCTGTCTCTTACTATTAAACTAGGGATAATAATAGTCCTAAATTAAACACCAAAATTTGAGATTTGAACAGGGACGTGGAGAAATCGGAGAGGACAACTGAAGCTAAGAAAACAGTGCAAAAATAGACTTCCTGTACTTTTTTTAAACTAAGAATTTATATTAATAACGAAAATAAAGAATTAAAAATAAAGATAACCTTCTTGGAAAAAAAGCTGAGATCTTTAAGTTTTTGAAATTGAATAAGACCATGGAATGAGTCACACTCATTGATTTCTAGAGCTACAAAGGAACTTAGGTATCATCTAGTCCAACTCCTAGTTCTATAAGTGAGAAATCAAGGTTTGCATAGGTTAAGGGACTTCCCCAAGGTCACACACACACAATCAACAAATGACAGAGCCAGGACTCGAAGTCAAGTTTTCTTATTCCCAGATCTGTGCTCCTACCAATGATCTTCAAGTTGGTGAAGGAGCACTGGACAAATAAGAGGACAGACAGAGAGTAGCTGCTCTCTGATTTCACCAAGGAGCAGCAAGAGATTAATTTACAGGGAGGAATTACCGCTTTTCTGGAATCTGTCTCCTTTTTGTTTTTTGGACCAAATTCATTTTCACTGCTTCACAGAAATGTACTGGGGTCTTTGGTAGTAGATGTAACATCAGGGAGAAGATACGTTTTTTAGGAAAGGACAGTGGGACTGGGGGGCACTCTAGGAATCCCTTGTCAGACACTTAATGGGCCCCAAACAGGTAATAATTTGGAAAATGATGGCTTCCAGATGTCTTAGATTCTCAAGTGATTTTAAAATCTTGACTACAAAAGAAGTCTTTAGTTTTTACCTCATAAAGGGATTGGATAAAGTGAGAGCTTTATAAATGGGCTGAAAAGTAGCAGGTCTCAAACATCTTAGGCAGAAGAGGAAATCTGTGATGATGAAAACGATGATGTAGGATATGACTGGGAAGAATCTGAATAAAATGTTTCCACAAAATACACAGTGGATGTAAAGCAGCATAGTGCATGTCTAAAGCAATATATTATTTAGGAAAACAGGTGATTTTAAATAGGTATTTAACATATGTACTTTAGAGTGACTAAATAATTATATATTACAAAATTAATAAAATAAAGTTAAAAATAAGAAAATGAAAAAGCAGGATCAAAGCATATTGAAGGAGAGTTTTTAAAGTTAAGAGATACCATGTCTGGGAAAATTCAGTAAGACAAACCTTACCTAAAGGACGTATCTCTCCTTGAAGAGCCAAAAAAGTCCCCTGACCCTCATTTCTCTGAGCTAACAAAATTGAGGCATGAAATCAAATTTCTTGAGAACTGAGGTAATGAAGATCTAGGACTTCTGTTATTGCTTTAGAACTGAATTATGAAGAATTGATGGGCAGTAGAAGAATAAAAACAGACTCGATAAAAGATGGCAGGCTGAAAAAAGGGGAAAGCGTTTAATATTTTCAGTCAGACTCACAGCAGAAGCAAGTTCAAAGACTTCAGTTGGCATTGAGACTATTTCATGAATCTGATTAATTTAAATTGTTGTTGAGGTCGCTGATTCAAAGTTAAATTTAAGTTGGACTCAACTGCACAACTGATGAGAAACTGTTAAGGTATCATAATAACTCAAAATCCTCTCTCCTCTCTTCCATGGAGACCCAATGGATCATACTTTGTATTTCATGCAGCAACTTGCAGAAGGTGCTTCTACGCACCTGTATTCCTTTGATTGACACAAATGATCCGAGAAAACGGTATCATTTTTGTTGTTGTTATGTGAAAAATGCTGAGTGCTGTATATTGAGAATGAACACCTCAGCTCCACAAATCTGGGACTGCTGCCTTTTGGGCACATGAAGTATTTATCCACATAAAACAGTTTGTGTACATATAGCTGCAGAAATCTTCCATCTTTGTCTAAAGAAGAAATGTGGGAAAACTCCTAAATAAATAAAACTGTTCTTGTAAATATTCATTTCCACTATCAATACTGTTATCTGTAGCCTTTTGTTCTATTGCGAAAAACTCACACCATCTCCAGTCACAAAACACAACTTATATGCTGCATGAAATGGATTTCTCCTAAAGGCAACTCCCTGTCGCATCAGCAAATTTTCAGTGGTAATTTTAGCATGAGTTGCCTATCCAAGCTTCCTCAGGGAAAAAGAACTAGATATTGTATGCCCCGCTAACATCGAGTTTTAAAAATAAATTCATCTGTGAATATACAGATTAGCCACAATAAATGCTTCTTTAAGAACATGATGCTTTCAACTTACTTGATATAATAGGGCACTTTGTTTGGCGAGATGGCTCTCTCCCAGGGACCCTGGACAGAAGCTGGAAAAGGAAAAAAAAAAAAAAAAAAAGGGCAAAGAGGTCAAGTTCACGGCAAACAAGAAAGACAACATTAATCTCCAGAATTACAATTTTACACTGATATTGGTCTGTTTGTTCAGTTGCCCATGAAGACAGGACGGATTAACCTGCTGTTCTGAAGTTTCTGTCCTAATCTAAGTGAAATTGAACTCATTCAGGCACAAAGATAAATGCAAAGGAAAGGAAAAAAAAAAAAAAACCCGTTCCACAGCTAAACCTATAGAGCAGATAAGACACTGAATGAGTAAACTGGCAGGTTTTCTCCATTGGGTGCTTTTCTTATAACACTTCCTGTTGCTGCTTCTCAGTATCTTTTACAGTTTGATTGACTGGTTTTATTAGTTTAGTAGCTGAAACATCCCTCTGTGATATATTTACTTTCTGAGTTATTGAAACTAAAGTACTCCACTTATCACTCTGATATGCTTATTTTTCTCTTTATTTGGTTTAAGCAGAATCCAATTTCATTTACCGATTATATGTTTAATTGGTGCCTCAAAATGTCAGCTGACCAGCATGATCTTATTAGAAAAGATAACCAAAAGTGAGAGAATGGTACCTGCTACCAGAATGTAATAAAACTTTTATGATGAGTGATGAATCCTATAGGTGAAATTAAATTTCACATACTGGGAATTCATTTTATAACGACTTTATTGTGTATCAGTCAAATCAGTCATCTTTAAACTGTGTTTCAAATGTGTAAGTTGTAGGGATTTTTTCTTTCCTGAAGTTGAACTCAAAAAATACCTTTCACGTACTGTTTAATCTGAAGGGTTTTTTTGTTTAAGACAAAATAATCATGTTAGGAGACACTATACCAGTTCCTCAAGAATTAAAGCTTCCTCTTGAATAGAGTTTTAAAAAATTTGAGTTTTTGAGACACTGAATAGCATCAGGAATATAAATAGAAGAAGCATTCTTAGTAACATCTAGCGATTTTATATGTATGTCCATTTTTTCCTGAATTTTCATCCTGCTTGTTATAATTTGAAGCACAGCTGATGTTGACCATTATTTCTTCTTATGAAAAACTTCCTTCTAAATTAGTCTCACAGTAAATTCACTCCTCAGTGTACTGAGATGTAAGAAAACGTCTAAGCTAATATATGCTTGACTACACTGTATAATATGAAAGAACAGCTTCTAATAAAACTTTGCCCACTACCAGACAATTTAAGGGTAATGAAACTACAGATTCTTTGTTTTACAGAGTAATAGAGGGATCGAATCGCCCAACCTTCAACCAGACATGCTACTTTAATACCTTGGCAATATGTCATTTAAGAGATATAGGACACAAATCTGTATTTAGCCCTAATTATGCCTTTTCATTTTGGCAGACAGATCTTTAATATGGAGAAAAAAGACATTCGCCTGCTGTTTTGAAGTAGTCCCTTGCCTTCAAATTCTTTCTGTCCTTTTTCTGTTCCTCTCTCCTCTGCCTTTCTCATTCTCTGCCCAACTCCCCTCTTGTCCGTTTTTCTTCTCTAGGACACAGCTCTCTTGACCGCATTAGTTCACAGAGTACTAAGACCTGATCTGAGAACTTAGGCTGAACTCCCTGAACTGCCCGGGAAGAGTCTGATGTTACGGAAACCTAAAAACCCAAATCCTCTCTAGCATGCAGCATGGTGGAGAGCCGGACGTCACGGCTCCTGGTTGCTCAGTACATCCTCTTCTTAAAGCCACAGCTTGCAGAAGGGAGAAGAGAGCTCCAGTCCTTACTGGCTGCACTGCCAAGCTTAGGAATGTCTAACCGGAGAAAGAATGGTTATTCTTTCCTTAAAGGTCTCTATGGGCTGAGCCCCACAGTTTTTCTCAGTATCCTTTTCCAGTTCTTTATCATTCTAATGGCCAGAAAGTCTTTCTGATTTGGAGGATGCTGAGTATATCCTCTGGTAGCATTTTCTTCGCTACTCCTAAGGCATCTCTCAGAGAGAAGTGGTCTACTGGCTGCCTGGTTGGCTCAGGGGGGCTCTGCCTGAACAGAGCAACCTTCAGGCAGAAAATCTAGCAAGAAGCAGAGGAAAAGTGGCGGCGCCCAGCTGAGCTAACGGCCGGACCTACAGCAGGTATCTCTAGTTGACTTTGCACTGTTAAACATTAAAAGGAAAAAAAATCCCAATAAAATGCCAGAGGAGTAATAAGAACATGCTTGAACTAAAGAGCTGAACAGATTTAATAAGAATTCCAAAAAAAAGCTAAGTTCCAGATCATTATGAAATTTGAAGCTTTTGTACTTGGAGTTCTTGTTAGTTTTTATAAAGAGTATATAAATTATATGGGAAAATTGTTAATTTTTTACACTTTAAAATAAATGCTGGTTGTCTCCATGTGTAACTATTAAACAGATCCAATGGTGAGATTCAGTGAATTTTTTGTGCTGAAAGACGGTCTTCCCCCTCTGACTCACAGTTTATAAATGCATCTAAACAACTGCTTTGCAGTCATCATTTGAAAGTCTGAAATTTTACACTAAAAAACGTCCTTGATGCAATAAAAAAGGAAAATAACAACAACCTTCCCCCAACCCTTTCCTGCCCCATCACTACCACAGACACACACACTGGAACTACCTGCTATAGAAATAACACACAATCGGATGATGGTTCTACGTGATTGGATTCAGTGCCCCTTCCCAAGAGATTGTTAAAGGGTTATTGGCAATTTTGCTTGACACTGCCAGATGATTCTGGTCTTGCATATATTCAAAAGTTGATCAAATATATGGTAACTCTCATAAGTGTGTCCCAGAATTATCATTTCATTTCTTGCAGGAATGCCAATGCCAACAACAGCTGTTTCTTATCTCAGCGTACCAGTGGAAGCTTGTCATCCTTCACAAAGCTAGCCTACGTGACAGACACACACATCTCTTACGTCTGGTGTGTCCATTTTTAGTAGCCCAGCCAAAGCAGATTTATTGGCAAATAGTTTTTATATGACACTTTGGTATCTCCTTATACAGATGCTTGTATAACCGCTGTATAGAACTGTATAACTATAATTCCAATGCAGCTATGTGACTCAGATTCTCAAGTGTAAAAATCATCCATTATCCTAGGGCAGCAGCACCGTGGGGTATTGTCTACTGAATTTAAATAGCAAACTACACATGAGTTTATTTATTCCAAAACCAACCTCTGATTTTCCCCTTGCGTTACAGATGCAGTATGTTATTAAGAGCAAGCAAGGGTAGCAGTTCTATCTTTGAATGCTTTTCCTCCCTCGAGGTGACAGGATTCAATATTGTGCCCAAGGTGTTTTTGAAAATCACAAACACAGGCCCCACTGTCTAGGGAAAGTTATTATTTCAACCATTTTCTAATGCGTGAAGAACAGAATGGGTCAAGTGATGCACCCCGGTGTTAAGCTATATTTCAATCGACACAGGGGTCTAACCAGAAAATTAAAAACAATGCTAATGTTATTTAAACTGTGCCAAAAGAGTGCTCCCTGGAATTCAGACACTCATACATTCATTAATCTTTCTACTTTTCTTATATTTGGTGGATTTGGAGTTTAATAACATAGTTGGGTCAAAAGAAAGTGGGGGCAGTTTATGAAAGTAAATAAAATACAGCATTCATTGGGGACAAAATGGAAACCTCATTTATGGCTTTACGAAAAAGGCATTAGGGAGGGTTGACCAGCCTCGGGCACTCAGAAGTATGCAAATTCCAGTAATGGTTTTATGGACAGTCTATCAAGATCTACTCTGGAGCAATGTTACTTGACCTTTTCCCCAATGTACCTTTGCAGACATTTTTTTCTGTAACCACCCTGTGCCTATGAAATTTTAATGCCACAGATACACTGTATAGATGTCTCTTTATGTATTGTATGTGTCTGTGCTTTACCTAAAGAGAGTAAGATTTTTGCACCCCCCCAGGAATCAATTTTTGCCTCCTTGGAGGCAATATCACTCCCACTGAGTATGCTTGATTTAGAGGAAGCAATGAGGGGTCGGGGAGGAAAACGTCTTTTGTGCCTGAAACATGACCTTGACTAGCTCATTTGATACTCATAATGATCTGTGAGGTAGGTATTATTATTTCTTTTTTTATTTTCCAGATGACAAAACAGTTAAGATGACATGAAATGGCATGTCTAAGGTCCTGAGTCAGTAAGTATTAGATCCTAATTTTGGTTTATTACTCAAAGTGAAGTCAGATGATTCAGGAGATGGAGAAAACAAACATGCCACATGTCTACTCCATACCATGCACTGTATGTTCCTTAATGTAACCCTCCCACCCTATGCAGTCACACTGTTTCATTGTTACACATAAAGAAACTGATGCTCAAAAATGGTCAGTAAACTAACCCGGCTAGTAGAGTCATGCAGCCAGTAAGGAGCACACCCAGGATTGCCACCAGGTCTCCTCTTCTTTCAAGACAGAATTCCTAACTGTTGGGTACAGCAATGTTCCCTAGGCCTATGAATTTCAGTTGAAGATATTCAGGTGAGACTTCTGGGAAAGTTCTTTAAAAGTGGTTGACTAAACTGAAGAGCAGCTTTTGCCCTTTTCCCACCCTCCTTCTTCCTGCCTTGGAACGTGGATGTAATGATGGCCAGAGACGTGGTAACCAGGAGAACAGAAGCCGTCTTGGTTGCAATTCCCCAGAAGCAGACAGAGACAAGGATGTGAGTGTAAGTAGCTGGAGCATTGATTTCAGGAAGTACTGGTAGAAGAACCGGAAGTGAGACAGGGAAGGGAGGAAAGCTGATAAAGGTTGCATTACTGCTTTGGGTCACCTGGGGCCCAGTGCAGCTAGGGCTTCAATGTAGGACACACTTAAGAGTTGTCCCCCAGACCCCCTAGGGGCAAGGGAATGAGGGTATTTATCTACTATTGCTTGAGGGCTATTCCTGGGATATAGGGGGTCATGAACCCCCCAGTACTTCTGGCCACTTGTGCTGATGAGCCGGCTCCCACGACCAGAGAAGGCCTTAAAGACAGAGTCCCAGTATGAGTAGTTGGAAGCCTAGGTTTGCTATGCCTAGGCATGATGACTACCAGAAGGGACATGGCAGCACCCTGACAATTTATGCTACAGGAGCTATGCACTAAGAATGGCTGAGAAGATACGACAAATCTGCATTCCTAATGAATCTGTAGTTACCATCCCAGTTTATCCCAGATTTGTATGTGAGAAACTTAAAAACCTTTACTTTGTGTAAGACATTGTTATTTGTGTTTTCTCTGACATTCTGCCAAACCTGCTTCTAACTGAACCACTCTCGCCCATCCAAACCATCTGTGATTGCTCATATCATTCCTGGCTTACATTATAAACTGCTGAACAGTGGTCCATTAATGGATGCACCATGATTTACTGAGGAAATACCTTCTTTGGGAATATTTAGGTTGTTTCCAGGTTTTCACTAGTATAAGTAAGGCTGCAATGAACATCTTTGTAGATAAATCTTTGAATCTATTTTTTGTTAATTTTCTTAAGCAAAATGCCTAGAAGTATATTTACTTGATAAAGGATAGGAATATTTTAAAGGCATTTTATACAAATTACATTCCTGCCAACAGGAATCTTTTTTACTGATCCAGGTGGAAAGAGAAACTCCATTTTCCTCAGGTCAGTGGCATCTGGTTGGTATAATTCTCAAGGCACATTTAGATGTACTGCATGATACAGCGGATTATCTGAGAACACGCCTTTGACATCCTGTCTTCCCATGATAGATTGTAAAATTTTTGAGTTCAGAAAGGCACTCAGAATAATGGCTTTTGATCTCACATCATAACCCAGAGTCTTGAGGGGTATCTGAATCAATAAGGGTGCCCAGAATACAGATTCAGAAGAACTGGATTTGAGTCCTGACTCCATCACCATAGCATGATCTTAAGCAAGTTTTGTTTTCTTCCTGAGCCTTATTTTTCTTATATGTAAAGTGAGAATAATATCTCCCTTACTGAAATGTTACCAGGATAAAATGAGAAAATGAGTATGAAATTGCTTTGTAAAATATTAGCCACCATACAAATAATGTTTATAACCACATACTTATGGGATGTTGCCTGAATGATGGTAATCCTGGAATCAATCTCTCTGCCTCATCTGGGCAGCATTTGTCTTTAACCTTTGGATCCACTCCTAACTCCTATTAACATGCCATATATAGTATACAATGTAGCAGAGAGAAATGCCTTTGAACGTCATCTAACTGCCTGTATTTTTTTCTACATCTCTGTCTGCCTAGACCAATGGTATTGGCCCAACAGAACCTTCATTCTTAGGTAGACCATTATTCATCAACATGAATGATGAACAGACTAGTTCATATATGATACAATGGGAAATAGAGGGCCAAAGACTGTTTTATAATCAGAGGGTTATACTGATGGAAAGATAAGAAGATTATTTTTGTGGTACTATATACTGTGTATTACTGGTAGGAGAGCAGAGTTTGAGAGGTAGTGCATAAGGGAATTTGGTGTCCAGTGAAAGTAAGAAATCACAGATGACTCCATACTTCTAAGACTTAGTCACCAGGCAACTGGGAGTTCTATTGGCAGGAAAAAAATACATATTTAGGTTAAAATATTTGCAAGGTTGGTCTTTCCACTGAAACTCAAGTTAAAGGACAGGACTGTTAAGTACCATATGACAGCTGAAGGCATAGAAATGGCTGGACTCTTTAAGGAAAGAAGGCTGTTAAAAAGAGAATTGTACCCTGGAGAATTGTTCCCTGGTGGTGGCAATAGAAAAGCCACCAGAGAAAGACAGTACAGAAACTAGAATGAAGTAGGGTGAAATACAAGAAGGACAGCCAGATGGTGAGGTATGATCTCCAGTGGCTTCCAACGGACTAAAAGTATAGAAGAGAAATACATACTGGTCACAAGATCACTGGTGATCTTAACAGGGCAATTTTCTAAGAGTGGTGAAGACTGAACCAGATCATAGAAGTGGAAGGAGGAGGTAGATGGAGGTGAAGCAGCAGAATTAGATCCATGCTAAACATTTGAGAAGTTGGGTATGAAGGAGGAGAACGTAAATGCAGAGGCGAACACCTGAGGGTTACTCATGCCTCTCTCTCATTCTGTAAACCAGACCACTTGATTCATTTACTTATGAAATTTGTTTAGGGTCTTCTTTATAATAATAAATGACGTGAAAAACTTATTCTACCTTTTTCACTTCCTGTGGTCATAATCAAGATTATAATACAGTGTTTCAGTTTTCATGTAGTTATTAATGCCGAATGTCTAAGTATGTATACATTAATTTTCCCCACTGCAATTGTTTTCTATATGATTTCTATTTTCTATTTTCTTTTGATGTGATGCATATAGCTCCTATAGCAAGAGGAAGTTTTCTATCACTTAACTGAAAGGCCAAGTTAAATTTAACACTTTTCAAAACGTTAAATTAAAATAAGAATAGTCCTTTGTATGTCTATACCATATATCAAAAGTAAAGATTCAATGAAAACTTTAAGATCACTTACAAAACTTTCAAAGATGGGCAGATTTTCCATAAAGATTTCAACAGCAGAGACAGATGGGCTACATTCCAGAGGGGAAGGTCACAAGAGTGATGAATGAGACCTCTGATGTCTGCCATAGCTGTGAAAATCTTTATGGCTAACTAAAATTCCTCACGAATAACAACGTGTAAATATTATATGAGCTGTCAGACAGATAACACTGAGCTCTGAGGCCATCGTGCATGGTGAGCAGAATACCACACCGTGGGATTTGTCAGTAGATTGCCAAGTCATTTGGAGTATCAGGCTTACATTTGATCTGGGAAGTCGAGAGTTCACACTAAGCTACTTGGCAAGGTGACTGAGCTGTGGAGATAAACACTATATCTAATATCCAATGCTGCTGGCTGCACAGTCCCACGAAGTCTAATAACCAGTATTTGGTGGCACTGCTTGAAAGAAAAGCTCCTGCAAACCGACTTGTACAAAACTCGAAGAACCTCACTATGATTATTAGGACAGTAAGAAAGAAATCAAGTCTCATAAGGACACATACAGGAGGACAGGTGTCTATATAAATAGAGCCGTGACTGACTCACGGAATTTCTGAATGATTTCCAACAGAAGTGGCTCACTGTATTACCATCGTATTACCATCGAGCTTTCCTCCAGGTAAAAGTGTCTTTAGGCCATCTGGGTTAGCCAGGTTACTAACAAGTCAGTGCAATATTGCCAGGTGCCTTTAGTGTCTCTCCAGATGTGCTTTTAAAAGACGGCAGGCAGTCGACACCATTAGCTGAATGTTCTCCGTGTGAATGATATTGTACTGGGCACCAGGGAAATTTCAAGGAAAGTAAAATTTGAAACCTGAGCCAGTAGGGATTAACTCAGATATTAAAAACCAAATGACTATAGATAGGATGTACCTCCATTTAGAAAGCAAGGTAAGAGTGAGAAAGAGCTAAGAATATGAGAGTAATTAAAGCAGCAGGAAAGTGGGAGATACTCTGTTTTGGTCTCACTTCTTTATTTTACTGTAAAAGAACTAAACATCTGTATCTTAGTCATAGCCGCATGGTCAGCAGAGTGTGCTTCCCAGCCCCCTGACCTTGGGGTTGACCATGTGACTTTCTTTGGCCAGTGGGGCTTCAGCAGACAGGATATGACCAG
Source organism: Camelus dromedarius (assembly GCF_036321535.1). NCBI lineage: Eukaryota > Metazoa > Chordata > Mammalia > Artiodactyla > Camelidae > Camelus > Camelus dromedarius. The sequence goes on along the minus strand of NC_087472.1, from coordinate 90,671,260 downwards.
AAGCTTGTCCTCTTATGCTCTGGTGATCTGCCAGGTGGCCTCTGATCCTTCAGCCTGGGTCTCAAAAAACCCAACACATTTAGAGACAATCTGAACTGATCGAGCAGCCAATCTGCAGATCAAACCGAGCCAACCTGTGCCTGAAGCAGAGCTCCCCAGTCAAATGTGATCCAGGTCACAAGAGACCCGAAGTGTGACGATAGGAGGCAGAGGGATAGGAGGGGGTGGGGAGAGAGAGAGAGAAGAAAGAACATCAAAGAGATTGGAGAATAGAAAAATATTCACAAGCCAAGTCTCCCCCATTTGTTACTAGCCACTTCCTCTATGATCATCCAACGATTAATGGGGATTTTCCCCTTTAGTCTATGCAGTTGACACTTGCCACTCACTAGTCCCTGGAACCCCTTCTCTAAAGCTGATAATCCATAGTGATTACAAGTGTGAAGTTACATATGTTATTAAACTTGTCCAGTCTCAATTTTCTCTTCTGTGAAATGAGACAATAATAGTCCTTATTGTACAGGATTGTTTTGCCGATTAAACAGGTTAATCCATGTGAGATGCTTCCTCAGTGTTGAGAGCAAAAAGTGCTAAATATTTTTTGTCTCCTTACTCCTAACCCTTATTGTTATTATCATCATAATTAATATAGCAAGTTATCAGGATATTTCTTCCATTAACGAACTCCAGTGTGAGGAATCCCAGGGTAAAGGAGAGACTATGGTTCTAGAGCTACCACCAAAGCATGGGCCTAGGAAACAACTCCAGTAAATCAGCCCTCTTCCCAGCCATTTTCTAACTCTTCAAAAACCTTTATGCAGCTCTCAGAGTAGTAAAACTTGAAAGTAGACAAATCTCCCTTTTGGCATTCTGATGCTGGTGTCAACTACAAAAGTCCACTGTGTTTTATCACTCCATATTAGTATTGCTTAGGAACTCAAAACAAACAGCTAAGTATTTTTAGAAAGAAAGAAAACAGACATTTTCATTTTCATTTCTAGTTTTAGCTCTGGGTTTTAAATTCAATTTCACATTATCAAATTCAACTATCTTCTTTTTTTCTATTGAAATTGGTGCGGCTGGTTCATGTTAGAAGAGTGCTCTGCCCTGTCCTGTCTAAGACATGAGCCTTGGTGTCCTTTATTTTGCCCTAAGAGAGCAAGGGTTCTAGTGAGCTGCTGTGTGGGGCTCCAGGACCAACCAAGAATTTGGCTTCAGAACTTTCCCTCTTCTCCTGACACCTCTAATAGACGCATCTGCTCCAGATCACCTAGGCCAAGTCTTCTGAATTAGTCTCTTTCCCTTGATAGCTGACTTAGGTCAAGTTCTACAACATGAACTCTCACTTTCTTACCTTTGGAGACTAAATCCCTCTGCCCTTAACTCACATCATAAATGAGCTCATGCCATTCAACTCCTCTTCTAATTTTTTTCCCAGACATTTCCTGCTTAGATTTTCTCTTTCAAGTCAAATTGCCCCCATGTTGACTAATCCTTCAATTATTCTCTCTCTTGTCTGCCTATTTCTAGCTCATTAAAACATTAGCACTCTCTAAAACCTATATTTATATTCATTATACATACATAAGAAATCCCTCTTCTGGACAAAAGGGCTATAAGGAGGGTACATAGAAAATTGGAAAGGGGAATATTCATCATATCAGATTGGCTAAGTAGAAGGGAGAACCTGATTGTCATCACTGAATACATCTTGTGAGTCTTGCTAAGAGAAATTAAGGGCCAGGTAATCAGAAGCATTCTCTGCTAGACTCCTGTCAGATGAAATAGTCTCTAGCTTGGATTTGAATGCGGCCTCAGGGACAATGTGCAGGAATACTAGTCTCTATAGAACATCTCATTTGACTCACTGTAGAATTAATTCCTCCTTCACTCCACTCCTCTAACACCCACTATTTACCACAACTATAGAAGGTCACGATTTTTAAAATAGGACTATCTCTTCTCATGGGTCCAACTCAGATAGTTAAGAATTTGAGTGTTTCAAGGCCAAGATTCTGACTTTCTCATCTTCCTGTTTCAAGTGCCTAGTGTTAGTAAATCTATGAATGAATGAATGAATGGATGCTATAGGCAGAGTAAGTCACACCATGTCACTTCCTCGCTCAGAACTCTCTTAAGTCTTCCCTTCTTACTAGGAACAGATTCCACAGGCTTTCAACTGCAGTAGACAAGACTCCACCTGGTCTGGCAATTAGTTGTTCAGTGATCTCCTGTTATTCATCATCTCGCTTAGTCAGCTTCAGTCATACCAGCCTCCTTATTGTTCCCCAACCTCCTTAAGCATGCTCCAATCTTGGGGTCGTTGCATTTATTGTTTCCTCCACCTGGGACCCTCTGACCTTCATATCTGCCTGGCTTGCCTCCTCACTTCTCTTTCAAATGTCACCACCCTAACCACCTCATTCAAAGAGTCCCTTCCCCCTATTACCTCCATCCCCTTTAGTCTGCTTTATTCCTCTTTATCAAACTTACAATGATCTGATTGCCTTCTCCTATTAAAATTCAAGCTCCATGAGAAAGAAATTCTCTTCTATTTATTACTGTTTCTCCAGTACCTAGAACAGAGTTTGACCAATACTGGTCATTGAATAGGTATTTTTGAGTGACAGAATGAATCAACTCATACTTGGCTGAAAATGGAGTGAAGCTCACAACTTTTTTAGGACTTTAGGCTAGGCACTAGACTAAGTTCTTCCCTACTAGAACTTAGAGTGGGAATAATTTTATAGTGTGAAGTTACTCATTCAATCAAGGTCTATCCTGTGTCTACCTGCAAGGTGTTAGATGCATGAAATTGAGAAAAAAAAAGAGCCAGTGCATGCCCTTTACCCTTATGGTGCTCACACTCCAACCCATTTCTTTTTACGACCTATTTTATTGAGTATCCTTCATTCTAACTCTTGTCTGTCATTGGTATGTATGCTGCTGAGCTTTAGGTGTAAGGCAAGAGGCTGACGTAATTTTATGTTGTCCCAAAAGTCCTTACCCATTAATGGAGATCATGAGGTCAGACACCTTAAATAATGATCATCACTACACACACTGGACAAAGTCATCAACCTCATTATGAAAGCAAGAGTAAATCAAATTATCCAGTGACTAGAATGAACCTATTACAATGCCTTTTTCTCAGATGCTTCTAGATGTCTGTGAGTTACACTACCCCCTCACCGACTGCATTCCCCAGGAAGCAGACTGTAAGGTAAAGGTGAGAGATCAGGATGTAAGCTGTGGCTTTGCAACCGACACCTATGAAAGGCGGAAGAAAGGAAGCAGGAATGGCAACCTGGAGAAGTCAAGCTAGGATGCAGGCCCAGTGACGGTCTCATTCAGCCCTCAGGAGCTCTTGAGCTAGAATGATAGCGTTCTCCTGAGTGAGGCCAAAATCACCACATCTTTAAACTCTTGCATTAATCAGGAGCTGCCCATGGAAGGGGCATGACCTTCGGTGAGGCAGCTGAGGCAGCTCCTGAAGGGACAGATAGCTGAGCATTATCTTCTGAGGCTCCTCCTCCTCACTGAGGGGACCTAGGAGCACAGAAAAGTAGTTTCCAATTATTCCTCAGATGCAGGTCAGTCTACTTTGTGCTCATGTGACCCCACTGCTATGACCACAGACTGTCCAGGAGTTGGTATACAGGAGTGGCCCTCAACCAGGGGCAATTTTGCCCTCCAGGAGACTTGTGACAACATCTGGAGACATTTTCGGTTGTCACAACTGAGGGAGTGGGGTGCTACTGGCATGCAGTGGGTAGAGGCCAGGAATGTTGCTCAACATCCCATAATGCACAGGATAGTCCCCACAACACAGAACTGTCTGGCTTAAAGTGTTGACAGTGCCCAGGTCAAGAAAGCCTGGTTACAGTCTAGCCTAAGGCCTATAAGGTAGCCTTCATTTTAAATAAACAGTAAATAACTGAACCAATCAGATGGTCTCTTAGAGAGTTTGACTGTAATACATAGAGAGAAATTTAGATGGGAAGTTAGAAACAGTCAGAAAGCTAAAGAAGAGGACAGAAGTCAGCAGGCAGTAGAAGCTCTGAGTAAGAAGAAGGCGAAGGGAGGAGAGAAGCTACGTACTGTGACAGTTTGAAGTCTACCGCCGCAAAGGCAAACATGGAGACAGGCAAATACATGCTTCATGGTGACTGTTGTTCCCCGTCCTTCTTTAGGTTCCCATGTAGCCTTAAAGTGCTCCTCATCACCTAAGCCCATCCCTGTTCCTTACCGCCTTAAGGACACACAGCACAGTCCAAAGCACACCTGCAGTAGACTGAAGTCAAGATGATTGTTACTGCTGATATCTGAAAGTATATTCAGAAGTTCAAAAGAGTGGTTTTTAAACCAGGAATTGTTTACAGAAGTCTACAGAAACACCAAAATGCCTTTTGTTTTCACCTCAAAGTTCTCATCAAAAAGTATTTTGTAATCCCACACTGGTTGTGTTCTGAAAATGGAAAACATCCAAATGGAAAAACGGAAGTAATGATTTTTGCCCACAGGGATGTGATTCCACCATTTCTGTTGGGCAAAGCTTTGTATTTTGGAACAGATGACAAAATGCTACCCTAGGCCAAACGCACAAATGCCTTCATTTTCTGGGGAGTGTAAAAACATACCTTTCAGAGCCAGCACTCAACTAAAATAGTGTCCATGTGTCATGCAACTGATTCAGAGCTCTGATCCTGGTTTCCCAGTCCTAGGTACTCATGTGGCCCAGAGGAGACTATCATGATGAGGAAGATGAAAAAAGAAACAGGTATTTGCCTCATCTCTGCCATCCCACCAAACTAATTTCCAAGCAGGAACATGATGAAGGAGAGGTGGTTAGTTAGTGGTTAGATCAAGGTATGCATCACCATTTAGCCTGAAAGCCAGAACATGCACAGGCTATCATAATAGCTTCATACACTCTAGAAGAGGTTAATGCTGTCGGTGTTGCACTCAGATCCCTTCTTCTGGCAGGTGTACCCAACCCCAGCTGCTGTGAGCATTGGCTGGTGTGGGCGCATTGTACTCATCTTCAGAGAACTTCCCTCAGTGAAATGGAAACTGCCTTGCTGACCACCATTCCCTAGAAATCCACACCCAATGGCTGACTGACGTGGGGAAGCAAAAGCTCAGCTCCCGTGCCTCGATATGGGGCCAACTCCATGGACCAATTTGTGCTCCAGAGTTCCTGGTGTGATTAGGCTGAAGTTAGTCTCCATCTTCTTGCTTAGTTTGACTCCCTGACCAGTCTTCCCCCGACTTTATTCTGCTTCCCTCCCTCCCCTTCACCTGAGAGCTGCTCTCTGGACAACTTAACTTGTACTAGAATCCTCGTGTAAGGCTCTATGTCCTTGGAACTTTACCTAAGCCTAGGATGTGCAGCCATCCTTGTATGTTTAGGACTGAGGAGGTTTCCTGGGACATGGCAATTTAAGTGCTAAAACCAAGAACATTCTGGACAAACCAGGACAAGTGGGCAACCTACATAAGACAGATAGATATTTGGGTCCTGAGCTTTGTCTCCAGGAACTTGGCTTGGGGGATCTTAATAACATAAATAAATTTGGTGGTGTTCTGGTAAACCAGCTAGGTCAAAAAGAAAAAAAAAATCTTGATTTGCAGTATTTCCCCATTTTTGTGGGGGTAAGATATTCTCACTATGGCTGATTTCAAGCTACCAAAGTTCAGTTTAACAACCAGCCCACAATTTCTGGTATATGTAACAATTGGCTCTCCTGAGCTAGTATAAACCAGTTCCAGCACACATAATCCCCCAGCAGAAACTGAAAACTTACCTAAGCTTCCTCATATGTTCAAATAAACGGATATGTAGAGCCAATGAGGCAACATTCTGTTATTAAGGCAAATAAATTTAAGGTCTAAATTGGAGAATACAAATCTGAGCTCAAGGAGAAAGGGCCATAGAAATAGGTTCTGAGAAGTGAGTGTAATTATCGTCAGTGTGACTGTTTTTCGCAGGCATCTGCAAACTTACGGAGGGGTTACCAGGATCACTGATAGGTTAGACGGTGTTCGTCCCAAATTCCCAACACTCGGGACGGCACGTGACTGCTGAAGGAATTGGCTCAAATTATTTTGCCCTGAGATTTTACCTGATGGCTTTAGGCTGAAAATCATCTCACATTGTACCTGCAAGCCTCTTCCTGAATTTTATCATGATGGCTTCTTTAAGCCGATCTCAGCTTTACATTACTGGCCCACTCGTATTTCAAATTCATCCATCCCCTGAGGACAATGGTAGCAAGAACTGCAGCACTGCTAGGTGAGATGTCAGCAATTATTAAACGTGCTTCAAGTTCTTCCCCCCTATCTTTTTTGTTAAGTGTGTGAGTGGGTGGTGGTGAGGGTGAGGTTTGGGCAACACTCAAGATGGAAATCAACTTTTTAGCCTTATGTAGCAAGGAGAAACTGTAAACGCTTGGGTTGGTTTAACAAGAGAAAAATAGTTAACCAGGGATTTGATTAAGGCAGTTAAGATTATAAAGCCTGCAGGAAATAACTGATCAGTTCTTTCTTTTTACAGTGTCTCATAATCTGAGAACAAGAAAATCACTCAGTGAAACCCACAGCTTTTAAATTCGGGACAAACAGTAAAAAGGAAATCTGTCTTACAGAGTTCCACAGCCATCAACAGAGTTTAATACTGCAAGAGGTCACTGGGTTAAGAAGCAGAGAATAAAAGCAGAGAATAAAAATTTTTGCCTTTACTGTTTTTTCACTCATCATAAAAGAAATACATGCTTATTAGTAAAAAATCTGTAAAAGTAAAGAGAAAGCAAAACACAATAGCTGCATTTTGATGTATTTGATTTTCAGTCTTTTCTTTATGTGGACCTTTCTGCTGTTTATATTTGATTTTCTAATATAGTTGTGATCATGCTGTAATTTCGAAGACAGCTTTTCCCCTTAAAATATTACATGGCACAGTAGACATTCAGAAAAAGGACTATGTACGGTTATGAACGCTATTATTCTTTGCTGAGAGGCAACATAAAAGGTCATGTTATTTATTGAGTGTCTACTATGGGGTAGTCACTATGCTAAATCTCATGCCACTGTGTGTGTGTTAACAATGGGAGGAGGAAATTTACCTCTCTGCTTTTGGGTATAAGAGAATTTATTCTGTATACGATTTTATTGAACATTTACCAAGTACAGATACTACGTTAGGTAACGGAGAATATAACTGTCAACAAGACTAAAACCATCTGGTCCTGACAGAGATTAGGATCTGCTCATTGATTATTCACCTACTCGTTAGTTACACAAGTAACTGTTGAGCTCTTATAATATGCAAAACACTGCACGTTCAGGTGAGATCCATGAAAAACGTTTTCAGAAAGGAGAGACTACTTACATTGAGAATTAAATGCAAGAGAATGAATGCTACTTCTACGTGTAGCTTGACTCTAACAGGTAGATACTAAATTATACCATTGAGTTGATAGAAATGATACCAACGGTAATAACAAACACTTGTATAGCACTTACTATGTAGGCACTGCTCTAAGGGTTTTACGTAAAGTAATGATTTGATCTTCATTATAACACTATGAGATAGTATTACCATATTTCATTGAATTCAAAACCCCATTGGATATAAGGTATATTCTGATTTCAGAGCAGTTAAAACATGGGGGGTATGTCTTAAATTTGATGAAATATGTTATTATTATCCCCATTTACAGATGAGGAATAAACAGATTAAGTATCTGAGCCAGAATTTGAACCTGATTGATCTAGTTCCAGAGCCTGCACTCTTAACCAATATCCTACCCCACTGGTGAGATGACACCTGGCCCCGGAGCACTATACGCATCTGTGTGATCTTGATTATGTCATATGGTCTCTCTGCCCCTATTTCGTCATCTCTAAAGTAAGGGCAGGGCTAGGGTAGTTGAGTACCCTCAACCTTTCTGGACTGCCACCCACAGAAAGAATACATTTTACACTGTGATGTAGTATAAGTATATATACACACACAACCCCCTAACTGAAACCAAAGTGTCAAAGTGATACTTAACCCTGCTTGTGCAATGTACTCTGATATTTTCTAATCTGTTCCATTTCATTCCATTAAAAAATTGCTGGTTGCATGTCATTAAACTGATTTCAGGATTCACTAATGAGGACTCTGAAAACAACTCATAGATATTCTCTAAGCTTCTCTCCAGTTAGGAAATTCCACAGCATAAGGGGATTCGTGGGGTAGGGTACGGGCTGGAAACCTCAGGAAAGAGCTGACCCTTTTGCCTCATAAATACTCATTTTCTTTTTAATTGGATCATGGTTTTACTACCTTCAGCAGAAAGTTCTCATTATTAAACTCTTTCGCAAATATCACTTTAGGGCAAAGATTCCTATACTATTTTCCATGGCATGTTTGGTGAGAAATTAATTGGTGTCCCTGAAAAAGACTTCCATAGTCCCATAAGTAGGACATAAGAGTCACTGACTCGATCCCCCTCTTAGAGTTTCAATGTCTATTAAAAGCTACAAGAATTCCAACAGGAAAGAAACTTGCTTATTTTTATAACCTAGTATTTTTCAAATCTTATTGACCTCAGAACTATTTTTTCAATAGAGAGTTATTAACATCATACAGAACATTACTGTTCTGAGGAATGTGGCTTGGAAAATGACCCTTTAGGTAATTCTAGAACTTGCAAAATATTAAGACAAATGTAAGTTCTTTCTACTGTTACAGAGAGATTTCTACCTTTGCCCAAATATATAGTTATCCTTGGTGAGAAAAGTAAAATTTAGAACAGAAGCCCAGAGAAGTGAGAAAATAGCCAGAAAAAAAGACCTTAAATTTGTTGTTTTTTTTTTAAAGTCCTTAAATTCTTGAAAATAACAAAAGATGGACAAGTTTCAGACTACTAATCTAGCGAATACTATAGTACAGTATTCATCATTGACAGGAATATATTTTAAACATACATAAAATTTTAAGGATAAATAAATTTTTAAATCACACTATTAGAATGTCTCCTTTTTCTTGGTTTAAGTCACAGAAGTCAATCAGAAGTAGTAGAATATTAAAGCTAGTATTAAAGCAAGCTAGTGTCTATTGATGGATAGAGGTCATATTTTACAATGTTTTTCTCTCCTCCTTTTCTCTCAGATCTAAGATAAAAGAAATAACTTCTTTAACAAGTAGAGATTGGGCCACCAAGAAGAAACAGTGAATACTTTTCTTTAGTAAAAGGCTTCCTCTCTCTACTGATAAAATAACAAAGACAGCTGGTAATGTAATTTTCAAAGGGGAGTGTGTGTGTGTGTGTGTGTGTGTGTGTGTGTGTGTGTGTGTGTTTGTGGGAGAGAGAGAGAGAGAGAGAGGATAAAATGAAGAGACAGACAGAGACAGCGAGCACGTTTAGGGGGTGCAGTTAGTGGCTCATCCTTATTTTTCTTTTATTTGTAATTTCTAAGCTTCAGAAATCACTCTGCTATTATTCCTAGTAACCTGGAAGCAAATTACTAGACATCTAACAATTCAGATTCACTTAATATGACCTTAATGGTATTTTTTTCAAATATATTTTGATTTGTTTGGAGGAAAAGCTCTTTTTCTTTTGAAGAGCACAATTTAACAGCACATAGGACTTCAGAGATGCCCTGCCTACAGTATGGTTTTGATGGTGCATCCAGTTTTTGGTGCAACTTTCCAGAGATCCGTTTTGGCAATACATATCAAAAGCCTTATGAATGTAAACATCCTTTAACACAGTAGTTCCATTTTTTAGGGATTTATCTGGTAGAAAGAGTTTGAGATGTCTATACAGGTGTACAAAGGATGTTAGATATGATACACACATAACTAAAGAAAAGTTATATAAAATAGTGAAAATTCTGAAATAACCTTAATATTGAGTGATTTAGAATTGTCTTAGTAAATCCAGTCCAATCACAGAAGGGAATACTACCCTGCCGTTTAAAAAATTACTCTGCAGAGGAATAAAGACATGAAAGTATTTTTATTACAGTTCTAAGGGAAAAAAGCAGGTCATAAAACTGTAATATATTTTTATCCCTGTTTGGTTTAAAAAAAGGAGAGAATCTGAATTCACACACACACACACAATCCTCTGCAAGAAAGTGTGTAAACCACATTTTTTAGTCGTGGTTATCTCTGAGTGGTGGGATTACGGATAATTTTTCTTTTCCTATTTGTACTCTGTGCTTTCCAAAACTTCCTTGAGGGGCATATATTACCTTTGTAATTTAAAAAAGGATAACACAAAGAAATAATCTTTATTCAGTCCTTAGTCTCACTGCCCTACTTCTCAAATATCCCTTAAACCAAATTGGTTTTCTTTTTGACATCTGTAAGCAAAGTTTGTAAAGCATATATTGATGTTCCACATGAGTATTTAAGAAATTGGCGAATTCCACCGGAGTAGTTAAGAAACTGGCAACTTCCAGGGCTGGCTCCATTTAAGCAGGTGAATTAGTGTCCTTATGAGCGTCTGTGTCTACAGGCCTGACCTTCTTGGAAGTGAGCACCAGTGTGAAAGGTGTGGGGTGCCCCTCCTGGGCCCTCAAAGTTCTTCCCTCACAGCTCAGAGATTACGGCTGACGTTCTACCTCTAGAGAGCCATTCTTCAGGCTTATGGCTTTTCACCCTATTAAAATGCAAATAACCCAGGAGAAGTACACAGTAAACTTTACCTGTCACCTGGGTTAAATGAGTATAACATACCATTTTTGGAGAATAGGTTTTAATGGGGAAGACACAGGCATTTGGGTGGGGCAGGCAGAGAGACTAAAGAATGAATGCATATACGTGGTGTCTGAGGAGTCATTAATATTTGTAATAGTAATATTTTTATTTATGGTTTGTGAGTCACTTACAAGTATGTTATCGCCGTTAATCTCAATTAAATTGAATAGGATGGCTGCCACTAAGGAGATTTAAGCAGACCAGAAATTGGGAAAAATATAGAAGCCAAAATCTGCAGGGTTTATAATTGTTCTACAGACATTCCAAAAAGCCACAATGCCGCTCAATTATGTATATTGCTTTAACTTCCCCCGTTTTTCTTGGCACCTCCTAAGCATGTGTGACACTGTCCAAATAATGACTGCATGTGGATAATAAGGTTAGGCCCAGTCAAGAAAATAAGACAACTTCTTACTTAGTACATTATCAATGTATAACAAAAAACACAGGACCACCACCTTCTAGGAATTTTTGCTCTAAAAGACAATGGCCAACTGGAGGTACCCATGAAAGTATCAATTCAAATACTTTAAAATGTCTGTGAGCATGGATCTTTTTATTAACCTATGGAAAACAGGAAAGAAAGAAAAGGACTAGAAAATAAAAGAAGGCAGAAGAATAAAGGCAGATCATATAGAATTGCTTCTTCTCTATAAAATATATCAATTAAGTAAAGCCGACTTCTTTGGTGTGAATCCTGCCTGGCTCTGTCATCCACTTGCTGTGTGACTGTGTGTCTCAATTTCCTCATCTTTAAAATGGGTATAATGATGGTATCTACCTTATAGGTTGCTTTAAGGATTAAGCTGGGTCATATTTATAACATTGCCAGGCACAAAGTAATTGCCTTAAAATGATGGTTAAGCTTTCATACATACTCATTCATGACCAGAAGGAAATACACCAAAATGTTAACAGATATTAATCCCATGTGGTAGAAGTATGGCTTTTAAAATACCAACCCCACCCCAAACATACATACTTTCATAATCAAAGAAAAAGTGGTATAAATTAACAGCATTAATCAGAGGAAAACAGGAGCTTGACAATTTAATATGCATTGTTATATTAACAAGATGTTCTAATAATAGACTTTCAGTTAACCCAGGCTATTCCTCTTAGTATTAATTATAAAATGTATTTAACTATAAAAGATATAATATTTCTTAATAATAAATAATATAATTGATTATAATAAAATAGTAACATGGAAAAGAAAAAGAATGAACAGAAGTCAAGGATAAAGGGGGATAAGAATACTTAGAGAAAGAAAACATAATGGGCTGAAGTTCCAAGTTGTAGGCAGGGAGTAGCTGATGAATTATATAGAGATAAAGAATTAGAGATTCACCGTAATACATACTGAATTATCATATAATAATGGTATTATATTATAATTATCAGCTTTATGAAGTGAACTGCTATAAGCAGAACTAAAGATTCAAAAAGATTACTAGATTCAAAAATATTACTCAAGTTAGCAGTTGAGAATACATTACAGGAAATGATTATGTATTAGCTGAGGACCAGACAAAATGATCTAATTGGTCCTCCTCTTCTTAACCTTCTTAATTCACCAAGTTGTATTTCAGGATGATTTATGCTTCCAGTGCATTTGGCAGAGATGACTGTAATTCAACTCTTAATTCTTAATTCTTAGTCACCAAGATACAACGAAGAGGTTAAGCAAGGGAAGTTGATAACGACTTACTGGAAAGGAAGTGCTGGGACGCTGGGCCAAAGTCTCTATGGGCTTCATGCAGCTGCCTGATGCGGTCCTCAACGGCCACCTGGGAGGAAGGGGAGAGAGATGATGTTCTACCATGGTATATAATGAGGAGTACTGAAAACAATGTATCCTTTTTGGTAAGATCTTTCAGACTTCTAAGGCTGGAACAATAAAGCAACAATTCATAACTCTGTTCTAATATCTGTTTTAATTCTATATCTGGCCTCTAGGACCCATTTTTATCAAACCAAGGCCAAACAAAAAAGATTTGCAGTCTTGACAATGTTAAAATGAGATTTTTTCCCCCTACATTCTACTCACTGGTAGCCACAAATGAACTACAGCTCCAACTCATACCATCAACAATGCAAATCTTCCATGAAAAGATTAGGGAGGTTGCCATCTGCTATTATACTAGGTGACTAAAGGATCTCAGAAATGATACATACTTTGTCTTAGTCTATTGTTTTTGACATGTTTTCTGGAATCATATTGACTGATAATGAATGGATCATTGAGTTATAGATAATTAATCACTGATAATTAATAACTAACCAAGTGTTGATTGATACTTAAGTATCAGAGAAATAGAGGCAAGGTTTAAATTTAGGGTAACTATAGGGTAGAGAGTGAGAATAAAGAAACGTTCGGATTTCAGATTTTGTTAGACTTGGAAATTACTGGGAAGTATACCTTTAGATGGCATGGAATAAAAATTGCCATTTCTTTTTTTCCTATTATATTTTTCTCCAATATATTGACATGGTATCCAGTCAGTTTAGTGAATTCCATTCTGAGTGGGGAATAAAGGGAAGAATTTTATGGGTGAAACGGTATAGTTTGTCATCTGGCACTGTACCAACCCTGTATCAGTGGTGGTTCCAGGCATCCTAGCTTCTTACCTTGGGCTCTTGATTTGGTTCTGAACAGCTTATGCTAAACTAGAGGGTGGGCAGAACTTGCCCAGATAGATCAGAACTCAAGCAGGTTCACTCATGTGGAGTGGATAATTCCTAAGAGGTAAACAGGTCTTAAACTCATGTGAAAAGTGGCTCAGGTAGTCTGGTCTAAAGCCAGCTCTGACCTTCCCATATCAATCACGGACCTAGCATAGCGTTCAGAACAATCTTCTTTTTATATGTTCTATCTAGCTTTGTCCATCTTTGCTCGGACCAAATATTTGGAAAACTAAGTAGAGTTCCATAAAAAGCAGGGTTTACTTCATTGTTATGCACACAAAAACATGAGGGGCATTTCAAACCGACTTTCCCAGCCTTATGACCCTGCACTCCCACCCAAACTCTGCCTGTCCTGTGATACTGCATCCAACGTAAGACCCCTGAGACTTACTCTCTCTTCTCCTTCTCTCTGGAATGCTCTTAGCCCTCTTCTTTCCCTTTTTAAGGCTGTTCTATGTTTATATGCTAACTTTCCAATCCCCTGAGTTAGAAGTGACTGTTTCCTCAGCGTTCTTACAGCACAGGGTTTACACTTGGAGCACTTCTAGCATACCCATTTGTTTTCGTTATACGCATATGATTATCTCCTGCATGGACTGCAAACTTCTTGATGGCAGCAACTGTTCTTTGCTTATTTCTCCTCTCCTCTCCTCCCTCCCACAGGATGCAATGAACCCTGCACACAGTAGTAAGTGGTAAGAAATATTTGTGGAATGACTAGTTGATCAAACCAATGGGTAAGTGTGTGTGTATGTATGTATGCACGTGTTTGAGAGAGGGAGGGAGAGGGAGAGACAGAAACAAATACAGGAGAATAAACTAGAATGCTCACTGACACTCACTGCATGCTGCATGCTGCATGTCCCTGGGTAAATTATTCTAATTTGAACTTACTTTGTCATTAAAAGGGGACAACAGTATGTCCTACATCATAGAGTTATTAGAGGAATTAAATAAGATGATACATGGGAAGTGTTTAGGCTGGTTTCTATCACATGATAATTGCTCAGTAAATGCTAGCAGCTACTGTTGTTGTTGCTATTATGGTTAATAAATGGAGAGGAATAGGTTATAGTCTGCAAGGCACCACCTACAAAACAGAAATGGCTAATATTTTACTAAGCACTCTGTGCATGACAATATGAAGTAACTTACTTAATCTTCACGATAATCTGTGGTAGGAAGTAATATTATTTCCCCACTTCATTGATGTAGAAACTGAAGCGTGAGAGGATTGAAAAAAACAGACAAAACTTGCCTAAGCTTAAGTAGGTAGCAAACTGACAGACCTAGGATTCAAGCTCATTCAGTCTGGCTCTTGCTCTTAACTGCTATTCCAGAGATTAAAGTTGAAAAAAAAAGTATTATATAAATATTTAATAAGCAGTTGGCCTTTTATTTTAAAATTAATTTATTAACAGTAGACTTAACCTAGTGTACAATCTATGAAACTTTTAGTCATCAGTGTATTTTATGATCCAATGCAAGGTCAGTTCCTGGTCTGGAAGAATGTCATATCATAAGATTATAGAGAAGAGTTGTAGAAGAACACATGCAAATGAATGTTTGGAATACGTAATTATTTCTAAATGCAGAATGGGTCATTTCATAAGCAAATCAATCGAGAGATGAATGTGAAAGTTTGGGAGTGGGGAGGAAAGGATGGGAGTGGACACTGACTGGAGAGCTTTGCACATACTGAGACAGAAATCCCCAAGGGCATGTGTGGATGGTGAAGGAACACCAGTGTGCCACAGGCCATCTCCTCTGGCAATAAGGTTGATAGCTTCATGAAGACCACATGGGTATAGCAACTGAGCCCATTATAAGCCCCTGATCTGAAGGTTGCTTTCTTCTTATACAGGGAAGATCATGGTGGTAGTTTCCAGTGTATACCCAATATTACCAAGCAGTGAAAAGAGATAAAAGTGAATTTCTGTTCCTATAACTCAAACTTAAGAAAATGTATGAGAGTGAGACTGAAATTAAAAATGTATCATGTGATGAAATGAAATATTCAGAAAATAGTCTTAAAATAACTAAAGAATTAAGCATAAAATACTTCTTTTCACAAATTATCTTTACAGAAAGGCATAGCATGGAATGAATGCACAACTGAATAAACAAAGAAATAATTTTAAGAAAGAGAAAAACTTGAAGGCATACAAGATCCTCACAAACTGTAGCGACTTAAGAACAAAGCACTTTATTCTGTGAGCCATTGGGCAAGGAAATGAAATTAGATAAACTTTTGAAACAATAATCTCCATGCATTAGACCTTACTAAGTGGATTTTTAAAACCAGTATACAATACTATATACACACTAGGAAGCAAAAGCCAGAAATTATACACCACTACCTTGCATTCTGGCACAATTCATTCTTTACTTGGTTAATTACTTGTTCACTTTTTTTTTTTAACATTTTTTATTGATTTATAATCATTTTACAATGTTGTGTCAAATTCCAGTGTAGAGCACAATTTTTCAGTTATACATGAACATACATATATTCATTGTCACATTTTTTTCTCTGTGAGCTACCACAAGATCTTGTATATATTCCCTGTGCTATACAGTATAATGTTGTTTATCTATTGTACAATTTTGAAATCCCATCTATCCCTTGTATACTTGTTCACTTTTTAAGTATATGTTAATACTGAAAGAGATCTGCCAGAAAAGAATGCTGCAGTCTTGACCTTTGGAAGCATAAAGGGTTGGAGGTGAGGAATGGAAACAAGCCAAGGAAAATCCCGGGGTAGCAGAACGTTGGAGTGAGAGAGGACAGTGAGACACAGTTAGCTAAGTATGCTGGAAACAGGTAATGCAAAACAAGACATTGCAGACACTGAGGCTCAAGATTTACCTCAGAGGCAAAGGGAACCCCTGAAGACTTCCTTGAGGTGATTCATGATTTGAGAGGGAAGTTTAGGATCCGGGAGATGAATCTGTCAGTGTGGTGTACAACAGATTCAAGAGGGACCTGGAGCCTGGGACCAGCTAGAGGCTGTTGCAATTGATAAGATTTGGGTGACATGTGTTGGAATTAAGATTGTATTGCCTGGGATGGAAAAGAAGGTATAGATTAGGAGGTATTTTGAAAGAAGGAAGAACTAGTCACTTTGGTGTTGGAGTGTAAGTTTTGTAAAAGCAAATGAAACTTCAAGATATCCAGTGTGCTAAACTTGGAGATTGAGGACATTGCTGATGGAAATACGGAAATTAGAAAAGGGAGGAGTGGCAAAAGGGTGGATGAATTTATTTGGAATAGGATTAATTTAACCTAACACTGAAACATTTAACTTAGATGTCACGCATAGCCAGTTAGAGAAGAGCAATTTGTCTCAGGCATTAAAGGAAGGATTGGGAAGTGAGACTAACAGAGGTAGAATCGAGCATTAGAAGGTGAGCAGAGAAGGAAGATCCAAAGGAGTTCAAATAGAATTATTTAAAAAGGCAGAAAGAACCCACTTTCCTCTGAATTAATAGGCCATATCTCTGTTTCCTTTCATAGAAAAGTAATGCAATTATAACATCCTTTTGGAAGCATACATCTTGTATCTCCTATTAGATCATAGACCAAGCAAGCTTAGAACTGGAAGAAACCTTATCCATTGATACACAAGGGTCTACTCTTTAGAACTATCCCAGATGGGCAGAGCACCGCCATCTGCTCCTTGAGTACTCATAATCTAGTTTGCAGCAATTCTTCAGAAAAAGCATGTCAGAGGGAAATAAAAGTTCTTTTTAAAAAAACAGACCGTGAAGACAGGGACACATCTTTCTTTGCCTATGATATCCCAAGTGACTAAGACAGTATTTGGCGTATAGCAGGGACTCAATACTAGTTGAATGAATGAATGTATAGTTTATTCAAGGATCTTCACCATAACCACTATATTTTGAATGAAGAATTTCTTTTTCAAGATTCCCAATAGAAGTTTTTGGAAATATCTTTCCCCCTCTTTTCCTCCCTTCTTTCTTTCCTTCTATTTTGATGCTTAAAGCTAAAAAAGGGAAAGAAGAAAACCATTTAGATTCATTGTGCTTACAACATTAGATTTAAAAAATTTTTAAAAGCAATAATTTATAAGACAAACCAAGAGCCCAAATCTCTTCCATATTGTTTCATTCCAATTTTTAAATAATCATATTTGAGAGCTATGAGGACTATATTATTTCCCTTTGCTTTCTCCTTTCCGGTAAGTTCTGTAGGCAGCATACTCTTTGCAGAGACATCCCTTCTTTCACTCCAAGAAATGTCTCTATGTTCATTCAAAAGATATTTACTAGAATGTAAGTTCCTTGTCCATGAAGATAGGAACCTTGTCTGTCTCGTTCACAGTTAAGCACAGTGCCTAATACAAAGAAGATGTTCAATATTCAATAAATGCATGAATGAAAAGGCTTTTTAAGTTCTTGTTACGTTAGGCATTATGCTAAGTATTATTAAGGTATTCTTGAAAGTGTAATTTGGGGGATAATGAATGAGCATCAAGTCCTTCAACTAAATTAATGATAATTAACTCCATTCCCAGCTGTGACTGTTTCCCAAAGCTTAGTCCATTCCTGTGTATTTTGAAGAATATCTTTATTTCATTTTTTTCCTTCAAAAATGCTTTAAGTAAGCCAAAAGGAGAAGAAAGAAAATGAGATAACACTGTGGCTCCTAGAAATGATTTCAAATACATTTATCTAAATGCAAATATTTGTTACTTAACTTTGTTTTAAGTTCTCAAGGGCTCTACTTTTTCTTTTGACCTGCTAGCTAATTACTTTTAAGTCTTTATCCTCACTGGAGTTTTAGAAGAGCCAAGAATTCCCTCCTGAGGTGGAAATACATTGCTAGACAAGGTGATTTCTTCCTAGTGTCCAAGTGTTCTTACTGGCACTACATATATAAATTGTATTCACTCCGGTCTTGGGAAAAGATGTAACTGGGAGTGTACATTTCAATTTTCTGGCGCTCAGTTTGTCTAGATCCTTGATAAATATCCATGGGCATGCAAGAACCAGACTTCACACCTACTGTAATGAGCCCATAAAAATAAAACTCTCCTTGTGCTGTGATGCTAGTGAATAAATAATGCGCATGCACACAAACAACTCTCTACAGTCTATTCGTGAGTTTTTGCCTTGAAATTTTGCAGTCTGTACACTTTTCTGTGTGCATTTATCTCTTGGGGGAGGGCTTCATAATTCATTCTTACTTCCAAATCCTTATTTGTAACACTCAAAAATACATGCCCAAACATTATCCTGGAAACTCTCCTGACATTTATTACAGTTCCAGTTAAAATCTTTTTAACTAATTGTAATCCTTTCCCAATAAAATCCAGTCATTGTTCTCCTAATTCTGATTACTTCTGAACTGTGACCAAAAAAAAAAAAAGTGGTCTAAGATAGGTTTGGAATGAGGATGTGTAATAGGTACAGCTCTGTGGCAAAACAATCTGGGCTTGGTGAATGCAAAAGTTGGCTGAATTCTGTTTTCCTTGAACTTAGTTATGTATTTTCTTGATACTGAGACACTTACACATTACACAGAGCTTCTTGCATTTGACTTCAGGATACATCACATGAAAGCAACCAGTGCTAACACAGTGCCCACTCTGAGTAGGAGCATAATTATTAGTTGATTTTGTGTGATTTATGGCATGGATGCTAATGCGTGCCATCTGAGACCATCATTAATCCACCTCTTTTTTATGTGATTCTCTCAGCAGTTTTTTTCCTGCTTCCATTGTTTATTTCTGTGCTTATTCCAGTCTTCTTAATCTCTGATTCCTTTTCTTATTCCCTTTTTTCTCTTTCCTCTCTCCTCCATCCACCTTTTCACCCCCCACCCACCTGCTCTCCCCACCTGTGTTTCTGTACAACGTACCAGAAGAGCACACAGACTCTGCTGGGGTAAACAGAGAGCACCTACAATGAAGTGGCTGTACATCCCTGCGAGGCAGGCGGGGCATGATGTGAACAGGGGCCTCAGCCTTGAGCCAGCCCAATGCTTCTCCAGAAACATTAGTCCTTTAATTGTGGCGAACTCTTCCATCAGCCGGGAAGCAAGTGAGGACACACAGCAAGTCCTTTGTCCATTGTTAAGCTTTTCGCTTTCATCTCACCAATTTCCAAAATGCACCTTGGAAGTTTATTTTTTAGTTTTCATGCTTGTGTAACTGCCTCATTCTGTGATATTGGAGTCCGGTTATATGAACATTAAGTCAACTTCATAGACCCAAGTACCTTAAGGGTATCATTAATTTTAATTTAGAAAAGCAGCAATCAGCCTCCTTATCCTGCTTCATTTGTCAAAATCTTTAGTTTTTGTTACATCTACACAGTTATAAAAAATGTGATGGAAAGGAAAGAGATCATAGAAGGTATTTCTTCTGCTTTTTTTTTTTGTTTGTTTGTTTCAAAGAGAGAAAACTTGAATTACTCTGCTTGGATGATGTAACTTGATGCAGATTTTATCTTAAAAAATAGGTTCCCTTTTCAAACCTTTCCTCATGCATCTCATGATTTGCAGCACGAACTAAAGTCAAGTGGCTCACACCTTGCAACACCAATACCTGAAATCATTTACATTTCAGCTTCAGCTATTTATTCTTAAGCTTCATTTAGCCCACATTTGGAAGATATCACTCTTGCAAAAATTTTCCGAGGCCATGAGAGCATTCCTTTCCAGTGGCATTTTGGGCCATAAGGAGCATAATGCTCACATGGTAATTACATAATTACGCCTCCTGGTAGCAGAACACAGGAGTGTTCCCGAGGACCAGAAGTGGCAATTTCAAATAATTATCAGGGGGTAAAATAGAACTGGTATCATCCAAAAAAGAAAAAAAGACAATGTATACAGCAGTTAGCAAATTCATACTAAAAGATGACTAAAGCAGGTTGACATCTTGAAGGTAAATGAAAAAAGCAAAAGCAGCAGAAATGTTTAATGGTTTTAAGATCTCAACGGCAAACCCCTTCTATTCTGAGTAATCATACACTTGAAGATTTGTTTGTTCTCCTAATCACCTTGACGATGCTGGTCGGGAGGGATAACCTGCTGAATTATACCGGCAGCAGTCCTTAACCAAGGGAATCAATGCTCCTGAAATCCCACGCTCTCCTCACAGCATTCCCAAAGCTTCCTGACCTTGACTCCCTTCATTGTTAATTTGACCACATATCAAAGAACCTTGTCTGCCAGAGCTGCTGTTTCCAGTGCCCAGCTCTCCTCCAGGCCACTGAAAAGAGCCTTTCTTTTCTCTCACTGTGGCAGAGTTGCCAAACCAGTATCAGGCCATTCTTTACAAAGCAATAAACCGGAAGATCTCCTCTACTGAACTTCCCAATCCTGCAGCCTCCAGTCCTTCTCTCTTCTTTGCATATCAGAAAAAGAGGCGCGAGTTAAATAAGTATGTACACTCATGCTTCGAAATAAAGGTTAGAAGACGCGGCGATGCACCTCTGCTCTTTCTCAGGGTAGATTTGTCAGAACTGGAGTTAAAATTCTGACATATATCACCCCCTCTCAGTCTATACAGCCCAACCCCCCCAGCCTCTTCCTTCACTCGACCTCAGCCCAACCTCGAGGTGGTGTGTAAGCTCCCTGAATAGTCCTAACACTTCCCTGAACTATTCGAGATATTTTCACTTCAAATCTAAAGGAAAGTTATTTGTTTTTTAATGTGACTCTACATAGTGCGGAAAACTACAGGAGAGAAAAAATCTAAAATACAATGTGATCTTTTATAGGAGAAACAAAAGATTGAATTTCTAGGTCATCACAGAAGTAGGTATACTTCCTTAAGCAATAATCTGAGGTACTTTATGAGATTCTTCCTTTCACTAAGGCAAGAAATCCTAAAATCCATCAGGATACATGCACTGTACCTTGACTTTCTTTTTAATCCTCAAGTGAAACCAAGACAGTAAAGTGTAATAAAAATGCATATAGCCCCAGGCTTTGCGCCTTAGCAAAGAGAGAAAAAATAAGCTTCTTGACTTAATATGTCTACTGTGAATAATCAGCCACTGCATTTTGGGATCCTGCCTTATAATCTTAACGTACAGCAGTGAACTCTATGTTCATGGTGTGACAAGAATAAAGAATCTTTCTTCTTTCTTTAAAAAAGAGATCTTTTTCTCCCTATTTTCCAAAACAGATATGTGTGTCAACTTAAAAGAAACAAAAATGGGAGGGAGAATTCTCTTGATTTTTCGTAATGTATTTCCTGCATTTTTACCTGAAGTTGTCTGTGAAGAGTGGGCAAGGTAAGGTAGGGGTCCTAGGCCGTGGAATGATGGGGCTAACATTTGGTTTGGAGGCTTTCTCAGTTCCATTCCCAGATATTTAGCCTGTCCTTCCAAAGTACTGGTTTTTAGCTGATTAATAAACATCCCCAGGAAGATCAATGATAGCTCATAACAGGCTTCTAGTACTACAGCTGTATTTGCATTTTAAGAGCAAATTTAATTAAATAATTCAGCAATTAATTACTCAAATACTTATTGAGTGTTTATAAGGCACTCTGCTAGGAGAAAAAGGAGAACAAAATAAATAAGCAAACAAGGAGCCTATCTTTAACGCATTTATGGATTAGATATTTATAAATAGGCATAATGAAGTAACGTAAGAAAGATTTTAACATGGGGCGGTCATTCTCCGATTTGGCAGAGTATCACAACTACTTGGAAAGTTTTTTAGAAATACAGATTTTTAGCGCATCTCTATATTTTCTGTCTTAGTCTGTTTGGGGCTAGGGCTTGAGAATCTGTACTTTCTTTAAAGCTCTACCCATTCTAATGTATAGCCTGTTTTCGGAGCCACCGGTATATTGGAAAGGCCACCAGTTCTATGGGTCAAGAAGACCTGAGATGGAATCCCCTGCTAGCTATTTGACCTTCAGCATCTTATCGAATAGTCTATGAGCATTAGTTTCCTTATCTATAAACAGAAAGACCGAATAACCACAACACTGACAACAGTAATAACAGCTAACATTTAGAGAGCATGTACTACATTCCAAGCACTGTTTAAAGAGCTCTATAGGTATATTTCATCTAAGCCTTTCCTATCCAAAAGTAAACTTGATGAGCGCAGGACTTGGTCTATTTCATTCCCTGCTGTATCTCCAGGATCCAGGTCATGCCTATCTCATAGCAGGAATCCAACTAAATACTTGAAAGAATCAACAACCCCGTGAGGAAGGTACTCCTATTTATGAGGAAACTGGTGTACCGAGAATGGGCTACTGTACAGTGCATGGCTGGAGAGTCTACTTAGCACTCAGCAGATGCTCACTCCTTTCTTTTCCTGGCAACTGTGCTAAAAGTGCTAAAAGAAGCATAAATAGCTATGGGGCTTACAGACTATCTGGACTGAATTAATGAAGGAATGAAGCTTTTAAGTTGGGCCCTCAAAGCTGGGTAAGATTTTGATGGGCAAAAACAGAAGAAACATTCTGTGTGGCAAGAGCAGAATGAACAATTTTTTTTTGGCACTAGTAGAGGCCCAGATGTGGGGTATAAACAGAGGCAGAGCTGAATAGTATCGGGCTGGAAATGTATCTTGGAGTCAAACCAGAGCAGTACTTGACTCTCAGGTTTAAGAATAGAGACTTCACTTCGTTTTTCATGGAAGTCATTCAAATATTTTTGTAAATAATCAATTGCTTTAAACATTTACTGTTATTTCTCTTTAATGCCTTCATATGATAACAGAATTCAAGAAGAACAATGAAAATCTTTAAAAAGTGAGCTTCCCATATACCATATCCTTCTAGTCACCTTGCTTCCCACCCTGGCGGCAACTACTGCTAACATTTTCATACTCTACATAAAATTTTTTAATAAAGAAATAACAGGGTCAGAGTGGTGTTTTAGGATGAACTGAAGCCTGGAGAAAGTAAAGAAATGGTAAGTTCCCAGAAAAAAATCCCAAGAGATGGTATGATGGGATATGATGGGTTTAACGTAAGGGTACCAGAAAGAAGGAAGAGTCAAGGCGATTTCAGTTTCATCCTAGGTGACAAGGAGATGTGTACAAATTAGGAGGGACAACTGGTGTGCTGAGGCGCAGTTTGGTATGATAACTATCCCAAAGCAGCAAATCACAAATGGTTGAACAAAGACTAGACGGAATGATGGAGAAATTATAAGAGAGGTGGCAGTGAATTCTCTTCAAATTCCTTCACATCATTCCTCCTGATGGTTAGTAAGATTCCTACAATGGCTTGGGCAGAAATACTACATTTTACTAAAAAAAGAAGGAAGACCTTAGAAGTATTTAGCATCTGCTACAAAGTAAGTACTGAGTAAACGGCAGCCGTTATTCATTTGTGTTAAAAGGTGGGTGTCATAGCAGAATAGGAGGGGGTACATTTGGCAGACACATCTCTGGGGGAGTTCCATATCTAGCTTGCCTCTTCTATAATAAATACTCAAGTTGGCCAGATGGGGGTGGCTCAGTGATTTCTATCCTCTAGCAGGACCTAAACAAGTCGAGAGTGGAGCGCCTGCAAGATGAGCTTAAGAATCGATTATTCCCCAAGCGTTTTCAAGTGCTGTTAAGATACACTGCACTGTGTTCATCTTGTGGAGAATAGCAAAGATGAGACATGAGAAGTCCCTGCTCTCGAGAATCCTCTGTCCTATGGGAAGAAGGCTGCACATGGGACAAATTAGAAACTCTTTAAGTGATGTCTGTGTATTACTAACCCATAAGAGTATTATGAATTTCTAAAGAAGTGGGGAAGCAATGACACAAAACACCATGGACCTAGATCGGGTCCAGAGTCTATGTAGCTTAGCACCACATATCCACTTTTCGACACGAGGAGTATTTTTTGAACAGGCATTTTGTATGCTGTTAGTGACACAAATGTTAATGGATTAGAGATTCCTGAAATTTCAAGTCGTAACATTTATGCTGTTGATTTCTTTGTTTTATTTTGGTAAACAAAAATTCATCATTCTCCCTTCTTTTAAGCATCTCACATTTGTTTACAAAGAGCTTTCAAAATATAGTGATTAAAATGGGTTTTTTCCCTGTCTTTTCCTCACTGTGTCATAATTGACTTTTTATGGTTATGTTAATATACATCGTTGGATATAAAAGCACTTAATGATTTTGTGTTTAGAAAAAAATAGTGGATTTTGCCTGAGTAAAGAGCTGGTATCATTACGGTCCTCCTTAAAAGTGATTTCATTGCACTGATAACAAACTTTCTTCTAGACTTTTCCAAAGTAATGTTAAGCCTCATACATAGAACTTTGAACATCTAGTCCTTGATCTAGGATTGAACACACGTTTCACATCTTGGAGAAAACTTTTCTTTTTTTGGTTAGCTGATCTTTTTATCCCTTCAGGCATTAACCAGTCTTTTTATTTTCTTAGCAGCAGTTCTGGAGCGAAATTCCCTGAAGGCTGAAGTGTCTATTGGGCGGTTCAAAATGTATAGTGCTAAAAAGTTTGCTTTTGTTGTGTTAATTTTTTTTAGCAGAAATCCCAGGAAGAAAAATATAACCGTGCATATGAAGTCACACAGCAGTAAATATTCACTGATTTCACTCTAAATTTGAACTTTCAATATTTCAATCTGAGTTGGCACTGAGATTCAACTCTGAAGTATATAAAAAAGAAAGAATACATCAGAGTAAACTTCCACACTAGATAAATCTATAGTCCAGGTATGTTTAAAGAGATCAGAAACAAATTAGCACTTCCGAAATAACACTTTATAAAGCAATTCATATGCTAAATGTGGATGATTCTTATGAGTCACCAAAGTACATTCTTTAAGGATGTTAAACACTAAATAGTATATAAATTAATTTCAATTACTATTTGTCTTAAAAACACAATTTTTTAAAACTCCAGGATTTAGAAATTTCACTAATTCAATCGAGTCTTTCTGCCCAAAAGTTAAATGAGTTGGATGGAATCTCAGCAACAAGTATTGATAGATGCAAATAAGGACAAAAAAGTCCCTATTAAGAATTTATCAAAGACAAAAGGTTTTCATGGCCTCCCTCAGTTCATATGTGCACAGAAGATACGTATCTTTATCTATAGAGCAGGGCTTCTGTACTTCAGTACTACTGCCCTGCGGCTCATATAATTCTTTGCTGTTCTATCCTGTGTGCTAGAAGATGTCTAACAGCATCCCTGACCTCTACCGCTTCCCCAGCTGTGATAACCGAAGTGCCTCCAGACACTGCCAGGTACTCTGGGGAACAAAAATTGTCCCGGGTTGAGAACCACTGGTCTGTACTAACCGTCATTCTCTATTTCATACACATAACGATATGGATATTTAAGACCTGAGTTCCATTCTACAACTCTTCAATAGTAAGGAAGGAAAAGTGACAGTCCTATTATATTCAGAGTAATCTCAGTTCTGCCCAATTCAGGACCCCCTCTAATTGGCAATTTCTGCTCTGGGGCTCCCCGCTGGGCTGGTTCAGATTTCATACAATCTGCATTGTGATTCAGTGGCTCTCCCTGCCCAACCCTGTTTTCAGTTCCTTCTTCTTCACATGTGTTATTCTCCAATTAATCTGTCTTGGCATCTGTTTCCTGGAGGGTCTAACCTGCAACATCAATCAACCAATCAGAGCATTCCATTCCCTTAGCCTAGATGGGCACATGACTCCATTTGGGCCATTAAGAGTCAGGCTCAAACAGTTTTTAAACTCCTGGCTGAGAGTAGCTCTCTCTTTTGTGCTGAAGATGTTGCAGACACTAAAAGGAGGGCAGGCGGGTCTGCAGCAGTTTGGCTGCCTGAAAACCTCCTCTGTCACGCCACCCTTTTTTTTTTCTTGATTAATTCATCTGAGTTGAGTTTTCTGCCACAGCCAAGAGTCCCACCTAATAGACTTTACAGTAAAAGGGAAAGTACAGAAACATTTAAGAAAATTAACACTGAGCCTAGAAATGATTATAAATGAACTCATGACAATAACTATCAAGAGCAAGGTATACAAGTTGCTCAAGAATTACAAAGTCTAAAATAATAAAAGTCATAAATCAAGCTGATAAACTATTAAAGAAAATTAAAAAAAGAAGAATTACAAAATGTTCCACCTTCTTAAATCTCAAGATACTTCATAGAAAGGTGGGAGAGGACAGAATTATGCCTATTATAGTATAATGATTTTACCAACTGCTGCATTAATTCTTGGAATATTTTCTCCAATTTCATCACGGAGAAATAAAGGGTATAGAATACTAGACAGCAGTTGCCACAAGGTTGTCAGTGCACATTAGTTTCTATTTCCTATCATGAGGCTTTAGGCAAACTTGGATGGACTCTTACCCAGCAGCCGCCCCCTTCCTATTTCCCATTCTTTGTTGCTGGTATTCGGAAAAGAGAACATTTTCATGAGTATAATACTTGATTTGAACCAATCTCTCAGGCTTAAGAATATCTCAATAATATGTGTGCATTTAAGACTGTGAAGTATGCCCATTTCAGTACTTTTTTAAAATAGGAAGATCTGTTTGAAAACGGAAAGCCACATTTTTCCACTCAAAGTTTTTGAAAAGCTTCATTTGTGAAAAGTAGCACTGACCAGATCTGCTGGGGATCATTAGTGGGAGCTGGATCTTCAAAGGAGTTTCTGTGTTAGGAAAAGGTACTTGGACATTTTAGCTAAGCCACTGACCTGGGATTTGGTCATTTAAAAGGATATTAGTTTCCAGTTTTTTAAAAAAAATATTCCACCTATGCGTGATATCATACAGTATTTGTCTTTCTCTGTCTGACTGATCTCACTTAGCATAATGCCCTCAAGGTCCATCTATGTTGTTGCAAATGGCAGGATTTCCTTCTTTCTCATGGCTGAATAGTATTCCATCAGGAGGTCGGGGAATAGGAAAGATGCAGTTTATGGGTACGTACTTACAACTAGTAGGTAAATAAGTCTTCACTTACTGTGAGGTCAGTACAGTGATTACAGACAACAAAATTGTATTATAAACAATAAGCTTGTTAAGAGACTAGATTTCAATAGTTCCCAACAATAGAAGAAATGACCCTTATGTGATACAATTAGAGGTATTAGCTAACACTACTTACGGCAATCAAATTGCAATATAAATATATCTAAGCAACATGTCATACACCTTAAACTTAAACAATGTTGTATGTCAAGTATAACTTAATAAAAAAGGAATGAAAAAGGTGTTAAGTTGTTGACAGACTGATCTAACAGGTACCTCTTATGCCTTAAAAAATTCACTTAAGAGATTCATATTATGGGCTCCCTATTAAAACAAGGGCTTGGGCAGCTGTCCCCTTTACTCTGTCTAGGAGAGGTACTTTACATTTTCTTAATTGAAGTATACTTGACATACAATAGCATGTTAATTTCAAGAATACTGTGTAGTGATTTGACATTCATGTACGTTATGAAATGACCACCATAATATGTCTAGTAATCATCTGTCCTCAAAGTTTTTACAATATTATTGACCATCTTCCTTTATGCTGTATATTACATACCCACGATGCATTTATTTTATAACTGGAGGTTTGTACCTGTTAATCTCCTTCAACTATTTCACCCAACATCACACTCCTCTCCCCTCTGGCTACTACCTATTTGTTCTCTGTATCTATGACTCTGTTTCCACTTTGTTTTGTTTTGTTTTTTAGATTCCACATATAAGTGAGATCATATGGTATTTGTCTTTGTCTGACTTAATTCTCTTAGCACGATACCCTCTAGATCCAACCATGTTGTCATAAATGGTAAGATTTCTTTTTTCTTTATGGCTGAGTAATATTCCATTGTATGTATAAACACCACATTTTCTTTATTCATTCATCTATAGATGGACACTCAGGTTGCTTCCATATGCTGGCTATTGTGAATAATGCTACAATAAACACTGGGTGCATATATCTTTTTGAATTAGTGTTTTTGTTGTTTTCTGTGGATAAATACCCAGAAGCAAAATTGCTGGATCATATGGTAGTTCTATTTTTAATTTTTTGAGGAACCTCTACACTGTTTTCCGTGGTGGAGGTGCCTTACATTTTCTAACATGAAGTTTCCACCAACATCTGCCACCATACCAAAATATCCTTCCCTTCTTGGCTGGAGAGTTTGGTGTCTTGGTCATGTCTTCCGTTGTGCTGGAGATTGCAGCGACACTCGTGGGTGAACAAGGCCACCCACACTACTTGTCTCAGTCTGAATCAATGAAAGAGGAATGTATGTCTATTTTCTCTCAGATTGGGAGAGTCCAGGAAAAAAATAAGCCAGGCACAGAAGCGCTGCCCAGCTGCACAGGGAGTTGCTATTATCGAACAGTTGCATAGCAGTTTACGTTTTGAACTCTATTACAGTCACTAGTTACTGGCAGGCACTCTGCTGAAAGAAGTAGAGAACTCTAAGCTGTGTTTTGAATAAAGAAACATTCCTGGAAGTGACTACCCCCACCCCCCCCGCCAAATGCCTGTGACCAAAAGGCTTTCTGAATATGATTTTAATTGCAAAAGGACCACATCATGGGCTCCTTGTGTTTCTTTAGATGCTAATCATATTACTTAGAGAGCTGGCATAGGTCCTGGATTTCTCAGGCTACGCACCACTGATAACACGAACTGCAGGCACAGGAGCAGAACAATCTGAGGGAGAAGAATGGTGTCTCTGAGACCCTGCGATGAGGCTTTGAACCACTGTGGAATTTATTGGAAGGGGATTAGGAGAACACCACTGGGCAAAAGGCCACTCTGTTTTTCTTAAGGTTTGTCCACCCTTTAAAAAAAAAAAAGGAAAAAAAGTGGAAGGAAAGTCTGGAGTTGGTAGAGGCGAAAGGATCAAAATTTTAGTCTTTGTCTTGCTAAAGACGATGAAATTCAGTTTACTCCCCGCTCATTCGTCCTTAGAAGCTTTTCACCTTCATTTTAAATGTTTGCATTTAATCTGTGTAATAATCACTGCATTTCTCCTTCAGTGTCCTTCTGTATTTTTTTCTTGTGCTATAGTCTATTCCTGTCTCTCCTTGGTTCTTTTTTCCTTTATCTTCTTTTCTAAGCCATTTTCCTCCTCTCTTATTGCTTTATTTAATGTTTCCCTTCTGTTACAGCATAACTGCCTTTTTTCTCCACCTGTATCTCTAAATTAGGGGGTCTTTCTTCCTTTTCTATGCAGCACCCTCTCTTCAGCATGATGTCTTCACTTTTCTCTATTGTAGTTCTTTCCTGATTGGTCAATAACAAAATGAAACTTACTAGAATCCAATTCTAAAAGCATTTTAGAAGGATGGAATCTTATCATTTACTCCCTGAATCACTATCATCAGTATAGTTGGTGCAGAACAGTATTCCATTTTGGGGCTCACTGGATAAGTATGAGTTCAACCTGGAGGCCATAAAATAACTGGGGGAAAATTTGTTCTTTTTCTACCTTATAGCTCAGAACTTTGTGACTGACCTTGATTCTTTATTTCTAATTATGCCCTGTGGAAAAATAACATTTTTTCCATTGATGTTGTATAGTGCCTCAGATTTTCCTAGGCCTTTTATGAGGAGCAGTACAATTTCATTTTCATTTTACAGATTATGCCATTTAATTTTGGAAAATTAAACTACATGCCCAGGGAAGGATTCAACATTTCTGGAGAATGTACCATTTTCTGTCTCCCAGAAGACTAAAATTAGACCCTGTTTTAATGACCGTCCCTGCAACACTGAGTTCTATGTAATGAGAATGTTTCCATGTTCCTGCTGACAGATCACTTACTACTATTCACTGATGTGGGTATAACGAATTTTGACAATCAACAATAGTAATTGTATAAACATTAACATTTACTGACTGCTTGCTTTGTGCAGGCACTGCGCAAAGTGCTTTATAATGATTATTTCATTTGATCTTCCCAATAACCCCATGAGTTAAGAAAACAAATGCTCTAGCATATTAGAACGAGTCACATTTAATATAGATTTGAAAAACTGTCTAGTAAGCTCCTCTTGCACTTATTGCCTGTATTCTCCACGCTACTCCAATGACATTCTGCTTTGAATTCTTGTGTTATTTTTTTCAGGCATAGAATATTAAAAAAAAAAAAAAGGTCTTCCATTGATACTCAGAAGGAAGATCGACACTGCTGATACCCTGCTCCACTTCCCGGTTCGTAGCAAATACTTCTGCTGTTTACATTGTATCTCGTCAGCCCAGTACTGATTCCACTGCCATCAGCAGTGAAGAGTTCCCTGCAAACTCAACCTCATCCTGTAGAACTAGCATCCCCACCTCCAAAATGAGCACTGAATCTTTGTTTTCTGCTCCAGGGTATTTTCCCCAGTGCTGTGGGTGCTTACTCCTGGGTGGGCAGACAGAGCTACAGGAGAGGTAATGCCTTGGCAGCAACCCTCAGCCAATGGGGGACATGAGCAGGTGGATACATGCTCTGGCTCGCTGCATCTCAGGCTCTAGCTACTGATATGCAGATGTATTTTATTCTGTACACTTCTCACAAGTTACAGAGAGGAGGTTATTTTTCTTTGTGGTTTCATATTTCTCGCTCTCTTACTCTTATTTCTTAGAATCACATCCTAAATCAACTTCTTACACTAAAGTCCTTGTCTGAATTCTGCAATGGTGTAACCCTAAGACACCAGGTCTTGCGACAGGCTTCACTTCCATTAAACAGGGACACTTAGAGAATGCAGATGTGAACATTATTAAAAATGGAATCTATGATGCTGACAATGGGATGTTTGTTTCACCCAAGATTTAAGACTCTAATAGTCAATAAATAAATATTTATGGCAAGTCAGGCACTGTGTTATGCGCTGCTGTAGAAGCTGGAGATTTAATCCAGAGTTTGGTGAAAAGGCTTATGAAATTTTTGCCTTAGGGCAGCAGGAAACAATAGAGAGACTTTAAAACAAGGAGAGTTACATAATCAGATCTGCATTTTAGGAGGATTACTAGGGTTGCATTGCGAAGAATGGATTAGAAAGCAAGACTAAAATGAGGGAGAAAAATTAGGAGGCTGTGCAGTATTTGAGGCAAAAGATGCTGGAGACAGGGGAGATCTAAAGAAGGGGAATGAGTATGAGAGATGGCTTGGGTAGAGAGTTGAGAAGATTTGGTAACATAGCATATGTTAAATTTAAAGATAGGGTCGATTCCTGGATAATGACTTGGACAATTGAGTTTGTGGGTTGGGCCACTAGATGAAAGGTAGTGTTAACAAGAATAGTGAAATTACGAAGAGAAAAATGCTAAGGATGGGTTAGGAGAAAAGGGGAACAATGATGGGCTCTGTCAATTGGATATCCAGATGCAGAAAACGAACCTCAATCTATACTTAGCACTTTATAACAAAATTAACTAAAAATGCATCACAGACAAATGTAAAAAGTAAAACCATAAAGCATATAAAACAAGAGAAAATCTTTGGGATCTACGTCCAGGCAAAGAGTTCTTAGACTTGACACCAAAAGCATGATCCAGAAAAGGAAAAATTGGTAAATTCACCCTCACCAAAATTTAAAACCTTTGCTCTGTGAAAGACCCTGTTAAGAGGATAAGAAGAAGAGGGAGAAAATATTTGCAAACCACATGTATGATAAAAGACTATTACCTAATATATAAAGAACTCTTAAAACTCAACTGTAGAAGAAAAACACATTCAAATTAGAAAATGGGTGGAAGACATGCACAGAGATTTCTCTGCAGAGGATATAGAGATGGCAGGTAAGTATGGAACAAGTTGTTCAACATCATTAGCCAGCAGGAAAATGCACATTAAAACTACAATGAGATATTCCTACACATATCAGAATGGCTAAAGTAAAACTCGTGACAACACCAAATATTGGTAAGGATGCAGAGAAGCTAGACCACTCACACATTGCTGGTGGAATGTAAAATAGGACAGCCACTTTGGAAAAGTTTTTAAGTTTCTTAGAAAACTAAACTTTCAACTACCATCTGACCTAGCATTTGCATTCTTGGGCACTTATCCCAGACAAATGAAAACTTACGTTCACGTAAAATCTGTACATGAATGTTGACAACTTTATTCATAATACTCCAAGACTAAAAATATTGTAGATGTCCTCCAAGGTGTGAATGGTTAAACAAACAAGGACATATCCAAAATATAAAGCACTACTCAGCGATAAAAAGGAACTATTGCTACAATGCAACAACAATTTGGATGAATCTCTAGGGAATTATACTGAGTGAAAAAAACTCAAGGTTTGGAGACTTGCCTCATTAGGGGGAGAGCATTTGTTTGGCTGGTTTGGGCACAGAGAGGGAGAAGGAGGGCACTGATCATGGAGGTATTATTGACATGTCAGAATTACAGAAATGGAAAACAGATTAGTAGTTGCTAGAGGCAGGGGGTTGGGGGATAAGTGGGTGTTCCTGTAGAAGGACAACAGGAGGGGTCCTTGCATGACGAAAATGTCCTGTATATTGACTGTATCAATGTCAATATCCTGATTGTGGCATTGAATCATAGTTTTGCCAGTTGTGCTATTGGAAGAAACTGGGTAAAAGGTACACACATGGTTTCTTTCTGTACTATTTCTTAAAACTCCATGTGAATCTACAATTGTCTCAAAATATAAAGTTCCGTTTAAAAAATGTTGAGATCTGGTAGTTCCCAGTAATATGAGAGAATTTTCATAGGATTAGATATATTGAATATTAATTATAAGGTCCTGTACCTTTCTCTTTTCAGAACTCTACAAGATTAGATTTACTTTTAAAGCTATGTATCATTACTTCTCATATTAAAATTCAGGAACAATTTTTTTTTTGGCAACAAGAGAAAAAGAAGTAAGATTTATTTTTTGTTAAAAAAACACACACACAGTTCTTAAGGAACTTACAGGCCAAGTGGAGAACCAGACACAGATGTGAGAAACTGAGTGGTGCGTAGTTCAAGGCTAGGGCCATAGTTTCTAGGGTAATGTTAAAAGGCACTCTGGAGGAGGCCAAGCTTGAGCTGGGTCTGCAATCACATCGCACTGAGGGAATCCTTCCAGCACTTAGAAAATAGCAGGAAAAAGTGCCCGGAAGCAGCAGGTGTCAAGGTTTGGAGACTTGCCTCATCAGGGGGAGAGCATTTGTTTGGTTGGTTTGGGCACAGAGGGGGAGAGGGAGGGCACCGATCATGGAGGTATTTGGACCTCATCCTGAGAATAACAGTGAATCAAAGTTTTTAAGCGGGATGATTAAGAACTCAGGCTCTGGAGTGGGAATGCCTGTATTGACTATGCCATTTCCCAGCTGAGAGCCACTGTGAAAGGCACTTAACCTGTTTAAGTATCAGTTTTTGCATCTAAAAATGAGTCCTCTTGAGCGGTACCTCAGAAAGTGGTTGTTAGGATTAACTGAGATAATATATGTCAAGCCTTTAGCACAGTGTCTGTCTGCCTAGTAGCTTCACTCAGTAAATATTAGCTGTTATAAGTACGATGGTGGTGCTAGCGGTCACAATAGTGCTGTCTCCCTCCAAAGGTTGTGAACAGCTTGGGAGCAGAGATCATGACTTATCTGTGACCACCTGACCCCTCAGACACTCCTGGGTCACAGAAGGAGTCTTGTTAAATTAAACTGGAAAAAGTAGTGCTCTTCGAAGATTAATCTGACAGCAGTGGACTGATCAGATGCAGAAAGGAGAGACCTCAGGCATGGAACACAATTAGAAAGCTACCATAATGATACGACTTCACTCCTCATGACAAGAACCAGGAGGAAAAGGTTCGTGTCTGCAAGAATTGTAAGGAAGAGGTAAATAATGGAAGACACAATGAAGGGGATACTTTCTGGACTTTGATTCCATTTTAACCACGAGCAGATTCCAAGTTTAATTTCACCATGGATAATGGATCTCTTTTGGAGAGAATGTCCAGTTGAGTAGAAAGACCATGGTTTTTGAAGTCAAATAAACACTGCTCTTCTCCATATGTCATTTCTATGGACCTTAAGAAATGTAGGTATTTATTCTTTCAGCATCTGTAGTATTACTGTGGTGCTCCACACTGAACCCCTCCTTCAGTGCCTTTGCCACCGCAGTCCAGTCACTGCTCTCAAGGAACTACCTCCCACAAGGTTCCATCCTCTCCCTGAGAGGGGGAGACCTACGGCCAGTGACTGGTTGAGGCCAGAACACAAAGTCTCTACCCATTTGACTCATTTGGAACAAGTTTGAATGAAAGGCCAAACCAACAAGAGTGCTTGCCGCAGGCTTGTCGGCAGCCTTCATCGCTACTCTTACGTCGTGGATCTGCGTTCCCCTCTGCCTAATGCTACCCCCAACATCCTTAGCAGTGTAAACCCCGAGAGCACTCCGCAATGCCACAATAATCCTTCTGCAAGCAGCTCTTCAACTGCTTCTGAGTCAGCTTTGGAGCCCGTTCTCGGAGACTGGCCTTTACTCCTAATCTGTAAGATGGAAAACAGCACGGCAGGGGAATGAAATGAGATCGCGTGCTTGCTACAAAGCTGTGTTCCAGGCGTGATGGCTAGTGGATGAACCTTGATGACATTATGCCAAGTGAAATAAGCTGGTCACAAAAAGACAAAAACTGTAGGATTCCACTTATATGAGGCACTTGGAGTAGCTGAACTCATAGAGACAGAGAAAACAGAATGGCGGTTGTCAGGGGCTGGAGGGGAGGGAGAAAAGGGCAATTGTATCATGGGCGTAAAGTTTCAGTTTTGCAGGATGAAAAAGTTCTGAAGATCCCACACGTAACAGTGTGACTATACTCAACAATACTGAACTGTACACTTTAAAATGGTTAAGATGGTAAATTTTATGTCATTTTTTCCCACAATTGAAAAAATAAGAAATGATGGCTACCATACCATTGGTTATATTTAACTGACTTTAACCCACAAGAGGGTACCTTTTCTGGTTTCTTCTCCATCTGTGGATCCCCTTGGGACCTACAGTTCCAAACACGGCTGAAGCTCCTTGTCCCAGCTGGTGCCTTGGATCTTGTGTCTCCATAATCTATTCTTTTCCACCGATGG
Source organism: Camelus dromedarius (assembly GCF_036321535.1). Classification (NCBI taxonomy): domain Eukaryota; kingdom Metazoa; phylum Chordata; class Mammalia; order Artiodactyla; family Camelidae; genus Camelus; species Camelus dromedarius. The sequence goes on along the minus strand of NC_087472.1, from coordinate 90,635,793 downwards.
CTCTTATCTCCAAAGATCTCTTAAAACTCTCCATTCTCTACTGCTCTGAAATCATCCTGAGACAGGCTCTAAAGAACGCTATTATAGCCACCAGCACTGTCACACCTCCTTTCCCAAACAAAACAAACACTCTTTCAAATCCTCACCATAACCTTTTGAAAAGCACATCAAACTTCATCATGATTTAAAAGGAATTATACTGTGTCAGTGCCAGGTCGCTGAAAGGAGGGGACTGAGATCAGGAGTCTGGTGAAGCTGACAGATATAATGATGTGGTGAGAAATCCTGATGGATGTTGATGCAGATTTTCTCTCTGCTTGGGGGTGAGTGTGATTACAAATTGTAGAGAGAGCAAAGTCAAGGTCAGAAAATACAGAGGACGGGCCGTTAAGCTAAAGTGGAGGGCTTTCAAGTAGCCAGGAAATTTGTGCGATTCAAAAATTCAAACTGGTCAGCAGGACCCAAGAATACACAGGGTCAGGGTATGGGCAGTAGTTAACATCCAGACATTCATAACTAGCAAGAATGGAGAGCAAATATCCGAGTATGGGTTGGAATTTAGGATGAGGCTGTTGCATGAGGAAACAGACATGATACAAAACAGGAGCGGGAGGTTAGGGGTGACACTGCATGGTTCGGAACGAAAGAGATGGTGCCCAGGACTGGTTCCAAGCCAGTGGTGATCTCTTCTGCCCTAGTTTTAAGTAGCTCTCCGGGTAGGGGTAGACGAAGCCAACTACGCTGGGCTTCTCCCCAGAGTCAAGCAGGGTTCTGCAGGTTTTAATGATTACAGTAGAGAGTTTCATCCCCTGGAAAGCACTTGAAATTCCAAGTCAGCAAAATGCATTGAATCTGACAGGTCAGCGTTTGCCATCTCCTGTGTCTATGCATGGGAGAAACAAATTGTTCCCTTTGCACATATTGTATGTACGTGGGGTGAGGGGTTGCCCTACTTCTGTAAAAAGTTTTTATATTTTAAGTAACAAAGTCTGGCACTAAATTTATACTTTCTTCTTGTTTTTGATTTTGATGCCTGTATTCTAAAGAAAGACTTGGTAGTAATAGTAGAGTTGGGGGGAACTGAATGCTTCCAAATATCTGAAGGGCTGTCTTTGTCAAGAGAGTTTACACTTACTATGCATAGCTTCAAAGCATACATATAGACAAAAGGGCAGAAGTTACGAGAAGATCAATTTTAGCTCAATGCAAGAGATAACAGCCTAATGATCAGGATGTTTGCAAGTGAATGGGCGGCCTTGCAAAGTAAGAAGTTGTCCATCATTTTAGCTTTTAAGGCCAAAGCAAAGGCTTTTCTAGCAGAGACGTGTAGAAGGACTCCGGCATTGAGAAAGGACTTAGACTAGATCTTGATGGCCCCTTTCAACCTAAGATTCTATTATTCAAACTTGTTTAAATGCCATAAATATTAGCTTTAATAGGTTAACTATTGAGAAGGAGCCTAACATAATGCTTAAGATCACAGGCTTTGAAGCTAAGCTACCTGGGTTTGAAGCTTCACTACTTACTAGCTGTGTGATCCTGGGCAAACTGCTTATTCTCACTATCTTTCATTCAGTCTTCTTACTTGTAAACTGGGATTTGTAACAGTGTCTACTTACGGGATTACTGAAACAGATTGGTGAATATATGTAAAATGTGTCAACAGGGCTTGGTGTGTGGTACTTAGTATTACTACTACTACTACTACTACAACTGCCATTATTACTGCTTTAGGTTCTTAGATATCAATTCTAGACTCCTGGTTGTGATTTCGGTACTCTGATGACCAGAGAAGAGAACAAAAGATTTGTAGACTAGAAATTCATGATGAAGTACTTATTATAATGTTATCAATTCACGAAAACCCCTAACGCTGGCTCCTTTTCCCCATGCACGTTGTTGTTTTTCAAGGAAGGAAATGACAACTGTGAAACAAGTCGAGACTGTGCTTAATTCTGAGTGTACTAACCTATTGTTGGAGCAGTATCAAAGCAGAGACATCCATGATTCTGCCCGGCAACGCCTACTGTTCCTCACCCTGTGTAACTGCAACCAAGGTCTGTTGCCCTTTCTAGTCCGTAATCTGGAAAGCCCTGCTCTCATGGTCACAGAAATGGGCAGGTTTTACCATCCACTACAGAGAAGATCCTGTTTCCGAAAAACAATGTTCAGCTGCAATTTAATTCAGAGCTGAGAAACCCCTGACCCAATGATTATGGGTCCACTTTTGTGATCTACCTGTGAGGAAAAGAGAACATTGTTTTGTTGGTGCTTGCAGAAATCTTGTGTTAGAAAAAAAAAGATAAACAGAAAGGTGGAGCACTTCAAATACGTCTCCAGAAGTATGTTGTTAAAATGGCAAACTTCAAAAGTCCCTTGAGAATACTCAGGTCTCAGTGAGAAGAAAAAGCAGTTGAGAAAATGTAAGACTTTCCCCCAACTGCCCTTTTCTCCTTAAAATTCTTACATCATGAAGGCTCATAAGGTTTAGCGTACAAGTTGTTGGAAGCACAAACAAATCTACCTCAAGAGAGTTAATTCACCTCAGGACCAATTTCTCCTCTGTTCAAACATCTACTATTCATTTAGAAACCCTGTGTGGATAAAGCAGAGAGCCATTTCAACGGCAGAAGGGAGGAACGGCCAGGGAGCTATCATCAGTCATTTACGTCTGCACTGTTAGCAACAGAATCGATAATGTCAGCGCCACGAAGAGCACCTTCACATCCTAGTTAGGATGGCTGCAGTCGTCGGCTTAGAAAGGTAAGAAGTTTTGGAAAAGTATTGTGTTTCAGGAAATGTTTGAGTCTTAAATATCCAGAGTTCTGCAACCATCACTGTTTATAAACGTGGACATATTTACAGATTTAATTTGAGCTGACTTATGAAGGTATTTATTGTTGCTTTTCATATTAAGAGGTGATGTTGACTGGGATGGTTTTTTATGTCTGTGTGAGGCTAAAAAACTGATAATATTTTCACTTTTTCCCAAGGAAATGTCTTCTTTTGGGGTCTTCTGGGTTCTGTATTACCGTAATCGTATCACTTTAATGCTTTTCTTCATTTAATTTCTTTATATGGGAGGGAGTTCTACCCTTGATAGTCCTAAAGGCCCTGGGGACAGGAATATAATCTATTTCTGGATTTCCAGAGCTTAACACAGTGCTTGGCACATAATGGTTGTGCAATACTGTTTACTAAATAACTGACTGTATGATGAAGGAATGAATGAATGAATGGTATCTTAGGCTCCTAGTCTATCTGATGAGAAAAACCAATCTGTCTTTGATTCCAGTCTGTGAAGTAGTTGTGGGGTCACAATGGCTTCCAGCTATCTTAGCTCTGCAGCTATCTGTGTAAGCTTCATTTTAGACACATATACCCAAGTGTTCCTGAGCTGCTTCCTTCAGACATTTCTTCGGCTGGATCCACTTACGGTTGACATCTCACCTCACCTAACACCATCATCTTGGGATTATTTGTCTTCTCTGAATAATGTCTGGACCAGCAGGTTATGGAACAGAGCATAGTGATTAGGACTAGCAGACATGGGGACTCCCTGGGGGCAGAATGGTGATGCAGAGTCCTTGGTTGACATCATTAAGTACATCTGTGAATTTGATGCTTACAAATCCAGCTATGACATCCATGGCAAGTTCGCCTTATAATCTACAGAAAACTCAAAACAGCCACTGTTTCATCAATATTTGGGATGGCCTAAAATCCACAGTCACGCTGTCAGTTTTTCAAAGACATGTTGACCTTAAATGGTAGCATAATTTTGAGAGGGGTTCGGGAGAGTTGAATTCTTACCAGACATCACATTAACTAGCTTTGTCACCTTAACCAAATCTTAGCCTCTTGAGCTGTACAGGAAGGGTGTTAGACTTTATGATCTCATGATGCCTCACTTAATTCTTTTAAATGTTATATAAGCAGCTTAGCCTGGCCTCAGAGACGGCATGTGCAGCTCTGTGTGGAACAGAATTCCTCATGAACTTTCAGGCTTCTCTCCCTCCTTCCTTTCAGTCTCTGCTCAAATGTTACCTCCTCAGAAGAACCTTCTCTGATCACCTTATTATGAAATGACAATCCTTTTATATCCAGCTCCCTAGTCTCTTCTCTGCTTTATCTTTCTTCATCCATCACATTATTGCTCTCTGAAATTGTATTATATCCCGAGTGCATATCTGTTCATTGTCTGTCTTCCCAATCAGAACCCAAGCAAGCACTCATGAGGCCAGGGGTTTTGTCTTTTTTCCCACTTTATTCTCAGTACTTAAAACAGTGCCTGGCATATTATAGGCTCTATAAAAATATTACCTGAGTAACTAAATGAATATTTCAACTCCTAAATAAAAAGTCTTGAGGTTTCTGTAAGTATAACCTGGTTTAACACACTGCTCTAGTCCATTTGGGCTGCTGTAACAAAATACCATAAACTGGGTGGTTTATAAGCAACATATTATTTCTCACAGTTCTAGAGGTTGGGAAGCCCAAGATAAAGGTGCTGGCAAATTCAGTGTGTAGTGAGAGCCTGCTTCTTGGTTGATGGATGGCCATCTTCTTGCTATAACCTCATTTGACAGAAGGGGCTGAGGGAACTCTCTGGGGCTCTTTAATAAGGGCACTAATCCACCCAGAAATGAACCCACAAACTTTTGGTCAACTAATCTTTGACAAAGGAGGCAAGAATATAAAATGGAATAAAGACAGTCTCTTCAGCAAATGGTGTTGGGAATACTGGACAGCAGCATGTAAATCAGTGAAGCTAGAACACTCCCTCACTCCATACAGAAAAATAAACTCAAAATGGGTCAAAGACTTAAACATAAGACAAGATACAATAAACCTCCTAGAAGAAAATATAGGCAAAACATTCTCTCACATACATCTCAAAAATGTTCCCATAAGGCAGTCTACCCAAGCAATAGAAATAAAGGCAAGAATAAACAAATGGGACCTAATGAAACTTACAAGCTTCTGCACAGCAAAGGAAACCACAAGTAAAACAAAAAGACAACCTACGGAATGGGAGAAAATTTTTTGCAAACAATGAAACCAACAAAGGCTTGATCTCCAGAATATATAAGCAGCTCATACGACTTAATAAGAAAAAAACAAACAACCTAAGCCAAAAATGGGCAGAAGATCTAAACAAGCAATTCGACAAGGAAGACATATAAATGATCAATAGGCATATGAAAAAATGCTCAATATCACTAATTATCAGAGAAATGCAAATCAAAACTACAATGAGGTATCACCTCACACCAGCCAGAATGGCCATCATTCAGTAGTCCACAAATGACAAATGCTGGAGAGGCTGTGGAGAAAAGGGAACCCTCCTACACTGCTGGTGGGAATGCAGTTTGGTGCAGCCACTGTGGAAAACAGTATGGAGAGTCCTCAAAAGACTAGGAATAGACTTACCATATGACCCAGGAATCCCACTCCTGGGCTTATATCCAGAAGGAATCTTACTTCAAAAAGACACCTGCACCCCAATGTTCATAGCAGCACTATTTACAATAGCCAAGACATGGAAACAGCCTAAATGTCCATCAACAGATGAGTGGATAAAGAAGACATGGCATATTTATACAATGGAATACTCTTCAGCCATAAAAACAACAACAGAATGCCATTTGCAGCAATATGGATGTCCCTGGAGAATGTCATTCTAAGTGAAGTAAGCCAGAAAGAGAAAGAAAAATACCATATGAGATCGCTCATATGCAGAATCTAAAAAAAAAAAACAAAAAACAAAACAAAAAACAAAACAGAAACAGACTCATAGACATAGAATACAAACTTGTGGTTGCCAAGGGGGTGGGGAGTGGGAAGGGATAGATTGGGATTTCAAAATTTGTTGATACTGACAGGCATATGTAGAATAGATAAACAAGATTATACTGTATAGCACAGGGAAATATATACAGTTCTTGTGGTAGCTCACGGGGGAAAAAATGTGACAATGAATATATGTCTGTTCATGTACAACTGAAAAATTGTGCTCTACACTGGAATTTGACACAACATTGTAAAATGACTGTAACTCAATTAAAAAATGTAAAAAACCAAAATGCACTAATCCTATTCATGAGGGCTCCATTCTCATGACCAATTACTTTCCAAACGCCATCACACCGGTGGTTAGGATTTCACCATATAAGCTCTATAAGTTCTGGAGGGACACAGACATTCAGTCTATAGCACACATTGACTTGAAAATCACAGAACCATTAGATCATTAAGCTAAGACGATCACTGAGGTAACCTAGTCCAATCCCTCATTTTGAAGACAGAAAAACTGACAGCCAGGATGGTTAAGTGACTTGCCCAGTGCCACTGAACTAAGTATTAGTAGTAGAACTCAGATCTCTTTACTTCTATGCCACTCCTGTAGCCATTACTTCTGGTGGTTGAAACAACATAATGTACATTCTCCAAGATACTAATTAATTACAAAGGGAAAACAGTAACTTCACAGTGAAGATCACCCATAGATACCACCTTAACCAAGTCAGCAAAGTTAACATCATCGGTAATAAAATATATAAAGATCTACTTACTGATCAGATAGACTGGAAAGGCAGCATCACCTTTGTGTTATTCTTCCCCCAAATCCCTAACCTAAATGTGATGATGATGAGAAAACCTCAGACAAGCCAAAACTGAGGGACATTCTACAAAATAACTGACTAGTACTTCTCAAAAGTGCCAAGGTAATGAAAGACAAACAAAGGCTAAGGAATGGATTTGAGGAGACTAAAGAGACATTACTATTAAATGCAATGTTAAATATTATTAAATGATCCTGGGTTACATCCTGGAAGAACAAAAGGACAGTAAAAATATGGTAAAATATGAATAAAGCCCATGGCTTATAATATTGTACCAATGTTAATTTCTTGGTTTTGATAGTTAGACTATGTTACATGGTATGTTAATATTAAAGGAAGTTGGGTAAATGTATATGGGAACTCTCCGTGATATTTTTGCAACTTTTCTGTAAGTGTAAAATTATTTCAAAATAAAAAATTAAAAAATGAAAACAACATAATGTGTTGACTCCGGATAAAAGTACATATGTCCATTTCAAGGCACCTATAATGAATGTTTGAGCTTAGACAGTTATAAGATGACGGTTTATAGAACTTTAGAATACTACTTTGAAGTTAATTTGCAAGAATTTTCCCAATGATTAAAACAACAGGTACAGAAAATGGTTGCCCGAGTGCTCTTTAGAAGAATTCAAAAGACTGAAAATGAGACCACTGCACAACATGCATTTCCTTTATCCAAAACATCTGAGACCACTGAGAGATCAGAATCCTAGCATCCCAAGAGGAAATTAGTTTGTCTGTTCAGGAAATGTCTCCAAGACATTGAATGCCAATTTCATTTTGAGTCTTGCCATATTGAAACTTGAGATGCCCCAAATGACTTATTTATCATCACTGGGGAAGTGTAGGTGATTCAATTAACAGGCATATTCTTCCTTTAAATTATTTTATCCAACTGCATTACATGATTTAACAAGAGACTTTTAGACTTGTTAGAATATGCTTCTTTATAAATAACAGGAGGTGCCTTAGTTTAGGAATGACCGGCATATATCATGCACTCACACCATTATTTTCCAATTTGATAGCTATGATAGACATTAATAATCAGTCTATGACACCATTTTTAGCCATTCTCCATCTGTTTCATGCTCTTTCACACGATGGATTACTGCAGGCAGCTGATACCAGTTGATACAAGTTTACATGTGACATGAACACTTCACCATTCCAGATATAGTACAATAAGGAATGAGTTAAAAATCAAAACCTTGGATTATAATCCCAGTTTTTCCATTTATTAGCCCTGTGATCTCCGTGAGTTTTTAAAAAAAAATCATTTGGGGGCCTTCATTTCCATATCTATAAAATGGGAATCCTAGTACATGCCTAGCCCACATAGCTATGATGAGGGTAAAACAGAACAGCACACACAAAGGTGCTTTGTAAAGTATGCTGTACACATGAAACTAACACAGTATTGTAAATCGACTATACTTTAAAAAAAGGAACTATACAAATGAAAGGCAATCTTATTAGGATAGTCAACAAAATCAACCAAAGAAATATATTTTCCAATCCACTTTAATAATTTGTTTTCCTACTATCCATCCAGTCTTCAAATGCCTAACTATTACTCCTCTGTCCAAGAGAACGGGGATTAAAGTATGAGTGACTTCTTTATTCACCTTAATGGAACAAATGATACAGAGCTCAATGGACAAGCATGTGCTCTGGTGTTATTTCAGAGCAAGCCCTTATGACAGCAAAGTCAGTGAAACATATTTTAGTCACTTCCTGACCTCATTGTTTCGAATCTCAGATAATTCAGAAAAAGAAGTGCCTAACTTTAAAAATGACTGCTTTATGTTGAAGCATCAATGGATATCCCCAGATAATTGGGAAGGATGCGGGATCCTTAGCTGGATAACAGTAAAGTTGCAATTTAAAACGGGGATAAATCCCTGACTGAAAGGACATTTATTTGCTCTTGTGTCTTCTGAGATGTCATATTCCTTTTTTTTTTTTTTTTTTTTACTTTTTATTGAAATATAGTCGATTTTCAATGTTGTGTTAATTTCTGGTATACAGCATAGTGATTCATTTATACATATATATTCCTTTTCATATTCTTTTTCAATATAGGTCATTGCAAAGTATTGAAGATAGTTCCCTGTGCTATACGGTAGGACCTTGTTGTTTATCTAGTAGTTTGTATCTGCTACTCCCAAATTTCCAATTTGTCTCTCCTCACTCCCTTTCCTCCCAACCCCAGTAACCATAAGTTTCTTTTCTATGTCTGTGAGTCTGTTTCTGTTTCGTAAATATGCTCATTTGGATCATATATATATATATTTTTAGATTCCACATACAAGTGATATCATGGTTTTTTTCTTTCTCTTTCTGGCTTACTTCACTTAGTATGATAATCTGTAGGTCCACCCATGTTGCTGCAAATGGCATTAGTTCACTCTTTTTTATGGCTGAGTAATATTTCATTATATGTATATACCACATCTTCTTTATCCAGTTGAGATGTCATACTCCTTTGATTTTTGTTTTCCTCACTGATCTTCTCCTACTTCTATATGACTCCTTTTTTTTTGGAGTTTATCAGAGTTTGAGCTTAGCCGTCTTCTCTTTTCTCTTTACATGTTGGACGATCTCCATTTTCAATCTACATATCAATATCTTCCTCATTTGTACCTCTAGCTCAGGTCTCTCTTCTCAGCTACAATTATATTTCACTTCTCCACTTGGACATATCACAGGCATTTCAAACTGGACATGTTTATAACTAAACTCTATCTTTTTTTAAAAAAATCAAGATACAGTGGATATATTATATTAGTTTCAGGTAAACAATATGATTCAATATTTGTATATACTGCAAAATGATCACCACAATAAGTCTAGTGAACATCCATCACCATACTTAGTTACACATTTATTTCCTTGTGATGAGCACTTTTAAGGTCTACTCTCTTAGCAACTTTCAAATATAAAATACAGTATTATTAACTATAGTCACCATGTTATACATTGCATTTCCATGACTTATTTATTTTGTAACTGGAAGCTTGTGCCTTTTGACTACCTTTACCCACTGCATCCCCCCCCCCCCGGCTCCCTAAAATGAAATTCTTGATTTCCCCAAACTTGCTTTCTCCTCAGTCATTATTATATGAGTAAATACTGCAACAAATTGTTCAGACAAAAGCCTGGCAGCCATCCTTAACCCCTCATGCCTGACATCTAATCCATTACTGAGCTACATAGAGCTTACCTCAAAAATACATCTCAAATCTGTTCAATTCTAGGTCCATTGCCATCATCTTGGTCCTAGCCACCATTTTCTTCATCAAGACAATTGTGAGTATCTCTTAAATGTTTTCCTTGTTTTCACTTTTGTCACCTTCAGTCCCTTCTGTATACAGCAGGTACGTAACATCATACGGTGTTTTATAGATTCATCAGCTCAGGTGTACTTTTACAGGTAAGTCAGATCAGATGACTTTGCTACTCTCCAGCCTTATCCTGTACTACTTATTTCCTTGGTCTTTACATTCCAGTCATACTTGGCTCCTTTTAGTTCAGCATCTTGGAAGAATTATTCCATTCCCCTCACTCTTCATATGACTGACCTGATTTTCAGGTCTCAGCTTAAATATCTCCTTTTCAGAGACACCTTCGACAATTAAGCAGTTCCTATATTATTCTCTCAAAGCACTCTATTCTTTGCATTCATAATATTTCTCACTATTTATAATTATATAATAATATTAATATTTTTGTTGGCTATCTTACTCACCAGATTGCAAGTTTCTTGAGACATTCAAAAATATTTCTTATCTCTTACTTTGTGCCAGGCAATATGCTAGATGCTGGAACTATAAAGATTTATTTTAAAAGGCCCCTGAACTAAGGCTATAAATTTGGTAGGAAAAAAAAAATCAAGAAAAGAATGGTAGATATTGTTACTTGCTTCCTCAATAGCCATTCTAATTCCTCTTTTTCCATAGTGATAGGGTTTATTTTCAAAAAGAAAAAAAAAAGGTTAAAAATGCCAGACACACAATTCCTTAGCCTACTTTGTAGATGTAACCATGTGACCCACTTCTGGCAAAGTCAGTTGAGGCTTCTGAAAAAAATGCCAGTCTCCTCTTCCTGTCATGGTGCAAGTCCTGGAGTGCAGCAGCTATTTTGTATCCATGAGGTGGTAAGCCCAAGGACCAAAGCCAAAGGCTAAGGGAACAGAATGGAAAGACAGAAAAAAAGCAGGTCCTTAATGATACTACTGACTTGCTGAACCAACTCTGGGAATACTGTTCTTCCAAATTCTTATTATATGAGAAAAATTAACATCTATCTTTAAAGTTTTCATTATATATTCTGTTATTAGAAGTTAAATTTCTCCAAAGTGACACAAATTGTTCCTGCTGTTACAATAATATAGCCATTACAGTCCCTACAAACTACAGATACCCTTGATCCTGGCTCAAGATTGGGTCTCCCTCATAGAAAACAAAATTATAGTTACCAGGGGGAAAGGAGGTGGGAAGGGATAAACTGGGAGTTTGAGATTTGAAGATGCAAACTAATATATATAAAATAGATAAACAAAGTCCTACTCTATAGCACAGGGCGCTGTATTCTATGGCTTGTAATAACCTGTAATGAAAAAGAATATGAAAAAGGAATATATATATATATATAACTGAATCACTATGCTGTACACCAGAAACTAATATAACATTGTAAATAAGCTATACTTCAATAAAAAAAAGTTTTCAAAAAGTTAGATACTAATAAAATTTGACTTTCTTTATGCCTTAAAAAAATTGGCTCTCCCAATCCCACATCTAGGTATTCCAGGAATATGTGTAGCCTCTCATTTATATGACTGAAGTGTGACGTGTGTGTCTGTATGTGTATGTGCTGGGGTAAAAGGACAAAAAGATCAGTTCACAAGAAACTTGAATAAACTGTTAAGAGAGCTATATGCAATAAAGCACTAATCCATTATTAGGCTTCTGAAAGCTAGGTTTTATGATTTAGTGATGTTTTCATTATTTCAAAGACTCAGACTTCATTTCCTCAGAGGCATCACAAAAGCCTCCATAGAAATAGACAGAGAATGAATTTCACACCAAGAATAGGAAACTAAAAGGAAGCAAAGGAAAATGTGCAGTGAATTACTCATTAATGGAAGGTGTAAAGGGTAGATAGAAAATATTAAGAAATTATAAAAATGTTAGAAAACTCTCCTGGCAAGGAAGAGGTCTGTGAACCAGAAGGGTGATAATTACAAGATGGTGCCTCATTCAGGCGTATCTCATTGTCATTCTTACATATCACTGTTTTGCAATTTTAATATGGAAAAGCAAGTGCACTCCTTTGAAAAACTGGATGGCATTTAAAATCAATATATCTAATCAACACAGTGAATTGATTTTAAAATATTTTTTCTTAAAAACAAAATGTTCACTTTTCTTAAAAATCAAATATTCCATAGGATGGTATGGTTAGCAAAGTAATCACTTATCAAGAGACATCATCATGTATTAATATTAATATGATTATTACCAACAACTACAATTTATTGAATACTGACTATACACCAGGTGCTCTATGTGAATTACACACATTATCTCATCTAATTCCTACACAACTCTTAGTGTTGTTATTATTCCCAAAGCACAGAGGAAAAGTAACTTGTCAATAAATGGGAGAGTTTCAATGTAAGCCTAGCGCATTGAATCTCAAGCTCTGTGAAAAGTTGCAGAGGAAGCTTAAAAACATAGAAATAAACAAATGAATAAACTGGGATCCTTATCTGGCCAAAGGCGTCTTCAATTTATGTATGTTAAGCACTGTTACTCGGATCCAAATTACTCTTGACAAAAAACTTTATGAATAGATAATATTATCCCTATTTTGCATATAAATAAATGGATGTCTTAGATAAATTCAGGCAGTTGTGGCAGACCCAGAACCCAGACTCTCATTTCTTAATTTCTAAAGCTATACTAATATTTGCTAATTCTTGCTGTTGGTAGTATTACAGTGGCATACGATATCCATTTTAGAAACATAAGATTACCTCATTTGTATGCAACTTTAAAAAGAGGAAGTTATTTGAAATAGCTTCGAGATATGAAGATAGTAGTATAAGAATTGTTATGTGACTACAACTCTGATGAAAATGTTTATGTGCACTAGAATCCATGCCCTTCAGGTTTGAGAAATTTTTGGAGAAAGAACTTATAAAAATATGATCCTGGTTAGCAGGATAGCTAACATTCATTCTTGTACCACTGATGGCATTTGAAAGGTACATAACAAATAATCAATTCAGGTTTTTAAAATACTACCTTAAAAATAATTTTGAAACCTGGGGATAAACAAGACACATTTTTTAAACAAGTGCATTTCCCCCCCAAATTTAATTGGTATCTCATTTCTTTTCTTACACTTGAAATAAAGATTTTTGATGACCTCATAAGAGCATAGTGAATGTCTATAATTTAGTGTTTTAGTTTTACCATCAAATGAGAGAAAGAGAGTGACAGAGAGAGAAAGAACACAAGTGTATCAGCAATCTTGGTGAGTGGGACCTATGTAGTCTTTGACCATCCAGTATCCCATCCGTCTGCTAACTGCTTATTTTTTTTTCCCTTCAGGGAAGTGCTCCCCTCATACTCCCTGTGGTTTTAGTAGAGCTGCCAATCACGCCCCCTTGTCTTCCTCAATTGTTCCGAGTGAGTGGTGAGTTCAAGGACCCAAACTAGGCTACTCCAAGGAAGCTGACAGAGGAGGAAATGATACAAGGTCCAAAAGAGTTTGGAGCTGAGTTTTCTGAAGACTACACTTACAAAAAAGGTACATCTATTACTGCTTCAGAGATGTTAAAACTTTACCAGTTTGTATCCTATCCCAAGACCTCATTTTTAAATCATTTCCTTCATTCCATGAATGTCTTTTTGATAAATACCCACCTCCCAACCCTTTTGTTTTCTCTGACTTGAATTAGCGAGTTAGTTGCTGATATTTACAAATGAAGACTGGCAGACTAATTGCTGGTTAGCTACTTCAGTCCCCATCTACAACCGCTTCTCCCTGGCCATCTTTCTGGCGGTGACTGTCATGTGACACAGTTCTGTCCAATTGTACGTAAGTGATGGTCTTCTGTGTATGCTTTCTGGGAAATCTTTGGCTTCACGATAAAAAGCTGATACATCGTTTTTGCCGTCTTTTTCTTGCCCTGTGGAAATGGTGGCTGGTTCGCAGCAGCCATCTCATGACCATCAGGAAAAGGCAACAAAACAAAACAAAATAAAACTGTGAAGATGCCAGTCCTGACACTGTTGGGCCTACTTCACCTTACTTCCAGATATCTTAATATTAGAGACAAATAAAGCTCCATTTATTTAAGCCACTATAGATAGCTTTTGTGTTCTCTGGAGCCCTGCAATCCTGATACAAATCCCAGTTAATAAAATAGGTATACAGAAAACAAACAAAAAATACGAATCCTTCTAAACATTGAGGAATTTAGGGGATGAAGTTTGGGAGGAAGAGAAGATACAGCCAGGTGAATTTAGGCATATCTCTTAGTACCTGACTTCTATTCTTTTCCTATTGGTTTTGATTAGTCTTGGATTGCAGTGAGGCTTGGGGTTGATATTAATGCAGAAATGAAGGACGTTACCTTCTGGATATAGGTACACTCATACAGGGCTTTTGGCTTCCGAAGATGGGGATTATATATGTGTACATAAATATGTGTGCACTTGTACAGAGGACGATAAAGATTGATCTCACCCAGAAGTCAATTCTACTCAGACAAAGGAAAGCCCAGGGTTTTTTTTGTCTTCCCATAATATGGTATTAAAATAAAATGCTATTTTGTCAGAGCCTTTTTCTTTTGCTTCCAATCCTAGGCTGTAGGCAAGACTCACAAATTCTCCTCAGAGATTAAAAAAGGTCAATATTAGAAATGTTTTCTTCCTTTCACTAACTGATTAAATAACTCATGGGCATACGTATAGCTACACATGCATTTCTAAAGAAAATCATTCAAGGACTGCATGATTTCCCGAGATGACCTCCAGGGTGCTGAAAAGTTAGAAAATGCGAAATCTAACATAACCAAGAAAATAATCTCTTTTAGGCACTTTGATGGTTTTGGGGTAAGTGACAATTCAGCCAGGGGGTGTAGTCCCTGGGAGAGGCAGGTAGTGAGTGTTTATGCAGCTCTCTCTTGATAAGAAAAGTCTTCCTAAGAGAATAAACTAGATTTAGGGCTTGTCCTAGGAAAATTGTTATTTTCCCCCAGTTAACTCACTTGCATAATTTCAGGACTTCAGCTTTGATGGGGCTACTTTATTTGCAGCATTTAGACTTAACTTAATGACTGTTTTCTCATAGCTAAGGGCAGTTGACTAGAATTAGGAGGTCACTGGCTATTAGCATTTGATTTCCTTGCTGATGCCAGAGAGATGAGTTGGTGGTGAGGGGGGAGAGTATGAGCTCAATCACTCACATTTTAATTTAGTCTCATTAGATGAGCACCCCAAATGCTATCTCAGGGATGACTCAAAATTTCAGATGGGATATGTCTGCCTTTGCCCTGTGTCCAGTCCTTTGCATGGTGGGCACATCCAATGATAACACAATTGTCAAAGGAATAAGCTTTCAATTCCCAGTCCCAAGGGAGAATGAGCTCAGGCTTGAATGATCATTTACGGAGATTGAATTGCTTTCTGACAGGAAAGCCTTGCTTGCTTGTGGACTTTATGGACGGTGCTCTCCAAAATTGGCCAGTTAATCTCTTTAACTGTTGCCTCTTTCCTAGATCCCATTGTCTTCTCTGTAAATGCTGTAAAATTTGAGAAATGTAGTTTAAGCAAAATGCAAATATGGTTCTGTCTTAGAAGGAGGGAGTAGCTATCCGCAATAGCCTGGGATGGAAAGAAAGAGAACAGGATGGCTCTTTTAGTATCATGACATAGGAAATATGACGCAAAATCATGAAGTGGATGTGGGAATATAGCAAGAACGTTTAGTGAGACATCCTGCAGGGAAATGTGAAATTGGGGGTGAAGCATAGTGACAAGCAGGTCCAGTTACTCACCCCACCTGATGTAAAGTTTCCTTTTCTCATTTCAGGCTCAGGGAATCTGAGTTTTGTCTTATGAACAAAGACAGCAGGTCCCCTTATGATGGCAGCAGTTCTAACAAATGTACGAATAAAGTAATGGGTAAACACATAAAAAGGAGCAACTGACTTTGCCTGGGGAAGAGGAAGTGTAATTTGAGGTATGTACTAGGAATAATGAAGAAATATACCTAACACTGAGTACTTACGTGCAATGACCATAGTACGTACTGTGCTATGCACTTAATGGTTATACGTGTGCCAGCTCCCTTAATCTTTATTACAACCCTATGAGAAAAGTATCATTGTATTAATATCCCCATTTTCCTGATGAGGAAACTGAGGCACAGAACATAATTTGCTCTAGGTCATCAAGCTGGTAAATAACAAAATGGGAATTTGAAACCAGGGCCTGGCAAGCTAAGCCACCGAAAGTTACTGACTCAGAATTTTGAATTAAGAGCAGGAATTTCCAAGTTTAGAAGGACTTTTCAGGTACAATAAGAGTATGTACAAAAGCATGAAGGAGCGGAAAGAAATGGTGAGAGGATCAGAAGCCGAAGAAAGGATAAGGGCTGGGGGTGCATGGAGGAGGGAGCATGATGTGAGGCTAGACAGGTGCATTAGAGCCATATCTGCACAGGCTGTGGGCACTGACCTGAGGGAAAGAATGATTGTCACTCTAGAAGATTCTTTTTAAGGGAGTGCCAGAATTAGATCTGTGATTGAGCAAGACAATTATTAATAGGGATAAAGATGGACAGAATTCTGGGATTGGGGGGCTAATCATTAAAAGACCTAATAATAAATACTGAGAGAGGGGCAGTGTTTGGAAAGGAAGTGTTGAATATGAGCATATTTCTTCTAATGGAAGTATAGTCAGTTTACACTGTTGTGTCAATTTCTGGTGTACAGCACGATAGTTCAGTCATACATTTACATACATATATTCCTTTTCATATTCTTTTTCATTATAGGTTACTATAAGATATTGAATATAGTTCCCTGTGCTATACAGTAGGACCTGTTTATCTGTTTTATGCATAGTAGTTAGTATCTGCAAATCTTGAACTCCCAATTTATCCTTTCCCACCCCCTTCCCCCCACCCCTGGTCACCATAAGTTTGTTTTCTATGTCTGTGAGTCTGTTTCTGTTTTGTAAATAAATTCATTTGTTAAATGAAAGTCAACCAACAGGATTTGGTGATCAAATAAAAATGGAAGATGATGGAGAAAAAGAATCAAAGATGACTCCACATTTTCTAATGAGCATTGACATCATGGGTATAGAATGCAAATGCGAAATGCAAAACAGGTTTGATGTGATATGGTATGTAGGAAATGCTATAATTTCCACTGGTCAGGCCATGACTGGACTACAATTAGCTCTGGATGGCTTACACTGAAAGGGACCACTGATAATTCTTGCAGAGAAAAGACAAGCGGAAGGTAAAAGTCTTGACAGTAGGTATAAAAGAGGCACTGGAAAAATTCAATTTAATTGAATGATTTTACAAAAGCATTTATTTGAAGTGTATACTCTGAACTCAAGTCTTGACAGTGGAGTTATGGAACAGTGATGAAAGACTCAAGCTTTTCTTAGCTTTTCAACTTAGCAGGACAATAAACAAACAAAAAAACCCTCTCAATTGGTTTGCATTAGCACAAAAAGAGGGCACTTGGAGAAGACAACTTGACAACAAATATTTGAGACATAGAAAAGTGACAATTGTTTTTGGTGCTAGTGGGCAGAAATGGATCAATACATAGACATTTCAGGAAAGCCAATTTCTATTTAATATAAAAACTCTGAAACAACCAGAGCAGTTCTCTGGGAGAAAGGTGATTTTATCAACAGTAACTGTGCTCAAACTCGGTTTAGATGACAGAGATTTTATAGAGGGGAGTTCTGCCTTAGGAGGGAGATAAATGATTCCTAAATCCCATTAAATCTAAGATCGCATGGCAGAAGCATGATGCAGATCAAACTTCCTGAAAAAAGACGATCTGATTTCGGGTGTTAGAAGGCATGATCTTCCCGGCCCCTAGTTTCCATATCCATAATATGAATTTAGATTAGTTATTTCTAAGGTTTCCTGTCGTTTTAAAAACCCAAATAATTTTTTTTATTAAAGAGTTGCTTGATACTGTCGAAAACCTTGAATACCAGAGTGTGGAATGTTTATTTAATAGAGAAAGAAATACAAAAAAATTGGCCCCAAAATTTTCCCGAGAATGTCAGCATTAAAGCCACACTTACAGACTACTTATCTGGCAACAATGAGTAGACATAATGTCAGCCAACATTTATTAAGCACTTTCTATTCTAGCAACTCTGCAAAGCACTTTATGTAAATGATCACATTTAATTCTCAACACAACTCTCACATAGGCACTACTCACAGTTAGGGAAACCAAGACTTGGAGAGGTTAAATAATTTGCCCAAAGTCATACAGCTTAAAGGGCAGTAGAAATACCCTGGCAGTTTGATAAATGTTTTCTGCAAAGGGTCAGAAAGTAAATATTTCAGGTTTTGAGGGCTATGTAAGTTCCCAGCACTTGTTCTTCTTTATTTTTTTAATAACCTTTAAAAAAGTAAAAGGTCCCATGTTGGATCTGAACTGAAACCTGGAGTTTGCAGACCCCCTGCTCCACTTTCTTATGATACGATACGATATGATATCCTATTCCTTCCCCCCAGAAAAAAATTTATTGAGAACTTATTACAGGCCAGGCACTGTGCTAAATACTTCTCATGTACTATCTCATACAATCCTCATCAACAGCCTTTGGGCTCATTTTATAGATGAGAAAATAGGCTTAGAGAGTTTCAGGAGCACGTTCACCGTTATAAGGCTAGTAAGTACATTCCAGAACTGTGTGGATCTGGAGCCTGTGCTTTTATCCACTGTAGGAGAGAGCCAGAGTAGCACAAACTGGGCCTGGGCCAGGGAGGGATTGGAATGAAAAGACCAGTTTGTAGAGTTTAGCAAGAGCCTGGGCAATTAGGGTATGGTGTGAAAGACACGACAGCTTCATAATCAACTGGGCTTTTCAATTCACTAGCTAACAGAAGGGATGGATTAGTGGAAGATCACTCTAAGGATGGAGTGTGAATGATTCAGAGAACAGAAATAAGGAAGTCAGGTACCGGCCTGGTTTGAGGGGATAAACAGACAGGCTGATAAAGTGTGGAGGAGTGGCAAGATCCTACAGAGCTTCGGCTGCGTAACTAGTTGTGTTACCACAGGCAAGTAATTTCACATAGCTTGCCTTCAGCTGCCGAAAGTACCAAATGAGGACGTTGAGTTCGATGGCCCCTAGGTTTCCTTCTAATAATAACATTTTGAGTCAGTGAGGAGCAGAAAGGAGTTCTAGGAAATTGCAAAGAGAAAGAACCTAGAATAGGCTTCCTGGGAGAAAGACTGCAGAAAAAGAATTAAACAGAGGATGCTAAAAAGCAGACTGTGATTCATCTGCCATACTCCTCTAAGCAAATAAAGACCAAAGACGATGTTTATGTTTGCAAGGTCAAAGTAAATTAGTGTCCATCATCAAAGGGCTGAATAGCCCTTTAGTGGCTCAGAGAAAGATCAGAAAATGTATGGGAGAAAACCAGTGGAAAGAATGACTAACATGATAGTGTGATAGTTTCTGCTTCCAAAGAAGAAGAAAAAAAGGGAAATAAAAAAAGATGTAGAATTACATGGGCTAGAATCGAAGAGAAGATAAATGAACGGGTCACTATGATTATGTGGGTTGCCCATGCAGGCAAGAAAACAGAGTATCAATAACCCATCCAACTACCTAGTACAATGTGAAAGTAAAATGAATATTAATATCACTGGGAAAAGACAAAGAAGAATTAGTTTTAGGATTATAAGAAAAAGTTTGTAAAGTTCTTACATTAAGCACAGAAGTAAATGTTTGGAAGCAAATGAAACCAGAATTATAATGAGAAACACAGCAGTTTTACAATCTGCCTCTTGTATAAAGTGGCAGAGAACAAGAACCCTGTTACTTTAACATGCTTTATTTATACGGTGCCAACACTGAACTCGACATGAAGGGAAGACCATTATTTCTGATGATAGCATGTAGTATCAGGACATGTTCCTAGAGTTCATAATTCATTTTAAAGATCTCCAAGGAGAAGATATACCCAGACCATCTATGATGTTAAATCTCTTCTGAAATAATACCAATAGTATAAAAATAAATCCTAGCTTCATGTACATGAATTAAAAACTACCTATTCGAATTCATTCAAGGAACAAATACTTCGAATTGGTGTCAAGGAGCTTCCTTTCAATTATCATTTATTCTACTAGATATAAATGCTATGTTTCTCAACACTGCATACAAAAAGAAAAAGAAGATTGTTAGAAAAATACAAATCAAATACACTTCTGAGAAAACAGGAAGTTATTAAAATTATGTCAATTAAATAGAAATCTATTTGCAGAGGATAAAACACTATGAATGAGATCATCCTTTGTGATGCCATCTATTCTTGCATTTCTAAATTTCTGTTTTGGAATCACTGCCTATGTTCATTGCCTAAAATAGCTTCTCCTTTGATTTTTCGATGATCTTACGAAAATGAAAATATGTATAAAGAAGTTTTGCAGGGAACTGATTAGACATGGAAAAATATTTGCCTCCAACCAGTTTGGGGGTAGGGGAACTAGTTCTTTCAGAGATCAAACAATGAAAACCTTAGACGGATTTAAACATACTATTTTATATGCCAGTTTAGGATGATGAATAATGTATCACTGGATTTCTACACTCTCTCCCCTTTCCTCCCTTAGTTCTTTCCTCCTTTATTCCTCCATTTCTTTCTTAACATACACAGGTGGAGTGCGCTCTCTCTCCATCTTTCTCCCTCTGTGTGTGTCTCTCTCTCTCTCTATTTTCCTCTCTTTCCTCTCCCCTTTCAAACTAACTCCAAGGGAAGAAATGCATAGGTAGTTAAATGAAAAAATCTAGGGTATGGAAATCTCAGAGTTATTTACCTAAACACAGCAGCACACCTATGTAATATACAAAATTAAAGCTTACATATACAATATTTCCATTTTTTCAGGCCTTCTATGTCAATGATTTTGTAAGAAAACCTCTTATACATTCTAGACTTTCTGTGTTTTCCAGCTACAATCTTCATTTGTTACTCTGACATAGCAAACTGTTCCTACATTTGGTTTATGTGGGTGCATGCTGCATACCAATATGAATTTCCTCTCTCTATAACCATCTACCACGTGGATGCATTTCTTTATTAGTCAATATATATTCTGTAGGTTACATTCTGCAAATTCAAACACGGACAAAATGCAATGATATAATCCATAACACTGCACAGATGTCTTGAAGAGATTGGTAGAAATCAGTCACCAGGAGGCCGAATATCTAAGAATTGTAAAATGCGTTTGGATGGACAAGTAAGAAAACAGGTTAAAAAAAATCAGTAAAACTTGTAATTTGTGATTTCATTATGACCATAGGATAAAGTTAAAGAATAACCGTAGTCAGCAACTGACATTTAAATACAGAAAATGCAAAAGGCATCCTGTGTATAGGACGAAAGGAGATATGGATGTAAGAAGGACGAGGAGGGAGAATTCTAAAGAATGATCTTCAGATGAAAAGAATCAATGAGAAATATCCAGCTGTGGTAAAATGCTTTCAAATTGTCATTTATTCAATTGATGCATGGAATAGGTATTTTTCAGTGTAGAGAGTGCGAATAGAAAATTCTTACGAAACAGAGCAGAATTCTTGGCAAAATACCAATGAAATATACTTTCCAATAGTAAGGAAAAAGGAAGGTGTGAAATACTGTCAACTGGAGAGAAATGCCTGCTCCTGGAGACTTCCAGCACTATTCCTGGAAGAATAACCACCTCGCTTAGAAATCCCGAGAGTTCTGGGAAACAATGACCACAGAAATAAGACTCACTGATTTAAATGAACACTTTGTTTATGTGTAGGAAATATGCAATGATTACGGTTATATCACAAGACAAGAAAAATAAGTACATGTAGGAGTGATATTCAAAAAGTCACATATAATCATTAGTGTGAGATGGACCCAGAATAATCAGGCACAAGCAATGACCGGAGCAAAATCATAAGGTTCACAATGAAAAGGTAGGAGTGTACAAGAATATACTGGCTGAATATCAGTGCTTGAGGGCAGTGGCTGATAAACAGATAAGAGAATTTTCAATGCATATTTCTGAGCACCCCATCACCCTTAGAGCAGAACTTTAGTTTCCAGAGAAATTAAAAGCTGTAGAAGTAAATAGTTTTAAAATCTCATGTTTTTAAAGATTCACCTTCATAAGAAATTTGGCAAACAGCAATACCTTTTACTGATAATCATCTATCATTGACAAGATACATTGACTCCAATTACTAAGAGCTACCAAAGACTTAGAAAGTAGAAAAAATCTAGTATTACAAAAATTGTCCCCAAATCATTTGCTTAACCAAAATCCAGAACAGCAAATTATCAGCAATAATGGATGTAAATAAGTTTCCACCTATGGATTTAAGTGCCCTTTTGAAAGATTTTTTTGAAAAGAGACCACAATGGTAAATTGTATGCTAAAAGCAATCTATAACGATTTCCTCAGAACTCTGCAATCATTCTATACAAGTTCCAAAGGTACTATTCAGAACTGAAAGCTCTAATAATAGATGTTATGCTTTGAACAGTATTAAAGCAAAGACATAAGAGGGGAATGATGAAAGATACAGAGGTTCCACACCTAGGGAAGATTTAACAACTAGAAGTTGTCATAAATTATTGTACTATACTAAAAAAAAAAAAAAGGCATGAATTTCAGCTTTTCAACTTGCAAAAGATGTAAGACATAGCCGAACTATCATCAACATGAATTCTTGAGACCTGAAACATGTTAATACCAAATGAGAGACTAATTAAAGAACATACATTATATCCATTCATTCAATACAGATTTACTGAACATCTACTAAGTGCAAAGGCAGGAAAAATACCAATATTTTCCCAGCACAGATCCTAATTTTAAGATATGTACAGTTTACTGAGGGACAAAATAAACCTAGGAAAGAGGTAAGTGTCAAAATGAGAATTTATCATTTTCCTCTGTTGGGAAAGGCTCTATGATGGAGTAGGGTCTTTCTTCTCCAGTTTTATTGAAGTATAACTGACAAAAATTAGTATGTACTTAAGGACTTAAGGTGTACAACTTAATGTTTTGATATACATGTACCCTGTAAAATGATCACCACTATCTAATTAACACATCTGTCATCTCACATAATTTCCCGTTTTTGTTTTTTTTTTTTTTGGAATAGGGTCTTGACATGCAGGATTTATGGAACTGGTGTTCTGGATGGAGGAAATAATATTAATCCCAATAGCAATGATAATGAGAAAGAACACTTATTGTTTCTGACACCCCCAGGATCTCTATTCATGAATTATGCGATTTTAACCCTCCAAAAGCCTCATGATAAAAATTCTTATTAATTTTATTTTAAACATAAGGAAACTGAGGCATAGAAAGGCCAAGGTCATATACCTATCAGAGGGGTGGATCGGGATTAGAATTTATCTGTCTGATTGCAGTGCCTCAGTTCCTAGACTGCTCCTCCATAAACAGAGCGAGAGCAGAGGTACGTGGTTTGTGAAAGACAAGAGTGACAGGCCGGAAGGGTGGCTTAGGGCCTACTTGTTGTATATAAAAAGGTACATTTGAAGTACCCTCATCCAAGGCATGTTCATAGCTAGTAGCTTTACCTCAACTTTTCATTAATACTGTAAACACTAAGAGAATATAATACTATCATCACAGAATTCCATATATGTTATCATCAATAAACACAACACTTGGAAGTGCTGAAACCCTGCTGATGAAATTAAAAGTTATCCTCTGAATAGCACGGACCCAACAGAAAAGAAATGTTTCAAACTTTCAACATTTCAACTACATCGTACTTGTGATACTTCTAGTTTTTTTTATTATCACCCAATGCATAACTCAGGTCTTTCAGAGTATCATTTTATTGAACTAAGAGTGGATTTGCCGTTACTTTCATGACCCCTGTTTTTTCTCTGGACTTTATTCCTTATGCATAGAACATTTAACCAGAAGAGAGACCCAATAAACAGTTTCTAAATTTTAAAACAGCATAAAACTAGACATAATGAAACAAATGTCACAAAAACTCAAAGTGGTCCACCATCTTTCTCTTTAACAGTAATAGCATAACTTGCCATCCTTCATATATGAGAAGAGGCATCATTAGAATATCAGGGTATCAGCTTTGAAATAGTTTCTCCAGGAAGGAAATTAGAGCATTAGCCCAGCCCTGCTCTTTTATTCATCATCCTTGTAAGCAGGGAGAGGCATTTATAAGAAGTATGGCAGAGAGAGCAGGTATGGACTAGAACAAAACCACGCGGCACACAGGCTACTACAATGGCGTCACGCTCGCGGTACCCACTTAGCAATCGACTGGACAGTTTTAAAAACCACAGATGTTTTTGGGGGCCTGTTTTCTGTTAGGTCTCCCTGTCCACTGCAAAATGCCTCCTGAAGCCTGGTAAAATAAATTATTTTCCTTTGTACTTTTGACCTTGGTATCTCAGTGCTATCTTTTTTCATCCAGAGAAAGGCATATAACCCATTTTGCTTGAGTTTACTTCCTCTAGGTGATCTAATTAATGGCTGCTTCTAGATGCTAGGAGTCTCCATTCTAGAAATGCTCACATGGTATGCAGGATCACGGCATTTTTGCTTAAATGATTTGTCTTATTCCCTGTAAGTCACATGCAGCAGCATTAAAGCTTCCTCCTCAATACAACCGCATGAGCTCCAGAGGGACCCTCCTTTACCTCACTGGGGGTTTCCCCTACTCTCCAGTGGGGGGGGGGGTATGAGGTTCTTCTCATGATTTCCTAGTCTCTCAGGACTATTGGGTCAATTTGCTAAGGTAATCATTTGAATGTGCTCAGTCAACTCTGAAGTGCAATGCACATATAAAGTATTATCAATAACTATCCATTTAATATATCTTTGAATCTTAATACAACTCTTTACCCATTAGACAGTAAGTCTCCATTAGTCAGCCTTCCCCCCAACCTCTGGCAACCTCTGTTCTTAAAGTGGCATGTTATCTGTAACCTTTAATGCAAGGAACATGACCATAGAAAAGTACTGAAATTATAACCTGATTCATGTAACGCTTTTATTGTGAATTTCAACCTAACACCCTCTCCTATGATCCCCAAGCGCACACACATCACTCTTTACTCCAGAAATCAGCACCAGCAGATATAACGTAGATGGTTACTGAGAGGCAGAGTCTGCAGCACTGTATTTCTACCCAGACACAGGATTGCACAGTATTTAAGGAGTTGCTCATTATGTAATAGGAACTTTGTGCTTAGAACAGCTCCACAGGGAGAAGTATGGAGCTAGATGTAAAAATTTTTTCCTATTTCACAATGCAGAAGTTTAATTTTTGCAGTAAATCGTTCTTACGCTGTTATATTTTCACACATTGGCTAAGGGTTACCACGAATCCGAGATTGCGCATCGTGGCCTCCCGCCAGCTTTACTGTGCCCTGTTCCCTTCTCTCATAGTTGGAATGGAGCAGAGGAAGGAGTGGACAGCACAGCTTTCATCTGATCTTGATCTGCATTACATTCTGAGAGTTTAGAGTAATATTAATCAATCAGTAATTTTATAAATTTTCACGTGTAAGGGAACAGGTGCTTTAAATGCCAAACGAGAAACACAGTATTACCAGTGAAGAAAAAATAATGCTCCATTAACTTACACAAATTCATTCCTTCTAACTTATAATGCTGGTTCACCTTGCTAGAGTCAACAGACTTTTCTATTTACAACCTTAGAGACAGCAATAAAGCTCCCAGGCCCAGCAGAAGCAGGGCAATGAAGAAGACCCCCAGCAGAGGACATTTGTACTCATTTCAGTCTATTATGTTTTCTTAGCCTGTGGCGTGTTTTGTGTGCATATTTTTGTAATGTTTTATATACCTTATTATTAACACCACTGTGTTCAAAAGTACAAAATACTGAGTGTTGTTTCAAGAAAAGACATACAATCGCTGTGGCAACAAAAGAGAAACTTGGCTTTTTGTAGAGAGATGTACATTGTATACATCGGTCACTTGTGTATGTCATTTTGGACTTAGGAAGAAATTAACTTCCCAATGGTCCTTGAGAACTCATTCTGTTAGTAGCTATAAGAGATTCTTTACTGTCTATATATTGCAGGATCATAGACTCTTAAGAGTTTACAGGATCTTAAAGTTTGTCTTGTTTATCTACAGTAACTCCCTCTGAAACATCCTTGTGGCAAAGACCACTGATTGCCTCCAATGTTTCCTCCCCTTCTTCCACAGCATTATAACCCATGATTTTTGGTTTGGTAATATGGATACCTGAAATAAAGAACACATTTCTTAGCCTCACATGCAGGTAGATGTAATCACGTGGCAAAGTTCTGGCTGAGGAACTTATAAGTAGGCACATTATGACATTTCCTGAAAGTTTTCCTTAAAATGTTGATGGCACATGCCCTCTGTGCCTTCTGCCTTCTTCCATCCTGCTGGGGGCAGGAACTCAGACGTGATGGCTGGAGTTTGAAGCAGACATATTGTGCCATGTAGTGACAGTAAGAATTGAGGCCAGCATGGCAGAAAACAAGGTAAACAGGGGACTGAGGACTTCGTGAAGCAAAACAGTCTCAGAAGTCCTGACCTACCTTACTTTTTGGACTTTTACATGAGGGAGAAATACGTTTGTTTCTATATTGGTTAAGCTATTGATGTAGTACATTGTATCCTTGTCAACTGTAACTGTAAAATTCCTATTAGCTGATCAGCCGAACTAAAAAAGGATGGAAATTAGCAAAGCAATCTATGTCACTTAGTGACAACTCTAATGCTTAGGTTTTCCATCCTCATATTGAGCCCCCTGTAACACTTGCCTATGGCGTCCTTCTCCCATCTTGCACAAGTGTACTAACTCCTTTACCCACTCTCCCCAAACGCACGAAGAAGTTGCCGTGTAATTTTCAAGTTGTCTCCTTACTGAACATTCTATACTCTTTTAAACATTCATCACATAACCATCTCTACAACCTTCCCAATCTTGTTGCCCTGCTATGGATGTATTCTCACTTGGCAGTGTCCCTGTTAAGTGTGCTGCTCACAAGTCAGTACAATGCCACAGATGTGATTTAACCAGGGAGGAATATACTGAAACCACTGTTAATTTCATTAATGCAACCTAGTACCGTATCGCCTTTAATAGCAAGACACACCTTATCACCCAGGGAATTAACACTGAGTTTGTGGCTACCTAAAATCCCATTCTGTTTTGCACATTGTTAAAAAGAAGACAACAGGCCCCAAAAGGAATTTCTTATGCTAAGCCTCACATCACCAAACCGAGACTCAATTACAGTTTTGCCTCTCCCAGAGATGGAATCTTTAACTAGTCAGTCAGGAATTGCCTGATCAGCACTAGTTAGATACCCTAGCTGATAGACCCCTGCCATCCCCTAAAGGAAAGTAACCTTGCGATAATCAGTCTGCTTTTTGCCTAGAATAACTTCCCTGTTTCTGCTCCCTTCTGCCTATAAAAGTCTTTCATTTTGAACAGCTCCTAGGAGCTCCTTTCTGTCTCCTAGATTGGATGTTGCCCAATTTATGAATTGCTGAATAAAGTCAGTAGGAGCTTTAAAACTGACTCAGCCAGTAAATTTTTAAAACAATATTTAACAATATTTTTTAACACTATGAAGTGCTATGATGTCACGTGTTTCTTAGTTTATATTTGTACATAGGATTTTAAAAATCTTAAGAGAAGGACATCTTACTTTTGTTAAATTTTATTTTATTTTATTTTTCACAAATTTAGGTCCAGCATCCTAACCCATTGTAATCTTACTCTGAATCTTGATTTTGGATCTTTCAGTGTGTTAACTATCATTCTCACCTTAGTGTCATTTGAAAAGTTGGTAACTACACAGTCTATACTCTTATTTAGAGCACTGACACAAATCTGGGTTAAGTATAGGCAGGGAGGCTGCATATGGTCGTGTGGGTCATACAATGCGCAACTTTTAGGTGGTACAATTTATGTAGATGTGATAGGGAGTTGAGCAACGCAGAAGAACTGGATCTAGTCTGTGATTAACGACACTGAAAAATCTCTGACATTGACAGCTTAAGACAATGCTCCTCCTTAGGCATGGTTATTGAAACACCTCCAAATCTACATAACTGTACTTCTCTCAGTATATAATTATTCATGTAATTTAAGAAGACATTGCAAGGATCCATGTCAAATGCATTGCTAAAATTCAGATACACTGCTGCATCATAACACTGCTTAAAAAAAGGAAGTTGGCAAAGTAAAAACAAATCCACAATATTGAGAAGAAAACTACAACATGACTCTCGTGACCATTAAAGTCAAAAATAAAGGAAAAGAAATATTTGCTCTAAGTTTCAAAATATGGTTTCTCCTAGATTTATAGCTCTTTAAATAAAAGTGACAAGCCAAATTAATGTTTAAAAAACTGGAAACTATAGGGACAAAAATTCAACAAAGTGCCAAGTGGTGGACATGTAGCTAAATAATAAAAAAGTACTTATGCTGATGCTTTGTTATTTAAAATCCTTTTCCCTCAAAGAGTGAGAGTGATAAATTGTAAGCACTATCCCAATACATTTTCAATTAAACGACTAAATTAACGTAGAGACATTTAATTAAAGTTCCACTAGTTTTTCCAAATGCTGTTAATTATGCTGCTATCTAAAATTAAATCTCTCCCCAAACCCTTTTACATTTCTTCTGCTCATCTGATACAGATATAATTAAAATGCTGCAAGTTCACCTAAATGCATCCAAATATTATAAAAGAAAATATGAAAAACAGGAGTTTCAGTAACTATTTAAGAAGCTGGTATTTTAATGGGATTTCTACAATCCTTGGGGAAAACCAATAGATGTTAAGTATGCACACACGCACGCTCACACAGACACACACACACACACACACACACAACCTGCCTCAAAATTCCTCTGAAAATAAATTTCTCTCTTTATATCTAAGGCACTGCAGTGAATACCATGGACAAATATAGTTTCAAAGGTTTTCTACCAGCAGAAGATAAGAATTGTTTAAGGCTCTGGGTAATTAATTTCAGGAACAAGGTGTACTCTAGTTATAACAGTTCTCTGCTACCATTTTCTAAACAACACAGATTTGCTAATGGCATCTCTGAAAGGCACTCTTTCTAAGAGAAACAATTCAGAATTCAGGCTTCCTGGTATTGGGGTCAAACTCCCAGGTAGAAAAAAGCCAACTCAGACAATCTTAGCTGGGTTCCCGATGCAAGTTACTCTCCAGTGACTAAGAAGGTTCATTCTAACTCCCAAGCTTGTTTTACTGCACATACGCAACATGAAAACACACTGATAAAAACTAGTCTGCAAACATCAGACTTCTGTTATTTCCTTTCTCTCAGAATCTTGATTCTGGCAGTTGTCATTTTAATCTCTCTGTAAGGGACAGTATTCAGCCATCTGAAATGAACATGTTCTCTATTTACCCCAATCTGTCTCCCTAAACGCCGGAAAGTCCATTATGCATATGTTTCTTTAAGAAACAAGGATTCCTAGTGAGTCAGATGCAGGCTGAAGTCTTTTCAAAGTGTCTGATCTCTTGTCTCAGATTCCACTGGAAACCAAGGGTGGTCATCGGTTAGACCCCTTAAACTATAACTTGCTTAATAAATAATATCCTTCACTGACCAAGCTTGCTGTAATTGTTCTTGCAAATTGCATACCCTCCAAACTTCATGAAGCTTAGACAATATATCACAAGACTCCTTTAACTGCCCCCTATACATAACACCTCTGACTATGGCTCACTATAGTAATGGTTGCTCAAGTTGTTCTTCAGGAAGAGAGAGGTAGTCTTGCCAGTTGAAACCAGTCGCGACCATCAACCATTCAACTTGTCCTGCTCAAGTGTCTGATGGCTGACCTTCTGACATAAGAAGGCCAGAGACTCCACCCTCAGATCATGCTAATGCCACCATTTTCTGAACATGTGTCCCATGAAGAAGCGTGTAACTCAGATGTCCTTGCACAGAACACCAATTACTTCACTTTTTTCTTGCCTCCAATCCCCTTTTCCCACGCGTCAGACCACCCAGCTTCTTTATCCCGTAAGTATCCCAAGCCCCTCGCCTTTGAGATGGACCTGACTTGTTCTCCCGACTGCTGCTCACTTGGTTGTCTTCCAAATAGATCTCTTCTGGGTTGTAAACCTCAGCATCTCAGTGTTTGGCTCGCTGTATGTTGGGCAAACAAACCTGGCTTAGTAACACTTTTAGTTCTAGTCTAGAAGCTGGCAAGCTGGGAGGAGACTTTTTCTAACTCATCATCATAACTGAAATCTGGGTCTCAGAATTATGATTTAGGGGAAATCACTTGTAGATACATTTTATTTACCAATATCCTTTCTATTCCTGGTTCTGCTTTGCATACAGTCACTCTTTCTTCCATTCCTTTACTGCAAAGGTTCTCAAACCTGACTGCACTTTGTTATTGCTTGGGGAGTTTTAACAAATACTGACATTTGGGGTCACCTCCACTCTGCCCACTGACTGACTTGATCTGGGTGCAGCCAGGGTATCAAGATTTTTCCAAGCTCCTAGGTGAATCTATCATGTGGCCTGTGCTTTAGGGTAGCAAAATAACTTGATAATGAAGGCTTATTGACTGATCAATTAAGGGGTTAACACATCTCAAAGGGATGTTTTGCATGCTCACAGGGCCACTATTAGAATTTAAGTTAAATAGTGGTGTTAAAGGGTCAGTAATTAATTTTGAATACTTCATCATAGATAGTATGACATTTGATGAGTTAGTGCGAGCATCAAATCTAGAGGCAAATGGTTACCTTAATCAAGAATTCACAGTCCAGGCGAGTGCAACCCTCAACACAAGTGAAAGGCTAAAGCCCAAAGACTGAGTGCTATACTGCATTTTGCAATGCCCATACGGATGTCACAAGTGTGTGTGTGCTATGGAAACTAGCGGCCTATAATGAAAGCTCCTTATGGGCTCTGAAGGGGAGCAGAAAATGCCACCCCAAAACATGCCTCTTTGGCATAAGGATTGTTTTCAGTGTATCTGTTTGCTTGTTTTAAGAAGCAGACTCAGGAGAAGTTCTGAAAACTGTGTAAAAGCTACCCTTGCATAAGAGACATTCACCTTTGTAAGGGAAACCTCCGTTTGTAAGGCGGTCTCCCTCTCTGTACCAGGAAGAGAAGGATGACTAAATCTGTAGAAACTTATCAATGGAGAAGGCAGAGACTTACATCTTCATAACAATCTTACCCTTGTTTACTGTGCTTTTTGGGGTAACCTGTTAATCTGTCCTTTATTACAGGGGGTTCTCAGGGTAGAAGGAAAATTATCTCTCCTCTCCCACAAAATTTAGTCTGAGGTTGTGCTTGAGGCTGTAATGAGGTAGCCACCTCTCATCCACCTCAAACTTTTCTGGGGCTTTCTATTACTCACAAAAGAGAATCAGAGTTCTGCAGGACCAGACTGATTTAGGTCAGTTCACAGCAGGTGGGGTTCGAGGCACTGTGCCAGTAAGGAGTGCTAATGGATAAATATTTGGGGTCAGGGAATCTTCTGGATGACTATTAAATAACTCTAGGTGATTTCCTAAACTCCCTCTTTATAAGAGAGTACTTAGCAAGAATAGAGACTGAAATAAAGCAGGTTTTATTTAAGCTTTCAACTCATAGTGCTCTGCATTCAGCTACTCTGTCAACTTGTTCAAAGACACACTGAGAGGAAGCAGGAGTCCCTGTTACCGCACAGGCTTTTAAATTCGTCAATATGAAGAGCCAGGAAATGTCTTGTTCTCCAGGCTTCTTTCAGTTAGCTTGCATTCCAAGAATGTTAATTTGTTCCAAGCAACATTAGAAATTAGTGGGGTAAGTGCTGGGTAAGTGTAGGTGATTGGTATAAAGGCTGCCTTCTTGAGTTAATGCCTGAGAACTCAATAAGCCTATAATTTCTCAAGTACTGTTTCACTCAAAGTTAGAATGCAGAAGTACTAAGGACTGAAGTGGAGGGATGTCCTCTATACCTTAAATAAATAGGTAAATAATAGTTCCTGATAGTACTACAATATAACCATCTGTAGCTAATTTACATAGCAAATACATCATCACATCTTATGTTTCTGCAGGGACCTCTAGGAAAAAACAAAAGAAGCCTGGCTAGCAAATAAAGTATATTGTATATGTAGTGAGTTATTCATAGTACACGGCAGTTAGATTGAAGAGTAACGTATGGGGTAAAGGGGTGAGAATCACAAGAAGAGAGTTGTGTCATCAGTTTCAGAGAAGGTATTTAACAACTCCAAGGCCACGTGACTTCATATGTACCAATAGCAATAACTCCTTTCAATCTTGACCTATCGACAAATAACTCCCTTTAGCCCCTGGCAACCACCCTTCTACTGTCTATCTTTATGATTTTGACAACTCTAGGTAACTCATATAAGTGCACTTACACAGTATTTGTCTTTTTTTGCACCTGGCTTATTTCATTTAGCATAATGTCCTCAAGTTTGATCCATGTTATAGCATGGACTGTTACTTACAATTGTCATCAACCTTGAGAAATGTACAGCTGCAAATAGTTTTAAATTCCTATTCTGTTTAATTAAAATTTAAGATGTTAAAAGAAATGAACACATGCAAAAATAAACCTGCAACATCACAGGAAAAAAAAAAACCACTGTGGAGTTAGGGGTAAATTCGTGGAAGAACATGCGAATAATATGCATGGTTTCTTGAGGTTCAAGGAAACTGCCAGAATGGAAAGAGAAGGTGGGGATGGTAGATTTGTTACTTTAGTTGATTTCATGTAAGACCAAAAATGGTTTGTTATTTCTATTGTGTGGACTCCAAAGACTACTGTGAACAGTTATAAGACTTTCTTTTTTAAGCTTAAAGATAGATCAAGGCTATAAGTGGCAGTTCTTGGACACTAAACAAAGCAGGTAACTTTCATTTTTTTGCTACTACTGCTTTTAATGATGCACAGACAGATATATTAACCCAGGCCAGACCCTTGCTGCAAAGGTATATGCATTTTTTCTAGAAAAGGTCAAACTAAAATGAATTAACTGCCCGGTATCACGTTATCATCCGTCTTCCATTTTCCACAAGGATGTATTCCACTTGCTTAGGCTTGGGCAATTTTAAAATTCGTGATCTTCATGTCCTCTGAAATGCACAGATTTTATAGCTTAGATTTTAAGAGACATCATTACCTGACAGGGTAATGACAGTTTTATCTGCACTGGTGACTGGATTTCCTGTGATACTTAAATAATAATCCAAATCAAATGATAATTTTTTTGGAGAGGATGTCAGGAAAGGAGAAAGAAAAGAACAAAATACATAGCATTTAACTTGGTTTAAAAACACAACACATTGCAGCTTCCCATGGCTTCTTATTTTACCGGAAAAAAATCCCTTAGCAATTCATCTTCCTTTGGGTGCATGAATGACATTTTACTGTGATGTGATTATAAGAAACAAAATCCCTCAGAGATGCTGCCTTAAAATATTTCTCTTTATAATGTTCTGAGCTCGACAAACCTTGGGAGAAAACAGAATACTCTTAATTATGAATAAATTAACTAAATTAGTAACATGAGATGGATATGCAATTAAGGGATTGTTAATTGAAACTGGAAACACAGCTGTATACAGCTTCGAGATGAATCATACCAGTAATGACGCAGATGTTTATAAAATGTGATTATCTTTAGTGGAGACAGCACTGCATCTCCCAAGCCCATTCTTATATTGTGTCATTGAAATGGTTTTTAAACCCATGAACACCAGGCATCAGGATCTCAGGGATGGCAAATTAGGCTCCCTGGATATGGGAATTAGTGTTGTCTGAATGTCAGCAATTTGATTCTCCAGCTTTCAAAGAATGTAGATATGGAGCCAACAACAAACATCTGTTAGTTGCATGGTCTTCAAAAACAACAACAACCAAAAGTTGCTGGCAAACCAGTGCCTGCTTCGATCTGAGAGATAGTCTAGTATCTGTAAGCAGTCACACCACACGTGAGTGTGAGAAACTAAAGAGAATGCAGCCCCAGGGCACAGTGCCGGAGACCCAATGCACAAATGGTAAATGCACCCTCTGCCGGCAGAGGCTCTCAAACGTCTTTTGCTATTTTCCAGGCAATCAACTCTGAAGGGAAAACAGCATTTTCACAACTGAAGGAAGCAGGAGGCAAAGGCTGTCTTTGTCTTGCTGTATGTTTAAGTATGCTCAAATTATCAGTGATTTGACAGCACTTTGGAAGCTTCCCGTTTTTGCTTATCATGCACATTTTTGCCCTGTGTGCATTTGCCATCTATCCCAGGGACGGGGTGTGTCTATGAAGCTGGATTTTAATGGTGTTGTATGGTCTTTGCCCAGGCTTTTCTTGGACAAGGTCAGGGGAAGGGTCTAGATACTACGTCCTAACCAGAACTTAATGATTATGGAATGGGGTGCCAGCTCAATCGACTATAATCTTTGAAAGTCAGCTTCCTGGTCTCTGGACACAAGACTGGTGTTAAAATCAACAACCCTGTCAGGCTGGATGGGGCTTACAAATGTGGCAGACGTCAGTTTTGCTATGTTGAAGGGTAAACTTATCACTAAATTGTGGTTTAAAAAAGTCATATGATGCTCCTGGAGAGCATCAACATGGATGCTCCTGGAGAATGTCATTCTAAGTGAAGTAAGCCAGAAAGAGAAAGAAAAATACCATATGAGATCGCTCATATGTGGAATCTAAAAAACAAAAACAAAAACAAACAAACAAAAACAAAGCGTAAATAAAGGACAGAAATAGACTCACAGACAGAGAATACAGACTTGTGGTTACCGGGGGGGTGGAGGGTGGGAAGGGATAGACTGGGATTTCAAAATTGTAGAATAGATAAACAAGATTACACTGTATAGCACAGGGAAATATACATAAAATGTTATGATAACTCACAGAGAAAAAAATGTGACAATGAGTGTGTATATGTCCATGAATAACTGAAAAATTGTGCTGAACACTGGAATTTGACACAACATTGTAAAATGATTATAAATCAATAAAAAATGTTAAAAAAAAGTCATATGAAACACTTTTAGTTGACCAATAGGAAATGTATCTGTCACCTTAGCTTCCCTTTCAAAGTCATCAATTTTCTTAACAAAAGCAAGTTCTTGAAAGGAAACAAAAATAAAACAGGAGATTGTCTCACATTAGTCACTATCTTCCACTATCAAAGAATGCAAAAAACTTGGAGAATTTTCCTTATAATTCAGGAGAGAATTTATGCATTCTTTAATCAAGTATTTAAATGATGTGAGGCCCAAATAAACAACTGTTTTCTATTCTGCAGTGGCCGTGGCCATTTGGGGCATAGCTGAGTTATGTGTTTACAAAAAATATACCTTTAGGAATGAATGAAGAGAAAGATGCAAACATAAAAACACACAGCACTATATATTGTTTTCTCTCTATGTTGGATATGTGTAAGTGTGGGATTTGCTAAACTTCGGTCACGAAGTCTTTCTATCCTATGTGTTAGTCTCCACAAGCGGAGGCTTTGCCTATAACTTCAGTATTGATTTGCTGTTACACAGGTTCCAACTTGTCTAAATTTCATTACCTGAAGGGACAGCTTGCAATTCCATATACAGGTATAATGAAAGCAGGATGACTACAGGTATGCAGTGAGCTTTGAAAGGGCCCTTTCCCCCAGTAGGCAGGGCCAAATCCTTCATGAGACCATTAGTCTGTTGCAAATGGTGATAATAAAGCTAACATCATATATTATTTACCAGTATTTGTATTAATATTTTCAACCCAGACCAGACCTCTAATCACACTAGTATTAGAATGAATTCCCAGCTATTTGCCTACCTAACAGCTATTCACTGCTTATTCCTTGGTAAAGACTCTAAATTATGATCAGATATTGGGCATCAGTGGACCCAGGGCTAGGGGGAATTAAAATGGTACACAGCAGCACCATTCCTTGTAGCCAGTGGCTGATTTAAAGAGGTACAGAGAGACTCGGCTCTGGCTGACACATAAGGAGAAATCTGCCAGGGAACTTCTGGGAAATTCTTTTTTCTCCAACACACACACACACACACACACACACACACACACACATACACCCTCTCTCTCTCTCTCTCTCTCTCTCTCTCTCCATGGAGTTATCCTTGTACCTCATTTCTTTCCTGTCTTGAATATTGTTGTCTGAGGATGTGTTGCTCGGCGCAGTGGAAAGCCACCTTTAGATCATGACGAGAAAGCCAAGAGACGCCCAGAGAAGCTGAACCGAAGTCCGAATATAGTTCAGCTGCTGAATTAAATAGCCCCAGATCTAAAGACCTTTGGACTTCTGGTTATGCCAGGCCAGTGGTTCACAAAGTGGTTCCTGATGACAGTAGTATCTGCATCGCCCAGGAACATACCTGGAAATGTAGAATCTCAGACCTTCCTCCAAACCTACTGAATCAGAAACCCTGGGTGAGCCCCTCAGCCTGTAGTTTAACAAGCCCTCCAGGTGATTCTGATGCATGTTAAAGCTTGGAAACCACTGTGTTAGATGATCAGATGTGTCTATTATTTAAGGCAGCTTTTTCAAAACTTGCCTGATTTCACCAGAGTTCATGTTAAAAACACAAATTCCCCAGCCTATTGAATCAGATTTGTAAGTGAAGAGTTTGGGAATTAGTAACATAATCAAGAGCCCCTGGTGATTCTTATAACGAGAAAAGTTTGGGAAAAACAAACACAAGGCCCTTTAAGTCGGGCATTCTGCTATGGG
Source organism: Camelus dromedarius (assembly GCF_036321535.1). NCBI lineage: Eukaryota > Metazoa > Chordata > Mammalia > Artiodactyla > Camelidae > Camelus > Camelus dromedarius. Next base: position 90,599,079 of record NC_087472.1, on the reverse strand, counting down.
CTGCTGAAAGCACTCTAACCAGCACACCATCTACAATCCCCTTTGCTCCAGCCCACGTAAGAGAAACAGACATGAGCTCTTGCCTTGGCGAGGATATTGTGAAGTCCTAGTTTGGAGAGACTCTGAATTAAAGTAAGGTTTACATTTCTAAGATGTTGGTTTCTTAACTTTCAATTTGAATTCCTGATCTTTTATATTCAGAACCTGTTAACTCCCCATCACAGCTCCAGCCTGAATTCCTAACCTCTTATACATTCTTGACCCCTGCTATCTGGTGGCCCCATCAACCCCATTAGGACTTCAGAACTCCTCTCAAGTAATTACAGGAGTAATCACGCATTCCTTAACGCTTAGGCTACATTCTCAGAGGCCAGATTCCTACCTGCTGAACTTGAACTTGCTGATGCCCAGGAGACTGTCATGAACGCAGTAGCAATTAGTTTGTTACAAACTAAACATATATTTTCAAGTCTGAAAAAAAAGTCTGCTCATTCAAAGAGAAATAATCTAGAACTCTAAAATATTTAACATTAAATGGTCTGGAATCATCAATGTTCTTTCAGGTTGAATGAATATTTTACATTAAAAAGTTTCTGTGCCTTGTTTACTTGGGCCAAATATGCTTTAAAAAAAAAGGTGAAAATCATCTTAGTGTAATAGTTTCCTTATGAGCGACAAATGTAAAAGGTCAAAAGGAGATTTGAAGAAACTATTTAATTATGTCTCCTCTACCCTAATTACATGTACTTCATTTGCTTAGATTTTACTTGTTTCACCTCTGCTACCCTCTTCACCATACACCCTCCACCTGATGTCAAATTTCCCTGGACCTCTAAACCTTTGTTTATGCTGTCCTTTCTTCCTAGAAAACCCTTCCATTTTTTTTCTTCTATCTTTTGAAACCCTAGTCAATAAGTCTAAGCTTAAATGTCATCCGTGGGGCGAAATTAATCGCTAACTGTTCTGCATGTTAATTACACTTTTTCCCCTCCTCATTTCTAGCGGAGCCCTTTTCATGTATCAGTCATCCTTGAAGGAGGTTAGTGCCATGAACATCTTTGTCCCTATTGCCAAACAGAGTCTCTCTAGTATAGTCATTTACAAAATACTAAATTGAATTTCAGGCAAAACGGATTTTTGGATATAAGCATTAACCAAATAGTGACTTAATTTACTTGCTTTTTAGGTTTTACATAATTCATTGCAAGGAGGAGGGTAATGAATAGAGTTTGGTTTTTGCTACATGGTGGGTGGGGAGTGGGGTCCCACCTTGAGTGGCATTGCTCCCAGCTTAAGTCTGAGAAATTCAGATAAGTATGGTAAATTCATGGGATGGGGACTTATGGGGACTGAGAGAATGCTCGAGTTACAACAGTTCTGGAGTTACATATTCAGAAGTGTATTACAGTCAACTTTAAGACACTGGTGGCTCTCCAGGCACCTGCTGTAGGGAGAGCAAGGAGGCCTCTTGGGAGAAGGACTAAGGAAAGAATATATTATAAACTAGCTGCTTCACTCAGGAAGGAAGTCTCAGTCAGCAAGGAGAAGAATGGTTTTGAGAACATCATGGTGCCTGACACTTGGATTCATCCTCTAGTTCAGTCATGTCTGAGTCCTACGGCTGCAAGTTAGAATGATCTGAAAGATCATGTGCCAGATGGAATGCCTTCTGCTGCAAGTAATAGAAAACTCAGCACAAAATGGCTTGAACAGGAGTGCAGAGGCAAGAGCAGAGAACTGGGACATTCAGAAGCACAATGGCCTCATTAGAACTCAGGTTCTTCCTATCTTTCCACTCTGCCATCCTTAGGTGAACTCACCACACACTCACAAAAGGCTGCTCAAGTTCTGGTTCGTTCATTCACTCATTCATTCATTCATTCAGGAAATTTTACCATGCCAAGAACTATTCTTAGGTGCTTTGGATACAGTACCAAAAAAAAAAACCAGACAAGACCCCTGGCTTCACGAAGCTTGCTTTCTCACGGTGGGAGACAGACAATAAAAAAGGCACACTAAATATGTTAATTCTGTAGTATGTTATGAGTGGTATAGAAAGAAGAAAAAACAGAAAAAACAGGTCCGCTATTCCTATTGCTGAGAACCATAAACACCCTGGAACTTATTGGGTTGAAACAAAAATTGATCACTCTTGCTCCTCGTTCTGCGACTTGACTCTGCTCAGCTGGGTGTTTTTCGTTTGGGGTCTTTCATGTGTTTGCAGCCAGATGGCAGCTGGAGCAGGAGTGATCTGAAGGCTCAACTGACATGAATGTCCCAGGCAGTCTTTCTCTGGCTCACGTCTGGTGCCTCACACGGGATGGCTGCAATAGCTGGGGGCTGGCCAAGCATTGCTGTCTTTTCATGTAGCTTCCCTATGTGGCTAAGCTAGAGCTTCTCACAGCATAGTGGCCTTACGGGAGTCAGACTCAGAGCAGCTCCGCTCCCTTCCCCGAGAGTGAGTGTTCCAAGTCACCAAGACAGAAGCTGCAAGTCTTAGATCGTACAGTGTCACTTCTGCCTTCGATTTGTAATACAAAGCCAGCCCAGGTCACTGTGGGAAGGGACTAGGCAAGGTGTACTGGTCACATGATTATTGGTGATCCCGGAGTGGGGGCATCTTTGTACAAGAACTACCATGACAAGGTAAGGGGGATTGAGATGGCTGGGAAGGGGGAGGTAAGGCAGGTTGCTGTTTAAATAGGGTGGTTAATTTTCAAGGAGGTTTCTTTAAGAAGTTGAGATTTGAGCAAGACGTGAAGAAAGTGACAGAGTTACTCACATAGGTAGCTGGGGGAAGAGCATTCCACTTAGAGGGGAAGACGTAGGCATAGTTTCCAAAAGAAAAAGCGCGCCCGTTTAGTTCCCTGGGTGAGGAAAACCTTTCTCAAATGCTCCCCTAAGCCGACTTCCCTTTGTATCTTATTGCTTGAGATGGCATTAAATGCTCATGGCTGATCCTTGGCCAGGAGCCTGGGACCACCAGATCACCATGAAATAGCTCAGTACCATCAGTATTCATTCCCTAGGGCGAGGCCTCCCTCTGCGAGCACAGTCACCTGGACAAGGGTAGATCAGAACAGGCCAGGTCTCTGCCAGCAAGAGAGAAGGATGTGCGTGCATAGGATAGAGGGAATGGGTTTGGAGAAATGGAAATAATAGCGTCTCCACTGAATGCTGGAGATTAAACAATACTCCTTTGGGACCTGTCTAACTGAGGACGACTTGCCCCACCTTCCCATAGATAGATCCCAACTATCAGCAGGGCACTCTCATGCTTGGCGGAGGAGCAGAAAAGGCTAGAAAGGAAGCTGCGGTGACCAGGATCAGCATATAATTTGCACAGCAGGCAAGGGGCCACTCCCCATGGAGATGGAGAGGGTTTAACAGAGTACACTCAGCAGACAGGCAGTGGGGTAGTGTTCAGAAAGGGGAAAGGTGACTCTGAATGAAAAATTCTATGTATTGCACAGAAATCTACTGAGATATGTGATGGATGATGGACCTAATTCAAGGAGGCTAATGTTTGAATTCCCAAGTTTTAGCACAGTAGCTGTAGCCCTACAGATAACTTCACTGCCTCTAAAGTTTAAGCATCTGATGGGAAAACTATGTCTGAGAATCGGGGGTGCTGACTTGTTTGAAGCAATTCGAAATCTTTTTTATACTTCCTAAGTGCCACGTATAGGCATCCACCCACATTTGAGTTTTCTATGTTACAAAAAGACAGTACGTTAAGAGGTAGTTCAGTAAATATTTATTGATGGAAACAGAAGTGCATATTTAGAAAGACTAAGTCAAACTGAGATAATAAAAAAATGTAAGCTATAATTCAGAGGAAAGGAATGCCAACAGCAGAAGGAAAATACGATTATGCTCTCATATCTTCTTTTCCTTGCCAGCATAGACAGCTGTTGTTAGAAATTATTACATTAACCTGGAAATCTGTTCAGTTTGAACAGAGATGCAGATATGATACATCAACTGAATTTAAGGCAGATTAAAACAATTTTATTGCAAATATAAAAGGGCACAAGTTACCTTAATCTTTGAAAGTATTGTTCTTTTTAAGGATCAGAATAGCTTTCACCCTCACATGTCTAGAAAGAAATTTGGTTCAATTTTATCCGACACGTATTTAGTGAGAATCCACAAGCTGTATAATAATATAAAATAGCAATAGATTCTAGAAAAGAAGAGAGCCCCTCTTTTAACAAACCAGCTGGGCAGAAAGGATTAAATTCTTACAGAGGAAGAACAAATGTATTAGAAAAGATACTGCATAATCAAGTTCAGAAGAGTGAAAAAGTTTATAAAGGTTTCACAGAAATGAACTACAGTTCTAATAATAAAACTTCCATTTTTACAGCTTTTAATAGTTTCCGAAGCACTTTCACAGTCTTTATCTCATTGTTTCACATGGACCTTGCAAGACTGGTGGGATTTGGATAAGTAATTCCTTTTTAAAAATGTTTTAGAATATAGAATATTTAAACCAAGGGGTGCATTTTTAAGAATAAAACTAAAGGGTGTGAGAAGAATAAAGAACATTTTTGGTTCTGGTTCCATTATTAACTAGCTGTGTGAACTATGACACATCATATGATGTCTTTGTAAAATCAAGGGTTGGGTTTCTGGACTTTCAGAACTAAAATCCTCTGAGTTGATGAGCAGTAACAACTTAAACTTAACATCTTTCGTAAAATAAAGCTTATGCATGGTACCACGTTGGTCATTAAATGATACAGTAGTAAACATAACTAAATAGAAGCTTTAAAAAGAATGATTGATGAAGTGTAAAGTTAAGAATATGAATATATTCAGTAATTCAAAGTGGGTATTTTTAAAGCAATGAAACACATTGACATAATCAGCTGGTTTAAAAGTAGATTTAGCGGCTGTACTATTGGCTAATTTATGCTTGGAGCACCTTGCTACATAGCCTTGACTTCAGGCCCTGGCCAGATGCTTTAGAAATAGACTAAGGCCTGAGGCTTAGCCAACTTGTTTACAAAGGCAAGACCCTAAATACAACTAGGCAAAAAGTATCATGGACACAGTGCAAGGCAATCACTGCTATTGTGAAAGAAAAATGAAGTATGTGCAACGTTGGTAAGTGCCTAAAAGCATCTCTGGGTCTGGAGGATTGCACATTATCAACTAATTATGTGTTTCCCTCCAACATTCTTTTCATGTGATCTCCAAATCAAGGAAAAAAACCCAGTGCTTCATAAGCTATTTTAGGACCTCTGCTACTGAACAAGATGAAGTACTAAGGACCAAATTTAACCTATGTCTTGAAATAAAAACATGGACAAAATATATGTAGTAGTGGAGTGTAAGCCAATGGTTATCAGACAAGGAAGCCTAGGGACCCCTGAGAGATAGAAAACATACAAGGTGAGCCCTAGGGTAGTCCTAGCTCACTACTTTGAGAGTTTCCAGTCCACAGCATGGGAAAGAAAGAAGAATCCAGGAGGATCCTGGCAGACTCCCTGAGTTTAAGAGATGGAACTGAGAGTCTGGGAAGACCAGGGTAGCTTGAGTTCATAAGACAGAAGCCAGAGAGAGAGAGTTGCAAAGAGAGACAACCACAGAGATCTATAGAAGGTCTCCTGCAAGTATTCAGCTAAGTACTGATTAGCACATGTGTGAGGAAACTACTGGAACCCTGGGGAAAAAATCACTAGGAAGAATTAGAAGTAACATATATGGCAGAGAACAGTACCTACCGTCTACCAGTTATACTGGGGACCTCATGATTCACAGGGCATTGGGCAGAATACCCAGAAGTCTTACCTCAGTAGTGGGGAATAATCAGTCCTAGACTGTCAGTCCAATCCCACCTAATCTTAAGAGACCCCAAAGGAGCAAACAATAGGACACACTTTGGAAAGGTAGAAATATAAATATATTATTGAAAGTTTCTCATAAATTGTAAGTGAAGTGGTTTAATTCCACTTGAAGGTATACTATGGTAAGTTAAAGTTGTATACTGTAAACTCTAAAGCAACCACTAAAGAACAAAACAAAGAGAAGTTAGAGCCAATATGCCAACATAGGAGATAATGGATCATTAATTCCAATTAACCTAAATGGAGAGACAGAAAAAGAGGAACAAGCAAACAAAAAACCAATGGGAGGAAGCAAAAATAAATAGCTTGATGATAGGTTTACACCTAACTATATCAATAATCACATTAAGTATAAATGGTTTAAAAACTCCTAATTAAAAGAGATAGATTGTATTTTGAAAAAGCTAAATCCAATTATATGCTGCCTATAAGAATGGACATTAAATATAAAGACAAAAGTTTTCATCACAAGAAAAAAGATTTTGTAACCAGATATGGTAACGAATGTTAACCAGACTTACTGTGGTGATCATTTCATAATATATACAAATATCAAATCAATCAATATCAATCACCTGAAATCAATATAATTATATGTCAATTATACCTCAACTAAAATAAAGTGAGGCAGAGAAAGAAAAGCTATTTCATGCCATTTTCCTCCAAGGGTAATATTAAGTATATCCCATGTCATTTAGAGCACACAGATCATTCATTGTTGGTAAAGGTGTAGGGTATGAGTGAACTATGTTCACCACAGACTGAAGGACGCACATTTAATTTTTGATCAATTATTTTTCTTTTGAAAAAATTTAAAGATTTAAGCATTGGTTAATTTTACAAATCCACAGATCTAGACATAAATACTATTTCTTCAGAAATGGTAGTTTTGTTTCATAATATACCACCTGTGGTATAACTTTCCACTTATTTTGTAGTTTACAACAACAACCTTTTTGCTTAATTCCATGCATCCAGCAACTCAAGATACATTTATTGAGTGCCTATTATGTAAAAGGTACTGCCAAGTATCAGTAGACTTGAGGCAGTTAGAGCCTCTGTCCACATGGAGCTGACATTCAAATGGTGCAGATAGACTTTAAATAAACGAACACACAACTATAGTTTCTCCTAAGTGCAATGAAGAAAGCAAAAGGGACGGTGTCTGTGATAGAGAATGATAGGAAATCTTTCAATGTGACTTAATTATACATTACCTCTGCAGTCCATTACTTCAAATGATTCATAGTTATTAAATTTACAGACCGGAATTTTACTATTCTGTTTAGTTTCTTAGTCCCAAGCTTCAGGCCATTTAAAATAAAAGCTACAGATGATGAATAGAAAAGTCACTTGCTAACTTGTCTTCATCCTTTAGGTTTCAGCTGGAAGGCCACTTTCTCTGGGAAGCCTTCCTGATCAGCGTTCCCTGCCTCCCACCCTCTCTGTAACACCCATGCATACGTGCACACACATGCACGCGCATGCTTAGGTCCTCATCTATCATATCAACATTATGCTCTGCATGTTTTCTCATCACAGGAACCAGTTTATAATTATCATATCAGGATTTCTTAAAATGCTTGTCTTCCCAAGAAACTGTAACTTCCATCAGGGCAGACTGTCTGGGGTTTCCATGACTGTATCCCTATTATATAGTATAGAGTCTGGCAGACATAGGGACCAGGAAAATATTTACTGAATGGAACATATTTATTGAATGAAGGAGTATTTCTGCTCACTACAGGAAGAATTTCATGAGTAAATCCTCCTGGTCTTACAGATGAGATTCTCCTCTTTAATCTGTGAACAATTCAGGCTCTGGGTTCAACAGGCTCTTGCTGAGATTGTGGTCTGAGATTCCTATAATCATCCTACTTTCAATCAGCATTTCCTAAACTCTTAATGCGGGTGATTCCTGACAAATCAATAACTGTAAAGAAGTTATACTTTCTGTTTAAAGGGCTGAACTGTAAATGAAGAGGAAGTATTGTCACATCTACATACCTTCATAGCACAGAGGCAATTCTGCACAGTGAGTAGTTCTGACAGACTCCCCAGCCAGACTGCCTGGGTTCAAATCCTGGCTCTCTCACTTAGCAGCTATGTGACCACAGGCAAGCCACCTAACCTCCTAGTTTCTCATTTTTCTCATCGGCAAAAGGAGGATAAAAATAATATCTACCTCATAGGGTGATTGTGAAGCTTAAAAGCATGCATACAAGTAAATGCTTAGAATAGTGAATGGCATGCAGTAAATACTAGTTAAGTGCTCATTACTAATTTCAGTAATGCATAATACTCAGTAAAATTGTAACTGCATTGGCCTAGTAAAGTATGGCCCTTTGTAAAAAAACTGTATTTCTAATATAATAATCACTTTATAATTTATTGTGTTTTCAATCCACATCCCTACTTCCTAAATTAATGTATATATTAATTGAGGGGAGAATTTATAACATAATGATACTTATTTTCAGGACATTATAGAATTTGTAAGAATAAAGAAATATGAAGACAAACCATAGTAATTAAAAATTCCCTTTGTGGTACTGACCTTTAAAAATAGCCTTTCTGTATTTCATAAGCTAGTTTCCAGTCGGAGTTACAGAGTTGGCTTTAACATTCAGCTTTTCACAAGGTCTGAAAGGGGGTTATTTCTAGAGGAATGCGGAGGGAAGGAGGAGAAGGGGAGTCTTTCTGGGGGAAATGTGAGAACAGCAGCTCTTTGAATGCTGTGCATGACGTAGCATGGGAAATGCGAGCAGCTGCAGGCGGAGGGTTTCACACGCAGCGCAGCGGGACAGTGGGAAAAGCAAAGAGGCGAGCCACCAGGGCAAACAAATGCAGAAGAATGGGTGGGGCAGGGTCAGGCCGCAGCGAGGGACGGAGGTCAGGCTGGAAGGGGAAGAACACTCAGAAGAATAAAGAATAAAGCAGTGAGAAATTTGAGGGAAGGGCAAATGTCAGTTGTGCAATAATGGAGAAGGAAAAGAAAACATGGGCATTATAGTGGTTTTATGTACATATACGCATATTTCTCAAAAGGAATTAGAGAGGTCAGGAAGCTAAAAGAAATACATCCATCCATACACAAAACTGCTGTTTAAACACGTGTAACAGGAATACATTACATCTTTAAAAACAATAATAAAACACGCATCTGGATTGCCATAGTAGCTAGCTTCAGAACTAGCAAAAATAATTCCTGATGAAAACAAATCAGAAATCAAGCAGTCCAGAAAGATCAAGCAATCAGGTAGCTTAATTAATATTTCGTAATGATTTTGGTTCACTATGAAATCTCTGAACAGTTAATATGCCCTTCATTCTCTCTAATAAAGATCTCTTTGACTCCTACTGGCTTAAGTCTCATTTCGTAGCTCATAAAATTCTTCTGGTCACACTCCCATCATTCATTTTTCTCTCTACAGTCCCACACATCCTGATGCCTGTCTAAAAAATACAGTCTGCCCATGAAAACTAGATTATTCTTCTTTGGGGTGAAGAGGATAGACTTTGGGACATCTGGGCCACGTCACTTTCAAGGTTACTTGGGCAACTTCAATATCATTCCTCTTGAATAAAGTACAATTACCTGTAAAAACATTGGAAACCACACTGACTGAGGAAAATGTCTCCAAGGCCTAACATTGCACTTGGACCTGAGCATGTCCTAAGGGCTGTAACTATCCTAGACATTCAGATTTACACATTCCTTTAAACCTTTAAAGGGCCTTGTTCACTTTCTTTAAAAAAAAAAAAAACAAACAGAGATGAGGTTAAGAGGATAAATAAGATGTTTTCCTAGAACTTAATTGTCCTTTTTTTCACGGGTCATTCCATTTCTAATTTCAACAAATCCTTCTGTGACGTAACCTTTTCTAAAGCAAACAGCCTTCTTTCCTCTTTGTCCTTTTCATTTCCTTTACCTTCAACTTTTTAAAAACTCCTGCCAATGAGCACATCAAACTTGATGTTATAATTGAAATCTTTTTATAAGAGCTACCTACAGTTTAGAGCGGGTTATTTTTTCCTACATTACTACAATAGTTTTGGATATTCTATTGGCTTTCAGTCTTTTCAAGCCTGTGGCTCCCTTATCAATATTCCAAGAATTAGAGGCTGCCCACATAATAAAAGTACCACTTTACTATCACTTAATTGTGAAAAAGTGATCAGCTTATAAAAATCTGTATGAGTTTAGTACCACAAATGCATTTACATACTTATGAAAAATAGTGGTATATGGGCCAGGCAATTTTGTATTGAAGCTACAGACAATGCTTGATGCAAAAATACATTTGTAGACCTCTTTGTAAAACTCTGTGACCCATAGTTTGGGAACTAATTTTTATACGTGGTCACAGATCAATAGCATCTCCTGGGAACTTGGTAGAAATGTAGAATCACAGGTTTCAGCCAATACCTACTGAGGCTGGGTGTTGGTGGGGGGGATGGTGTTTTAACAGGTGCAGCAGGTTAATCTTATCCATAGTAAGAATTGAGAACTACTTTCCAGACCAATACTATCCAACAGAAAAATAATCAGAGCTGCATATGTTATTTTCAATTTTCCAGGAGACACATTAAAAAAGTAAAAAAAAGAAACAAACACTGTCAGTTTGTTCTACTTGAAGCAACAGGCTCATAAAATTCATTTTCAAGAAAAATAGCGAAGTTTGAATAATAAAAAAGAAATGAGTGAGATTAATCATAATGATATATTTTAGTGACAGATGCATAAAAATATTATCACTTCAACATGCATTCAATATAAAAATACTGAGATATTTTACATTTTTTTTGGTTCTAAGTGTTTGAAACTTAATGTGTATATGTGTATGTATATGCCTAGTGTGTATATTACACTTCCAACACATCTCAACTTGGACTGGCTACATTCAAGGGCTTGGTATCTGCATGAAGCTACTGGACAGCATAGTTTTAGACCATGTGGCTTGAAAGAGAGCAAATATAAATCCACATTTACATTATGTTTATTGTATTTATCCATATTTATATGTATGGGTTTATATTTGTAAATCCATATAGCTGCAAACGGTGTTACTAAGAATGACTAAAAGTTTCCCTTTACTCTCCTCTTTCTGTCTCAAAGACATGTTAAGTGCTTGGGTCTCCATGTTCCCATAGTACTGTAACACTCCTCTAATATTCAATTTTCTGCATTACATTATACTTATTTTCGACAGTCTAATTCTAATCTTCTCAAAGTGTCTGACAGAAGTCATATACATAAAATCATTTAACCTGGCTATACCCAGCAAGTGCTTAAGGTAGGACAATGGTTCCCTAAAGTCTTACAGTGTGGGCCCTGGATCAAGCGCATCAGCTTCACTTGGGAGTATGTCAGAAATGCAGAATCTCAGGTCCCACCCCAGACCTACTGAATCAGAAACTCTGGAACAGGGCCTACTGATCTGTGTTTTAATACATCTTGCAGGTGATTCTGATGTTCATGAACATTTGAGAACCACTGATATAGGAAAACATATTTCCTTTGAGCATGAGCTTAGACTAACCATTTTCTCCTGAGTTCTGTGGTCTCACCACAAGCAGAATCTTTTTTGGTCTTGTTAAAGAAAAAGTCAAGGAAGGACATGCTTAAGAAGACTTCAGCAGAACTAACCCTTACCAAAACTGAAGTGAAGGAAGCTGGAAGTCCTTGCCTCACCCTCAGCTGGTAATGGGCCAATGGTACTTGTAAGAGCAGACAGACTAGCTCATCTTTGATTCCTGCCCAGAAGGGACCTCATAAACCATAAAGCAACATGATTAACACAGGATCCTTAAAAAAAGGGGAGTGTGAAGAAAATGTTCAAAATCCATTAACACAATTAAAGGATTAAATCTGGTATATCACGGGGAACTATATTCAGTATCTTGTAATAACCAATAATGGAGAAGAATCTAAAAAAGAATATATATATATAACTGAATCACTTTGCTGTACTCCTGAAACTAACACAACTTTGTATATCAACTATACTTCAACAAAAAAGAGAGGAAAAAAAGGATCAAATCATGTGCTCAATGATGATAAAGACATACATATATAGAGACCAAAGGCTGCTTCAAAAACTTATCTCACCAAAGAACATAAAATGCTCTGTTGAAATTTTTAATTTTTTAAATTAAAAATCTTTAGTTTTTAAAAAGATAAAGCCATGCAAGTATTTCTGTTGGACAGCTAAATGTGATTTCATGTCCTTCCGTGAATGTTACTAATTTGATTGTATACACCAAACTCCCAGTCAGAAATTACTGAAGATTTTGTAAACCAGATACTTTTATAGTACTAGTGTTGTAATAGCATATTTTGTGTGCTTATAAGATGAATTAAGGGGAAAAGGGTGGGTCATTATGGAAGTAATAGAAGAAAATTTATCTATAAAGCTTTGTTTAAGATGATGTAAGCAGTGAAAGGAGTTTTGGTCAGTATGTCCTGGGACCAGACAGGACAACTACGATGTCTCCTTGGTATACAGTGGGTGCTTAATCAGTACAGATTGAAGAAGAAGGAAAGAATGAAAGAAGGAATGGAGTGTACAGAAGTTGAGGGTCTAGATCCCTGTGACAGAAAGTTACCACAGCGATGTGAAGATGGTGTATATAACTGTCCATATGACTTTGGAAGAATCTTAGGAAACCTTTAAAACATACATAATTCATGATGCTGTCCTTAAAGATATTTAAAGAGTACATGGAAATGTCTTCATTTTTAATGTTTTTCAAGGGATTACATTTCATACATTCTACCGTCAATAAAGCATTTATTCTTTAAAGTGTATATGCAGCTTCTGTTGCTATTTTTGGGTTTACTCATGATGCAGAGAAACGGTTAGAACCTTCCCTAGTAGCACAGTAGTGATCCCTACAGAACATTCCCCCACAGTACTTGTGCTTGGTGAATAAACAGCACGACCGTGGCACTAAATGTGTGTGCACTGCTTCAAAATTTGAGAGGTTTATCATCGGTTTAATTTTCTTCCCATTTGGTTTTAATACTCATTTCTACTGGATCAGACATTAACATTGGTTCCACTTTAAGAGCTAATTTATTAAAATCACTTTTGGTCGATTTTAGTACAATTGCATAGTTCTAAAGACAATGAGCAATATAATGCTTTATAATTTTATATTTGAAACGACAGGTGTGATTTTAAGGGGTACACTGAACTGGGCTCATTAATCCATTGGTTTGTAAAAGGAAGATTTCAAAGTTAATATCCCTGAGAATCATTTAAGAAAAGAGGGGAAGCATGAAAAAGTGAAGTATTGTGTTGCCCAAAATAGCTTTAGAGTATGACTTTGTTAAGTCCAAACTTAATAGGAATGTTGAGAAGGGGCAACAAAACAGGGCAGGGGAGTTGCAGTTCTGATCTGATTCAGCTCATGACTGACACTTAAAAGCTGTGTGACTGCAGTTGTGTCACGTGATGTTTCCAAGGCTCAGTCTCCTTACTTGTAAAAGGGAAGAGTGATCATATATAACCATAATACATGATCATAATGTTTTGAGGATTGAATGAGATAATGTAAATGAAAACTTTTTCAACTACAGGGAATGATGGTTTCCTATGCCCAAACACACTGTTGGATGGTCTTGTAGAAATATCCACACCATGTCCACTCTGAGGGAGAAAACAGGATTTGATTCCCACAGAGAGTTTCCAACAGGCAAACCAATGTCTTTATACTTCTATCTGTGGATTCAAAATAAATTCAGAACTTTCTATACCTTCTGTTTCTATGTACAGATGAATTGTGACTGGATTCTTACACTACTGTTGATGTTCACATACACATGGTTATCTGTTTCTATCATTTTGAGTGTTATTACACACAGCTAAAAAACCAGCATGGCTTTCTTTTAAAATAAAAATTAATGGATCATGTAACTAAATCCAGGATATTCTGATATCAAGTAGACATAGGCTGGTAGTACGTAACTCTGTTTCTTCTATTACATGATTTGCTCAAATATAAGACTTTTTCTTACGTTTTTATCTGCCTTCTCCCTACCCCAACTCCACATTCTCAATTTTCCTTTGTCTCAGCAGACAGAGAAGCAAAGATGAACTCATACTTACCTTTCTCCTGATTTTAGTTAACTGACATAGCACTGTAACCGAATGAATTCTTTATTTTCATAGAAATCTGATGTCATAATAATGGTGGGCTCACACTTCCCGCCACAGAGGCTGGGTAATCCTTCACATACATTCCTCTAAATGTAAAATGTTCTCAGCATGATGTATGAGTTGCTCTTCCAGTAATGGGGATAAAGTTGTTGGATGTGAACCTCATTTCTTGCTTTGTTCCCTTTCTGAACAAGGACTCACGTTTATAATACAGCAGAGTGGTTAGAATTATGGTCAAAGAAGAGAATGGAATCAACTTGACTCAGTTATGTGCAACCCGAAACCTTGGATTTATCAGCTTTCTGCAAAAATACACTTTTTAAGCATATTCTTAAGGTCACATTCAAAAATAGCAACATGTGACATTTGCCACAATAAGATCATATACCACAGACTGAACTGTTTAATATGAGAAGGCTGTGTATAGATGTGTTTGGGAATGAGGGGTTTAACACTTAGAATTATAGAAGGAGGAACATAATTCCAACAAGCCACAGCTCTAATACAAGGAGGAAGCAACTCCACTGATTCCAAACTAAATTTTGTTATGGCTATCTCCCCCAGATATCCAGATACAGAATCATAGAATTGAACTAGATGTGACCTTAGACAAAATGGGTTAAGAAGGAATAGAAGCTGAGAGAGGTCAAATGGCTTTCTCAAGATAACAAGGTCAAATAATAGCTGAATTTTAATTTGAAGTTAGGTTTTCTAATATTCACTCCCATGCTCTTTTTTTTTTTACTATATCACACTATCTTCTTTTATGTACTTTTGTATATTTATAACTAAATCCTTATTCATTTTAAAGAATGGATAAAAATTAAGCTATTTATATTTTGTCATACTTTAAATACATGGTACAACTATAATGGATCATTTAACATTGTTTTTTTTTTGTTTTGTCCTATCAGTCATAATCTTTTTATCTCATTTGTAAATTTATACAGCATTGTCACAAATCTTGTACCATATTCTGAAGGCAAATGTGGTATTCAGCTCGCTGAAAGAAATTTTAAGGTAATAGTTCAAGAGTGTTTAAATGGAACAAATGTGTCCTTTGGTATTTCCTGGACATCTATTACTTTCCTTATGTATGTTTACAATAAAAAACATACTAAGGATGAAACTGATAAGATTTTAATGGCACTTAACCACTGTGGAGCAAATAGACATAGAAATGCATGTCACCACTTAACTATATTGCCTTGCTTTAGTCAATGCCACTTACAACAATCTATCATACAAATATTTCAATACTATCCATCACAACAAGAATTAAATTATATGAGATCTCAAGAGGTCTTGAGTTTGGAACTTGGTTTTATTAAAGACCTAGCAATTCTTTAACAGGACTTTCAATCACACCTCTAAATGGACTTCAAGTAGAGAAAGTAATCTGGTTTATCATTTTTTTCTTATTAAAACACTGAAAGCAAATATTTTTAAACCTAGTTTCTTCTTTCCTCCCTGTCCTCAAGAGCCTACTCTGCGCATCATATGAAATTGGAAAAAGAGAGAAAACAATTCCCTAATTTTATGGTCAAAACAGTTTTAGGGCATGGGAGTATAACACAGTGTCCTTCCCACAGGGAACACGCAGACACGCCTCCGCCATTACCTTTTCTGAGTTCTTACTATGAGCCAGATAGTATACTAACAACTCTACATGAATTAGTGCCTTTAATATGACAGCAAGCACGTTAGAGATGAGGAAATGGACAGAGAGGTCAAGTGTCTTCAAGGTCACTCAGTAAATCTGACTACAAAACTTGTACATTATAATGATAATAACTTTAATGACACCAGGAACTAGAATTTATACAGTGTTTACTATGGGGCTATTACTGCACCAAGCCCTTTCCATGCATTTTGACTTACCTGTCCCAATGATAGACCAGTATTTTAGAAACACTTAATATTCACATTTTCTTCAGATGAAAGACTGAGGCATAGAAAGGTTAAATAACTTGCCAGAGGTCCCATGGCCAGTAAGCATGACCATGAGCACACTTATATTCCCTGTATTTATTATGCAAACCTATGAAAAATTTCCATGTGTAGGTTTGTGATAGGATCTCTTTCTTTAAAAGATTCAGAAGCCTTACTATTGACTTTTGTTTGAATTAGGATTCCAAAAGGAAAGACGTTTTAAGAATCCAAGCAATAACAGTACAGAGTAATTGCATGCCAGTAATTTAGTTCTTCCATCATGATTCAGCATTATCTCCATGTTTATTGCAAGATAAAGTCTAACTTTAAGCCTTGTATAAAAATTCATATTAATAGGTTTGAAAACATATATATAGGGACTTATTAAATAATACAAAATATCCTACACTCACAAATGATCATCATGAATATCACAAGAAGAAATTACTTTTTATTGTTCCTTACAAAGAGGCTTTATCTGTATAGTCAGAGAAGGAACTGCAATGTTATAATGTGCTTACCTGCAGAAGCTTCCATCTGGTGTTTAGGTCTTCCAGAGTGCTGAGGTTATATGGTGACAGCTGAATGCCCAATGTGGTGAGTTGGCGAGCAAGGTCATTGACGTGGCTTACATTCTCCTTGAGAGGTGCAATTTCTCCTCGAAGTGCCTGTGTGAAACAGTCAAGGGCAAAATGGAAGATGAGAACATTCAAAGCAAAAAAACTCAGACACATGGGAACTACAAGGCATCTTATTCTGTTTGGGGTGTCACTGATATTTGCTCTATCATAGTGGTATTATAACAATAAACATAAGTTAATGAGTGGATAACTAATGTTTTTTGAGCACTTCTTCAGTGCTTAACCCTGTGATGAGCTCTGTCCACACATAATCCGATTTTATTCCTACACATTAACCCTATGAGGTTGGTAGTTAGAGAATTCTCATTTTACACACGAGAGAACAAATTCACAGAGGTTAAACCTTGCCCAAGGTCCCTGGGTCAAAATTGAGGAACCTGGGGTGCATAACCAGGTTTGTCTGCCTCCAGAGTACATATTCTTAACAATTACATTATATACCTCGACAAAGAAATTCTGGATTTACAAAGTAACAGGAAAAATATAATGCTGCTAGATTCTAAATTCTACTCATCTCACAACAAAAATGGATCCTTATTCTTTTTACAATAAAATATGTACTCAATCATAAAATATTACATTCCTACTTTGTACCAACTACATCATAAATAGATTCATTTAGAGATTAGGGTATTTTGTCAAGTGCTAAGAATGACTTCCTGGTCTCCTGGTATTTTAGCCCTTGTAGCAATGACTTAAGAAGGCTCCCATGGGGCTTCTCAGCTGTCTCTGAAGCACTAGAGCAGGATTCTGTGATGCAATGCATCATGGCAATCTGTTGAACAGAAGAACCCTATGCAGATATGGGGACGATATTACCATGCATCATATCTACCCAATTGAGATGACATTTATGGATCTTTAACATGATGCATGATGTCCAAATGTTCCAAAGAGCAATTTCTAAGGGACAAATTCCCTCACTTCGGAGAACAGTTTGTGTAATGTAATGTCTGTGCACAAGGACAGCATCACTTACTTGGCAAGATGTGCTGTTTTAACTTGCTTGATCTGGGCAGGTGTTATTTTTCTTGTTCACTACATTAATAAAACTATTGTTTACATTGACCGCACCTATAACCCTCCAATTCCCTCTGACTCCAAGTGGAAGGACCCTGTATGTACATTCTAAATAAGAACAGCATTATCCTCTCAAACCAAACTGGATATCTCACCACTAAAATGTGGTATTATATGGCATATAAGACACTTACATACTTCTTAGGTAATATGGGACACTGTAACAATCACTTTGTTGAACTTACAGTTTTTTTAAAAATATATAATATAATATTAAAATATTATATTAAAGAACCATGGAGTTTCCTTCTGGGATTGGTGACAATATTCTGGAATTAAACAGTGGTGATGGTGGCACAATTCTGTGAATATATTATACACCACTGAATTATATACTTTAAAAGGATGAATATTATGGTATGTGAATTATGTATCAAAGAATAAAAACAAAGAAAAATAAAAGAAACCCTTTTGACTGACTACACACACAACAAATCATATCTGATGTTTTCATCTTTATTTAATTTCATGTCAGTGGAATGTCATAGTAATCATTTTTAAACTAAGAAAGTTATTATAGGAATTGATAGTAAATTTTTATTCCATTTCCTTATAAGTAAATATATACATTAAAAATCATAGTAAGTGCCCATGGAGAGAAGCGGTAAAAATCCATAAATGTGAATTCATATCTCTAAAAGGAAATGATCCATAATCACTTTGTTTTATATAATAGAAAGGTTAGAAAACAGATTTCTTAAATGTCAATGGGGAAACCTGGACAAGGACAATGCTTACAAAATGGAACCATTCTCTTCTGGATCATAATACATGTTTTCAGTAACCATAAGTAACTAACATATGAGTGGAAATTATAAATGGGACCCATCGCAGAGATGGTGGGATAGCCAGGCAGACTCTGACAATGCTGCACATTAACCCTGCACACTCATCATTGCCTTCGGGAGTGTGGCTCTCAGCCACTAAGCTGAATATGTATCTCAGTTAAGACATAGCTACAATTCAGCTCCCCTTGGATTACATAATGTGTATGTTCAAATGTCTCTTACTTGAGTATTTTGATTTTCACTTTCTCCCCCAAAGTCCTGGACACAGATTTTAATCCTGTGTCAATGTTTTAGAGGATGAAGGAGATTAAAAAGTAAGTTTCAGTATTCATAATTAATCACAGCACTCACTCTTCCTTTCCTTCTCTCCTCTCCTTCTCTCCTTATCTCCTTCTGTCTCTCCTCTCTCTCTCTCTTTCACACACAGCCACACACACTGTCATGGGATCTTGTGGCCTCTTATTTTTTTGGTCCTATTTACCAATTATAGTAGACGTTCCTTTAACTGATCTCCATTTAAGACTCATCAGATTAGCCAGAGTCTTCACTGGTCTGGGAAACACCCCAACTGGGGCCTCTAATGATCTCTGATTAAAATGTGAGAGGTATAGGTCAGTATGCATGTCCTTCAGCTTTCATTAGCTGAGTCATCAGTGTCTGCATGTTCTTAAACCTGCTTTTGCCAATTAGTGTAACAATTGCATAATTTAATTAAAGACTTCCTAACCAAAAAAAAAAAGTCTAAAAAGAAAATACGTTATTATTTCTATAAAAATAAGTTTAAATATTTTAGAAGATTGCTTATTAAAAAGAAAAAAGAAGTACTGTTGAACTGGGTATGGACAAGACAACTGTAAAACATTAGGAAAACAGTCTGAAATTTTTAAAAGGATTCTGTATTCAGAATGCTTCTCATGTTTCCCAATG
This sequence comes from Camelus dromedarius, assembly GCF_036321535.1. Lineage (NCBI taxonomy): Eukaryota > Metazoa > Chordata > Mammalia > Artiodactyla > Camelidae > Camelus > Camelus dromedarius. Next base: position 90,579,691 of record NC_087472.1, on the reverse strand, counting down.
GCATTAAAGAAACTTGAACTGGAAATCCAGAAGTTTGTATTATCAGGGTGATTTATGGAGAACTCTAATCATTGAATCTCCACTCAAAGAAAAAAACCTTCACACAACATTGAAATATTAGTGACTATCTTAACATAGAAAAAAATGTTGAAGATATATTTTGTACGACTCCCTGATTTAACTGACATTTTCAATTAACTGTTGAACTCTAGGTCCTAATTGACTTGGAATAGAGAGCATCCACTATAAATTTTGACTACCAGTCTTACTACCACTGCTACTGCTACCACGAATATTATTAATTGGGGGGGAAAGCCATTTGTTCAGTTTAATCTGCATGCCTAAGTTTCTGTTAAGATAAAAGGAAGCTTTGATTAGGGGGTGGTGAGTTAGTAAAGAGAGAATCTGGTGCAACAGTTCTCTTTGGGGAGATAATCATGAGGGCACTAAGGGCATGAGGATGGAGGAAAGGAGATAACTGAGGGTAGAAAAGAGGAAGAGAAAAAGGAGGCAGGAGAGTGTCTAAGTTAGTCTTGACTTTGACACTTGACCTAGGTTCTGGTGGCAGCTCCATACCACCTGAGGGTGGCTCACTGCTCCAAGCTGTCCATGCCTAGAAGTGTACACAACAAGAAGCATGGCACCCTCAACGTTAAACCACAGGACATACTATGTCAAAATGAATACAGGCACCATGTCATTTAAGTGGACGTAACATTGGGTTTGACTCTATTTCAAATATTAGCACTTTTAATATCGCACATATACATTTATGTTTAAATTATTAAACACTAAACATAACATGTCAAAAAGCACAGTTAACACTGAACAATATGGTGTGCTATTTACATACTATCAGAATTTCATTAGGTTTTATTCCACTTTGGAAGCAGTAAGTGAGAAAACATTGAAGGGAGCCATTATACTCTGGGTTTTCTTTGAATCACTTAAACATCTGGAGTATGTTCTTCATGAAAGAGCAAACCAAGTCTCATTTTATTATGACTAGTTTCATGCAGGCAAAATTTTCACTTCATTAAATGTTGGCTGATTATAGATAGAAAAGTACTGATATAAAAGTACTGATTTAGATAGAAAAGTACTGATTTACAATAAGTCTGATATAAAAGTACTGATTTAGCATGATATATAAGTCTGATATGTCAAGTTTTTCTTCTTTTTATGACATTAAATTGCTTGTCAGGTCTTTGCTTATCTTTCTGTAGTTAAAGATTTGTTCAAATATAGATTTAGAATTACAGTCATCAACCACTTTGCAACAAAAGAAAGAGACTGTCTAGTAACAAGGGAATGTTACTTTTGAGGGAGCAACTTTGACTTGACAGTTAAGGGACTATTCTGTAAGGCAAAGTAGGTCAGTTTGGACCACTGGAAAATGGAAGTTGAGGCACTTCGACTTTGGGGGCCTCTGTTTCCTCTGTGAATTAGGAAGCAACAGACCTGGCATAGTATCAATGTACAATGAATATTCATTGAATGAAAATATGAATTAGGGAGGAAGGGTATATATAGCTCAGTGGTAGAGCTCATGCTTAGCATGCACAAGGTCCTGGGTTCAATCCCAGTGCCTTCTTTAAATACATATGTACAAAAAATAAATAAATAAACCTTATTACTCACCTCCCAAAAACACACACAAAAAAGGGTAAGTGGAGACATTTGAATTAGTTGTGATAGAGACTGTGAGAGACAGTTGACCAAAGAAACATAGAAAGGTTGCCAGACAGTGTTGAGGGCTTGTTTGAGGCTAAAGACCACAATTTTTTAGCAGAACCAATCAACCCAATTTTCTCTTTCTCCAACAGCATCCCACACAAGCATGGAGAAAACAGTTCATGCAGGTTTGGGGTTTTGTCATACGGTTGTGGCACAAACGCTTAGGGACAAAAGAGTTTAAATTTTAGCTGGAATGTGACTGAAAGACACAGCTAAACCAGATTAGGAGGGAAGTGAAACAAGATGAGGCTTGTAGATGGAAAGTACAATGGGCCAATGGTAGTGGCCCAGGACAATCCAAGAAAGGCCACAGCAAGATTAGTTGCACAAGCAAGCAAGAAGAAGAGGAGACTCTGGGATGTTCGAATTAGCTCTGCCACTTATGAGTTTATTTACAAACTGTGATATATATAGCTATATGAATATATATGATATTATATATATTAATTTTTATATAATAATAAGTTTTATTTATATATTAATGGTGCTACTGAGAATCTGAAAAATTTCTCTTCTTAGCGATACTAAACATTGATCCTGAAACCTTAACCTACTAATTCATAGAGGTCCTATCTCACTTACCAGGAATTCAAAATGAGTATGATCTGACAACAAAATGTCATTCTAGGGCAATATACGCTGGGCAGAGAAATGTATATTACAAAATACTACCTAAGAAACAAAATAGAGGCTAACTGCATTCCTTTCTACAATGAAACCTCACTGAACGAAAATGTTTGTGAACCAAAACCCCTAAAAACTACTAGAATAGTAGAACAGATAAACAAGGTCCTACTGTAGAGCACAGGGAACTATATTCAATAGCTTATAATAACCTATAATGAAAAAGAATAAGAAAAAGAATATATATGTATGTATAACTGAATCACTATGCTGTACACCAGAAATTAACACAACATTGTAAATCAACTACATTTCAATTTTATAAAAAAGAAGCCTAAAAAGAATATGTGATAGGAAAAATCCCAGACTTCTTCACACTGGGTTAGCAGCTGAGGGGAAGGAAAGAGAACTCATGTCCTGCAAATCCAGGTCTTTAGTACTGGTATTGAGGCTTCTACGTGTGGCTCAGGGGAAGTCCTCACAGAACCCAGTTACACAGGAATTGGGGGTAGGTACAGCCCAGCTGTGTTTTGCAGCATCAGATTTCTGGATGGGTGTATCATCCCGATGGGAGTGAGTGGTTGCCACTGGAACCAAGAGAGTCAAGGACCACATTCTGCTTTGCCCAGAAGGTCAGAGGCTTACTGGAGCCTCTAAAATACCTAGGAGAAATGAGCTACTCAAATGTGGTTGGACCAATAATGAAGAAACACAGGATGAGGTGTAGGCAAGGTTTTCATGAAATGCATCAGACTTGGAGACTTCCGCTGTTATCAGCAATTCTTGGCTCTTGGCTCTGGTTGGTCCCGGCCTGGTGTAGTGTCCAGGATGTAGGTTTAGCTTTTGTCTCAGATACCTACTGCCTTCAGGAAGTAGAGTCTGAGTGCTTTTAAGAGAATAGGAATGAGAGAAGCAGGAGGTCAGGACAAGAAAGCTAAGTAAGGATGTGGTCTTAGATGGAAAACAGCAAGTATCAACCTGGTGCCGTGGAGAGCTCTGGCGCACAAATTATACCATAAAAGGTCCACCTTGAGACAAAGGTGTTGTCTTTTAGACCACGATGTCTATCAGTTATTGCTGGCTAGCTGCCCTCTGGCAGTCTTTGACGAGAAGGGGTGGTGTAACCTCCCAGGCAAGGGACCTTCCTTTTGAATGAGGAAGGTTTTCTGGAAAAGGGCGCAACTATGAGTGTTTACTAGCCAACGCTCAGAGCTGCTGTGAGACGAGTGCACCACTGGCCTGGTAAAGGAATCTGGCTGGGGCACCAATAGCATCCACTATGTAGAATAACTTTACCCAGTTCCCCAACCTCCTTTTACTGCTGGGACTTTGGGTGTCAGGTACTTTTTTTTTTTTTTTGCAATAAACTTACGTGAATTCTTTTTACTAACATTATGAGGCTAGCCCATAGATTCCCAACAAAACTGAGACATGTCACCCTTTCCATAAGATGAAGTTCCTGATTTCTGCCAAATGCTAAGGAATTGTGTGGCACTAAGACACACAGGATAATCTGCAGACTGAACGAGTACCTCCCTCTGCTGTTAGTATTCCTTTTACCTCTGGTAGAGACATTCTTGACAATAAATTATGCCATCGAAACATGTACTCTTTTTTTAATAGAGATGCGACTGCACAGCATTCCAGTATCAGTTTTTACTGTGGCAGCCTGAGGGCAAAATATTATGCTGTTTTTTTTTTCACTGTCTTCCTTGCGTTCCGTTTTCAGGGCAATTCCTGTACGTGTTCATATTTGGGCATAATCACTTTTGATGAGCAAACTGAATAAGGACATAAATAATGAAACAGACTCAGAACTAATGACCTAGATGTAGCATAATCAGGATGACTTGGGGTAGGTTAAATTAAAAAAAAATAGCTTTTAGGAATACAATGTGAAGTTTGTAGGCAAGAAAAAATCTGGTGCTTTTGTTTCCCAAGCAATTATCAGTAATTATATTTTAACTATGGTTTCCCCTCAGAGTCACCACACTTCCAAATTTGTGGCACTAAAAGAATAGCAATTAACTGCTGCATTTTTTCCCATAAGGAATCCTCATGTGTTTATGAAAAATGATTTCTAGTCTCTCTTCATACTATTGAAAAAGAGTGTACACCCAAATACAAAAGCATAAATTTTTTTAACATTTTCTCATTCACATGCATCATAATTCTTCATCTTTCAGGACATGGCTTCACTAGAAAGCTGATAACTCCAATGTTCTTAAAGGCTGAATTATAGCTTACCCACACTAACAGTGCCCGTCTTTTTACTTTCTTTCTTATGCATGTTTATTTTGCCCTCACAAATATAAATTGGAAATGAGGAAGAGGACAGAACTGACCACAAGGGAAAGGTTTTTACTTATAAGAACAAGCTGTACACATCTGAGTTATTTTAATTTCCTTGGAAACTAGCTTCCATAATCCTAACTCTGATCACTGATTATTTCTTTTTTATAGAAAAATGAAGCTAACAAACCAAACAAAAACAGAAACAGTTCAAGATTTCCACAGCTTTCTAATGACACAAGTAAAACAAATTTAAAAAAAAAAGGTAGTTCATAAGAGTTTTACAGAGGCTAAATGCAAAATATCCACCATAAAAATAAAAGGTCTCTAATGAGTATAAATAAATCATTTAAGCAGACCATGTCTTAGGCTGCTAAGGAAATAGAAGAAATGCCAATATTTTCTTTCTGAAAAATTTTAATTTGACAAAACATCAAGCAAAATGGCAATTAATGAAATCTACTTACTTATTTAAAAAAAAGTAATAAATAATCCATAAACCATTAAAAACATCACCCAAAGGGACTTTACTATTCGAATTCAGGAGTTACTTTAGACAAAGTTCTACATTTATCAGATTTTTCAAATTTGCGAACATTTCTGCCAGTCTAAATGTTTACGGTCTGTGCCCACATTTGCCACTACCATCGCCCTGGCATAGAGAGGCTGTCTTGCTCTCACCTCCTCCAGCATGGCTCAAAACATCTGTCTAAGGCAGTGGTTCTCAAACCACAATGTGAATTATAATTATGTGGAGGGCTTCTTAACACAGAGATTGCTGGGTTCCTCTCCAGTGTTTTTGATTCAATAGGCCCAGGGTGGGCCTGAGAACTTGGCACTTTTCACAGGAGCTTTTAGAAGAACTCACCAAGCTTATTCTTGACTTACACTCTTCGTGCATGTTGTGACCTCAGCCCGAAGTTTTACATTTGTATTCTCTGCCTAGCTGGCTTCTATTCATCTACCTCAGATCTCAGTTTAAGGTGACTGTGAAAGACAGCCCATCCCTGGTCGCCTTATCTAAAGCAAGCTCCCCTTATTTTTCTGTCTTAGAACCCTATTTTCCTTTTTCACACTGATCACAATTGATAAATGCATATTTATTTGCCTATTTATTAATTCATTATCTGTCCCATCACAAGACCCTAACCTTCATTAAAGCAATTCTATATTATTCCTTTCCACCAGGGTATGCCTGTCCCTAGTACATGATAACCCCTCAATGCATTTTATTAAAGAATAAACAGTCAAGATCATTAGGCATTAATACTTCAGATCAGCAGCTATTCTCAAATTGCTTTGTAAGCACAGTTTCCTATAGAAATCTGATGCCGAATTCCTAAATAAAAGAAGAGAAACCTGCTTATTTCCTTCAGGTTCCGTATCTGAATTCTTTGTATCTATTACTCGATTTATTTTATGTTAAATTATATGCTAATTTCTGAAGTATCTCTAATGTTCTGAGCAAGAATGTAATGTTCAAGTTTTTGGTACCAACTAGGGGGTTTTCATAAAAGTGAAGCAAGTAGGGGAAAAAGGGAAAGTAATCTGTTTAAAGAAAATATGTTCTTTTGGTGGTGATACACTTGATGTAGCCTCCTGCAGGGCATTTTGGCAAGTCTGAATAAAAGCTTTAAAAATACTTTAAAAATGTCTAGGAAAAGACAAGAAGGCTACACACCAGAGTCTCCATGTGGAGCTGTAGAGTAGCCTGGCCAAGGGGACAAGGGGGCTGAAAACCAACTTGGGTTCCACTACTGAATTGAGGAGCCTTGGCAGAGAGGGCTGGAGATCTCGTCTATGAAACAGGTAACTTTTTCTACTTTGTCCAAAGTGGCACTTGCAGAGATTGAGATTATAGATACTGAGGTTGAGATCACAGATAATCTCTCTCTCTCCATCTTTTTTTGTCTCTATTTCTCAGTCCCCCCTCTCTCATTTTGGGGTTTTCCACTAAGAAAAAGTTCATTTACAAATACTTTCCAAGCATTTCCTCTTGTGTATAAAGGGGAACGTAACATGGACACATAAAGGCTGCTGTAAAGATGAATGAGAAGGTTGGGTCTATTTTACCTTCCTTTATTCCACCTGCAACCAGTTAGGCATTCTGTCCCACAACACAGGGAATACAAAATCACACGAGTCCTATTCAGTCTAATTCAAGGAGACCTGGCAAAGCGGAGGGTCCTAAATTCATCCATGACAAATCCAAAGACTAAGGTTGACTAAGAATCTTTCTCAGAAAGGGAACCCTCCTACACTGCTGGTGGGAATGTAGTTTGGTGCAGCCATTTTGGAAAATAGTATGGAAATTCCTCAAAAAACTGAAAAAGCAAAAAACAGACCTACCGTATGATCCAGCAATCCCACTTCTGGGTATATGTCCAGATGGAACTCTAATTCAAAAAGATACATGTACCCCAATGTTCATAGCAGCACTATATACAATAGCCAAGACATGGAAACAACCTAAAGATCCACTGACAGATGACTGGATGAAGAAGTTGTGGTATATCTCTACAATGGAATACTACTCAGCCATAAAAAGAATAAAATCATGCCATTTGCAGCAACATGGATGGACCTAGAGATCATCATTCTAAGCGAAGTAAGCCAGAAAGAGAAAGAAAAATACCATATGATATTAAAAAAAAAAAAAGGAAAAAAGGGCACTATGAACTAATCAACAAAACAGAATCAAACTTGCAGACATAGTAAACAATCTTACGGTTATCAGCGAAGGGGGTGAGAAGGGATACAGTTGGGGGTCTGAGATTTACAAATGTTAGCCACTATATATAAAAATATTTTTTAAAAAGTTTCTTCTGTATAGCACAGGGAACTATGTTCAATATCTTGTAGTAACCTATAATGAAAAAGAATCTGAAAATGAACATTATGTATATGCATTATATGCATGACTGGGATATTATGCTGTACACCAGAAATTGACACATTATAATTGACTGCACTTCAATAAAAAAAGAAAAAAGATCCTTTCTCGGGTAGCTTAGTCTTTGGAGCCAACTTCTAGCATAACCCCGGGGTAAATCTGTCTTTCCTCACTCCTCCATCATGTAGCTTTGTACAGCCTCCTTGAACTAGACATTGAGATGTAGGTACATGAAATTGATAAAGGAAGAGGAAGTATGATGGGAGGAGGAAAGATATTTGTTCAAACTTTGAACAAAAGCTAAGGGGTAAGAAACCTTAACATGTTTTGAGGTGTAAATAGTATTTAATAAGTTGAAGCATGAGGTACAGGACAGTCATGGTAGACAAATCCTGGGCATTTTCTTGGAGTAAGACTGGTGGGTTTGAATGATCTGGCCTTTGAAGTGCAGATGATGATGGTTTTTGAAAAGGGGGATGGCACAGTCTCAGCAACTCTTTTAGTTAAACTTAATTACTACTCACTTGAAAACACTTACTTTATATCCACTAGGTACTATGTATACAGCTACCATGCACTGGGAAAATGGAACCCTCAATGGATTCACAGTCATTAGCAGAGAGACAATTTTAGTGGGTTATTACAAAACAATGTAATCATGTTATGAGAAGTTCTGTCACCAGATTTGAAAAGTGCAAAGAAGGATGCTAAGGCAGACCAAGAGTCTCCCTGAGTAGATGACATGACTGAAGTCATCTATAGAGGGGACATCAGAAAACGGCAAGTTCATCTGGGTGTGGCATGTTCAATTGGAATATTTCAAATAGATCCTGTAAGCTAGTGGCCATTTCAGAAAGGAGAAAGAATTGACAATGAGCATTTGTAGATTCAGACACGAAGTAAAAATGGCTAGAAATAGGATATTGGCAAATGGGAGCAGATTACATGTAAAATAATTTTTAAAGGAAGAAACTATTTTGCCCTGTGCTTTTGTGGATGTTTATTTATTCACTCATTCCAAAAAATATTATTGAGCACCTATTATACGCCAGGGAATGTTCCAGGCACTAGGCATATAGCAGCGCACCATATAGACTAAGTTCTTATGATCCTGCAGCTTAATCTAATGAATATAATTTCATTTAAAGGATGATTTCTATGTTAAAAGTTTATAAAGAAACAAATCCAAGCCAAAATGTATCCACAGCTGTAAAATGCAACATTTTTGACCAAGAAAATGGAGGACAAGTATGGTATTGTATATAGCAGTTCCCAAAAGATTCTTTTTCTCCATTAAAATCAATTAAGCTACATCTGCATGTATGAATAATAATTAATAGAGGAATCTAGGGCTGAGTTACCTGTGCAATATACTACACCTAGTTTGCTTTATACTGGGCACATTTATTTAATTTTAGTTCTTTGGGGAAGGCACTCAGTATTGAAACAAAATGGATTTTTGCTGATTTGATTTTCCATTCAATACATTGTTATCAACTTAGAAATACTAAAGCAGAACTGAATCAGAGATGAATATAAATTTTCTAAGAGCTGAGATAAAAATAATTAAATGGAAGAGGGCTAAAAAGGATTGTAAAATGCCCTTCTATATAATTTTTAACTTTTACTTTCAGATTCTTGTGGCTCCTCAATTTAATACATGTTTTTAGTCTTTCCAAAATGCCTTTCTTTCGTACAAATAAAATAACAAAAGAACAAGATATTCCACCACTTAAAGTCAAATGAAATGAACATAAAATGGATTTTCTTCATTAAAATCTATGCAACAGCATGTTTAGAAATTAGATTGGTAAATTTTTAATAATGGTTCCTCTTCATTCCATCATATTCCTAGGCTGAAAAGAAAGCCTTATGTATTTATCTCCAAGCAATGTTTCCCCTCCAGATTTATTAGTAGTTACTATTTTTACCTCAATATATGTATGTGTGTATGAAGATCTAGCTTCTTAAGCGGAGTCAAGAGTTTTCTTAGTTTTTTATTTTTTTCACCATGCTCTGAGAATTTTACTTTCAAGATATACCTCTGATTTTTCTGATCACATCTTAAGGTAAGATCTAAATCCACATCCTGTTATGTTCTGTTATGACAACTGCTATGATGGTAATGTCCACTTAAGTACATGCAAATGATGAATAAATTGCTACTTATAGAAGCGTGCCTAAGTGTCAACCTGTCTACTTAACGGACTCAAATGTTATTTCCAAAAAAAAAAAAAAAATTCATTCATTGGCTAAATCTACCCTTTAAAAAAAGTGATTAGTATTCAACTAACAAAGATATAATATTTTAATAGTAAGAGATTTCCTTTTTTCTTTTTCAAACAAGGAGTGTGACTTACTATCCTCAAAAATCTGTGGGAATGATGCTGTACTGATTATCTAAAGAAGAATACTATTTTAGTTGAAAAAAGGGTTTAAAATCTTAAAAAATAATCATTTAAGAATTCAAGATTTTAGTTGAAAGTCATAGGGGGTCAGATTTCTTGCACAGGACACTCAACCCCAATCTCCAGGCAATTTTAACACTGAGACAACCTTGTAAATGTCTTCCTTTAACCTTTATAACAAAATGTCAGGGTGGTTCCAAAGGTAATATTTTATTCACCGTGTAAGTCAAAGGATCAATAGAACTTACGCTCATTTGTTTAGATTATTTCTTTTAATCTTATGCTTTACTGGATGCACAAATCACCACTATATTGGATCACCCTTGCGGTGATTCTACTATGGGGTTTGTGTAAGTTGAAAACAATGAACCATTCTTTGGCTTTAGCCTTGCTCTGCTAGAAATACTGAAGGCCAACAGCCAACTGATAAGTAGTGGGGGAAGTAGGTGAAATGTTTCGTGTGGCCTACTTGTCCTTGGGACAGACAAGGGCCTTCTGCAACTGCCAGGCAATTCAATGGATATTATTTAATGAGAGACCTAGTAGGATTTAGGTTCATAACAATGTATAGACTCCAAAGTGGGTTAAAAAGGTTTTAAGGGTAGGAAAATAAGTGAACAAAATGAAACTCGGTGGTGGTTTGTCACTAGTTCCCCCAAACAAATCAATGTATTGTTTACTCTTCATTCACTTTTGTTTCTAATTACGGTACTTTGGCATCTATTGCTGATAAATTGACTTTATTCTCTTTGCTAACTTGCTTAATGCCATGTCAAGATCATGATGGTAGGATTTGAGAATTTGATAGGGAAAAGTTCCAAATGAGCCTACTGAGTCTATAATAATGTAGAATCCCAAGGAACAAGACTTCTAAAAATAAATGTGTTTTGAAATAGGACCAGCAGGCTCTTCACCAGATGAAGAAAAAAAATCACCATAAAAATCAATTCTTTAAAAGGAAGAAGAAATCTATCTTACTGTTAGATTCTCCAGCCTCATTCTGGTTAAGAGAGTTTGACATTTCAGGGCTGAATACACTGTGGAAACTTAATAAGTATTGAAGTTTACAAACAAAAACATAACAATGATATGTGGACCAATTTTCAAAAACATTGAAAATCAATGTGCCCTTACTCTGCCTAATTCAGTTAATTCAATTATTTAATGTATACTTGATTTGAGTGGGTTTATACATAGCTATTTCAATTTTACATCAAACATTTATCAATTTACTTTTAATGTAAAATTGCCTTTATTTCCACATCACATCCCCCTGAGATTCCAGAATAAGGGGGAGATGCTGTTTTGACTATTGCTTATTTAATGTTAAAATATATTTTAAAGTATTTGTTTCTATTATATTTAGTGCACAGTTTTCATTACATATATCACTCACCTTTTACCACAAGCATAAACTTTTTTTTATAGGCAATTAATAGAGTGATTTTATACCACCTTGGGTAAGAAAACATCCCCTTTCCCAACGACTGAAATTAAGATTATCTCCTACTTTCTCCCAGTTTCACCTCACATCGATCTCCATTTCTACACACAAACATATGCCCTCTTCCCCTGAACACAGAGCCTCAGTGGGTTGACAAGATAAATTATAAAATGTAAGAATTCCTGGATAAGCTATCAGCTAATCATATCTAGCAAGCAGGTTTTAACTTTAAAAAGTTGAATAATCTCAACTATTCTGAATGTTCTTGATTTCAGAAACTCTGTAAAGCAATTGCTTATAATCAGTATGTTTGGCAGAAAACTATGAGAATTTTTAAATTTAATTGTTATTGGTAAATGTGATAACATTTAAACACAGTGAACATTATGTGACTGAATGTATTAATTTTAAAGTGTTAATAATGAGAAGGCAAGTGAAGTTCTAAGTCAGTTGAAGCAACTCAAAAACTGCATGAGTGCCATTAAAATACCGACAGGAAAACTGGAATAAATAACTGAGACTGTCTTTCACAAGAGAGATTCGGGAAGAGTAGGCCATTATTCATTTCAAGGTTTCAGAGTGAAACCCTGCTCCCTAAACTATCAATCATTCTCATAGGAGGCCACGTGCTTGAATTCATTTTTAAATTAAATGTTCTGGATGTTGTTAAACATAAAAGCAGTAACAAATGATGTATTTACTACTTATCACTGAAGAATTACTAAGGATAAACAAAGTATGTATTTATATGTATATACTGTAGCTTTACTATGGAATGAAGGCTTTCAAAGTGTACCTGGACCAGTAGCATCACCATCACCTGGGAACTGGTTAGAAATGCAGACACTTAGCCCTACTCCAGACCTCCTGAATCAGAATTTCTGGGGAAAGTGTTCACCAACCCAGGTTACCACAAGCCCTCTAGGTGATTTTGACGCACACGAAGGTGAGAATCACTGCAGAGAAAATTCTTGACATTCTCAATAACTATGTCTGTATACTTAGAATCTCCAAATTCATGAACATCTGATCAATTGAGGCATTTACAGATTACATAACCAGAAAGCCGAAGTTGCTTATACAGCCCTTTTCTTTGCTAAAAATCACCACTTTCTTAGACCTTTTCATTAACTCTTCTCTTCCATTACCAATTCCAGTAAGTACTTAAGAGGTAGGTTGGGCAGGGGGAGGGTGGATTTTTCATAAACAAAATTTTCATCACTTCTGAAGAATTATTCCATGTGCAAGAACAAAACAGCATTGAGAAAGCTGTTGAGATATGGAGGCTGAGTGGATTACTAGGCTCGCTCACCAGTCGTAGGGGACACTTTTCCTGGTCTGGGCATCCAGCCCACAGCTGCTGTGATTGTTGGCTTCTAATGTCTCACAGCTGGCTCTCTGTTTTTTTAGAAAGGTGATCTCTGCTGATGGGAGTCCCCTAGCCCAGGAGGTAACACACACCCTCGGCCTGGGAGGTAACTCGCATCCCCAGCGGTGGGTCACAGTCCGTGGTGTGCTGAAGCAGAGCCCAGGAGTCAATTGCTTGTGTCTCTTCCCAATTCTGCATTCAGTGAGATCATGTTGGTAGTGAGAATCAGCCATGGTGGGAGTATTTACACCATGACAATTGGAAAACACTACAAATCTGTGTTCACTCTACGTTAGAGCTAGTTGATAAATACTTACTAGCATATTGCTGGCTACAGCCAGTGACCGGCTGGGGTGTAAAAGACAAACCAGCTGTGTGGTTCATATTCCAGAGCTTTCTCCATTTGGATCAAGACACAAAGCTAGATATTGCCTGAGATGGCATGCTTGCTTGGCTCTTTCTTCTCTCTTCTTAGGCTTCCCTAACTCCCACACAGGCTTCTCCTGAAAGCAGACCGTCTATAAATCCTGTGCACCCAGAACCCTGTTCTCAGGGTCTGCTTCCAGGGAACCTGACCTATAGCACCAGTTAAATCATTATTAAGTGACTGCTGCACAAAAGCCTCAAAGAATATGTGTTCAAAATCACAAAGAGCTACAAACCATGGACCTTTTGGATCACAATGATCAGATGAAACTGCAAACGGTAAGTATGAAATGGCAAGGATCAACTCTTTGCGTGTGTGTACATAAAAGAAAGAAGTTGATGGAAAAAGGTGAAGCCTGCACAGAATGGGCAATTTTTCCTATCAGGCTTCTCAATAATGCTTTCATACCCATAGGTGAATATACTGAGGAGTCATTTGACTTAAGATCTTGGAGAAAAACTTCTTTATATTAAAACACAACAAATACATTTTTGAGAAGCCCACAAGATTGAAACGAGATTTCGAAAATACAATAAGAAACATCGAAGAAATTATATGCTCATGGAAAAAGGAGGAAAGCAGGGAGAAGGGGAAGATACCAGGCTTTATGTTCTTTGCCGTTAAGAGAACTGAATTAGCACAGTTTGAGAAGCACTGCTTGTGGCAAGTGCTGTTGATAGAAAAATCTAGAGTCATTGTAAACTATAACCCAAAATATTATTTTAGTATGAAAATATCGTATTATGAAAAAGTTTACTCTTCTTAGGCCCCATTAACATGAGAGAGTTATATTAGTATCATAGGCACATCTGTTCCCATAATTCCCAGAAAATGGGTTAATCAAGAACAGTTATTCAATGCCATTGCTTAACTTAGATAATGTAACGTTGCATAAGGCATAATACTGGTGCCAATGTTGGCTGTGTAATTTTAAAAATTGTAATTGCCAAGCATGACAGGAACACAGTAAGATCCCACTCCTTGGGCTATTTGCTCTTAATTCATTCCTTGTTGTGCTTATGGTAAGAGAGTAACATAATTGTGAACTTCAAGCTCAGTACAACTTTGGTAGATGTCAAAGGAGAACAAAAAGACATACTGACTGTGTGCTTCCATTTTCTAAGGAAATACAGAATTTCTGTTAAACAACTAATGCATTTTAAAACTGTTTCTAGTTAATGTGTTACATGCACACGTGCACACAGGCTAATAAAAATTCTTGCTCCCTCAGCTTGCTGCTAAATAATAATATTCCCAGGAAAACTAAGATGCCCTTAATATAACTCCCAGTACAATTTTATTCATGAAATAAATTAAACGTTCACACTCTGTAATGAGATCAGACTTCTCTGGGTATAGGTTTTAACCACATCATAAATGAATGAATGATTGAGTTTTTAGATTCATTAATGCCAGTACTATATAACTTAAGTTTTTGTTTTGAATAGTCTTTTATTACCCAAGACTCTTGAGGAATAGTGTTTATAATTACTACCAGCCCCAAACAAAGCTTGCGGAATAAATCGTCAGTAAACAGGACTGGCATATTAAAGCACTGGTTTTTGACGTGGTTGTTTTTAAATAGTAGGAAGGATGATATTCTTTGGAGGAATTTTTATTATCTAATTAAATACTTCTTTAGTAGAATAATGTCAGATGACCTCATTAGCTGAACATTTTGATTAGCCATGTTCTCCTAAATATCCCATGACCAGAAGAAGAGCTGTACCACTCTGATTTAAGGCAGTAACAATGGTAACCAATTCTAGCTCCTTCTTTTATCACAGTCCATCAAAGGACTACAAAGAAGTCCAAATTAAAATCAGTTCAATAATAAAAAATAACACGTTCCTTTTCCAACTGTTCCAAAGCCTTTTCCTATCTTTAAGCAAAGTTCACTTACTAATTATCTTATTTATGAAAGTAAAAGCAAAAGGATGTTTCTCTTATTAAATAAATGGCTTTATGCTTGGAATGTGGAAGGCATCTCGAAACAGTCAAAGAGAAAGCAGTGTTGAATGTCATCAAGTTATTTCCTCCCACCCACTGTTTTAAATCGTTTGCTTGGTTCCAATGTACACTACACTTACATAAGTTGTTTATGAGGAGCCAAATTAATAGTCTTTGCAATTGTTTTCCTTGGAATTTGGAGAGCTGACAAATGAATTAGTAGAAAATGGCAATTCTACATGAATTAGCTTTTAAGTCTCCCTAAGAGGCTGATGCAGAACTTAATAAGAGACTTATTAGGAGAAGTAGGACAACTTAATTCAGATTGATTATAGACTTCGGTGAAGACAGCTGGGGTTCAAATGAAACTGAAAAAGAACTTATATGCACTTCAAAGTATGCTAAGCAGATGTCTGAAACAATTACTCCGCACTGCCTTTTCAGAAGTTTCAAAGGCAAGATGGGAATAGCATGGTAAACGAAGGTTCTATTTGTCCAAATCGAGGTAGGGGCTTTTAAAACACACACAGCACTATCTAAAATCAGATGTCTTGGGTAAGGAACGTGATTTGACATCGCTGTCCTAAGTCATTTGCTTTTAGCTTTATAAACAAAGCAGAAAAAGAGAGCAAATGCACGGGAACTAAATAATAAGGTCTCCTGGCAAAACTAACTTACACTTAATTTTATATTGAACAAATAATTTGGTTAGGAACTTTAAGAAGATTAATTTATACTTTGGTTTCGAAGCTCCAGTAAGGCCAAAAACGACCATTCTATTAACAAAATAAATACTATACTTGTAAAGGATGTGAGACTTTACTATAATATGCCTTCTTATAAATATATTCCCAGATATTAAAGGCCAAATCATATGCTTTTAAACATCATAATTGCATGCTTTGAAAATTAGGTAAAACCCTGGGTATTCCATATGACAGGCATTAGTTCCATATTTAACCCAGCTTTATAAAAGATTAAATCTTTTTTGTTTGCATTTTCTTCTCGATCAAAGGCTTACATAATACTCATAGCATTCATATAAAAACAACAACAAAAACTGCCTCAGGGCAATACATTTGTAGTCAATAGCAATTAAGAAATATTAGTAAGCTTTCCTTTTCCTACATCTTATTCATTCTGGAGCATCTCATTCCTTTATTCAGGGTGAGGAGAGCTTACATATTTTGAATCTTTCTTAGGGCTGCCCTATTTGTGACGGTTCTGTCTAACCATGCAACACCTCTCTCTATCAGAAAGGATTATCAATTTTCTCTATAAAACTCATATATAAGAAATGATTTAAGGCTGACTCATATAAATGACAAATAGAACAAAATTAATAAAATAATAATAAAACATTAGAACCAGGGTTTAGATGAGAAAAGCAGAAAGGGAAGACAGAGCCGTGTGAACATGGCAGAAAGTTTCCTGCTTGCCAAAGTGAAGATGAAATTCTAATACATTATCTCACATTTCATATTCCCTGTAAGGAGGAAGCATACTTGGTTTTCTCAGTGTCCAATTCTGAGACAGCATTTCTTTGACAAATTTCTCAGATAAACCAAGCCACAGGGACTCAGGCTGGTAGCCTGAAGAGAAGCATTGCCAGTTTTCTTCTTAAATTTTTAAATGTAAATGTTGAACGTTAAATAAGTCAGGACGGCATGGTGGCTTCATCATAGTTCCTGTTCTACTATGCACATCATTACATTATTCTCTATTATAATTCCAAAAAGCTCTAATTAACATATCTCATTGTAAGAACTTTAAGGAAAAACTCACAGAATCCCTGTCCATGACTTTATTGTAAGAAATACAAGTTAAAAGTCTGATGGAAAACAACACATAAAATGCATAACTACATAGTTGTGACAAATTCGCACATTCCAAGATGGCAGCCTGGGAGAGTTTACCTATGGTGTGCGAAAAAGTGTGTTTCAAATCAATTGGCAAACTAAGGGCGGTGAAATGTTCCTGGCTCTAGAATGACACAGCAATCTATGTCGAGAAACCATGGTAGATGAGAACAAAAAGAAAAATAACAACTCACACAAACTTTTTCATATAGGAACTGTTCTCAAGAACAAAAATGTCATATGTAGACTTTAGGTTCAAAAGTCATTCTATTTTATTAAAATTTGCATATATTCTACTTATAAGATCTATGTAGAGCACCTAGTGATTCAAGGAGTTATTCTCATTCCCCATTACTACAAGGAAAGTAAGAATATTTGTATAGTCACATAAGCATTGGTGTTATTTCCAGTAAAGTGAGAAATCATGATTCTATCCTTAAAATATTTGATAAGCAGTGTAAATCATGAATTTTAAAAACAAAGAGGCATTTGAAATTTAAATTTTATTCTAGTGGTTATTTCTATGGGAGCTATATTTGGAAGGCTGAGATTCTCTTAGCTAAACAGTCAATATTAACATTTTGTTACTTTCTCTTGATTTATTATGTGTACACTATCCTGAAGATGATTACGGGTAATAAGGCCATTTCCATAGTGTTCCAGGACTTAGTTTTTGCTCTTTTATCCATTCTCCAAATTCAAGTCACATTTGCTAGTGAAATGATACAATATTAAATCTTACAGAAACACACATTCCATCATCACTTGAATAACAACTTCTTCAACAAATGAGGCCCGAATGGAGGTGGGCATTATGATAGAGTCACTAGGGTGATGAAAAGGAACTGAGATGGGTATATAAAATGTTCTTCTTGTGACATGTCTCGCTATCGGTTTGGAGTTCCCAACAGTGTGGAGCTGCTGAGCACTTAAATCGTTGACTAGAAAAATGAGACAGTGGGTTTAAGCACTCTGCTATCTCTTTCTAAAGTAAGTTTCAGTTAATAAAATTCACTTCTCCTAAATCCCCACTACCAATGTTTCAGAGTTTCAAATCTGGTGTTGTTGAGATGCAACAGAAAAAAAACTGGGTTTTTATTTCTGCTACAAAACAAAGAGGAACTACTGAAGGGAAATAGATATATATGAATTCATGTAATCCATAGTTTTAAAATATGCATAAGATGTTCATACAATACTAATTTAGAAACCAAAATAATCACATCTATTATGACCAGTACATACATATTCTGATAGGTACTATAACTTATGTGTATTTTTGTCTTAAAAAAGATAGCGTTGATATATATAAACTCTTCTTGAAGAAGCATTTAATGTATATATGTTATTATTGGCATCAGAATGAGGAGCCTTATCAATTAGGGTATGGGAAATGTAGTCGGTCTTAGGATGAAGAACAGCTGAGACGGAAACTGAAAAGAAAACCGCAAATAGTGTTGGGTTAGAGCCCATTGATATTTGAGCTGTTCTACTTTTAGTTAGTTTTCGTGATTGAATCGTGCTGCAAACATTCTCCATCCATGTTCAGCATCCTGTAAACGCTCCGGTGTGACAGATATGGCTAAAAATGAATCCCTTGTGTCTGCTCTAAAGTTTATACATTCACCCACTTAATTGATTTATTAACTTAGTTCCTTTGGGACATTCTTTCTCTTAAGTTTATTTGCTATTTGGGGGAGGAGTTTCAAAAATTTACTTCCTATATTTTTGGATAGAAATAGTATTTTTAATGCTGAGCAAATACAGGGTAATACACTGCAAAATATTATTTTAATTTTCCTGTGTGCAGAAATGTTAACCATAGCTTTAAATGTTAGGTGCAGAGTCACAGAATGTTGGAGTGGAAGAGATTTGAGAAATTAGAGAGTCACATTTTAATCCCCTTTTAAATCTTCACCTACTATTTAATGAAGAGCTTTTCAATTCAACAGTAGACTATATACGCTTCAGGAGGAAAAACAGCAAGTCTGTTTCCTTTATAACTACCTATATAGCATATTCACAGTAGCTCAAAAACAACTGTTGAATGAAGGAATAAAGAAGCTGAATTAGATTCCTTACACATTGCTGGCACTGTACTAGGAACTGCAAATTCAAAGATGTACAGCATGACCCTTGCTCGTAGGAACCTCACTTTCTATGGGAGAAAAAAAGGACGTGCGTGACTTACTACAACATACGTGAAATTTAAGTGTGACAATTTAAGCATGTGTGGTGATCTGTGAAAGCACTGAATTGAGAGCCGTTTCTTTTGCTTGGTGGGAGTTGGAGGTGGAAGACACTCAGGGAAAACTACAAGGACAGGGGTCATTTGAGTTGGGACTTGAGGGCTAAGTAGAAGTTCACCAGGCAGATAAGGTGGCATGAGCCAGGCAGAGAGAAAAGCATTTGCAAAGGCAGAGTTATGGAAAAAGACAGCATATTTGGTTAAGGAGCGGGTGTGGTCAGAGTGTACTGAATGGCTGGGATGGGAACAACAGTCAGAAATGTCAGCCATGGCTAGGAGGAAAATGGGCCACCTGCTCTCTTCATTCATTGGACTTCATTGTCAGGCAGACTGTTTCCTGCAAAGAGTTTGGATTCGAGTTGGAAGAGAATGGGTAATGCAAAAACATCAGTAAAGAAACTGTTCATTCATTCATTCACCAAGTATTTCAAATGCAGTGTTTGTGACATGCCAGGTTCACTGACTGGGGAATGGGATTTAAGGATATATGATACAATCATCTGAGGAACAGATGCTGGAGCCTGGAACAGGACATTGGTTAAAAAGAGGAGACAAAATATAAAGGAGATATTCTGAGGTAAAATGATCAATCAAGTACAGTCAGTGAAAATGTAGAAGAATTTAAGGACAGACTTCAAGTTTCTAGCCTGATCCACTTGTTGGATTATGATCCATTAACTGAAATAGGAAACAGAAGAAAGGGCAGGTAAGGGGACCGAGAGGAGAACGAATGAACTTGCTTTCAGAATGGTTGCATTTTGATTCTAATGGCATATAGGTTACGAGATCAGAAAAGAGATCTAGACTTGAAATTGAGATTTGTCACCATCCTGCCATTTCAAACTGGGAGCATTCAGATAATAAAAAGAAAACTGAGGAAGGTTAGAAACTCGGGCATGCTAACATTTGAGAGTTTCAGAATTGAGGAAAATAAAGGAAGAAGAGTGTGGATGAGACAGTGCCATGAAAGCCAAGGGGGAAGAGCCCTTCCACAATGAGGGTGCCGGCTAACAAACCAGGTGCAGGTGAGCATTTCACTTCATCTGGATTGGACTCTCGGAGGACTTTTGTTGGTTTTCACACCAGATAAGTAGACAAAATAGGTTTCAAGTTGCTGGTTTCCAAAATGATACTCCTAAATATATTTACAAAGAAAGAATATATTTATCATCGTTGTGCCAAAAGGGAATTTAACTTTGGTCTCATGGACAGTATTCTAAATAAATGTTTCCTAATATCTGCAGCAGACTACAACTCAGAATTGTATTACATACATAGCCTTCTAAGGGAAGGGAAGCCTTAATGGCCTCGGTTCACAGTACCATGACTCACCCAAGTCATGCAGTTTAATTGGCAAAAAGGCCAAACCTAGACTCCTGGCTCTTCATTAAATGTTCTTTCTCCTTACTCTGATACTAAGAACCACAAAGAATGCACGTGCGTGCACACACACACAGACACACACAAATCTGACTACGTTAGTACAAACACTTAATTTCCTAACAGCAAAGTCAAAATGGTATTTTTTTCCCTGTAACTTTTAAAGATTCCATTTTATATTAATGAAAACAGATCGATGATTAGATCACCATCTTCTCTTAGAGAAAACACTGTGTGCAAGAAGACTTTGCATTTGTGAAAGATGGACTGATTTCTAATGCTTAAGGGCCCTATTTTTAACTTTGTGAGAAGAAAATAACTGCACATAAATTCAGATTAGAACCTGTTTTATGTCTCTCAAAGGCCCCTGAAGCAAAGCAGTAGACGGTACCTTGACTTTTTCGAGGTGATCTTGGAGAGAGTCAATGAGGAGATCACCCACAGGCTGCCACGATCCCTTGATCACCTCAGCTTGGCGTAGTTTGAGGTCCAGCTCATCTGTCGCCTCCTGAAGTTCCTGGAGTCTTTCTAGGGCCTCGTCTATTTTTCTCTGCCAGTCAGCAGAGTGCAGGTTCAATTTTTCCCACTCAGTGTGGACCTCCTCAGCCTGCTTTCGTAGGAGCCGTGTGACATTCTGGGCCTTCTCCTCAGGAGGCAGCTCTAAATTGGTAATATGACAAGGTTTTAGGCCACATTCATTTTCGTGTTAAAAAAAAAAAAACATTGTTGAAAAGGTCATACTGGAAAAAAGAAAGAGAGTACAGTTTAACCAGAGGCCAACCTACTGATTAATGGCTCTTTTATACTTCGGCATAAATTCTGATACAGTTTAGCACATCTGACGTCTGTCCTCCTGAGCGAATCTGTTCTACCTTATATCAATCAGATAATCCAAGATTCATTCAAGCTATTGAGTAGAAAAATGTTAGGATACACATCACAAGCTCTAATTTACTTCAGTAAGGCTCTTAAATTGAAAATTAGCCTGTAGCCTTTGTGAAAATAAACTTCCTTCTCACAGATAATCTCTTTTGTTTATTATTTTCTAAATGTTTCAATAACTGATTGCTAATCTCTTTTAATGTTTATTTATGAATGTGCAAACAGATTTATGCATGGTGGTTTATGATTCCTTTGTCTCTTTCAACATCAAGGTTTAATTTGAATCGATTGTATTTAACTTGGAAAATATGAGAGTTACCCAGACCCTGTCAGCAAGAATGGATGGGTTGCCCTGTCACCACTGATCCTTCTATCAATATGTTATTACAGTTCCACATTCAATTACCTCTGGGCTCCTGGTAGAGTTTCTCTAGTCCTTCCAAAGGCTGCTCTGTCAGAAATATTCTTACAGTCTCAAGAGTACTCATGATTACAGGTTCTTTCGTTTTCAATTCCCTCTTGAAGGCCTGTGAAATGAGATGAAAAGAAATGCTTATTTGGCTTGTGACATTCTTCTCAGAATTAATCCTGGGTGCTCAGAACTTGGCTATGAAATTCCCAGGTCAGTTTCTATCTCCTTTATTTATAAACTGATAGTTAGAAAATGATAAAGAAGGCTCGACAGATCTTTCTGTTAATCAGGAAACCATTGTGTTTGTAAAACTATTCTGGAGAGGATAGGGGAATTTTCAAGATATGTTAACGCCCTTTAATTAAGATAAGAGTGATTTATTTATATAATTTGACTGCCAAACTTGAAATCAGAAGCTAAAGTTGTAAGATATGTATTGCAAAACCCTAGCAGTGCTAATGAAGACTCACACATACCCAAAATAATGGATACCCAGAGCATAATGGGAGAGCTAAAGAGTTATTTGGGAAAGGTTACGTTGTATTGAAGTATACAACCAATCCAATTCATACTCTCCAGGTAATTCTGTCAAAATGTCTGATAATGAATATAATGATGTACAAATTGTAAGCTAAGTAAAAACTCAATACTTAAAAAAAAAACCCATTACATTATCCATTGTGACTTCTTTGAGAATGGTAGAAATGTTTTGAGGTATACTGGAGGTCGGAATTGTGGGAACAAGTTTCTATAAAAAGAGAGGGCCTAAAATAGGTATCTTGAGGTCATCTCTGTTATCAATTTTAATCTCTAATCTTCTTTGATACAGGGATTAAAAGAAAAGCAAAATGCATAGTTTCTGCCTTCAAGAAGTTTCTGAATCAAAATAAGGGAGTAAACTAACAGACTAGAAACAATGAAAAGAATACAATTCATATATAATCAAGTGCTAAGGGTTGTGAGACCTCCTGTGAGGCTGGGATAAATTAACAGATACTCTGAAACCATTGAAGATCGTAACTGACCCAGATTCTGCAATCTCAGAAGTGAAGATGTTAATGAAAGTATTAAGTATCACATAAATGCTAAAAGGTCAATGTAAAATCAACAGTGATAACATTTGCCCTGATCTACGGCTTAATTATTCATATTTTTTCAATTCTACCCTATTGTTTTAGTAATGTTGCCTATTGAATTTAAGCCCTGTTCTGTTACTGGGAGAAAAGTTAGCAGTATATCCTTTAAACTTCAGATATACCATGTTATAAGAGTGCTCCAGAAATGTATTACATGGCATACTTATAAATAAAATCGTAATGGTGTCCACCAATCAAAGGAATCCTTAGTCTGATACTTTGCAAAATGATTCATCTTCCAAAGTTATTTACAATTCAGTAGGGAGGCAAGGTGCTTGAGCTGAAATAACGAAATTCTGTAAATGGAATATTACGACTCAGCTTGTGGATACAGAAGTAATTTCTACATAGTGGGATATTCTTGCTCCCTTGAAATCATACAGAGTAGGAGGGTTATTTACTCTGTTTACATGTAAGGCTGATTCTCCCTCTAATATTTCATTTGAAATCTCTGTGTGTGTGGTGTGTGGGTAAGTGTTTGCGTGTGCTCACGTGCATGCATGTGCATATATATATATAGTTCTTGTATTCCTGTATTTTTCTCAGGTATCTAATTTTTCTAACTTCAAGAAAATTATTGTTTTTGTCTAGTCTCTCTATTTGGACTTGACAGGAGGAAGCTGATGCTGACATAACAATTATAAAAACAATAATGGCTTCCCTTTTTTTTTAACTACTATGTGTCAATGGTTATACTAGAGACTAGAAATACAAAGTTGAACGCAAAACAGCCCTTCCCATGTAGGAACTTACGTTATATAGTGGAAGAGTTGAACACAAAAAACTTCAACACAATGTGGAAAGTGCGATAGACTTGTACAATATAGGAAAGGAAATTGGGAAAGGCTTCCTGAAGAGATAGTGTTCATAGGAGAATTCTAAAGCATGAACATGAGTTAGCCAGGGAAGAGCAAGTCAGAGGAAGAAGAAAGAAATAAGACGAAAATGCAGATGCAAAGACATAGGGCATAATACAGTGTGGCATTTGCAGTTATCTCAAGTTGACCAGTGTTTCTAGAACACAAAGCACCAGAAGAAATGTCCAGAGATGAAGCAGGGCACTGTTATTATCACAAACTAGATTAGACTTTTAAGTCAGGATCTGAAGCTCAACCTATGATATGTGCCCGGCTAAGAAGCCTAGGTGTTGTCCTGTAGGTAATCAGAAGCCTTTGAAGGGATTTAAGCAGGGGAGTGGCATGGGCATGTGTATGCTTCAGATAGATTTCTCTGACATTAGTACAGAGTAAGTATTTGGGAAGGACAGAAATGGAATCAGAAAACAGGAGGCAATTTGGAGAATTCACTGAAAGATCATGAGGATCTAATCCAGGGCAATGGCACAAAAAAAAAAAAAAGAGAGCAGGGAAATGTTTAGAGTAGAGATGTGAGAATCTGGTGAGTGAACAGATGCTGGAGAAGAGGGAGGAAAGAGCATGGATGACTCCTAGTTTCTAGGTTGAGTAGAGGAGTGAATGCTGGGGGCAGTTAAACTCAACGTGAGGAAATAAACTCTCTGGGATTTCTCAGTACCTCTATAAAAGCTCCTGAACACCTTCTCATACCATGGGAATTAGATCTGTAGTCATGTGGCTAGTTAGTTTATCTGATCCAAGAGGGCTAAATGGTTATAGCCCTAGAGGAGTTTGGTTGTAGAGCAGTTTCCGAGGTTAAGCCCCAAGCTGTCAGAAAGGCTGGAGCTACTCTCTCTGTAGGTATTTACATTTCAAAAATATAAAGCCCAGATCTTGGAGACACTTCTAGGTTGTAAAACCTGAGATGCATGGGGCTAGTTCTCCTAGACAATTTGGAGTTAGGACTCAGGCCCATTAGAGTTTCCAAGGAGACCCTTTCAGGGAGAGAAGGGAACAACTGCCTCCTTCTCCTTTATAAGCAGAGAAAAATCATTTTCCCCCTGGTTTCTTGCCTATGGAGTACCCAGCTACTCATAGGGGAAAATCTGTCATCATCTCTCACCATGTCTTCATAAGGATAAGCCGTGAGCAAAGGGAGGAAGGTAGTAATGATATTTACTGTAAAGTAACTAAAAGAAATCTGATTCTGGTCCAAAACACCTCACATGCACATTCAGGATAAAATGAATAAAGATGAATATTAAAAACCCAACACTGGTATGAGCGGGGATCTGTACAGGGAACAGAGTAAGGAGGTATGATACATTCAGCTTGGAGAAGTAACGTTTATTCCAGAAGGAAATAAATATCAAGCCCAATGTTTAGGGAGAAGAAAGGAGATTTAGGAGTCACTCTCTCCCTAAGCTAACACCCACTCAGTGCCTACAATTACGCATACAGGCAAGGATTACAATGACGTAAGTAGATGAGATTACTCAGTGGAGTGAGCTGAACAGAAAATTCTGGAAAACATAAAAATGTAATGAGCAGACAGAGGAATCGGATCCTATGAAAGGCTGAAAAGGATTGGATAAGTGGAAAGACTGGGGGAAATAAGGAGTGTAAAACTATCGAAGAGAGAGTGAGAGTTTGGGAGTAATATAGTGACCAAGAGTGTCCAATCATGACACACAGAAGTAAAGCAAGATCAGCACTGAGAAGTATTCCTCAGACTTGGTGGGAAGAGTTTCAGCCTTGGAAGTAGGTTTAGTTGAGGAGTGAGTGGTATAAGAAAGAGTAGGCATTTCAAATGGCAACTATTTGTGCAGTATCTTTCCTTCTGAGAGGGAAAAGAGGAAGATGGGACAGAGAGAATCCCAAGGTAAAGAGAGACATATTCTTTTTAGGATAAGAATGGTTTGAACACAGACTGGAAGATGGAAGCTAGCAGTAGGGTAACCAAACACCCTGGTTTCCCAGGTACTAAGGAGTATTTTATGACACAGAACATTCAATGCTGAAACCAGGAGAGCATCAGGTAAACAAGGAGAGCTGATTACTATAACAGAGAGGAATATATTAAAGACCTCAGGGGAAAGTGGAGAAAATTGTTGGAACAAGGTCTGCAAAAAAAGGAAATGGATCTTAAAGGTCCCATCAAACTGAAAAAGTCCAAGACACTGATGATACAATTCCATTGTTAAAACCGAATAGCAAACAATTCAAGGCTGATGACCACCCATCCATTGTGAGAGACCACTTCTTTGCCCCTTGAGCTGTTGCCAAGGGCTTAGCTTCATCACAGCTGCACAGTTTATTTCTTAAATATGAGTCACTGTGATTAAAACGAGTCTACAGGAAAGACAAAGTTAGTTCTGTTGTTCCAAAGACACAAGCACCATTATTTTCACATCGTTGCCGGAAATTAAGAAAAGAAAGTAGATGGAAGAGAGGGTTAAATGACTGCATCTTCAAAATTCAGGAAGATTTAGACTAACTGCAAAAAAGGAATTAAAACCCACAGAAAAAAAAGGGAGGAAATAACCATATATAGGAATGTCATTTTAAACATGGTTAGATGAAAGGTTCTCTGGCATTTATTCAAGTAACAAATTTTGAGCACCTACTATGACCAGACACTGTTCTAGGCAATGGGCATCACTGGTCCTTGTAGCATGGTGTTTAAAAGAGAGAGGCTCATGGAGTAAAAATAATAACAGCAATGACAACAACAACAGCAAAAACCCCATGAAGATTCTGCATTAAAATAATGGAAAATCGATTTTTCAGTATCTAATCAACTTACCATAGGCTGCATGTTACAACAGTTCACTGTTTTTTAAAAGGAAGGAAAATGGAGCCATTTTTAAACAACAAGGACATTCAATGTCAAGAGCCTTAACTCTTTGATAAGTGTCTTGTCTCTCAAAGGAAGTCTACTTGAATGAAAATCTATACTCACATACAATACTAATTTTGTATCAAAGACTATAATTAATATTTTAAATTAGATAAGTTGGTTCATTCATGTGCTGATATGAAAAAAGTTATCAGATATAAAGCCCTTCTCCCACACACATACAGAATACATTTTTGCACTATTTAGATGTCAGTATTCAAATGTTAAGATATTTCCTTCCTGAATTTTTTGAACAGATAAAATTATTTTCTTTAAAACCCATCCTTTCCCCCTTACTTTTTTCTTCCTCTTTCTAAGATAGCCAGGCCCAAGGGTCTGAAACAGTGATGTGGAAGAATTAGAAGCAATTACTGAAGACTTAGAGTACCTCTTTAAAAGAAAAATAATATTCTGTCTTATAAATGAGAAAAAGCTAGGCACACTAAATTGATATTTTTCCTTCAGCTTTTCAAGGTTCACAAAATAAACTTACATGAATCATATACTGCAAAATTACACGAGCAGTAAATCCCAAGGTAAATCCCTTTATTGTGAAGGTTAAATTATCTGATGGATAGTATTTATACATCACAGATAGTAACCAACTGGGTGACTTGACTGTTGACTGATTAATTTATTCATTCACAAATAATTATTTTGAATCTATTATGTATACGGTAGGGAAGATGTAGGGACCTGATCTTGGTCCTTAAGGAGTCAATAGTTTGGTTGAGTAGGTATGTTTGTATAAAAGTGTACTCTTACAAAATTAATGTTTTAGCAATGCAAACTGAAGTACAGATAAGTTAGGATTTACCCAAGGCCATCAGTTCTTTAGCCACTGAGAATCCAAATCCTGAAATTTTTAAGCCAGGCTGAAAATGAGTAACAGCAAAAATATAAGTTTCCTGAATTACAAAAAATTTGGCAGCCACATAGTAGAAAATCCTAATGATGATGAAGCAAATCAGAAACTTTAAAAACCGGAAAGTAACAGAGAAGAAGCAAATCTTCAATTATTTGATTTTTCTCCCTGTCTGTCCTACTTGTAGAAAAAAATATTGTGAATATTACCATAAATATCTAATTATACATAAAAAGAAGTACCTTATAACCATGTATAGAGGGGATGAAGACTGAGATACTCGGAGAAGAGAGGGACAGAAGAGAACTCTGGGCACAGGCACAGACATTACAGAGGGAAAAGCTATGTTGCTTTCACCAAGAGGCAGGGGCCCTATTACTAAGGAAGGAGGTAAATAAAAACCCGGGCATTTCAAAACAGAGATCTCTTTCAACTATGTACAGTGCACAGTTTCCATGGAGCTGGATTTTTATCTATATTCCCACTGAAGTGGCAAGTCTGTATCTGTGTGCATTCTTTGGACTGAAATCTGAAGGAACAACAACACATTATTTCCACATTTGTTAGGAGGACTTCACAGAACCATTCTGAGAGGCAGACTGAAGTGGTGAAAAGAGCACTGTCCTGAGTGTCAAGACACCTAAAGTTTAAGTTTAGGCTGGGCCAAAAACTGGCTGCATGATCTAGAATGGATCATAAAACCTCCCTGAGCCTTTTCTTCCTCATTTGCAAAATGTGGAGGTTTTCTAAGTACCTTATCTAACTTCTAACATCCAGTAATTTATTCTATAATCAATACATTTAGCTCATTAATTGGTCACAGGCCTGTTACACGTGGCAGTCTGAGACAGTTTCTCCTAGGCATCATTAGTAATGATAGAAATTGCAGCCATAGCTTGGCACATAGTAGATACTCAATAAATATTGTTGAATAAATAAAAGAACACCCAGGTAGAAAACCAGAGCGTGTTATAATGAAAGCCAGTTAGATTTAGACGCAGACCATGCTTGAGGGTGGAAGCCTGGTCTCATAAATTATTAGAGAATAAAAATTAATGCAGTCAATAGGGAAAAATGGAGAGATCTTTTTCTGGGTCTTCTCTTATGTTGCAGATCCAAAGCTGGGTGGATTTTCCTCAAGAGCAAGTTCTATTAGCCTTGCCTTCTTAATCCTAGTGATTTCTTCCCTAGAGAAGATATTCATGCCCACACATTCAGAAGTTCCATTATTTGACTTGCTGGTTGGGGCTTTTCCCCTGGTCTGTAGCATCAGCTAGGAGATGAGAGAACAGACTTTAAAATTTACAGTGATCCAATGGTGCCATTCATTCAACAAATGGTTACTCAGTGGCCATGGGACAAGGACATCAACACAATTGTATCTGCAAAGTATTTTAGTTTTGCTATCCTGTATTATCATTCTAGTTTCCATATTATTTCTACCCTATCTGTATGCCGCCTATACTGTTTTTAATTCTGATGAGAAAGTTGTTGAATATATTCTGTCACCATAATGACCTTCCTCATTTAAAGAGCCACCATATTTGAGTCTAAAACACATCAGAAATATTTTATTTACTAAATGCTGACTTAGGGACAATCAGTGCCCAATTAATTTAAAATCAAGATCATGGAAAAGGTCAAACTCCAGAAATATGGTTATCTGGAGTAGCAGAAATTTTGCCTCTAAGAATCTAAGGCAAAATCATAGAGATTTATGAAACAAAGAAACCTACAGAAAGTGGCAACAGCAAAAAAAAATTCCAGAAAGACAAAGGACTCAATTAATATCCATTCAAGATAGTTGGTATTAGAGAAGTTATGAAAATGGGGCATCCGGGCTATAAAGAAAAGGTCATAATCATCTTTTTTTTTTATTGTTCCAAGAGCACTTAACATGAGGTCTGCCCTCTTAACAAAGTTGTAAGTGTATAATACAGCCTTGTTGACTACAGGCACGATGCTGTATAGCAGACCTCTAGAAATTACTCATTTTGCGTAACTGAAAGTTCACACCCTACTGAACAACTCCACATTTCCTCCTCTCCGCAGACCCTCACAATCACTTTTCTACTCTGTTTCTATGAGTTTGACTACTTAATCATCTTTAAACAAGATAAACAAAGTTCCATCTTATTTTCCCTCTATAAGGCATTACAGTATCAGACATATCTACCCATTGTTTCAGATAGCCAACAGGAAAAATGACATTAATTTATAAGTGAGATTAAGTCAATTTGGAGCAAAGTTGAAAAGTAAATGGACATATTTCAAGCCTGAAATTATTTTTTAAAATATCTAATTTTACTACATGAAAAAACATCTTTGAGCATCTAGGGGGAAAATGTGTTTTCCAAACTCCTTGGTGAGATTTATTTTTTGGAAGTCTTTTAAACAAAAAGTTGGATTCTTTGAGATCAAGGGCACAGACTAGCATAGAGTCCAGCCAGCTTGTAGGTCTGTGACACTATGGAGGAATAGTTCAGTACCCACACAGCATCTTGCACAGCTGTTTGACTCTCAATCCTAAGGTTGGGCTGCTTCCAGCAACCACTGGGGAAGTCATTTCCTACTGACAATCATGTTGCTAAATACTGAGTTGACTTTGAAAAATCACTGGTGAAAATGCAATCTGCTCTTATGGTCATTTTGACAATTTGGTCTTAGGTCATTGAGCCTAAATCCTAAATCCTGGAAATTCTTTCTGAAGCAATAGTACAGATGAATAGATTATTAGGAGATCCTGTGAAAAACTAATTTGTATTCATTCTCAAGAGGCTCAGCTAAAATTTGAGATTGTCAAGTGTAAGTGGTGAATAATTTCTGAATCATACCATTTGTTTATCAATGTAATCCAGAAATGGAACTCTTGTTTTGCTCCATGTACACACCCTCAACCATGATCATTTTGAAGTCTTTCCCATATCCATAAATGGCATTATCATTTTCCCATTTGCTCAAACCACAGACTTCAGAGTCACCCTTGACTCTTCGCTTTCTCTCATATTCCATACAATCTATCACAAGGTGGATCAGCTTTACCTTCAAAATATATCTTATAATTTTTCATCATATCTATTATTTCCACTCCAGTCCAAGTCATCATTATCTCCTTCCTAAATGACTTCAATACCCTTCTAACTTTTTCCCTGCTTTCAGTTTTGCTCCTACTATCATCATTTCTTCATATAGAGGCCAGAGTCAATTTCTGAACACATAAATCATATCACATCATCCCTGCTTGTGGTCCTCCTGTGACATCTCATCACACAGAGAATAAAATACACCTCCAAACTATGGCAGAGAAGACCATTCATTATCTGGCCTTTCTCTCTCTCTACAATCTACCACTAACCCATTTGCTATCTTTGTTCTTACATCTCGACCTTTGCATTTGCTGCTCCTTCTGCCTAAAATATATTCCACTCAAGGCCTTTGCTTGGCTTGCTCACTTACACAGCCCTTTGCTCAAATATAACTTCTTCAGGTAGGCCACTGCCTCTCAGTCTTTCTCTGTCCTTATTTTCTTTACTTTCTTTTCATAGAACTGACCCAACATGATTTTATACACTAATTTATTGGTTTACTGTCTGTTTCCCTCACTAAAATTTGAAGGTCTGTGGAGGCTGAATCTTGTTTTGTTCACGACTGTACCCTCAACCCCTGGCATAGAGTAAGCACTCAATAAATAATTACTAAAAGAATCAATAAACTCTAGGAGTCTGAGTTTTGGTACAGTTTTTCCTAAAATATTTTTTTGAGGAAATAGAATAACATAGAAAAAGATCAGGAGTTCATTTGTAATTAAATGCATGTGTGTAAAAGTGCTTTGTAAAAGCAAAGCACTATACAAATAGTATTTGTAAAGCTAACAAAATGTTTTGACATGGTTAGAAAGAGGACTTTGGTAGAGAAGTCAATTGTAAATTACTCATATTTTATTTTTATTATATTCATTAAACAAAAGCAGCAAATCCTAGATGACTCTCTTCTCAAGTCTTGATGATATAGCTAGTTTTCAGAAGACTTCCTCAAATGACTAGAAATATAGTTCTAAAAATAATTTAAAATCTTTTCTATTCAGCACTCCTAAATATGACTGAATAAAATACCAAACTTATACAAAAGTTGCTTACTCCATTAGTGATTAAAGAATATATCAGAAACGTCTATTTCCTCCAACATAATCAAGCAGACATCTTAGAGTAGACATGACTAACAGTGAAATCTGCAGGGGAACCAAACTTGTCTAGAAACTCCAAGAGGCCAGATCATTGAATCTTGGAATGAATCACTCTATCAGCAACTTTTTATGTTGTTTTTCAGAGGTGGTAAGGAACAATGCTTTTTTTTTTTGGTACCACAGAGCTGACTTGAATCTTAATGTTCACAAATGGCACCTAAAGACGTTTTCTGTTTCTGTGGAAAGAAAACACAGGCAACTTATCAAGCTAACACATACTAAAATGTACCCAAAGGAAGCAGGCCAGCATTGATAACAGAATTAGCTTAAATAAATGTATAATCTACAATGGGATTTCAGGATAACTTTATTGAATTTCTGAACCTCTCCCTCACTTTGTGGTGACTTCTGAGGAGATCGAACATGCAAAATATATGACCTGACAAATGAACAAGTAAACTACTTTATTCAAGCCTTTTCATTTGTCAACAGCATCCATACAATAATGGCTTTCTGTCCACTGTTTTAATAATGTATGTATTGATTACTTCCATCTAAATCTTAACCAGAAAAATCTCAGGAAGCTTTGAAGGAGTTCTTAATGGTCTCTAGGGAAGGAATTATAGAGATTTTAAAATGGAAAGATGAAAACCAAATGACAAACAATTTCATTAGTGACAGTGCAAACAAAAAGTCATTACCTACAGTGTTCTTACAATCAAGACCCAATCTCCATTTAAATTTGGGGTAGGATGAAGAAAATTAAATAAGCTCATGGTTTATTGCAGTTCTCCTTAGAAATTCCCCACTATGATTTGCTCCTTTAAAACTCTCTCTAGGTTAATCACAGAAGTAGACAAGTAATAAATATCACTTTGGTGACTGCTCAAGTAAAACCAAGGAAGTCAGTTTTAAAAATATATCTGGGCCAGAATAATACACACTAATTGAAAACGAGTCAGTCTAGTGAGGCAAGTAATGAGGAACCGTAAAAGCCAGGATAATGTATTCAAAAGATATAAAAATTGGTCAGTTTATATTTGCTAAGGCACATTTGAGCTTTAATTATTTATAACACTCCACCGCATATTGAGCGTTATTTTATTAATTAATCTTCAGAGTCATTCCAGTTGTAGTTGTTATGCTGCCCAGCTGGTTTGGGGAACACAGATCCACTCCCAAGGTGTTAAAACCGCTTTGGGGAGTGAGACCGCAGTCCCCAGCTACCTGTGTGGACTGCCTTGCAATTTTACCTACAGCAAAACAATATACTCTTCCATCACAGTAATTCAGACTGACGATGTATTTTTGTTTTAAGTGAAGAGTATGATGTGATATTTTGTTATAAAATTTTTTTATCATTAATCTGCAATGATATACAAAGAAAATAGGTGGCCTGTTTTATCAGCATTCTGATTTAAAGAAAAGTGAAAAATACCTGATTATGGTTCACACTTCTGATATTTTAATGGGATTTGTATTCCCATGAAAAGCAACAACCAAGGGCATTAATAATTTACAATAGAAAATAAGCAGGTGTCTTAAAAAGTGACACATCAAATACATGGGGAAGAAGTTTACAACAAAAAGTGACCCATCTTGATACCAAACATTCCATTTAAACAGTATTTGAAGCAAGAAACTGGTAAAGAGGAAGACAGTTTATAATCCTGGCAAAGCACAACAAAAGTCTACAAATATAAAATCTGTCAAAGACTAGTTTTTGATGGAGTTCTGTACTGATTGTTTCCTTTACGTCTTCCTAAGTGGGTTCAGAAGATCAGAGAGAGAGACCCAGTTTCAAGAATTTTCCTTTGTTCTTTTTGTCCACAGGCAACAAGAGAGTTACTAAGTGGACAGCCATTCTACAAGAACTATAAAAGGGCTTCTGCAATAAATGTGACAAAACTTAGTAAATAGGGTGCTAAATTGTTCTCTCACAAACACTTAGGAGTGATGATGTTCTTTGAGGGAGGAGAGTGTTCCGTGACAAGGGTTTTTCTTAAGGATACAAAGAGAAGCTTAGGAAAACATTGGGCCAGATCACAAGTAAAAACAGTGGCATCAAAGTAGCTTTACACACTACAAAAGGATGCTTAGTTGGGAGTAAACAGAAATATCCTACAAGCGAGGAAGGAACATTACCCCTTTTTCTTTCCTTCCCTGCTCACCCTTGATCTCAGTAGTCTAGAGAAGAATGCACAAAAGATTAGTTCACTGGTTATTTTTCTCCTTCCTTTCTGCCTCCTCTCCTTCCTTCCTTAATTCCTATGTTCCTTTATCTATTCAATGTCTATCACATACCAGACGCCTCATAAGGTGCTAGGTTAAAAATGACAACCCTTTTCCCCAAAGAAAGTTTCTTGAAGTACAAGGTTTATTGAAAGTGGTTGACATTAATCAAATAGTCACACATACCCATGATGATGAGGAATGTTAAATTCTAGAAGGAAATGTAGATAGTATCATGAGGGGATAGAGGGAGAGATCTGGTCAAAAGTGGGCATCAGAGAAAAGCGTGCTCCATGTCTAAGCCAAGATGTAAAGGATGTTAACCAGGAAATTATGAGGAGGTAGGATGAGTAAGAAGGGTTTCAGACAGGATCAGCATGTTCAAAGCCCCGCCTGAGAGGAACACAGAGAAATGGAAAAAACCGAAGAAGGCAATACAGCTAGTGTCCAGAGAGTAAGAGGAAGAAACAGTAAGAAAAGAGGAAGTTGGAGCTAGACCAGACAGATGGGACTTTGGGGTCCTTGCTGAGGAATTTTATTCTTTTCCCAAGGGCACAGAAAAGCCACTGAAGAGTGTTAAGATTAGGACTAATACAATTCAAATTATGTTTTTACATAGAATACTTAGACCAAAATGTAGATTGCATTGTAGGATGACAAGAGTAGATGCAGAAAGGTTAGGAGAAATAATCTCACATTTAACTATGGTGATGACAGCAACACAGTCAAAAAATATTTTCTTTTTTTTTACTTTTTAAAAAACATTAAAAAAATTCAAGTATAGTCAGTTTACAATATTGTGTCAATTTCTGGCATACAACACAATGTTTCAGCCATACATGGACATACATAAAAACATTTTCGAGGTAAAATGACCTAGTGATGTGTTAGTGTTGGAAGGCTGGAGGTTGTTCATCCTGAAAAGGTACTATATCCGTCTGTTCTGTTGTCGTTTGGATAGGAGAAACTATTTAGTTAGGTTCTCCAAGCTTTAGGGTTTTGTAGATTACAGCAACAAAAACATAATGAGGCAAAGAATTTTAGGGTTTCAGAAAAGAGGTATCAAAATGTTTGATAAATGAATCTAAATTGGGCTTGGAGGGCAGTAAAGACATAGTGCAGTGGAAATAATGTATAGAACACAAGTTATTAGAGTTATGTCAAAGAGATGTAGTAGGTGGATATCTCAATAAGCACATTAGCCAAGCAGAGATTAATTCACTTCAGTCTGGTGCATGTCACCCATCTCTAGCATCACATCTCCCCAAAGCATGTTCCTGGTAGTGAGATTCCTGAGTAAGAGGACTGAGAATGATAAGTACTAACATTTTACCACTGCTAGCAAGCAACCAAAGCCAAAAACCAGGGGTAACAAGGCAGTATTTATAACAAAATGCTGGCTAGAAGGGATTGTGGAAAATTATGTCGACCAAATTCCTCATTTTACAGCTGAACAAAGTAGCAATCACAGTCTAATTTCTGGAGGAATATGGCTAGAATCTCAGTCTCCTGAATCTTAGTGCACTTGTCCAGTGATTCCTCTTCTTGGATTTCTGGAACTAAATTAAAAATTATACCTTTTGTAGAAATTCTGTCTCATTTCACTATATCATTTAATGCATTCTATTTAAAATGCCCATGCTTCTCAATAAATGTTCTTCCACATGTACGCCAGAATGTTTTCACTATTTATTCAAAGTTAGAACACTAAAAAAAAATCACTATTATATTACACTCTACTACAAAAACTACCTTAATTTTCTGAATTGTATGAAGGAGAAACTGGCAGCTTCCTTGGCAGTTTCTTTTTTTTTTTTTTTAACAGATTCCTGGGTCTTTTTGTAATCTTCTATATCCTCTCCTCTGGAATAATACAAACCCTTGATCTTTCTTCAAGATGCCACTTTTGGCTCTGTCTCCAAAGAGATTTTTCTTTTAAGCAGTGAACATACAAAAGTGGTACTATGTTATCAAGCTTCTGTTGTTTGGTAGTAATTTACTTGGTTTTCTATTCCCTTCTGTTCATGTACCTTTTCTTCTCATTTTAAAAACACTTATCAGTATCCACTGTATGTCATGCACTTTGCTAGATACTAAGGTCTTGGGGGTCACCAAGACCAAATCTCTGCCTTCCCTACCTAGAGCCTAACAGACAAGACAAATATAATGAAAAACAAACAAAAAATAGACAATTGATCAGTGTTGGCAGATGCTAGTGAGCAAGTTGTTATTCTGAAAACTGGTAAAGAGAAACGTTTATCATTCCTACCCTATTCGAAAAATATACTGGGTATGCAAATAGTGGATGAGTGTCTATTTTCTGTTCATAGAAGTACTTCACCTAATAAATGAAGAAGTGATAGAAATAGGCAATTATCACTGATCATTAACGGCTGCCAAAAATCACACACACAAAAGAGAAGACAAGACACTGTGCACCTTCTGATGATGGAAGAATACATTACCACCTACAAAGCAGCCTTACCAAAAACAGGCAAACCTAAGTATGATCAAACCGCAGAACTACACTGTTTAACAGAATAGCCACTAGCCACATCTGAGCACTTGAAATGTGGCTAGTCTGAAATGAGTTATGTTGTAACTGTTGTAACTGTAAATTCTCATATTGATTATACACTAAAATGACAATAATTATTGTTCTATAGTTATGTAAGATATAACCATTAGAAGAAACTGGGTGAAGTGTACAGGGAAACTCTCTGTACTATTTTTGTAACTTACTGTGAATCTGCAATTACTCCAAATAAAAAAAAATTTTGAAAAAGTGATTTAAAAGACAAATCAGCCAAATGCAATATGTGGACCTTTTTCAATTCTTATTTAAACCAAAAAAAAAAAAAAAAAAAAAACCACCCCAAACTCAAAAACCTGTTAAAACATTTAAGATATGTATGTAAGAAATGGAAATTTGAATACCGTCCCGGTATTTGCCATGATAAAATTATTGACATTTTAAAAGTATTATAGTAGCAATGTGATTACTTTTAAAGAGTGAATTCTTATCTTTCAGAGATAACCTCTCAATATTTATGAATTAAATGATCCACGCCTGAGATTTGCTTCAAAATAATGGAGGATGAAATAGAGGCAGAAGAAGTAAGGCTGGCCATGAATTGATAATCGTTCAGGTCTTGATCGGTACATGGGTGTTTACTATAGGTTTCTGTCTGCTTTTGAATATATTTAATCTATTCCAAAATAAAATATCACCAAAAGACATGGGCAATTTCTTAAATGCTATTATTAATGCAGATGCTTTTGACATTTAAAATATAATGGCTTGAATTATTTCTAACTGACCCTTAGACTAGAGAAGTAAAAAAGATTTCTATTCAACCTGGTTTCTTTCTTTTTCAACCTAATTTCAATTGAAACTAATTTTAAAATAGTCACTGAATGCTTACTATGTTCAAGACACTATACTTTAAAATATCCTACCCTGTGAACATCATTTTGCTTCTGAACTGCTGGGAAATCGCCTCCAATAGGTGCCTGCCGGCTCAACTCGTCATCTTTCAGTTGTAGCCACACCAGAAGTTCCTGAAGAGAAAGGTGCAGACGCTTCCACTGGTCAGAACTGGCTTCCAAATGGGACCTGAAAAATAATGAAAGGAAATTATGCCAGAATATCCAGAAGGATAATTGATGGTTCTAACAATCCCATTAAAGGTACATTGGTTGGTTAGTTCCATAGTGTATAGACACACTGTAAAAGACCTAGCAGTCCTCAATAAAAATGTGACTTTTGAAGAGCCACAAAATGGGGTATTTTGATGGCAACTTTAAGGGAAGACAGTGTTTAGCCATATGTTTATTTCCACATGCAGAATTCTGAGACTTTTGGCATGAAATATACATCGGAATGGATTGCTTTCCTACAGTGTTGCAGTCAATGATTCTTGATGTTTCTGGCAAAAAAAAATTGAACCCAGTGACTAATATAAACCACTCAGTTTTCATGTGACTCATGCTAGTACTGGAATTCTTTCTGCTTTGAGAAATAGAAAGGTCTCTCCCCACATTTTGACTTTTCCATTTCTACACCCTAGGCAGCCTCTTCCATTGACTCCTTCCATCTGGCAACTGTTCCTTTCTGCTCCTCTTCCCATATGCTTCTCCTTTCTACCCTTCTTTATTTGTGTGCACCTGGGATTTGTTTTCATCAAGTTCCAACATTTTCCGCTTTGTTTCCTTTGTGTAAAATGTACTGAGACAACAACTCACGTGGAAAAGTAAAATCAGACATTTGCCTGAGAGCCTCCCCAAAACATGAATAATTTAGGCAAGAGACTGAGTGCTTTACCATCAACTGTATTTAGAACATGTTAATCCGCAGAAGCCATTTAAGAATACACAAATGAATGATCTGTGCTATAAAATCCACATTTCACTTGAGGATGAGAAGCTAAATTAAGAAAATAAATCATAACCCAGAAAACAAAGAAACGCAGAATGTTAGGAAAGCTTTATCCTCAGGTCAATTGAGAATTATGCAGCGTTACTTACATCTTATCAGCGATTAATAATTAATTCATAAAAATTAATGCTGCCTATAACAT
The DNA here is from genome assembly GCF_036321535.1 of Camelus dromedarius. Lineage (NCBI taxonomy): Eukaryota > Metazoa > Chordata > Mammalia > Artiodactyla > Camelidae > Camelus > Camelus dromedarius. The sequence continues at coordinate 90,541,017 of NC_087472.1, read as the reverse complement.
AAATATAACCTAGTCTCGAATGCTGCAGAGATTGAAATGTAAAGCAACCTGGTAGGGCAACATTTCTCTTTGCCATTTGATAACTTAGCGTGACATTTCAAATACAATTCTCCTGCTGGCCTTAGTCAAACATCATCAAATCGTACCTATGTGCTGAAATTAAATTATTCCAAGCTTTCCAAAGGATAATTTGATGATACATAAACGTCTTTAAAATGTACAAATACAATGACCCATGAGCTTAAATTCAAGGAACTTATACTAAGAAAGTAACTGGGAAAGCATGCAAAGATATAGGCAGAAAACTGTTATTTATAGCATACTTAGGATTGATACAAAGTAGAAACAACTTAAATATTCGATACTAGGAAATTGGTTACATATATAATGGTGAATTCATATAATGCAATGTTGAAATCCTATGAATCCTGTGCAATGTTCAGTGTGATGACATAGGCAAGTATTTACAGATATGGAAAAGATCACCCTGTCATCTGCTAAGGAAGTAGGTTACAAAATGTATACAATCTATTTTTCTAAAATGTTTGTGTGTGTATTTGTGTACACATGCTCCACCACTCATAAAAAAATTCTGAAATGACAACTAGTTTATCCCTCATACAAGGATTTACTGGTGATTTATTCCTTCATCTTTATACTTTTCCAAATGTTCAGAATTTTCCTTTTATTATGGGAAATATAAACATTATATTCAGGAAAAACAAAGGCATTTCCAGAGAAATTAGATTGTTCAAGACTCTAACAGCATTATTATCTAATAAAGAAATCACGAAATACCATAGATATCATGAATTAAATATAATAGTGCAGATTGCATATGGTGTAGAGGTCAGTTCTTTTATGTTTCTGTTCTTTCCTCCTATTTATCACTTCCCCATAAAACTAAATGAGAATTCCCTACGCAAGATTTTAGCTGTTTAATGACATGTAATGACTCCTGGTTACAGAGCTTCCCTGGGGTGTCTGGAATTTGCAGCTTGGTCCCCTTGAGGGTGACAGAGGCTGTCAAGCAGGACATTTTGAAAGGTAGGGAGAGGCACAGTCTAGACATGGGAAGGCAGCAAATGGTAGATGAGATACTGATTCAATAAATACTGATTGAGTGCCTCTCAGTTCCAATCAGGCACTGGGGAGTAGGGAGAGGGGAAGGTAAGGGAGAATACAGAGATGTCTAAGAGTCCTTGTGTCTGGTAGAAGTAATAACATATCCCTGCGGTGGAGAGGTCTACAGACAGGATAGATAGGCTGAACGGCAAGCTGCCTAAGGTGAGGGCTTCCGCTGCTGCTTGTTTACAAAAGGCAGTGCTACAACCCCGGTTCCAGGTTAAATGATGCTAATTACTAGCAGGTCAATGAAAACTTTTGTGTCCCCTAAGAGAGGGGGTAAAAAATGAACACTGAGACCCAGGGAATTCTTTCTAAAGAATCTAAGACAAACTCCATAGCATGAGATAGGGAGGCTGTGAAGAGACAGAAACACAGGACAGTCAAGAGAGTTAATACAGGAACAGAAGAAGGACCTGGGATCATGAGTGAAAAAACACCAAACTCTCATGTATCTGGGTGAGGGGGCCTTCCTTATTCATCCCTAAGGTATGGAGTTAGGTCACTTTTCCAAATGTTTGATCACCTTAACCACATATCAGATGACTTTCTTTCTTTTCCTTGTTAAAGCAGGAGAGTGAAAGGAAACGGGTGATATGACGGTAAAAACTTAAAAAGCTTATAAAAGGCAGAGGACACTGGGTAAGGGCTGGAGAGGCGGAAGTCAGTCAGATAATGGCTCCTGATTTAAAACAACACTTACAAAGATATCCAATCTAAAGCCATGGTTCTCAAACTGCAGTGTGCATAAGAAACATTTGAGTAGCTTGTTTAAAGTACAGACTCCTAGGTTCCATGCTCAGAATTTCTGTAACTGAAAAAATTTTTTTATTAAAATATAATTGATTTACAATACTATATTAGTTTTAGGTGTGCAGCATAGTGATTCAGTATTTTTGCAGATTATAATCCATTATAAGTTATTATAAGATAATGACTATATATAATTTCCTGTGCTATACAATATATCCTTGTTGCTTCTCTATTTTATACATAGTCGTCTGTATCTGTTAATCCTGTATCTCTAATTTGTCCCTCCCCTCCTCCTTCTCCCCTTCGGTAACCACAAGTTTGGAATATAAAAAATAATACAAAGGAATGTATATCCAAAACAGAAACAGACACACAGATAACAGAATTTCTGTACTTTTAACAAGAACTTTCACAATTCAGCAGGTGAGCTCCAGGACCACTGTCTGAGGAAGAATTTCTTAAAGTATTTCCTATGTGCCCTAAACATTACTTGCTGGTCTCCAAAGGGCAAAGGTGTTATTTGTCAGTGACATGATTTTGAAGATCTAAATGTAACGAAATGCTCTGAGGTCAGAAAACATTTTCTCTGGCCATGCTAAGCTTGCGAAGTGTTTTCAAGACACATTTCTAATGCATTTGTTGGAAGCAGCTGCCCTATTTTTATTTCCAAGACTGTATATCAAATATTTCTAAATGATTAACCTGTTTGTATTTGGGATGCCTTTTCCTGCTTTTCCTAAAAATGTTTCTTTGTATTTGTAATGACTCCCCCTGCCTCGTTTTATCATAGGATGTTAGGGCTGAAAGGAACCTTAGAGATCATTCAACCCTCTTGTTTTGCCAATGTGGGAACTGAGATGCAAAGACTCCTATACAGACACCTGCTGAAGCACATAACTTGAGCTGTCACATTTAGACATGGAAAATGGAAATGACAAACCTTCCTTACATGAGGAAATCCTTAACCTTAAAGGTTTTCACCAAATGTTTTGGATCCCAGAGCAAAAACACTTCCTGCTAATTGGCAAATAGACCCCATTTACCCCTATCTACCCAACAGAAAATAAAAGGGGAGGTTTGAAGCAGCAAACTTAGCCTGTATTCATTTTCTATTAGTCTTTACTAGTGAAGACAAGAGCTTAGGAGTTACTAGCTTTTAACAAGGCAAGTACGAATCTTTCATAATCATATAATTTTTACAGTTGGTAAGGTTTAGGTAAAATGCAGAACCTTGGGATATATAGCTTGGTCTTTAAGAAACTTCTTGGTGTCAAGACGGTAAGAATTATAGAGGCTGCTAAAGTGATTGCTATTTCTCTAGACACATATTTCAAGTGTGATTTGGTTGATGCCTAGTTTGAAATCCTTAATAAAACTTTACTCTGAAAGGCATCTATTCTTAAGGCAAAATGTGTTCTATTGAATTCATTTTTCACTTTGACTTCCTTTATAAAACTAACGATATCCCTGTATATCTTTGGTACCCTTGTGTAATAAGATAGCACGTAAGCGTACAGAAGGAAAAGGTAAGAATGCAGAAAAAATAAGGAACCACAGAAATAAAATGGGGGCTATGAGGCTTTAAATAAAGAAACAGAATTAAGCCCAAAGAGAAGTAAACTTTCTGTTGTTGTTGTTGCTGGGCCATGAACTCCAACTTTCAAACATAATTAACACCCCAAGAGTAAGAGAAAGAAGGCCAGAGATACTCAATGTCCAAGTGGCATTTTTGTCTCAAAGGTAGAAAGATTCTGCTTTTGGTTTTTTTTTTTTTGCTCTTTCTTTGTTCTCCATTACAGATAAACCTCTAATTATTTTAATTTCTAATACCGAGTACTTTCTAAGAGATTTATTGCTGCTGTGGGTTAAATAATGTTGGTGTCCTCACCTCTCAAATTAATGTTCAAAATTTCATAGAAGGGATTATTTTATATAACATTTGCAAGCTTTTCCCCCAAGTATAAAAATCTCACAGAATGTAAATTTTGCTGAAATTATGTGAACATCATATATGATTCTCCTAATTAATAGTACATAAATAATCTGGAAAATACAATCTGGTGCCAGATTCAATTGAAATCTTCATACATATTTCTATGTAAAAATTCACTTGATCACTTCTCAAATTATTCATAATTTCAAAATTAAAAATGCAACATTGTAGGCATGGAATATTTTAGAATGAGAAACACAACACCATCCTGATGTTGGATAATATAATCACTGACTGTGTCTGTGTCTGTGTGTGTATGCATGTGGGCACATGTGTATATATATATATACACAAATAAAAAATTTTTGCTTTATTTTTCTCCCACTTATAGCAGTTAATCTTTTGTTTGATGACACTCAGCTATCACTGAGTATTTACATCTACTCCTTATACCTCTTGGACAAAATGTGATGTAATAATGCATGGGGAACAGATGGCACATACTTTCCTTCAACTAAATTATGAGTTACAGTCTCAATTAAAGTACTCTTTTTTCTCAAAGACACTGTATTTACTTTCTTTTATACCATGTCTTTTACCTTAATCAGTTATTTTAAATATAAGAAAACCAAGGTAGAAAAATTCAAGAATTTGCCTAGGTTTATAAAGAGTGACTGTAGAATTAAAAATAACAGAACTGTAGAACTGCCAGGGGACGTGAAGAGACCATCATGTTTCCGGTCAAACTTCCTCATTTCAGTGAGGGAGAAAATTGAAGTCTGAAGCAGGCTCACGATTAGATGCTAGGTAGCAACAGAGCCAGAGGAGAAACTAGGTCGCCCAACTGCTGGTCCACGACCCTTTCTACTGTACCTCACTGACTCAATCAAAGCTTGGCATTTCTTTATGTACCTAATTCAGCTGAAGGCAACCAGTATAGCCCTAGGAAACAACCCATGAATACTTAAAGGGACTTGCCATCAAGTGAAAATGAGAATAGTACAGGGAAGATCTAGTAAAGGAACAGTCAGAAAGGGAAATCTCAATTATGGAATTTGAGTCAAAATTTGGAGGATGAGAGCAGAAATTGTGTTCCAAGTCTGAGGATCGGGAAGTGCACTCATTCATATGAGGACAGTGAGAAAATTGTTGGAGATCAGGAATGGCATTAGAAAGTAGAATTTACTTGGCTCAGAGAATCCACGTTGGGGAGTAACTAGACGGCTGCTTGGCGAATATATGTATGTATACGCATGACTGTGACACAGTGCTGTACACCAGAACGTGACACACTGTAATTGACTGTACTTCAATTAAAAAAAAAACAAATAGACTGCTGCTTGGTGAGGAAGGAACTGGGAGGCAGAGGAAGAACAGAGAAGGAAAGGGGTTAGAATGGGTTAATTAGAAATAGTTGGTAGAGAGAGGAAGGTTCACTAGATTCCAATGACTAAATATAAGCTTCATGAGAGCAATGATTTTCTTTTGTCTATTGTTCACTGTTGTGTCCTCACTGCCCAGAAGAGTGTCTAGTACGTAGTAAACACTCAGTAAATATTTGCTGAGTGAACAAATAAATGAATAAGAGAATTATGGGAACCATCAAGATGGAAGTTCTTGACCAAAGGAATAATGTGATCCAGTGCCCAAGGAAGAATATTTTTGTAAATATGCAATGGATGGCCTCAATATAGAAAGAAATAGAGACAAATCTATCAGTTTAGAATGACGCGATGAAGACAAGAATCACAATCACAGGAAGAGGAAAGACAGTGCGGAAGGGAAATAAATGGAGGGAAAAGGACATAATGTGGATTTAGATCACGATGATGCCCCTTCCGAATCGATGGAATGCAAAGGGAAATTTCAAAATCATTTTGGTTTGAACTCAATTTTATTTCATTAACAGTGGGCACCTATGAAAGGACATGCTAATGTTTTATATTTTAAAATGCAAAAATGGCTTCAGAATCTTTTATTAAACAATGAACAACTGTAATTTTTTTTAGTATAATATATTATAGTTTGGGCAAACAGAGGGCTGTTTTCCAGGGTAGCTTGGGAATTTTTTAAAAACAATTGTGGTGACTTTTCACTGTAAAATAATGTTGATGGAGGTATTGACCAGATTTGCAATGCAAGCTTATGTGTCAAGGATCATTCTGTATCTAACTCTTCCAGTGCTCACCTGTCCTATTTCGTACCCATCCTGAATTGCTATCTCTATTCTGCTTCTCTCAGCTGAACCCTGCCATTCAGCGTGGACTGACTGATATCCTTATTTCAACAAAGTATCAGGAAATAAACTAAATCATTTTGATGTGAAGCATTACCTTGCTTCTTATAAGTGAGTGCTTATAACACATTATTATTAGCGAGGCCTATTTAAAAGCCAAAACCATTGATCTGAATATTTAAATTCTAGAATTTTCAGTACCTTAGATGAGCTAAGGTAACTGTTTTCTACTTGATTAATGACAGCAAGAATTAAACTGCAGTAGCTGGCATCTGGGAAATTGCTGAGAATGAAGAGACCACATTTTGGCTGACATGCTGTTTGCTGCTTTCAATTCCCCTTTTATTTCATCAAGTTCACACGAAGGAGAGAAAAGGCACGAATGATGTTCAGAACAGTTATAGCACCTTTCTTTTCCTCTCCTGCCAAAAAAGAATAGCTTTCTTTTCTTTACTTTATCTATCAATACCTTTTCCATCTCCCATGTTTCATTCTTTTTTAATGACAGATGTTATGAAGGTGGCCTTTGTCATGACATATACTGACCTCTCTCAGAGTTTAAGCTATAGAAAGCAAATGGAGCCTCCCTCTCTTTGAAAATGCCATCACCTGTTGTTGCTCATGACTCATCACCAACACATCGATACAAAATTCATGGACCAAACAGGGAGATAAAAATGAGGGTCTTGGAAGCTGGGATACAAACTTGGGCGGGGGGACCATATAAATAAAAATGAATCCTCTCCTCCTCCTAGAAATCTGCTTCTCTATTTTATCGTTTCACTTATTACATGTTTATGTGTAAAAGTTGAGTGAGTCTTCCCTTTTTCTTCTTCCTTTATACTCCACGGTATAATATGATGGTTCAAAGCTCAGACTCTGGAGCCAGACTCCCTGTGTTCAGATCTCAGATCTGGCACTTACTAAGTGACCTTGGGAAACTTATCTAGCCTCTCTCTGACTCACTTTCTTCAAATGTAAAGAGAGGATAATAATAGAATCTGTCTCTTAGGGCTGCTGAGAGCATTAAATGGGTCAACAAATATAAAGTGCCATGACACTGCCCAGTATGTGGTGCATCACATGTCAGTTACTTGCTATCATCATTATTATGTCATATTAAGCACTGATTTTTCAAGAGCACTTACAAATCAATGAATTTCAGTTTTATTTTTTCCCCATTGTAGAAGTAAAGATACTACGTGTCTAAATTTGGGACAATTTCAAACAATTATAAAGAAGAAAAATAATCTCCATTCTGTAATCTTACAAACTAGAGGTAGTAATGCCTCCCAGTGTTGAGTGTGTTCCCTTGTAACTATGATGAAGTCCTCTTGTCTTCGTGTACCTCCCTCCACTACCACTCGTCCTCTAGACACAGAAGAAAACACAAACAATTTTTATATAAAAAGATGTGAATGACAAAAAGCAACTGATCAGAAAGCAGGAAGCCGGACTTCCACTCCCCGTACTTCCTGCGTCACTTAGGTGACCCTGGGCATTTCACTTTCTCTCTCTGCTCTTTTCCCCTCCACTGAACTCGTGTAAAACGGGATTGCAAGACCCTCACTGTGCTCTCCTTACAACAATGCTGAGACGCATTCACTAACTTTTCAAGAGAATGTGGATCCACAGAAGGGGACAGAGTACAAAAGAGGCGCGGATAGGGCAGCGAGAGGCTTAGTTTACTGCGGTAACGCAGTCTGAGAGGGAGCCAAAGGCAGGAAGTTGCTATCATTTCTCCTGAGCTGTGAGAGCTGTGGAGAGGTCTCCATTCAACTCTTCATTATAATGTGTTATGGTATTTAAAGAATGTCCTCAAAGAAGGAATTCCATAATAAACATACATTAGTTTTATCACTTTTTGAATAACCCTGTGATAAACCAAGAGAGAATCCTATGAAATTAGCATAGCTGTGCTCCTCATTTAAATTCACTCTAATATGTGTCTCTCCTGTGGTTAGAAACCATCACCATTCTAATCGAACCCGAACCCTCAAGTATCATCTCCATACCAAGCAAATAAATGATTCATTTACTCAAAATAAAATAAATCATTCTGAAATTGGGTGATTTACATAAACATATGAGATATTAGCTACTTGCTCTAGGAAAACGAGGGAAATGTCATTTTAACTCATTTCTGGCTTCTTTGGTTCCTGATCTTTTCTTACCTAATGTTGAGAGACTTTTTCCGCAGCTCACTCCACTTGAAGTTCATGTTATCCAAACGTCTTTGTAACAGGACCGCATCATCAGAACCCTCCAGGGATCTCAGTATTTTTTGCCCATTTTCATCCAGGTTGTGATAGATATCTGTGTGAGCTTCGATTTCTCCTTGGAGGTCCTACAGGGCATCAGGGAGAAAAACACATGCAGAATTACAAAACAAAAGAGACCAGTTGTGACTGTGAATTTGGAGAACTGCAAAAAATAAACTATTTGTTCAAAAGGCATTTCGGTCGGGTCAACTAACAGGAAGATACACCTCTAACTTTTCTTGGTGTACTGTCTCTTCATGTTATCATATAGATTGAAAATGGGTATCTTCCTAGGTATAATAAATTTATTCCTTTACAAATTTCATAACTTATGTCTTCTAGTCCATGGATAAAATACATTGTTTTATGGAAGTGATACGAAATAAAACTCCATGACAAAATACACCCCAGTGCTAATCATTTCATTACACTATGGGTCAAGCCATATTTTCCAAGCACATAGTCATCTGTAGAATTGACTCTGACCACAAAAGCACGGAGAGACTAATAAACAAGGTTGTAATTGGTTCACAGCATCAGCACATTAATTGGATTCTATCATAGGAGAATCTTCTTGACAATACATATTAAATTCACTTTGGTATTCCAGCATCAGAGATTTATTACAGCATTATACATTTATTAGTAAGATTTCCCATGTAAAATATCATCTTATATTTAGGCTCGACAGGTAGAAAGTCCATAGGACCCTGATACGAGTTATGATAAGAAGTGATGCATTCAACCTCATTTGCATATACACAGATCAAGAAAATTATCACAGTAGAAGAATCTGACCTTTACATGGTATGTCTTCCTATGTAACATTTTCAGCTTGAACCGGGGACTACAGCACTGATCCTGTTGCATAGCAATCCTGAGAAAACTCAGCGACTGAAAGCGCCCTGCTTTAAAATGCCAACTTTGCTTACATTCTGTTGACAGAATGAATTTCAGAGCACAGGCCTCACCAGTCAATAATAATAAACAGCCACTTTGTACTCCTCACTCAACGGTAGCCAGGCCTGTGGATGTGGGAGGGACCCCAAAGAGAGGAGGCCTGGAATATGCAACTGACAGTTTCTATCAAACAGCCAACTTTTCTTATCATTTTGCCATTATAAGCCAGAGACATTATAAATTCATTTTATATATGTGTTTCCCTCCTTGTTCCCAGCAGAACGGTCAAAGCCAAAGGAACATTCCTTAGAGAGCTGCCGGGTACCAGCATTCCTTTCTGCCTACACAATGAATGGAGGCTTTGTACATTATCTGACTTGCTTTTAGAGATTTGTATGCCTCTGTTCAACAAGTTTAAAAATTCATTCTGAAGCTCCGCACAATTGGATTGATCTGTATAACTAGAAAAGTTTTTTTGCTCCCCTCTCTCTCTTTCTAAAATTGAATTAAATTACTCTTCCAAAGGAAGGAAGGAAAAGTGGCAGCGATAACATGTGAGAAAGTCTGAAAAACCTGCCCATGTTTTCAGTCATAGCCTCTTCGATGCAGAATTTTGAATGTTGCAGAAGTGAGGTAGATGGACGATGAATGTCTCCTGTCACTATTTTTGGCAGCCAAAGTATCACTGATGGACTCTAAAGAGAATTCTGTCTCATTCTCTTTGACTGGAAGACAGCAGGGGGAGTATGGACAGAATCACATCTGAAGTTGAAAGAACAGAAATACGAAAACAGATTGAGGAGGATCTATCTCTAGTCCATCAAAAACAGGCTTGTTCTGGAAGGAAACAGCCTGCTTTCGAAAGCAGCTTATGTGGTAGAAAACTAGCATTGGGTAGCTTCTTCCTGAATGGAGTTTGGACATAGAAAAGACACACCCTGTTGAATCTGCCATTTCTTCAGCGAAAGAGAAAAATGAGGTTATTATATCTAAACAATTCAAGACTAAAAACCAAACAGATTCAAGTTAACGAGATAATTTCCCCAGTTTTCTCTTTTACTTTACTTTTCTTCTTGTGTATTTGATTTGTACGCTCCTTCAAACTTTGCCTCAGAGTATACACTTAAGGGATTAAAACCAAACCTTTTGTTGTTCAACAAAATAAGATATTTTGACTAATACAATCCACCGTCTCCATTAGCATGCATATGAATTACAGTACATTTGAATTTTTATATCTTACATTTCTAAGCAGAGACCCAGGCTCAATCAATAGTTCCTTAAGGTTATGCATACCGCGGAGTCATCAATACTTTGTTGAGTAAGTGAGAGGTCTTCCCAAGCAGAAACAGGATGTTGATTCATGAAGTTGCTAATTTGCATCTTGGACATTTAGATTACATCGCATATAAATATCTTTGTTGTATCATCAAGAAAGAAATGAATATAAAATTGATAAACCAGTATTTGTTGAGGACCGGCTATTTGTCTAGTCTTAGTACTGTGGGAAACAGAAAAGGAGTGCAAGAGACAGTGATGTCTTTGCTTTTCCTAAAATGTAGTATGCACTTTTTAGTTAACTCATTCCTGTTACCAACTACATATTGAGAATTCCTTGCCAAATTTTACAGATACTGGGATGAAAACTGCTCCCCTTGGAAATTCAGAAGTGGCCGAAGTAAAGTCTTAGCACTGGCAGGAAGGTAAGTCAACTCAGTATTATTTCTCCAGTTCATGATGGTGGTTTACAACAACAAAGGACACACATATAGTAAAGGTCCTCACAGTTTACAAAGCATTTAGAAATGTATTGCTTTAGTTATTCCTGCTTCTATTTTCTCTGTTTTACAGATGAGAGCACTGAGGCTCAGAGATGTTTAACAGACTTGCCAAAAGTGTTAAATGTGGGCAAAGGGTCTAGTTCTTTTGACTCTGGGAGATCTTAGGCTGGCTCCACACACCATTTATTATAAGCATTGGCTGTAACAGACAGTAGTTACTGAAGCTGAACAAGGCTACTACTAACAAGGGGAAAAACAAGTACTGAGGGAAAAGCACACAGAAAGACGCCATTACTGGTTTTGATAAAAAATTACCCACATGGATTGATTCGGTCGGAATGAAAAATGGAATCCTGACTATCCTTTTCACTTTTCCCTTTGCAGCTGGGCATCTAGGACCACCTGTGAGCAAGAACTGTTTGCACTGAAAAGGTCACCTTACTACAAAATATCCCTTCTGCCAGAACAGAAATTCTTCCTTCAGTAATTCATTCCTTAGTCTAAACGTGCCATGTGAACATTACATTAGGTAATCACCTGACATAGCATAAAGGTAGCTTGGCCATGTCCCTTTGGGATGACGGGCTGGTAGGGAGTCTGTCAAGCTACAGGACTCAGGTGGGTTGCTCTAAAATGGAGTTGAGTATCAGTGAGGAACCTAAGGTTTTCTTTAGGACGCTGGCAAGCTGTAGTGGAGATTTCTCAGTACAAGTAGGCAGCATGAGTCTTAGGTGGCGAAGACACAACGACAGGGCAAGTGGGAAGGAATACACTCACACTCATGTTTGCATAAAATTACCACCATGGCACTTATCTTAAGATTAACCTTAGACTCAGGGGCTCCAAAAAGCAGGAGGCTGGAATGGAGAAAATGGAGAATCAAGTGGAGTTCTCAGAGGAGAGCCAATCTGGACAAAAAGTAATTTTCAAAGATATTTTTAAGCAGCTTTATTTTACTTCTGACTTGACTAGAAAAGATTCCCTCAAGCCTTAGTTGCTACATTCAGTGTAATTTTTCCTCTTCTTTTTTGTGATTGTATTATTCAGGAAAAACAATAACTAATGAAGAGGGGAAAAAAGTATTTGTTATACAACAACAGAAGCACGAGCCGTAGCCGCAACATATATAAGACTGACTACACCAGACACTGTCCAAAGCACTGCATATACATGAGCTCATTTAATCCTCGCAGTAACTCTCTAGGGTAGGCATTATTATTATCTTCACTTTACACATAAGAGAATGAAATTAGAGAGAGGTTCAGGAAAAAATGAACAAGGTCACACAGCTAATAAACCATGCAGCCAGATTTCAAACCCAGGCTGTGGGACTCCAGGGACACGCTCTTACCCACTAGGCTTTATTACCTCTGAGTTTTTTCCTATTAATTAAAAAATGTTTCCTATTAATAATACTCCTGCCTAAATGTCAGCAAATCTAGCACTGCCATTAGACAAGGCCGACTAACATTGCTTTCAGTCCTCAAAGAGTCATTTTATGGTTTTATTAATATGAAACTGTTATGTATATCTGAAGCAGTGAAAGGAGATATATCAATACAAGACAGAACATAAAATAATTGGGAAAATGGGTGCAGATGCAAAAATAACATGTAGCCCCCTTCTCCCAGAAAGATACACAGTGCCTAAAGTTATATACAATTATGGACCAAATTTCAACTGTGAATATCAAAAAGTTCAGATACGAGGCAAGCATGATGCTTACAGTAGAGCAGTTTTAGGAGTCGGGCATACCCTGCATCCTGGAAAGCTTTTTCAAGTTTCAAAGTTCCTTCTTTTCTCAGAGTCTAGCCTACTTCTGTCATAAGGACCCTTGCTCAGCCTCCGGGGAAAACTAATAGGAAAGTACAGTCAAACAGACATAGTAGGAGTCTCTTCCTTCTCTTTCCCTCATTAGCTGCCTAAGTTTCAAAACTCTTCAATCTCTTTGGCGTCACTAAATATTAAATAATAATACCTACCTGCTGGGTTTTTTTGACTATTATATGGAATAATTTTTGTAAAATACTTTGAACGTCGTACAGAACACAACAAGTCTTTAATCATTAATAGCTAACATAAGGATTTCTGTTATAAGAGAGTCAATGTGGAAACCAAGTGATAGAAATAGACTTTACGAAGTCATGGAATTTAGTTTAAGCCTTGAAGGATGGATAGGCTTCAGAGAGGTGGAGGGAAGAAGGTATTCCAAGTAAGAAGAGTAACATGGAAGTGGCAGAAATGTGGCGAAGAGTTTGGATTATGAGCAGGGAGAATGAATTGTACAACCAGATCAGAATGGATGATGCGTGTTGGGAAGAAACAGGTAGAAGGCAGTCAAAGTTCTCAAACTAAGTAGGATAAAAACCTTCTTTCAGGAAGTCACTGAGAATAAAATTTTATAAAGAAAAGGACAAAGACAAGTAGAATGACCCATGGTGATTGTAAGCAATAAGACAACCAGGAAAGAATATGAAAAGTTACAAAAGTTTTACTAGAAGAAAAATAAAGGAAGATGCCAAGAATCAGTTACTGCTACACTCTTTTTTTTTTTTATTATCCAAACAAAAAGTCATCATACTATTCACAAAATATCACAGATAACAGATTCCACATATTTTCTTTCCTATGTACATGGAATTATTGATCTCTGCAAAATCACTCAGCCAATGATAACCTCCTTATCTTGAATATAACCAAGAAGTGACCAGTAAAACAAGACAAACAAAAAGATGTCAGAAGAATAAGTGGCCAAATGTCCCTACAAAATTCATCATAGACACACCATCTCTAACCTTTTCTGAAAGCAATTAGCATGTGAATAATGATAAGGTCATTAGTTCCTCTTCACTGGTAATTTTTACCTAATTCATATAAACTTGATGGGGAAAAAAAGTGATGACCTGATTTCTAATAACTTAAAAGGTCAAAAACAGAAGATTCAAAATAGGAGAGAAGTTATCCTTCAGGGCTAAACTGGGAGTAGAAAGAAGTGACACCTGATGGAGAACCAGAAAGGTATAAAAGTTGCTGCGGGCACTCAGAGTTGACCAAGGTCACACAGTGTGGAAACTAATAGCCTTACATGTATTATTAGCCCTTGAAGGCATCATCTAACTTTAAAGGGAAGCAAAATAATTAATGTTAATGATAATGACCCTGAATTAGCCAGAAAAAAGCAGATTTGTGTTCAGTAAACTCTATTTAAGAAGAAAGCAGTGTATGTAAAACTCTTTATTTTTTATTTTTTTAACTTTTTTTATTGATTTATAATCATTTTACAATGTTGTGTCAAATTCCAATGTAGAGCACAATTTTTCAGTTATACATGAACATATATATACTCATTGTCACATTTTTTTCTCCGTGAGCTATCATAAGATCTTGTATATATTTCCCTGTGCTATACAGTATTATCTTGTTTGTCTATTCTACAATTTTGAAATCCCAGTCTATCTCTTCCCACCCCTCGCCCCCTTGGCAACCACAAGTTTGTATTCTATGTCTGTGAGTCTATTTCTGTTTTGTATTTATGCTTTGTTTCTTTTTTTTTCTTAGATTCCACATATGAGCGATCTCATATGGTATTTTTCTTTCTCTTTCTGGCTTACTTCATTTAGAATGACATTCTCCAGGAGCATCCATGTTGCTGCAAATAATAGCCAAGACATGGAAACAGCCTCAATGTCCATCAGCAGATGACTGGATAAAGAAGATGTGGTATATTTATACAATGGAATACTACTCAGCCATAAAAACCGACAACACAACGTAAAACTCTTTAAATAAATTTATCCAACATAGTTACTCTTAAAAGGTGTTGATGCTTTAAAGAAGTTAAATAAAACAAAAACAAACATGCAAAAGTAAAACTCCCTTAGCTTGGTCATCCAAAATGACTTGTTAAACACGGGCTCTAAATACTCAAAATTTTGGAATACACGCAAGCGTGCACACACACACACACACACACACACACACATTCCATTATGAGAACAGAAACTGAGAGTAAATCTTTAGAAACATTTATAGCTATCTAAAAATAAAAAGCATGGGCTTGCATTTTGTATCTGGTTTTTGTAATTTTTAAAAGTAATTTATTTTTATTGCATGTTACAAAAGTATCAGTCTGCTAAGGATTGGAAATTAAAATTAGAGAAACAAAACAGCATTATCCTTCTTAATGGATTTTTTGAGAAGCACCCACATAAAGGAGTAGGACCTATAAACTTGACCTTACAAGGACTCGACTCTAACCACTAGAGGTTCCTAACTTGCATAGGAAAAGCAGTTGGGTACAGATTCACAGTGGGTGTCACTCTATTTTTTCTTTGTCTATTCTATATGTGGCCATTGCAATACTTTTAAAGCAGCAGAGTTATCATCCCAAGAGAAGCAAGAGTTAATTTGAGGACTGCCGTTTGGCTTGGAGCCTGGTTGCTCTAGGTAGATAAGAAGTGTGTTTTCAGGTCCACTGCACTGCAATGCATCTTAAACGAGCGGCTATGGATTTAGGAGTCCACAGGCTTTGCTTTAAAAATGGTTGTTATTAAGGTCCTCAGAGACTATTATCCTGCAGGGTTTGTTGTCTTTGCTTTCATATCTTGTTCAAAAATTCTCACACTTAAGCACTAGAACAGTGGAGAGAAGGGATATGTTCTCCTGCCTCAGTACATTCCCAGGTGCAAAGCTTTATTTCAAAATCTAATCTTTCAAAATGCTTGGCCTAGGGTGGATTACCCCGGAGGAAACAGAGCAAAATCCCATTTGTCAGACTGCCTTAAGCAATCCCAAACTCTGGTAACCCTTGATGCTTTCTCTCCTTGTCTGACCCTCTGGTTTACTCTATTCTTAAAATTACTTTTTTAGAATTGAAGAGTCCATTTCAGATATAAGTAAGGTGGGCCTTATCTTTTCCCTTCTGCATCTTGGTTTTCCCAGGTTCTTTTTATTTTGTCACAGGGCAAAAGTAGTCTGCATATTTATTCATTACACAAACATGCATTAAGTGCTTATTGTTCAGTTCAAGATTTCATTAGGAGCCATGGGAATACATATGATGTAAGAAAGGTATAGTACCAGGCCTTAAATTAAGTCGTTCCTTCATCCTTTCCACCCTCCCTCCATCCCTCCCCATCCCTTTCTTCTTTCCTCTCTTCTTTTATTACCTTCCTTCCTCCCACAAGTATTTAATATATTAGCACCCAGCTCTGCAGTGGTGAAAAAACCCCAAACCTCTGCCTTTTTGATGTTCACAGCATAAAGGATAAAGAGAGAAATAGGATAAACAGGGGAGAAATATGGTCAACAGATAAACAAATGTTTAATAAAATTAAAATATGCTCTGAAGGTAACAAATGGGCAGTTACAGTGAGAATAAAGGTGTACACATGGTGGTGACAGGTGCTCTTTGGTTACGGTGGTCAAGGAACACCTATGTGAGAAGGTTCGGTGTCAGCTGAGACTTGAAAGATGAGAAGACACCAGTTATAGGAAAACCCAATAGCACAGAATTCCTCCCAAGTAAAAGGCAGGCAGAGGCTTTTGCATCAGCTCTGTGGTAGGAAAGATCTTGGCTAGAACTTACTAAGAAAGAAATGTGGCTAGACATGAGGTAAGAGAGGCTTCAGATAATGTGGGGCCTCAAGTCCCATAGTATGGGGTCTGAATTTTATTTCAAGTGTGACGGAACACAATAGAAGCTTTTAAAGCAGGGTAGCAACATGATATGATTTAGGTTTTAAATAAATCACTACATTGCTATGTGGAGATTAAAGAAGGCAGGAGAGGAAACAGAAAGACCAGTTAGAGGCCAGTCTCTAATCCAGGCAAGAGATAATGGTGGCCTGGACTAGGGAGACTGCAGAAGGAGAGAAGAGGACTGCTGTGAGATATAATTTGGATGCTGGATTTCTTACAAATACTACTGGATTGAGTGATGAGAGCAAAGGAAAGGGTTATCTCAAGGATAACTCCCAAATTTTAACTTGAACAACAGATGGATGGTAGTGTTATTTACTGAGGTGATGAAAACTGGGGGGCAAGTCCATTTTGTGTTCTATTTTCATGTTATGTTTCAAAATGACTGTGAGACATTCAAGTGGAGATTTGAAAAACATGTGTGAAACTCAGTGTGGGGTTCTGGGCTGACTATGAATTTGGGATTATTCAGCTTACTTATACTAAGACCATGGGAATGGGTAAGCATCCTTATTGAGAAAGAAAACAGAGAGAAGAAAAAGGGCCCTTGGATCACATCCAGAGGACCGCCAACATTCAGAGGTTACATGGGGGTAGACCACCTAGCAAAGGAGACACAAAGGGAAGAACTAAAGAGGTAGAAGAAAAACTAAGAAATTACGGTGTCATGGTAACCAAGAGAGGACAGAAGGCTTCAAAAAGGAGGGAGTGGGCAACTGTGTCAAACGTTGCTAAGAGGTTGGTTACATTAGAACAGAACACTGTCTATTGGATTTGGCGACAACGAAGTCATTGGTGACCTTGATAAGAATAGTTTCAGAGGCGAGATGGAAACAGATGTAAGAGTAAGAAGTCTTAAGAAGGTTAACTGAACATACAGCACTGTTGAAAAGCTGGGCTATGAAGTTGAGATAGAAATAAAATAGCACCTGAAGGGGGATGAGGGACCAAAGGAGGGTTTGGGGAATAATTTTATAATGTTTGTTTTATGTTTAGAGCTCATACTCTAGGTGGGGAGTCTGATTTGAAGCAGTTGAGGAAGAGTTACAAAGGCCCACATAACTAAAGAGTATATATCAGAATGTCTTGAAAGTCTGGAGTGGATGGGGGTAATTAACACAGAGTGGGATTAAGCACTGTGCAGCGGGAAGGGCACGGCCTTTGGTGTCATAAGATCTATATAGATTCTAAATTCCCTCACTCACTAGCTTTGTGATTTGGGGCAAGTTATAAAATGCTTTAAAGCCTGTTATTTTCATCCATAAATAGGGCTCATAATATCTACCTTATAAGGTTTTGGCAAAGATTAGATGAGGTGATGTGGGTAGAGCATGTAAATACTAACTCAGTGCCTGATCTGTTGAGGGTTTTCATTAAAACTGTGTCCCTCTGCCCCTCCCCCACCTTCCTCCATGACTCCGAGCTTGCTAGCAGAGGCTATTTCAAGGAAAATGAACACCAAATACATAAAGATAAGAGCCAGAGCTATAGGCAGGATCTAAGAAGTAGTGCGGCTGTGAAGGGTCAGCAGTGGGGTTCAAAGGGTACAGAGTGGCCATTGAGAACTCTGAAAGCAGCCTAGAGATTATATCTGATTCTATAATGATAAGATTTCACTGTAGCTTCCTGTGCAGGCATGACGTAGTTAAAATGCTTTTAAGAATGATTATTTGGGGGGGCAGTTTTCAGGGTAAATGGAAGCAGGGAGAGAATGGAGACAGGAAGTTTGGCATACAGGCAGCCCTAGCCATTCATGAACCAACAAAGTTGTGGCTCCAGAAACAGGGAGGACGTAAGGAGGAAGGATGCTACCGTCATCGAGTGCTCATAAATTACAGAAATAGCTGCACATGTGACTCAATTTCATCCTCCTCTTGCTCTACCTTTGGAAGGTAGAATTCGGCCAAGTGGTAACTATTCACAAAAAGCATGTTAAAGATAGAAATGTTATTTTCAGTTTTCTAAAGAGTAAGACAAACATTATATATGCTGTGTTTCAAACACACATACACACCCATTGGTGCCAAGTAAATTACAATGACAAGGCAAGGGCAATGACCCCAAAGCTCTACACAGGCCCAAGAGACTTCTACCTCAAATATACCCTATTAGGCATTCCCAAAGTACGTGGAAGTGAGTTTTAAAGGACACAAAATCCTGAGAAAGGGTAGGCAGAGTAACACTGCATCGGATATTTTTAAAGTTAAGATGCCATCGACCCAGTGGGGAACTAAAGTTGGTATCCATTTGGCTCAGTATTTGAGTTATAAAAAAGAATAGCATGCCTTCATAATGTTGGTGTTGGAAGATAAAATAAGTCCCAAGATAGGCTGGGTTTTCTTTTTTACTAATATATCTAAAATTCATATAAAAAGCTATACTGTGTTGCAATATTTTTTCAGATATTGCTCTATTGCTTCATTGCCCATAACTGGCTGAGCATTTCCTACATGAGACATCTTTCAGAAGATGACTGCCAATGATAATCTTGAAAGGCCTTCACACTTAAACTCTAGATTGTACATTTCAATCACAGAGACAACTGCATATGAAAAGTCTACAACGTTGAAGGTATTTTCGGTTTTATATTATGTTTTATGTGCAGGAATCAGCCTGTTTGAAGATAACTATCCTTATCTGAGAAAGACCAGATGGACCTTTACGACACTGAAACGTATTTATTATTGCAGAGCCATGATGGGGCGAGGGGTGGAGTAGAAGGATGCAATGGGGCAGGAAACTCACACTTACACCCCTTACATCAACTCTACAAAGTACGCCTTCTTGTTCCTCAGTTGACAATCTCCAAACTACAATTTGGAGAGATGAAGTAACTTGTCCAAATCCCAGAGCTCTCATGTGGCAGAAGCAGGGTTATAGCACAGATCTGTCTGAGTTTATGCCCCTTTTACCCTCACGCTCATCTTCCTCCACTTCTCAAATAGAAAGCGAGCGAATTCTGACGTGGGCTACATGTAACACAACAAAATAATTAACTCATTAAGACACATGTGAGCTATATGTTTTGGGAAATACATTGTGATGCTCTCAGTGGAATGGCGAGGCAGTGAAATTATTCTCCAGTTAGGTATTAACTAACTTTTTTTATTCCTCCTCAGTCAACTCGGAACTAATACCTTTCATGATTTTGAATGGCTCTAAATGAACAGAATACATTCTTATTCTTAAAATAGACAACTATTTTCCCATGGACCAATACTCATCTGGTTATATTTATTTGTACCATTTGTCTCTATTATGTATAGCGTTAAAAGTTAGAAAAGGTCTTATTTCCTGAATCTCTTTGTCACGGAGCTATTTTTTCCCTCCAGAGAGACACCGTAGCTCAAGATTGTATATTAGAAATAAGCAATTAGTTGATGTCAAGTCTCATCTTATCTCAATAGCAATCTGTAAAAAGAAGGCAAGAACATATGGCAAAGTGCCATAATTATTTTTGATAATACACTAGAAATCATAACAGCCATGTAGCTAATTTCCTCTGGCTTGTTTTAATTATGGATGTTGTAAATGCAGAAGAACAACTTTATTCTATCCCCCCACCCTTCCTCCTACAAAACCCTTATAATATCCCGACACAAGCACAAAACAACCCTACACTGAGGCAGCTGTTCAGAACAGGTTAATGACGTAATAAATCTAAGACAATTCTATATTTTCTTTCACTTTAAATAGCAGGACAATTTCTAAAAAATTCACAAACACACATAGGACATAATTGTTTCACTTGTGGGTAGTCTTTAGCCTAACGCTTAGAAATGCTACCTTAAAAATGAATTATAGGTATCCATAAAGTTTGAATGTTAAAGAAGATTCTAGAATCATGATGTTAACTAAAGTCTTGCTGAAATAATTGGGTCTGATTCCCTGGTGTTCTTTGGTGAGTTTATTTCTGTCTACTACCAAGTAGAGTAAATTACTTCTTCTGGAGAGTGTAATGGTCTTTTTGTGCCGAAGGCGTTACTTCACCATATTTAGCTTTCTTCTCTCATGGAATAGGGTGGATGGTGATCAGGTGAGAACAGTCACTCTTTTTTTAGTGTATGAGGAAAGGAAGGGATATACATGTGGATATTAGTATAACGGTCGGTGCCACTAGCACAGCTGCCAAAGGAAACATGACATAGCTGAGAAAACGAATTAAAACAAAATCATATCTGGTAAAACATCTACGCTATTTTTTTTTCATTCCTAGAACTCACTCTGCTAAGGCAAAAAAATCCATTCATGAACTTTTCATTGTATACCTACTAATCCTTCCCACAGCATCCAGTTCAGTTCAGAATATCTTCCTGAAGCAGTCCCAGGGCATTCTGGGCCTTTGGCCACAAGATGATGCTACTTTCATCTCAGATCATGTAGACTTAAAAAACTATTACTAGGCCAGTGAGGTTTGGGAAGGCTTAGGTCGTTCCATGCCCATGAGATAAATTACATAAGTTTTAATACAGAACTAGAACAGAAAAAAGGGTATCTTTACAGATTATTTTACATCATAAGAATTTTTACATGGCAACTGCATGGTATTATCTGTTACAGAACAGTGGAAACCTGCCTCACAGTGTTCTGAAGTAAGAAAAGAAATTTTTCCATTGGATTTCATCATTGTCATTGATCTTGAGTACAAATGAAGAAGCCTGGCTACCCCAAGAAAGAGAAGTGATAAACAGGTCATGCCCACAGTGCTTTCCCATGGACAAATGTTTTTGCTCTACTCTTCTCAGACAGGAGCAGAGCAACTATATAGTAGTAGCAAATCTCTGCTCAAATTTCTGATATAGTTTGGGGTTTAAAAGAAAAAAACCCTCACCAATAGGAGACCAAGAAGCCAATGTGGGTGATACCGAATTGTTAATGTTGAGTAGAAAATAAAAAGACTTACTAAAAAAACCCTTTCGCCTGGTTCTGTCAGAGTTGTGCTCCTTTCCGGCTGTCTGATTTTGCCCTTTTGTGCACTGGTGGAAAGATGGGGGTCTCCCCTAAACTATATCTGAAGATACCCACAAAACAACAAGATATAACTCTCCTGAAAGAGACTTAAGTAAACACACAACCCAAATAACATGTGATATGGTTAAAGTGGACATAGCCCTATAGCAACACAGAGCAATTAGCCCTGTTGCCAAGATTTATAGATGCTATTACACGAGTGATGATATTTGAGTAGGGTCTTGAGGGATGAGTAGGAGCTGACCAGGAGAGAAGTAGGAGAATGAAATTTGAAGAAGAGGGAAAAGCATGAGTAAAGCTGAAGATAAGAATACAAGTCAGAACTGAGTAAGTCTTTGTGGCTGGGGGAAGGTGGGGAATGGGCGAGGAAGCTTCATGGGAGGCAGGAAAGAGGGGTCCATTTTCTCTGTGTCATCCACATATGCCTGTGAACATGAGCTTTCATCATGTATTAGTAGTCTGTCTAGCAAAGTGGTTCTCAAACTTGGGCTAGCTTGAGAATCACCTGGAGGGCTTATTAAAACACAGGCTGCTAGGCTCCAATCCTGGAGTTCATGATTTTGTAGGTCTGGGGTAGAGCTCAGGAATTCGCATTTCTAACAAGTTCCAAGGTGGTGCTCTGCTACTCCAGGGATCACCCTTTGAGGACAAACCACTGGTCTAGCATGATGGTCCTTAATCTCCTGGAGGTCATGAATGCCTTTGTGAAAATAATGGACTGTCTCCTGAGAAACCTGCACAAATATTCCTAAATGCAAAATATGACCTAAAATGTCATGGGCTTCCGAAACCCACTAAGAGGAACGCGAGTGCAGTGGCCTGTTAGCAGCTATGTCCACCTCCAAGAAATACAATGGATTAATTAAGACAATGTATCTTTCAAGTACCACTGTAACGGAAAACTCTCAGGAAGAAGAACACATAGGAAAATGTCACTGAAGTGTGATTTTTGGCTTACTGGGCATCTTGGAATTAGTCATAGTCATCTCAGGCACAAAATGATTAGATTTGGGGAAAGGAACATCTCAGAAAGCAGTCCGTGACTGCTACAAAGAAATTCCTGTCACTCTAACCACATTCAAGTAACCTGCCATCTATTCGGGATGGTGGGTAACATGGAGGAAAAGGGTGCATTTAGCCAGGGGCCTGGGAGAAAGACACAGAAGTCTGTACCTCTGGGAAAGTAGCTATGGCTCTAGATGGAAGAAAGAGATCATTAAGAATGTGCTTAAAAGGAAACTTCAAATGGGTCATGCTACACAAGGATAGGAGACAATCCCTGTTGCAGAGATGACTTTACCCTTTACCCAAGAATCCTCCTCACGTGCCTTTCGTAAGCCAGTGGTACAGATATTTTTAAATGACCCTGAAAAGAAAGCAGAGGTGTTCTTTATTTCATGCGAAGAAAGCCATCGCTCATTCAAAGAACCTTAGGCCTGCTCTGCATGCATGCATGGAGTCTGAACACGAGGCACATATTGTGCTATTCATCTTGGTACCTATAAATTCAAGTGATGGCTCTGATGCTGGGGAAACAAAGACCTGCTGAGTTTGAGAGCAGCACTCCTCCTTCAGTTTCTCGAAGAAGTGATAGTGCTACAGGCAAAGAGCCCTGTAATAATTTGAGGAAAATACACGTCTGAGTCAATGAAGATTTTCTGTTATTGCACGGGCTGTTTTGCCTAAAGCCAGGAAAACTCTGATGATAAGGTTTTAGCTGCTGATTCATCTCCCCTGTCTTGGATTCTTCTCAGCAGACTTTTATTGGGTCTCATCATGGGCACATTTACAGAGCAATTTCCATAATGATAAAATCTCTTCAAATGAGATTTAAAATGTAATTAAAGGGCAGATTTGATGTGGTAAAGGCGTTGTTGTGCAGTGAGCATACATCATCATGCCACAGAGCACTCTGCAGCTAGCCTATGGCACGACCCCAATTTTGCTCTGGTAAGATTACATGTCCTTGTTTCATGCTAATGGCTTGATTAGGGAAAAATAAAAGAAGATAAAACAGCCTCACGATTGGAGAGATAAATCCATGAATATGAGCTAGATTTTTGTACCCTCCTCCATCCATTTTGAATCTTAGACTTCAGAGGCTGCAAAAAAAACTTCTGAAATGCAGAGGCGAACACTAAGAAACTGACAGGTGAAAGCTGAAAGGATCTACTTGCCCCGAGAAGTGGATCTCTGTAAATCCTAGGCCTGTTCTCTTGGTTTTAAGTGCAATTGCTAGAAAAGTGGAAACTAGAGGTTATAGCTCCCTGAATGGATGAATGCTTGCTCCTGGAAAACTGCCTGGAGCCTGAGAAAGGAAGAAAATATTCCTTGGGCAGTCCATTTTTAAAACCTCAAAAGTAACTGAGACTATTCTTCACTATAAAATCAATATGATTTTAAGCTTTAGAATTTCTCAAACCCCCAGATATCTGGCCTACTCAGTTCCTGAATCATAAGTATCCTCAATCCTGGTATTTCCCAAATGATATAAAATGATTTTTTACTGGGCTACTGGCTTACATATTGACAGTTAACCATATAATGGGATATGGAAATCATATTTTTTTAACACACAGGACAAAGCAAATATTTCCAAAGATCTGACTTTAGATCTAAGATCATAGTTAAATAATAGGTTCTGAGGCATTTATAAGAGGATTTGGGCCTTTTAAACACCGTATGTCCATTACCTTAGCAACATATCCTGATGATACTCACAGAAACAAACGCCATATCATGTTTGAGTTATATAGAGCATGGAGAGTTTCACTGATTTTTTTTGTGTGTGTGTGATCGTCCCTTTGCAGAAATGAAAGATTCCTTTGGACACAATACTTTGTCTATGGAATCAAATTCATCTTTGTGATGTTGGGAGCTACAAAATAACTCATGTGTTTTAAAACAGCATTAAATCTATGGAATTAAATTTTAAAATGTATGGAATTAAATTATAGTTAGTAAAAATACTTTGAGGGTCTTTAATTTGCTGCTGCTGATAAATTCTTGTCAAATCGTTACTATGCTTTTAAGTGCAATTATGTTTTCATAGGCAGGAGTAAGACAGTAGGAAAAATAACATACAATTTTGAAGAGAAAATGGCCACTGTACCTTTGAAATAAAAGCAATTTATGTCTCTTTGCTAAAAAAAAAAACCAAAAAACAAACTCACAAGTTAAGCCACAAAGTTCACCTCTCTTATCGAAAATGCAAGGCTATTTTCAACTTGCTTTAATAGCAAACAATTCGTGGCAAATTTTGGCTTCACTGTAACAATAACCTCTTTTGGCCAAATAACCCTCATCAACCCTGGATAAAGTTTTCTGCTAAACAACTCCTCTACTTCCCACTCACTACCAGAGATAAAACAATTGAAGAGACCTCATCATTCTCTGTAGGACTGTTTGCACTCACTCACTTAGCCAAGCTTCCACTGCCTGATTTCATTGCCATGGAAAGTCCTACAGGATAAACTTGGAAAGCAGCTACCTCTCACTTCTCCAAACATCCCACTGCTTCCAATTACTACTGATTTTGTGTTGTCAAGTAGCCTTGATACTTGAACTATCCAACTGTTTTAAATGCAGAAGAGAAAATCCTAGTGAAAATGGGGAACAAAAAAGTGTTCTCATGTTTCTGAAGAGTGGCATTGTGCTTGCATGATTGCTTTTCATCAGTTTTGACTTCTCTGAGAGGCAGTCTTTCTTTTCACGCTCTAGGCTGATGTTTCATCTCACTAAATAGTTCATGAGCATGATGCAAATCCAGCATTCTTCCTTTTGACAGCTTTACTCCTAAAATAAGTAAAAGCAGTCCCCAACTTGCAAAGAGTTCTATAACCAAAAGTCATTTGCAAGTCAATGGTTCGGAGCTCAAAACTCAAATTGCCACTGGAACAACAGCCATATATGTCTCAGGCCGGATCTCTAATATGGATGATCTATGTCATTCCGATAGCATTAATTTGGGTTATGTGACTTGAGAAGTATACATCTTTTGGGGGTACAAAGGGGAATGAAATACGAAAAGAAAAATATTTCTCTTTGAATCCTGAGTCTGCCTGATGCAAAACAGTAAGCAAAGGGATCTAGCTCATCCCACCTCCTGGTGCCCAATCTTTTCCACCCCTCACATTTCCTCATGTCCTAATAATCCTTCTTTCCTACCTGTTGAAAACCGTACTTCCAGAGCATAGTCTGACCACTTTCACATTCTGGGAGCTTTTTATATTTTAAAAAGAGGAAGCTGAGTTAAACAAATGAATTTCATTCAGATTGGTAGAATTTCAGAGAGTATAAGAATGCAAGGTGAAATATTCAGATAGTAGCAAAAGTGTCTGGGGGCAGAATGGCTTCAGTCATTCTTGCTAGGAAATCTGCATCGGTTAATACTATGGATTGGCTCACTCAAACCTCCACACTACCGTTCCTCCATCTAGTTTAACAGGCTGGAAATTAAAGACTGTATTTGCCAGACTTCGATGCAGCTACGGTTCTGGATATGAATCAGGTTTTAATAAGTTAGCATTGTGACATAAAATAAAGGGTGTCCAGTTCAATGTGAATTTCAGATAAACAATGGATTTTTAAATTGTGTTGCATGCATTACTTTTATCTGCTAAATATGGCAACCGTACATCAAGTAGACGTACTTGTGAGTGATCTGGAAGGTGGAAGTGAGGTAATGGCCATCTCCCTGCCCCTTGTGGCTATTTCTGTTGGTGAGCATAGTCCTAGAAGAACAAGAGTGCCCATATCACAGTTCCAAAGTGGATTCTCCAGCTTCCTGATTGAAGAAAAGAAGTTGCTAACAGAAGCTACAAAAGTGGTAGCTTCTAGATTTCAACTTCCTTAATCCTAGTTCATAGTTACAGAGTATGTTCTTGAATTCACTGCATCAGTGGTGCTTCTAGTGGATAAGTTCTACCTGGCTTTAGAATTCAATGCTGGAAGCCAGGTCTCAAATTTGCTCCTTCAGCCTTTCTAAACATTTAGTATGCATCTCATCTTCTGTATTAAATCATTCTGTGATTACCACACCTAGAGTAGTTTCTCTATTTTGAACTGAACTCTGACTGCTCTATCAACCCTCAGAGTCAGCTTTTCTATTTGTTTCTAGTGATGGCAATACTTTCCTTTAGTCACTCTAAAACCTACAAACAATAAAGCTCTATAGTTTTCTCAACATGGCTCTTTGTCACAGCCACGTGATCCCTCATCAAAGGGTGGTAGGAAACGAGGATAGCAGAGGGCTTTGTACCTCTGGACTGATGCTTTATTTCTAAAGAAAATACTTTACAGGATACTTCAGAAGATACTTTTAGGTTGTGACAACACATTTAAATACCTACACATTATGTCATCATCCTTTACAGAAATCTCACTATTATTTTCCTTATCTCTTTTGTTCCTCATATCTAGATGTCAAATTTATACTGACAACATATTTGATACCTAGGGAAAAGATCTGATTCAACAGTTTCATAACATGATGTTCTATTAATTAAAACATGATACACCGACACTGAAGTATCAAAAAAACAAAAAACCCAGAAGTGGAATATCACAAACTTGTCTCATATTTAAGCCATGGGGACGAGTGAAGGAATACTAAGGAAAGCCTGAGCTTTCAGGCCTGGCTTGCACATATGAGGTGAACTCTGGAGAACAGACCTTACCTCTCTGCTGTTAGCACCTGGCACAGTGCTGAGCACATGCAGCCACACAATAAACTGAGCTGAATTTTTAATCATCCAGCTACCTTCACCTACTCTGCATGTCTTATGCACCATTTCATTTCCTAAAAGTACCAAGTTCTAACATGAGGAGATACGGACATGGTAAGCACTGACCGTCTCTGGTGCTCAAGGTTTTCAACGCATGGGCCCATGTAATTAGGGTGACTCTATAGTTTACTGTCCAAACAAGAATACTTTTGAGAGCATACAGGGGTGCTATTAATAATTACATGAGAACAATAGGCATAAATTGGGTCTGTCCTGAGCAGATCAGGATGGGTAAACTTACAGCCATCAGTAAAGTGGGAAAAATGTCCTGATTGAGTCTTTATGTTTTCTCAGTATCAGCCAAGGCAGCCTTTCTTTCTACTCATTCTCTTCAAGTAATGAAAAGTCTATGACAGGACGTTTCCTTCCTGCCTGGGATTCACTGAGGGGGGTCAATCGATCACTGCATCTGTTTCTTACATCCAGGGGATGACAGGCAGATAAAAGCCAGAGGTTCATGCCACTGTGTGTACACCCAGGTGCCTCCTCACTATGGGGAGCAAACACCTTCAGTTCTGTTTACCATAGGAAGGAAAATAAAAAGAAAGTCAGAAATGGAAAAAAAGGATACTATGAACTCTACAAAACAAAAACAGACTCGCAGACATAGTAAACAATCTTATGGTTACCGGAGAAAAGGGGTGGGAAGGGTTAAATTTGGGAATCTGAGATTTACAAATGTTAGCCGCTATATATAAAAATAGATTTTAAAAAAGTTTCTTCTGTATATATGAAAATGAATATATGTATGTATATGCATGACTGGGACACTGTGCTGTACACCAGAAATTGACACATTGTAACTGACTGTACTTCAATAAATTTTTTTAATAAAAAAAAAAAGAGCCAGTAACAAAATGCCCTTCAAAGAAAACATTTTGTGGGTCTGTGTGTAGCAGAGACGAGAAGTAGGACACTGTCAAGAGAAGGATCCTAGAATAGCTTCTTGAAAGAAAGGCTATTTTTTTTTCTTTGAAAAAAAGGAGTGTAAGTGAACATTGCTACAACATCTATTGTGTATCATCTACCATATTCCTCTTAACAAATGAAGATAAAAGTTTCTGTATTTGTCAGCAATGCAAACTAGAAAGAATTCACTGTCTTGAAATTTAAATTCTCTTTTATGGAGAAGTAACCCATTCTATACATATTTCATACCTGACATTTATAATACCAAGTTTACATTTACAAAAATGGCTTTGTGGGGCTCTCATGCCAATCAAAAGTTTCTTCCAAGACATTTCTCTTCATACAGAAGGAAGACAGGGACACAAAAACAAAAACAAAAACCAAGAACTTGAACAACAAGATTCAGGATGTCGATTCATAAGTCATGGATTGAGAATTGGTTTAAATCTAAAACTCCTAATCATAGAACTTCAAAGAGATATGGTGAATTATACACATTAGATTTTTCCTTTTAAAGAAAAGCAGAGAGAAGACACTGCAGTGGAAAGCTCTTGCTAGTCTGGTGGCTCCTGAGAGCAGAGCGCTATCAGCCTGGCTCACTGCTGTATCTCCAGCTTCCAGGTTGGCAATTGGCACCCAGCTGCTTTTGTTTTTGACAAAGTTAGCAAACAAATGATTGGATCAAGTAATGAATTGATCGGTTGTGAAAGAAGTCAAGTAACTGCAAAACATCAAAGAGGGTTGATAATGAGAGTCAAGGAGTTGGTTACCTTGGTGTGCCATAGCTGGTAGGTAACCTCGGAATGTGACTAAATAATGCAGCACCAGCTCCTCTTGACAGCAGCCCAGCTTACTGTGTGATTGTTTTAACCATTTCTTCCCTCCAGTTTTCCAAGGCAGAGCAGGTCTCCTCACTTCCCCTGGTTATGAGGGGAGGATTATCATTTGCTCTTGTTCATCCAGTCATTCACCCATTCATTCACCCATTCATTCATTCTATAAATATTTACTGAGCACCCACCAGGTATCTGGCACTGTGCCAGGGCCTGGGATGAACATGACAGATGTGATCCCAGCCTGAGCTTTTAAAACAATGACATCCTGGTTTAGATCAGGTACTCTGACTACAAAGCACTGGGAAAGCTGGACAACTCTTAGCACAGTGGAGATTCTAGGACAGGACGAACAAGACTTCTGAGATAATCTTTTTTAATTTAACATTTAGAAAGGGTAAAACTGCACAGAAAACAACACCATTTAAGAGGAGACTTGAGTAATTATTGGGTTCTTTTGATTAGGTAGAAAACCTATCCTGGAAGTTAAAATCTCAAGGTAGACTTTTCTTGGCCTATATTACCTGTTTGGACTAGCCACATGGTCCTAAATTAATGAGATAATTGAAAACTATTCTTCTCTACTATAACCCCTCATCTTATGATGGGTCTTTTATCAGATTGCATGGCAGCTGGTGTATATTTAATTCAAAAAAATAGGGAAGGTTTAAAGTGTGGAGGTGAGAAAAAAGGAGGGAAGAGAGATGGTACAAGGAAGATTCTGAAACAGTTTTCATAAACTTAGAAGCAACGAAATGGACTTAAGACTACAAACAAAAAGAATTTCATTGCTCACTGATTCTGTATTCAACACTTTCTCTAACATCCCAGAGCAGCTATTTCCAACAAACTAACACCATTGCCATCACTCCGTGTTTAATGACTGCTTCCATTTCAGTTAGAAACAGTTATTCAATAGAAGGACCTTAACTTAACCTTTCACCAAGCTTACAAAATTACCAGCAACTACAACTGTTCTTCCCTCCTCCCCTGCAGCTGCAATAGGTGTGCCTTCCTTCCTATCTGAGGCTATCAATTATCCCTCATTTCCTCTGCATCCTCAGCCTCTTCCTCTCTTCGGCCCCTTTCCTGCTGGCATTTACACACGCTCAAGCCCCTCTTGTCTTTAGACCACGCTCCTTCTCTTGCCCCCACATCCATCTTCTGTCACTATGGTCGTTCTCTTTTCCCATCACAGCTACAAGTCTTGGAAGAATTGCTTTACATTGGCTCCTTGATTTTCTCAATTCCCAATCATGTCTCAACCCAATGCAATCTTGGTTCTCTATTTACCACTGAGTAATTACTGGCTTCTGCAAAATCAACACTGAAATTACTCACATCAAGGTTATCAGTACCCTCCATGTTGCTAAATTAATGGAATATTTTTGGTCTTATCTTTTACGTCTCTTTCATAGCACTTGACAACTCTGAGTGCTACTTTTTCTTGAAAGCCTCTCTTCCCTTGATTTGTGACATCACACACACCTGGTTTGTCTCCTGCCTACTGAATTGCTAATTTCCCTGTCTCCACTGCAAGTTTATTTTTCTCTGTTTATCCTTGAAATGCTGGTGTTTATCTCGGTTTACTCCTGGACCCTTTTTTCTTCTGTATCTACAAACTTTCCCCTAAGCCATTTCAAACACTTGCAGGGTTTTAATTACCCTTATACTGGAAAAATCCAATTAAACAACTCTAGCTCAGAACTTTTTCCATAGGTACAGCTCACAGACCTAGCTACCTGGGCATAGCCGTTTGCATGCTCCATGGGCAACTCAAACTCAACACATGCAAGACTGAACTCAACATTACCTCTTCTGTTTTACCCCCTCCATCTCCTTCAAACACACTCCATCTCTTGTGTTAAGCGTTTGAATAAATTTACACCCATCTACCTGATTGTTTGAATTAGATACCTGACAGCTCTTTCCTCCCAGTCACCCACCACAATCTAACAATCATAATAGCACTGATTCTACCTTTTAAATAGTTATCAAATCTGTGTGCTTTCTACTTCTCTCCAACTCCATCACCACAACTTCGTCTACATCATCATCATTACCACTCACCAGGGTAACGTCAGTAGTGTCCTGAAGCTGTCTCCTTGTCTCCAGTTTACTGAGCTTCCTTCAGTTCCCTGAACTGCCATGAAATTTCTCAGTTCCGGGCCTTTACACACACTGTCCCCTCTGCCAGGAAGACTCCTCCAAGTCCCCAGCTTGACCTGGCTAACTCCTGCCCCTCCTCAGGTCTCAGCCACGGTGAGACTTCCTTAGAGAAGCCCTCTTCATTCCACCAAGCCAGGACCAGGCTGGTTATCTTTACGCACGCTCCTAGCACCACCACACCACTGCTCTCACCAGATAGTAGATGCTTGTTTCATCTCCTTCTGCCCCCGTTAGACAACAGATCAAAGAAGATCGAGATCAACCTGTTTTGTTTATTTTTAACACATCTCCAGTGTCTAGCATAGTGTCTGGAACATCAAAGATACTCATGAATAAATGTATAAATACATGTATGCTTGCATCAGAAGACTATTCGACCATACTCCCTTCTAATTACTGGCAGCTAACATTTTTTGGGTTGTTATTGTTTTATATGCAAGGGCTAATGTCTAATGAGTTGTCAGTACATATGTTTCTGTTTAATTTTTTTAAACTATAAATTCCTATGAATCAAAAGCATGTGATATCAAAAATTTCCCCAACGGTGATATTTTTCATGTATCACAAATCTTCCAGAAACAATATATAAAATTAAATAAATCAGAAGTCAAGGAAATGAAGTATAGCTATTTAAAAACAGATCTGTGGAAGCACAGGGCCATGAACACCTGTGCAGGTTGGGCACTGAACAAACCAAAAATGCACCATTCACAAAGTGAACTGTATGCTTTACAACCTGAACAACTCTTTGTGGTGACCCTGAGTGGAAATAGAAGTAAAAGAAAAAGGCTATTAGTTTAATTTTTTTTTTCCCAGATTCTCTCCTGATGGTGAGAAATGATTCTTATTGTACACTAGATTTTCAATCTTTTTAATGGAGCTACTAGAATTTTAAAGCCAGAGAGTATCTTAAATGTCACATAGCCTAGGAATGACAAGGAGGTTTCATCTATGCACAAACTACCCTAGTTTTCAGAAATATTCTGATACAGCACTGATTGATTAGTGATGTCTCCCATGGGCGAATGAGGAACAAGTGGAAGACATTCACTTATTTGTTTTCCCTGATCTAGTTCATCCTTTTACTTTCCAGGTGAGAAAATTAAGATCCAGAAAAGTAAGGCAGCTTATTCAAAGTTAACCTCAGTGCCAGAGCAGAACCCAGTTTTTTTTTGTTTTGTTTTTTGTTTTTTTACTTTCAGCCCATGTCGCTTCTTTGACACCTGGTCTCTAGATTCCTTACTGAGATAAATTATAAATCCGAGCCCTGTGATTTACTACCTTTCAAATTTTAACTTATTTTCAAGGTTAACTTCCTGCCTTGGGTCGCAAGCATAAATAAATCTAGATTTGCCATCTGAGAACACAGCATGATCACAGGAAATAGTCTTCAACGTCGTAGAACTATCACATAAAATATAGTGACAGGTGCACCCCCTAAAAGGCCAGTGTTATAAGTAGTAGGGGCCATTGTCAGTCAGGTTAAGCATTGCAGGAGGAAGAGGAATTATGAGTGGGACAACAGAGATATCATCTGTAATATTGTTATAAGCCCTATTTGGCTTGAATCTACACAAATGGTGGCAGAATACTTGCAAAGCCTTTTGTCTCAGTGTGAAGAGGTAAAGAACAGGATTAAATGTCTTTTAATCCCCTAGACGTGGAGCTAGGCCCTACTAGGGATATAGTGGTAAAGAGGACAGACGTGATCCCTATCTTTGTGGTTGTTACACTTAAGCGGAGAAGTCAGGCACTGAACAATGATGTGAGCATTTCAAAATAGGAAGTACAAGGAACTTATTGGTGGTGGTGGGGTGGTGGTGGTACCCAGATAATCCTGAATTTTTGGCAACTGTGACTCAGACACAGATTCTAGAGATCACTTTGTGATAACTTTCTATAGCCATTCTGTGTCCAAAATGGATATTCAGACTAGACACTAGATTGTTATGGAAAAGTTATAAATTTAATATTCATAAATTGCCACTTAAAAATAAGTGAATACAAACAGGGAAGACAAATTTAAATTGAGTCATAATCACTTACCTCTGAATAAACACTGGTTATAAAAAAATACAGACCCTTAAGTCATTCTGTCCTCTGATGTCTGAAAGATGCTTATCACTATGCACTAGATGCTTTTCCACTTGCTTTGCAAATCAGTTTAAACCTACCTAGTAATCAGGAGTCATTATTTTTATTCACTTGGAAAGCCAGAAGTACCTTTTCTAACTGAGATTTTGAAGGCAAAGTAAAACAACATTTATTGGGAGATTTTATGGGTCTTTTAATGCATGCTTTTATAAACAGGAAATGATTTATGACTTATCAAAAGGTATGCTTCTGAGTCTCTTACCTAATCTCTAAACCCAGCTGACTTTCCCCATTTCTCTAACACTGATCATAGCGAGAGGAGACATTCTTGATTAGCCAAGAGACACTGCTGCTCAAACACCAAACCTATATTTGACTCAGGGTTAGGGGATTGTGAAATAACCCAAATGCAGCAGTTCCAGATGAAAATTGCCCTGAGGATTTTCTACTCTCAAAAGTAGAAGGAAACTGAGTAGTTCTCATAATTCCATAAAACTCAGAAATTCTTCTTGGGCAATAACATATGGCCTACAAAATAGCATGTGTACAATATTTACATATTAAAAAAACAAAAGAAGGGTTGCTGGTGTAAATTAGAACACTACTAAACTGCTGATCCTGGAAAATTGAAAAATGATTTTAATATCTAAAATTGTTTCTGCCTAGACAGAAGTAAGAGAAATATCATTAAGTGATACAAAACTCAGCTCTCTGGAGGGTGGGGTATGAAGCGGGTGAGGATCTCTCCGTTTTGATATAACTACTGACAATTTTCTGCATCATCATTGATTAGTGTATTCAATAAGCATTGATTACAAATTACAGTTCTATTTTGAAGCCATTTTACAGTCGTATCTTTGGAGGAATGTTTGACTTAGCAGTTAGCCTATCCTAAGATAGATATGAAAAGTAAAGAGCTAAAAGTATTTTTTATGAAGTAAAAAGACAATGATTGACAAGATATGGGCATGATGAAGAAAGTTGTCACCAAATTCTTCGAGCTGCAGAGTCTCAAATGTTACCTTGAATGCAAATATAAACAGTGAACCAACAAGTATTTTCTTTGTGACCATATCAAAGTATATTTTAGACCAGTAATGAAAGGAGTAAAGCAGGAACAGAACTGAAAATTTGATTAGGCTGAAGAAATCAAGCATATACCTAAACTTAGCAGAAAACAGGTCAAGTTTCAGAAGAAATTGGGAAGTCTGGGTGACCCTTAAAAGTCTATACAAGAAGAAAACTGAGAGAAGTCAGTTGGTTAATGTGGTTAGAGTCAAGTAGATTCTAAAATTCTAACCATGCAGGTTTTTGGATTCCCAAAGATAGAGGGTTAGCAAGAGGAGTTCTGATGTATCCAAAGCTATGAAAATTGAATTCTGATTTGAAGGCAAGAGCCTTGTATACTGCTGGGTAAATAGGCAAGGGTTTCCAGAAGGAAGGTCAGGGCTCGGTGGCTCTTCATCTCCAGAAATCTCGATGCGCCTTACTCTTGGAATGAAAAAGGGCTAAATCTTCTCAGGGCTCTAAGAACTCTTGCTCTGTATAATGGAAAAAAGAATACATCTTCAAGAGATTTTGCAAAATATGGTGGTTCCACTGAATCAAATCCAAGACCAAAGTCAAAGGTCATAGTCAGACCCAGCATCAGGCCAAGAGCCTTCAGCTCCGAGCCCCTTCCCTTTCACGCCCACACCAGTTCTAACCAGCCAGGCAACTCAGCTGAAGCTCGCTCAGGACCAGTGTGAAAGAGATGTGAGACGAACGTTGTTGCTGCCATTCTGGTAACTGGTGTGAGAGCTCTAGACTTCATCATGATTATTATAATTCCTTCTGCTTTCTGTGACTTCTTTCTGATACTTGTTTCAGGTTAAGAACCGTATTTCTTTCTACTACATTTCTGAAATCATTTTCCTTATGCTGTTTCTTCACAGAAATGATACATTTCCCTCAACACAGTTTTTGAAAATATCAGGTGAAAAAACTACCGTGTGCTATCTGTAGTAATTACTCTTTCCCTTGCCTTAGAAAAAGCATTCCACGGGAAAAAAATGACAAATACTATAAAAGTTGTGAAAATGGGCACTTATCGTTTCTGACAAGGTTTTGTTAGCCCCTGTCTGCTCTGGACTTTACCAGCCATAGATGCTAAAGACCCACGGGCTGAAAGATCAGCCCTTTTCAGCTCTAAATCAATGAACCCACCGCAGTGTCTCAGGACATGGGTGCCCACTCAGACAGGATCTGAGATTCACTTGAGCACTCACTATGTGTCAGCTACTGTCCTCAATGAGTTCCATGTATTAATTCACTTAATTCTCCTACCAACCCTATGAGGTTTGCACTACTATTTCCACTGTGCATGTAAAGAAATCAAGGTATAGAGAGGTCACCGAGCAAGACGTAGCACTCAAGATACAGCAAGTCATCACTCTTTGCCTGACCTGGTTTCTTTACAGCTGCTGTTCCTGAAGTAATGACTGCGTCTAATCCTGGGTGAATAAAAATCAACCAAATATGAGAAGCCCCAGGCCCACCAGCAGATTTTTACTCCTGTATTAATTATTTTCCTGAGTCTTGTAACATCAAAAACAGTAGTGACAGCAGCACTACCAGCAAACATTTATTGAGCACCCACTGGTGCCATGCCACACACCCATTATCAGGTGCTTTCCACGGGTTACATCTATTTAATCTCCCTATCCAGTGGGTCTGAGCTGAGCTTCCTTGGGCTGGAACCTCTCTCTTTAGCTACCACTTAGGTCCTCAGGCATTTAGGCTGGACTGCTCTGGTGGTGGTTTATACCTCAGGGCCCATCTTGAGTGGAAGTTAGAACTTGGCTCTGAACTCTGGGTACCTGACTACATTTTGCCAATTTTCTCTCCCTAAGGAACTGGACCCTAGTTGTGCAATAGGGATTGCTTCTCTCTGGATAAAACCTACCTTTCCCTCCCTTCCCAAACCAAAAATTCTGTAACAGAAGGTAATTAATGTCTATTTGGGGGGAGGGTGCTGACACCCTCCTTTTAGTTATTCAGATCCTAGTTATTAGACCTAAGTTTACAACATCCTTTTAGCTACTGTCATTGGGCTAGCTGATCCCTCTCCTTGGGGACATGCCACATAACAGCCAGGACAGTCCCTCTAGCCTTCTCTCTCTACCAGTTAGCTGTTGCAGCCATCATGTTTCTTGTCAGAGCCAATGTGGCTCACACGTCACCTACAGGTGCAATAGTTCCCTATCTACCACATAGACTACAAGATACCTGCAGGCAGGGGCCTGGTCTTAGCTTCATATCTCTAACATTCCCCCAGTGCCTAGCACATAGAACCTTCCTAATACTCATTTGCTAAAAGCATGAATAAATGAATGAATGGATATTGAAAGGTACCAATTTTCATTTTCCCATCTCACTGTTAAAAATCAAGGAGGTAACTCAAATTTCTAGTGAAAATAAAACATACCAATTCTAGTTGATAATCTGACAGAAAAATTTACACTGCAGGTTATATTTTTACAGTAAAAATTTCCATCACATAATTGGAATTAGTTTATTCCAAGATAGTAGAAATATACTGGTGTAGGATGAGATGAAGGGGATTTAAAGAACATAATGAAAAGGAAAACATTACAATATGGTTAATATAGCCTAACCCTGGGAAGATTAATAGCTTTCAATTCATACAAAGGCTGAAATCTACAATTTGACATATACATGGCATTATTAAAAGTGAAGGCTGATTATAATGAAATGCTACCACCATGCACAAATTACCATGGTGTGTAAATTAGATAAACCAACAGTGTGGCAATAGTTGGAGCAAATTCCTTTAAATGGAATTCCATAGGATAGTTTTTTAGTTCCAAAATGGTCAAATCACACAATAGTTGGAGATATAATTAAAAATTATGTTCTAAAAATATTCTATAACAGAAGGTAATTAATAATCTATTTGGGGGAAGGATGGATTTTTAATGAATCAGACGTGATTCTGCAGAGAAATGCTCAATGTTGCCCTCGACTCTCTGTTGAGTTAAAAACACATCAGACAAGGGGCCTCCTGGTGCATGGGATGGAGTCTTGTAACACATTTGCGATGCTGTGAAAGGACCAGTGAATTTCTGGAACTGTACAATAAATCGAAAGTCTTCAGTTCTGTACATTTTTAAAGCAATGAGTCATTTTCAGACGGGATTTTTCATTTCCTTCAAATTTGCTAAGTTATAAAAATCTCTTTTTAAAGAAACCATACTCGGAAGCGGAATACGCGAGAGATAAAAGATAAAGGTGCTGGGGGGGTGGGGTGTTGGGAGCCTTGAAAAGAGCTCATATGACCCCCTCCTCCTATCTCCCCCTTTGGCCTCTGAGGCACCCTGCAGTACTTCTAGAATGCCTTGAAGCAGGGTTTGAAAGTCATCTGATGTGGAGCAACTCTCTCACTTTTCAGCTGTGGTAACTGAGATTTAAGAAGATAAGGGACTTTTGCAAAATCACAGAGACAAGTGAATCAGCAGAGAGAGAAGAAACCAGAGATGTTTTCCAGCAGCCAACTTCAGTGCTTTTGACCTCGCTCTCTCACTACGCTGTCTCAGGGAACAGGGCTACTCGATGGTCTGTGGATGGGCAGCATGAGCATCACCTGGGAGCCTGTGAGAAACAGAGTCTCCGGCCTTATGGCCAACCTGCTAACTCAGAATGTCTGGGGTGGAACCCAGGAATCTGCATCTTACCAAGCTCTCCAGGTGACTCTCAAGCACCCTGATACCTGAGTGCCCCTCCTGCCTTGCCTTTCCTTCTGGCCCTCACTCTCTGACTCCCAAGCTCTTAAAGTAGAGGATGTTTAAATTATTAGGAGTGAAAATGTTGTCGTGAAGGAAAAGAAAACAAGTCAGGGGAGGAAAAGAGGGGAAAACTATTCCAGAGCTGTTAATCCTTCACCTTAGGCCCATTTAAATCATTCTGGAATTTAAGTATCTTTGTTTAATGGTGGCGTTATGAAAAGGACTAATACATTCTGTTACTCTTCTTTCTTGGTACTCCAGCTTTTTTATGGGTAAACTAGAAAATCTTTTTTTTTTTTGTACAAAATGTCTTCATGGTTTTGACATACCATTTATTATATAATTCAATGTTTAAAAAGGAGGGCTAGGGCATGCGGCTATTTGGCGTACGGAAGACAATACGCACACACATGAACACACAATTAGTGAACTTTTTTTAAAAAAGTATGTCTATTACTTTGCAAAAAGATATGCTAATTAGATTGTCACAAATAAAATGTTAGCTGAACTCACTAAAGAAAGACACTATTTCAAAGTAATCACTCGTAACGTCTGCATCATGGCTCGTGAAATGAGGAGGATATGAATTACGGAAATGGTGTGATATGAGAAAACTATGCAGAAACAACATTTTCAGAAATGCAAAGAGGGAGAGCAATTAAATGCAACCTCTTGGACCCCTTCCTTATCTGTTTCTCTTAAAAAATCTGCATTTCACTCACTGACGTTTTAAAGTTAGAGTAAATGATTTTCTGAACCTTCTAAAAATCTTTTGAGTAAATTAAAGATGATCTGAAGTATCACAAAATCAAGACTGAGAGTAACTACCCTGAAGGAATAGATTATTTTAGAATGTGAAAGAATAGCCAAGGTCTATGCAAAGTTATTTTTGCTTTGAATAGAAACCCTGAGTGCAATGTGTAAGAATATAAAGCTATTCCCAACATGTAAAAATTCTGTAGGCTTTTTCAAATGAACCCTCGAAGTATTTTAATTCTGCTACTGTGAGAACTATGTATGTGCTAGGTCTCCCAAATGGAATTCTCTATTCCCAGAACAATCTTTTCTGAAGCCACAAAAAATAAATAGAACTCAAAGTTTTTATGCCAGATATATTCTGACTATGCCCTCTTTCATAAAACACATCACCTAGTTTTTATGTTTCTCTGCACATTAAATATTGCCACAAAAGATGTATTTCTCCTAATTTAGCCTAAAATGCATGGTTTTTTAAAAACAATCAAAATGAAAATTGCAAACCTGAAACATGTATATCA
The DNA here is from genome assembly GCF_036321535.1 of Camelus dromedarius. Taxonomy (NCBI): domain Eukaryota; kingdom Metazoa; phylum Chordata; class Mammalia; order Artiodactyla; family Camelidae; genus Camelus; species Camelus dromedarius. The sequence continues at coordinate 90,501,505 of NC_087472.1, read as the reverse complement.
ATTCATACCTATGAAATTATGACTTAGCACACATTCCACTAGATATTTTAAAAAAGTCATTATAGGTTGTTGACTTCATAAATCTTTGACAACACATTACCTCTGAATAAGAGATTGTGTGGGGTTATAAAATATTTTCAACAAACAGCTACAGTATTTGGCTTAACACATACACCACACCAAAGGTTATGTTTGAGATTATTTTGAATTCTCTAAACTGCTCAGCAGGCAAAAACAAGCAATGCAGCCCACTCATAGCTCGCCAGCCCCTGGCTTTGAACCATCTAAGCCATAAGTCAAGGAAGGTGAGAAAGAACATTTGCCACTTGCCAAGGTGGCATTTGAACCTCAGGAATCCCCTGGAGATACAGCCAATTGATGCCTTGGATCTCCCACCATGTTCTGCCATCAACTCTCCACTGGCATGGCGTCCACAATGGAAATGGTCACACTTTTCATTTCAATCCTTTTATATACACCCTCCCTCTTCACATTCTCCTCCCAACTGAATTAGCTACTGTTTCAAAGAATGGGGGCCCTGTGCTTGGGAAGGGTGGGGTATAATGACAAGCAAGTCCATTTGTTTGGAATAAAATGGTCAGAAACAGAACAATAAACACAGAAGTCTGCTAGAACAGGCCTTTGGTCTGTAAACACAAAGAGTTTTCTTCATGACTTCCTTGGACATCAGTTGCATTTAAAGATAGAGTTGCTAATTATTTCCTTTCCCCTTTACTTGTTTAATTATGCAATCGGATGTTAAAGCATTTGGCAAGTATTTGGCCCAATTTAACTATTTTATTTTGATTTTAACTGCTTCCAATTCAGACTGGAAATCTTGGTCAGTAAATAAGCCTAAAAAAGCACAGCTTAATATTACACGGGTTATATATATACATATATGGTATAATATTGCCAACATGTAACTATGTTCACTAAAGCCCAAAGTAACTATCTCCATGCCCATCATGGTATCTCAGCCGGGGTTCCCACTAAAACAAAGGAGGATGTGGGTGCAAGTAGTTTATTTAGGAGGTGATCCTAGAAAACACTATGAGGAATAGGAAAGTGAGACAAGAAGGGGAAGAAACAATCAAGAATGCTTTATTGAGCAGATTACTGATGTGGGCAACTGGAACTTAGTGCTCCTGGGAACCCTCTGAGAGCTTCTGAACATGCCTCAAAATTATCACAGGGAGGGGAGAGAAAGCTGGGATTTTCACTCATCTGCTCTCATTCCTTATTTTTTTTTTCATTGCTGTATAGTCAGTTTTCAATATTGTGTCAGTTTCTGGTGTACAGCATAATGCTTCAGTCATACATGAACACATATATTCATTTTCATATTCTTTTCACCATAAGTTACTTCAAGATACTGAATATAGTTCCCTGTGCTATACAGTATGAACCTGTTGTTTATCTATTATCTATATATCTATATCTATATCTAGTTAGTATCTGCAAATCTCGAACTCCCCATTTATCCCTTACCACTCCCTTCCCCCCTTGATAACCATAAGTTTATTTTGTATGTCTGTGATTCTGTTTCATTCCTTATTTCTTCCTAGAACTTCTGTCCTGGTCCATGTATCTATCCACCACCCCAAAGCTAAGGGGATATAGACAGGATATCCACAGCATCTGTTCTACATGACGTTAGATGTTAGCCCCAATCTGCACCCACAACACAGTATACAGGATCTTGTGCTCCAAATGACAGCTAAGAAAACAGATGCATGCACCGTATATACAGGATGAAAGGGTTTCCAAACTTCCGACATTTCTCTGTACATAAACTAAATTTATCCCTCAAGTTTTAAAGTAAAATCTTACCTAAGGCTTGAGAAATGTGGCATAGAAATTCCTCAGAGTTTTAAAAGATGTGCTTTGGGTTCAATTCTGATTGCATAAATATAAAACTATTTCAGTTTCAAGGGTTATGCTAGGGTTATTAAAGCCAAAGCAAGTCTCAAACCTCAGGGCATTTTCATAACTGGATGTTCTATATTTACAGGCAAAAGCTGCAGATGAGTAATTATAATGTGTGAGCTGAAAAAAAGAGAAATTTCCTTAAAGAAAAGTGCCAATAAAATGTGCATGTAAAGATTGGTCATTTAACAATGAAGGGCAAAAAATCCCATCATTGACATGTAATTCAAGGTCTGAGGTCCTTTTGCAATTCACATCACAAAGGACATCTTGACGTGACATTTATATTATTCCTAGAAAACTGTACAGAGTATCCCCATGTACACCGTGAGCATCTCAGATATATTCCAGGAACAAATGCCCAAACGCTGTCCTGCATAGAGAAACTTCTGGATCCTCTTGAAAGAGCTGCTTGTTACTTCACTGATGCTGGACAGGATGAGGGGTGGATGGCAGCCAGGATGGCATTGGAGGAGGAGACAATCACTGTCTCCTTCTTTTATTAGGATGCTCAGGTCCCCTCACGGCCACCCTGCCAGCATAGTGCCTGCTCAACTGGGCTGTCCCCTCCAGGCCAGCTGCTTCCCTCAGACTCACATTCAGAATGCTCCGGTTGTGAAAATCACAGCACAAAATGAGCTTATTGGGAACAAACTAAGATTTGGGCTTTGGAGCCAAAGAGACATAGGCTTGAGTCTCATCTCAGCTCTGTGACCTTTGGTGAATTTCCGGTTTGTTTCTTCACCTGCAAAATGGAGATAATAATAGTTCCCTCCCCAAAGGTTTGTTGTGATGTATGTACAGTGCTTAGTACTCAAGTATTACAAGCTTGGCTATGATGATGAGTATTATGGAAGGAAGGAGGAAAGCAAACATAGGAGGTCCACGGGAAACTGGAACAAGGCTCAGGGAAATCTAGCAAGCAAAGAGTTCTTTCCCTTTCTCCAGAGCAGTGCTTTCTAAACTGTGGTCCCTGGACCAGCAATACCATCTGCGAACTTGTTAGACATGCAAATTATCAGGCTTCACTCCAGACCAAAGGAATCAGAAACTCTGGGGGTGGGGTCCAGCAGTCTGTGTTTTGACAAGCCCTCCAGGGGATTCTGGTGCATGCTCAACTTCTGAGAACCACTGCCCTAGCTGGAGAACAGGACGGGTAAATGATGAGCTGAGTTTAGTTCTTAAAAATGAACATCCCCTCCCTCACCGATGGTCCCCTTCTGGACATGTCTGCCATTTGAAATTTTCATTTACATTTTTCACTTATATACCATTGAGCCCAAGGTTAGGGCCTTTTAAAGATAGAAGGAGAAAACTAGCTTCAAGGGATTATCTGTCCTCCGTCCAAACTAACTAGAAAGACTCTCCTCAGGCCATTTTGAATTTTATTCTTTGTTTTAAATATATCAGTACGTAAGAAATATGTAACACACTTCAGTGTGTTAGCAATCATCATATAATCAAGCCTATCAGAGTATCATATAATTGACATCCCACAGCCGGTACCTTTAAGGTAAAAAAGAGAGTGATAGCTGCTCTTCAAATATAATTAGAAAGCATACATGATTGTGCAATAAAGTGTATGCATTAATATAAAGTTAGATTTCAAATCTTAAGGCTTGTAGAGTAACATTTTCTCAGCCATATATTTAATAGCTGTAAAGAAAAGACTGCTTTCTGCTGCTGAGAAATTTGATTACAGAGTTATCTTAAGTATTGTCCTTCATTTAAAATCTTAAATGATATTATTACATATGTCCTTTTGATTTCAAATGCACACACATTTACAGAAAATGTAGTCAACTCTCCCACTTCTTCATTGCTGAAATTGCCTTCGCCAACAGTTACGCAGTGTCAAGATGGGATCAGAATGCGTGGGAGCAGGAATTTTTTGCAGTCAAGCTTTGCTAACATATGCAACTATTCACAAATTACCAATGAGACAATATATGTGTCCTAAGAAAGAGTGTGGAAAAGCTGGCTGTTAAAACTCTTTCCTTAATTCTCACCTATGCTAAAAGGAGAGACTACGAGAGTGAGAAGACCATAGTTGGGACTCAACTTTGGCTACACTGGAATCACTAGGAATAAAATTATTTTAAAAACCCTGATATGTGGGTTTCCTCCAAAGAGTCTGGTATCATTAGTCTGGGATGCATCCTGGGCATTTTGTTTCCCAGGTGATTCTAATGGTCTTCAGAGCCACTGCCTTAGAGGCCTCCTCTAACCTAACCACTTCACATTACTCAAATATGACTATAATCTGTAATACCTGGTAGCTGGTGGGCACAATGACTAGTGTTGGGTTCTTGGTACTTCTGCCCAACCAGATGCTGGTCTCATCTACATTAGGATTTTCTTAAAAGAGGCAGGCCAGGCAGTGGCCCTGTGTTCCTTTCCCCATGTGTCTTAGTCTCTTTAGGCTGGTGTAACAAAATATCACCGACTGGATGGCTCACAAACATCAGGAATTTACGTCTCACAGTTCTGGAGGCTGGAAAGTCCAAAATCAAGGCTCCAGCATGGTCACATCTGGTGCCTTCTTGCTATGTCCTCACATGGTGGGAGGGGCTAGGGACCTCCTTGGAACCTCTTTTATAAGGCTTTAATTCCATTTATGAGGGCTCCACCCTCATGACTTAAGACCTTCCAAAGGCCCCACCAACTCAATATGATCACATCAGACATTAGGATTGCACATCAGACACTGGAGGAGACACATTCAGATCATAACACCATGTAAGGTAATATACAAAATGTGTTATCACTTTGATACACAATGAATCAGTATTGAGCATCCATTCACTCACTCCATTCAGTTATTTATTCGCTCAGGCATTAAGTAAATATTATCACATGGCAGATACATGAAAGTACAAAAAACTATAAAAAGACCTCAAGAAGCTTACTGCCTAGAGGTGAATACAAATCCATGGACAATTAAAATACCATATGACAAAGGGTAAGAGAAATGGGTTGAGGTAGCACATTCCAGATGCAGGAGAACCAGTTGTGGATATTCAGGAGTCTCTGTATAAGCTGCTGTCTGAAAGGGGACTGCAATCTAGCCAATCAAAGGTAAGAGAAGAGGGAAAGACTGTTCCTAAGAGAGGGAGCTATTTGCATGGAGGGGTAGAAGCAAGAAATAAAGATTCATTTGATTGTGGAATTCAGCAGAGGGGTAAGGCTTGACGGAGAGTCACAGAAAGTGAGAGCATGAAGGGCCATGGAAGCAGTGGAATGCTGGTAAATGTTACACACCTGGCTTTGGGGCTTTGGAGTGGAGCCCTAATTATAGCATTTGCCAATTTCTATGGTGTAAATACTCCCACCATGGTTGATTTCAAGCTACCAACTTGATGTCACTGAATGAGGAGTTCGGTAGAAAGAGATGTACACAATTGGCTCTCAGGAGCCTATATGAGCCAGTTCCAGCACACCACGGCCAGGTTATGGTTATAAGCCACTTTTATCCTGGGGCAAACTAGGAGCCATTCAGGGCTATATTCAGGGGATAAAGAAAGCATACATGCTAGCTATTATTTTTTAAGCAGTGTTGCATTCCTTTGGCACATTCATATACTCGCACTTCTGACTAAAGACAGGTATTTATGAACTGTCTGGTCCTGAAACAATTAGCCCAAATAAGGATTAAAACTGGGGGTAGAGAGTTATCATCATACCCTAACTGAGCAAAAACATTAGAAAAGCATTCTTCATGTCCTGAGAAAGGTCTATCAGGGTTAGGGAGGGAGTATCAAATCCAGTTCAAATACTATAGCCCTTGATTTTTGTTTAATAAGCAGGGACTTCTGGTCAAAAGGAAATGTGCAACAGAAACAAAGACTACATATTGGAGTATAATGTGTATTTGCTTTTGTGAATATTCAATAACATTAGGTGAGGAAGTTTGAGTTTGTAAAGCACTGGCAACACCTTTCAAGATGTTTTATTTGATTTTTTTAAACATTTTTTTTATTGATTTATAATCATTTTACAATGTGGTGTCAAATTCCAGTGTTCAGCACAATTTTTCAGTCATTCATGGACATATACACACTCATTGTCACATTTTTTTCTCTGTGAGTTATCATAACATTTTGTGTATATTTCCCTGTGCTATACAGTGTAATCTTGTGTATCTATTCTACAATTTTGAAATCCCAGTCTATCCCTTCCCACCCTCCACCCCCCTGGTAACCACAAGTCTGTATTCTCTGTCTGTGAGTCTATTTCTGTCCTGTATTTACGCTTTGTTTTTGTTTGTTTTTGTTTTTGTTTTTCAGATTCCACATATGAGCGATCTCATATGGTATTTTTCTTTCTCTTTCTGGCTTACTTCACTTAGAATGACATTCTCCAGGAGCATCCATGTTGCTGCAAATGGCGTTATGTTGTCGGTTTTTATGGCTGAGTAGTATTCCATTGTATAAATATACCACCTCTTCTTTATCCAGTCATCTGTTGATGGACATTTAGACTGTTCCCATGTTTTGGCTATTGTAAATAGTGCTGCTATGAACATTGGGGTGCAGGTGTCATTTTGGAGTAGGGTTCCTTCTGGATACAAGCCCAGGAGTGGGATTCCTGGGTCATATGGTAAGTCTATTCCTAGTCTTTTGAGGAATCTCCACACTGTTTTCCATAGTGACTGCACCAAACTGCATTCCCACCAGCAGTGTAGGAGGGTTCCCCTTTCTCCACAGCCTCTCCAGCATTTGTCATTTGTGGATTTTTGAATGACGGCCATTCTGACTGGTGTAAGGTGATACCTCATTATAGTTTTGATCTGCATTTCTCTGATAATTAGTGATACTGAGCATTTTTTCATGTGCTTTTTGATCATTTGTATGTCTTCCTTGGAGAATTGCTTGTTTAGGTCTTCTGCCCATTTTTGGATTGGGTTGTTTATTTTTTTCTTATTGAGTCATATGAGCTGCTTATATATTCTGGAGATCAAGCCTTTCTCGGTTTCACTTGCAAAAATTTTCTCCCATTCCGTAGGTTTTCTTCTTGTTTTACTTCTGGTTTCCTTTGCTGTGCAGAAGCTTGTAAGTTTCATTAGGTCCCATTTGTTTATTCTTGCTTTTATTTCTTCTAGGAGAAAATTTTTGAAATGTATGTCAGATAATGTTTTGCCTATGTTTTCCTCTAGAAGGTTTATTGTATCTTGTCTTATGTTTAAGTCTTCAATCCATTTTGAGTTGATTTTTGTATATGGTGTAAGGGAGTGTTCTAGCTTCATTGTTTTACATGCTGCTGTCCAGTTTTCCCAACACCATTTGCTGAAGAGATTGTCTTTATTCCAATGTATATTCTTGCCTCCTTTTTCAAAGATGAGTTGACCAAAAATTTGTGGGTTCATTTCTGGGCTCTCTATTCTGTTCCATTGGTCTATATGTCTGTTTTGGTACCAATACCATGCTGTCTTGATGACTGTAGCTCTATAGTATTGTCTGAAGTCTGGGAGAGTGATTCCTCCAGCCTCTTTCTTTCTCTTCAGTAATGCTTTGGCAATTCTAGGTCTTTGATGGTTCCATATGAATTTTATTATGATTTGTTCTAGTTCTGTGAAATATGTCCTGGGTAATTTGATAGGGATTGCATTAAATCTGTAGATTGCCTTGGGCAGTGTGACCATTTTAACAATATTGATTCTTCCAATCCAAGAGCATGGGATATCTTTCCATTTTTTAAAGTCTTCTTTAATTTCCTTCATCAATGGTTTATAGTTTTCTGTGTATAATTCTTTCACCTCCTTGGTTAGATTTATTCCCAGATATTTTACTACTTTGGGTGCTATTTTAAAGGGGATTGTTTCTTTACTTTCTTTTTCTGTTGATTTATCGTTAGTGTAAAGAAATGCAACTGATTTTTGAATGTTAATTTTGTAACCTGCTACCTTGCTGAATTCTTCAATCAGCTCTAGTAGCTTTTGTGTGGACCTTTTAGGGTTTTCTATATATAGTAACATGTCATCAACATATAATGACACTTTTACCTCTTCTTTTCCAATTTGGATCCCTTTTATTTCTTTCTCTTGCCTGACTGCTGTGGCTAGGACTTCCAGGACTATGTTGAATAGGAGTGGTGATAGTGGGCATCCTTGTCTTGTCCCAGATTTTAGTGGGAAGCTTTTGAGTTTTTCACCATTGAGTACTATGCTGGCTGTAGGTTTGTCATATATAGCTTTTATTATGTTGAGATATGTTCCCTCTATACCCACTTTGGTGAGAGTTTTTATCATAAATGGGTGTTGAATTTTATCAAATGCTTTTTCTGCATCGATTGAGATGATCATGTGGTTTTTGTCCTTTCTCTTGTTGATGTGATGTATTACATTGATTGATTTGCGTATGTTGAACCAGCCTTGTGTCCCTGGGATGAACCCCACTTGGTCATGATGTATAATCTTTTTTATGTGTTGTTGGATTCTATTTGCTAAAATTTTGGTGAGGATTTTGGCGTCTATGTTCATCAGTGATGTTGGCCTATAATTCTCTTTTTTTGTAGTGTCTTTGCCTGGTTTTGGTATCAGGATGATGGTGGCTTCATAGAATGGGTTTGGGAGTATTCCCTCCTTTTCAATCGTCTGGAAGAGTTTGAGAAGGACTGGTATGAGTTCTTCTTTGTATGTTTGGTAGAATTCCCCGGTGAAGCCGTCCGGTCCTGGAGTTTTATTTGTAGGGAGGTTTTTAATTGCTATTTCTATTTCCTTTCTAGTGATCGGATTGTTCCAGTGTTCAGATTCTTCTTGATTCAGTCTTGGTGGACAGTATGTTTCCAGAAACTTGTCCATCTCCTCTAGGTTATCCAGTTTGGTTCCATATAGTTTTTCATAATATTCTCGTATGATATTCTGTATTTCTATTTTGTTTGTTGTAATTTCTCCATTTTCCTTTCTTATTTTGCTAATTTGTGCTCTCTCTTTTTTCTTCTTTGTGAGTTTGGCCAGAGGTTTGTCGATTTTATTTACTTTTTCCAAAAACCAGCTTTTGGTTTGGTTGATTTTTTCTGTGGTCTTGTTAATCTCTATTGTATTTAATTCCTCTCTGATCTTTATTATTTCCTTCCTTCTGCTGCTTTTTGGGGCTTTTTGTTCTTCTTTTTCTAATTCATTCAGGTGGTGGGTTAAATTGTTTATTTGAGATTGTTCTTTTTTGAGGAAGGCCTGTATCACTATAAACTTCCCTCTTAGCACTGCCTTTGCTGTGTCCCATAGGTTTTGAGTGGTTGTGCTTTCATTATCATTTGTCTCAAGGTATTTTTTAATTTCAGCTTTGATTTCCTCATTGATCCATTGTTTTTTCAATAACATATTGTTTAATCTCCATGCTTTCCTTTTTTTCTCCTTTGTTTCTCTGTTGTGGATTTCCAATTTCATGGCATTGTGGTCAGTAAAGATGCTTGAGATAATTTCTATCTTCTTAAAATTGTTGAGGTTTCTTTTGTGCCCAAGTACATGATCGATCCTGGAAAATGTTCCATGTGCACTTGAAAAGAATGTATATCCTATTTTTTGGGGGTGTAATGCTCTGAAAATATCCACCAAATCTAGTTTTTCTATTGTAGTATTTAATTTCTCTGTTGCCTTGTTTATTTTCTGTCTGGAAGATCTGTCTAGTGATGTTAATGCAGTGTTAAAATCTCCAACTATGATTGTATTCCCATCAATAGCCCCCTTTATCTCTGTTAGTAATTCTTGTATGTACTTAGGTGCTCCTATATTGGGTGCATATATATTAACGAGTGTAATATCCTCATCTTGTATCACTCCTTTAATTATTATAAAATGTCCTTCTTTATCTTTCTTTATGGACTTTGCTTTAAAGTCTATTTTGTCTGAAATCAGTACTGCAACACCTGCTTTTTTGGCTTTTCCATTTGCATGGAATATCCTTTTCCATCCTTTCACTCTCAATCTATATGTGTCCTTCTCCTTAAAGTGGGTCTCTTGTATGCAGCATATTGAAGGTTCTTGCTTTATTATCCAGTCTGCCAGTCTATGTCTTTTGACTGGAGCATTTAGTCCATTAACATTTACAGTAATTAATGATAGATGTGTGTTTATTGCCATTTTGAACTTATCTTTGAAGTTGAATTGGTATATCCTCTTTGTTCGTTTCTTCTTCCTTTTGTGGTTTGGTAATTTTCCTTTATATTATCATGGATTTTATTTAATTTTTGTGACTCCCTTGTAAATTTTTGGCTTGTGGTTACCCTTTTTTGTAAATCTATTAACCCATTACTATAACTGTTTTTATTAAACTGATAGTAACATGATCTCAAACCCATCCTACTGTTAAAAAAATTTAAAAAAGAAAGAAAAAAATATTCTATATTTCCCTGCCTCCCTCTCCCACTCTCAGTGATTTGTATGTCTTCTTTTATAATTTCGTGTTTACTTTATTTGTAATTCATGACTTATCACCTTTCCAGTTGTGAGTTTCTCATTTCTGTAGCATCCTGCTGCTTTTCTATTTAGAATAGCCCTTTCAATATTTCTTTTAGCATGGGTTTAGTGTTGCTAAACTCCTGCAGCTTTTTTTTATCTGTGAAACTCTTTATTTCTCCTTCTATCCTAAAGGATAGCCTTGCTGGATAAAGGATCCTAGGCTGCATCTTTTTTTCATTCAGGGCTTTGAATATATCTTGCCACTCCCTTCTGGCCTGTAGTGTTTGTGTAGAGAAATCAGCTGAGAGCCTTATGGGGGTTCCCTTGTAACTTACTCTTTGTTTTTCTCTTGCTGCCTTTAGAATCATTTCTTTATCCTTGACCCTGGCCATCTTGATTATGATATGTCTTGGTGTGGGTCTGTTTGGGTTTTTCCTGTTTGGGACCCTCTGAGCCTCCTGTACTTGGATATCTGATTCCTTCTTTAAGTTTGGGAAGTTTTCAGTCATGATTTCTTCAAAAACCTTTTCAATCCCCTTTGATCTTTCTTCCCCTTCTGGGACCCCTATTATGTGAAGATTGGGATGCTTTATATTATCCCATAGGTCCCTTATCAAGATGTTTTAGGTATAATTAGCTAGCAGAAAGTTTGTTAGACATTGGCATAAATCTTAGAATGTGTTAAGTATAAGGTAGTCAACAGGTAGAGCAGGTTTGGGTTAAACAGATAGTTAGGAATGGAAGGACCAAAAGGTAATATTCATGAGGCACCTGGGTACTAAACATTCATAATGTATTAAATATGCATGAGATCAAATATAAAAGAGACACTAAATATACAAGAGATGTTAAATATTCAGGATAAGATATGCATGTGCACTTAATACTCATGAGGTCTTAATCCAGCCACCCATTGGTGACACCCATTCTAGCCCCATAAGTCGTCTGTCCAAGAATGACTTGGCTATTTACCAGGCTAACTGGCAAGCTACAGCTGTGGCCATGCATGTGTGTCTCTGCCTCTGACAAAGTACAGGTCACCAAGCCAGTCACCACCCACTATTGGCTCCCTTGCTGGAAACTCAACTTGTGTCCTTGCAAGCACACCATTACTGGGGAAGGCTGATGCAGTAGAGAGAGAGAGGACATACGAGCAATATATATCCCAGAACTCAAGTGGAGTAGCCCTCCAACCTGCTTATACTCAGTCTTAAGTGCATAAAGTTATCCCATATCTTTCCCTTTGTTTCTCACTGCGTGTTTTAACTGATTTTAATAAACTGTGTGATTCGAGTGTTTTAGTTTGGTCTGGGAGTCCTTCTTCTTCATGACCTCTCAAATAGGTTGACTGTTAGTGTACCTGGAGGCAACAATTGCATTAGGTTAACTCCTCATATGAGAGAGGAGATATGTGAAGTTAAAAAAAACCCAAAAACTTCAATTTCTCAGGAAAAAAAGAAACTTGGAGCTGATGATGATAATTCATCTAATTCACTTAATCATTTGCTGCATTTTTAAGGAATAGATGATTTTCTATGAAGTAAAAAAAGCACAAAAGAAAAACATCTTAAAATGGACTGACTTCTTTAATGACTTGCTAGACCACATTTATAAAAGAATTATAGGAGAAAAAACACACAAATATTTCATCAAAGAAATATTGACTTAAGAAAAACAAACATCATATTCTGATGATACTTGCTTACTTTCACTTATCCATTCAAAGAATATTTTAAAAAACCCAATATGAATCACTTGATGACACTTAAAACAATATAAAAATTCAGATCTAAAGTATCACTGAAGGACGTAACTCAATTGGATTAAAATGTTAGTATTTAAATAATAATCAGAAACAGAATTAGATCCTGGAATTTATTTCAACATATATAATCACTGAATGCCAGGGTAAAATTAAATACACAAATTGGAGCAATTTAACTTAACATTTGTTGAGATGTATTTACTGCCTATTTATTTAAGGCACTCCACTAGATACTGCAGGGGGCTACAAGGATGAAAATATATATTCTCAAAGAGTTTATAGTCTAATTATAAAGACAGAGAACGTGTTCGAAAAACTAAACACAATTTAGTTCAAATAAAGTACAAGTACAAAGTTACAGAGGTTTGAATAAGGGAGAAACATAACTGTTTGGAGGATCAGGAACTGTGCAGCTGAGGAGCTGTGGGACATGGTCCCTCAAGGATGATTAGGGTCTTGGCAGGCAAAGGGCAGGGAGAAAGCCAGGAAGATCCAAAGAATTATAAGATGCAGAACTTAGAGTTTTCCTTATAAGAAGGTAAGACAATGGCTCATGTGGACCATGAACTATTTTGTATGAAGATATCCAAAAATCTGTGGGTAATTTCTATGGTAGTAGCAGATTTTCTCATCATCCTCTCAACCCAAACACCGTAATTTAATTGACCATTAGGCTTCTGAGGGCAACAATGCCAGCTCAGGGTATGTGGACTTCGGCTCAAATCTTTGTTTGAACACGGAACATGTTGTACTGTGACTGATTTGCCCATTTTTCTCTCCAACTATACTCTAGGTTCCTTGGGGGCAAAGGTTTTATCACCTTCATCCTTAAATCTAACAGTACAGGGTTTAACACCTAGCAAGTGCTCAATTAATGCTATTGAATTAATGCATGACTCTATCAATCAAACAACAGTGTATCAAAATGACTGCCCCAGTCTGCTTATTAATAACTTAATGTTCCAGTTAAGGAGGGAGGGGAGGGAGAAAAGGTGGAGTACAGAACAAAAGAGAAAAGAAGATTTTTCTAACCAGCACAAGGAACAGATCTGAGGTTCATATTTATGCACAGATAAAATCAGCACAGACATGACACATACAAATACAGATTAGAAAAAAAAACAATTGGGCTCAAAAGGGTGGAGTTTTCACTTCTCCCTGATATTAATACCCTCTAAGTGTCCTTAGGTGATGTCTTTTCTCTTTCAAAGCTGCCTTAGACACTCCAGGATAAAAACACTGCAGAATTAGGAGGAGACAAGCATAGTTTTTGATTCACTCCCTTGAATACAGCCTGAATAATTTTGCTTATAAAAATGACAGGAAATACTGGAGGATAACAAAGTGTCTTATGAATCGTCTAAGAAAGATGGTATTAAGGTGGAATGAAGAGCTCTGAGGAGTGGTAATCTATGAATAATACATATTATATAGAGAGAGTGACCCCTCTGTAGGTAAATATCTAATTGAGTAGAATGTAACATTGCTGAAAAGTAGAGTTTGCTCTCCTTCGCTCTACGTGTATGTACATGGAGGACAGATACATTGTTGGGATTATTATTACTGTAATAGAAACACCTCTACTCCATAAGCCGAATTTTCTTTCATTTTGCTGCTTCTTGATTTCCTTTCTTCCTTCTTCCCCTATAACTGAATCTCCAGGTCTCCTTGAAAGGGGAAAATACAGTAGAGTGCTTATTGGCTATCTAACTATGGTTGGTGACTGGTTTGAGTTCAATGATATTAAATGCAAATCTCAGGGAAGTTGCCAGGACACACTCAGTGGAAAATCTGCCAAGGGAGCTTGTACAAATCTTAAAAATAAGTTACAGGAGAAGTAAAATTACCATTTCCTCTTTATGGTAAGAAAAAAAATTCAAACTAAGAAAAATAAGAAATAAAAACAAAAAGATGGCACTGAAGAACATCTCACTATTGAAAGGCTTTCCTAAGCAATGATCTCTCTAAAGAGCAAAGATACATCTCAGCTATTATTCTGTGAGTCCATAAGTTCCCATACACTGTGAGTTTTAATCAGCAGATCATTTGTTAATGACTTCAGAATCATAGCCTTTCCATTGTTGGGGTGGTAGTTAAGTGTATTCTTAAATTGCCCCATTTCCCAGACTCCTGCCATGTCTTTCTCTCCATTCGTAATTTCCATTTCCCTAGTCCTCGGCTCACCACAGTCAGAGTGCTTGGCTCTGGTTCAACTGCATATTCTTAGGTTACATCATCATGAACCTCTTACTTGCTGAAACTCTGAGGGGTAGCGTTCACACCAAGCTTAGCCAGCTGCCTGTTAGCCCCTGACACTGCTAGCTACTCCTCTATCTTCAATTTTTTACCTCACTCAGCTTCCTATTACCTTTTGTTCTTCTTTGCTTTTAATTTCCTGGTTACTCCCTCTTAGCACCTACATGAACCCTACTACCTTCTTCTTCACAATGCTGTTTTCTGTCAGACATTCTGCCTGGGAAATCACACCCCTACTCTTGCATGAGTGGAAACCGCTTAAAAACCTTAGGTGAGAGAATCTTGGGTGTCTTCTTTTTCAAAGTGGCCTTAGACACTCCAGGATAAAAATATTGTGAAATATTGTTTAGGGTCCATTTTATACAGATGAGGATTTTAAAGGTCACAGAGATAAAGGTCATGCAGTTGTAACTCATCTTCATCTGAGAGCTTCTGGTCTCACATCTTTCTCTCTCTCTGGCAGTGAATATGATTCCATGTGTGCATATGTGTGATACTGGGGTGCTTCTCAAGCTTTAAGGCACATGCATATTCCCTGAGGATCTTGTTACAATGAAGATTCTGATTCAACAGTTCTGAGATGGAACCTGAGATCTCACATTTCTAACAAGCTCCCAAGTGTTGTGGAGGCCTGTGGTCCGTGAACCATGCTTTGCATAGCAAGGCGATTCAGTTTTAAGAAAATAAAGCAATTAACAACAAATAGGACATGTAGCTCTCTAATTGTGACATGACAGAGTCGATGAGCATTTATAAGAGAATGACTGTGAAAGAAAACTATGTCTGAATTATCAAATCTTCCACACGACACTGTCTACAGTGGCACAAAGATAAGCTCTACACACAGCTGGATGAGCTTCACGATAATCAGGGTGGTAGGATTCCGTGGTTCCCCAAACTCGTTCTCATTTATATCACTGAAAAGGACATATCAAAATAGGTGCTTCAAAGAGAAAATACCTTGCTCTGTAAGGTTCTGAATATATATGCACACTTAAACCTGACAGTCATTGGCTGGACCCAACGTTTACAATGAAAAACTAAGTTTGATTCTATTGAAATAAAGGTACTAAATTATGAAATCTAGAGCTACAGGGGCCTTAGAGATCATCTAGCTAAGCCTCTTAATTTAGTTGTGAGGGAACAGACTGTGTACAGGATTTACTCAAAATGACACAGCTAGTTAATGGCAGAGACGGCAGCAGAATACAGATCACCTGACTCTCATAGTCTAGCACTCTTTCCATAGCAGAGGGAAAATTATTTTTAATAAATAGAGCTCAGTGAGTATTTTCAGGCACCTGTGGTATCAATATATTAACCACAAATTGCTCCTTTTCCATTGGCTTACTGTACATTTGGGTGCCTAGTGGGACAGTTAGGTACTGAGGATGGAAGAAGATGCTTCAAAAGCACAGCCCTTTCCAAAGGCTTCCCTTTGCCCTGTTCTTACACACAGCCCAGAATGAATTTGCAGCCGTCCTTTTATGAGTGATACACTGTTTAACAAGTCGCATGCTAATTATAGTAACTCTGGGGTGACATGGTCCAAGTTCCTACTTCACAGGCACCAGCAGTTAGAACCTCAGAACTTTACCCAGGATTGACAGCAAGGATCCCATCTGCAGGAAGCCAATTTTGCAGCTGCCATACTGTCCCCAAATTTCCAATTTGTCTCAGTGATTGATAAAAAGGGAAGAGTCAGTTTTCATACCTCCTTCCCCTTTGGACTAGACCTGAATACACAACAATGGGGTAGGGGTAGAGAAACAGGAAAGGAGGGCCTCTGCTCCTTGGAAAGGTCCTAGGACAGTCTGTCTGCAGTTAGACTCTGACTTGCCTTAAGCACCACCCTTCTATCCCCAGGCCAATATATACACCATATTACTACATGGTCCTCCTTCACCAGTGCTAGTTATAGAATCAAGTATACAATTAGTTATGTAATAGTAATGACATTTGTCCATAAGATACAGGCTCAGAGCTGTCAGGTGGCAACCTAAATATATCACAATGCTGGGTTATCATTCTAAGGATAGTAAGTAGCTACTATTTATTGTGTCTACATGGCAGACACTGACCTTGTCAGTGCTTCTCCTCTACCCCATATTTTTTTTTTACAGATAAAACATAATATTAAAACAACATTCAAAGACAAAAAAGTCCGTAATTAAACCAACTAATAATAAATTAACATACTCAGTCTTCCTTGTTAATTTGTATCATGTCCATGCATATGTTTGATGGTTATGTATTTGTGGTACTATTTCATCCCCATTTTTTACTTTTCATACAATTTGATACATTCTTTTTTCTCCCTCTTGTTTTCCTTTCACTCTCTCTCCTTTCAGCATCCAAGGTAACAAAAACGACTAACTTGGTATCTATCCTTCTGTTCCTCCTCCATGTACATGTAATCCCAGAGGATTCATTTTGTCTTTTTTCTTTTTTAAAATGGGTTCATATGTTTATTAAAACTTGCTTTGTTTGCTAAGAAGGTATCCTGATTAACCCTTTAGGAGAGCAGGCACAGATCTAACTAGACTGACAAATAATTCACTCTGTAGAGCCATCATAATTCCATTATTTATTCAGTAATTTCCCCATTAATGGATGTTTGCTACCAACCATGATGCAGTAAACATTCTCTACATTCAGCCTTTTCACACAGGTACTTTTATTTCTGTAGAACTGATTCTCAGAAATGACAGATCAAAAGTTACATGCACTTTAAAATTGTAATACACATTTCTTTCCTCAAACAGCACAGCAATTTACATTCCTACCAGCAATGTCAGAGTCATCTTTTCCCTCATCCTATGTTATCATTCTTAATTTTTGTCCCTCTGATGAATGGAAAAGGGTGTCTTGTTCCTTTATTTTCATTTTCCTGACTACCGTGAGGTTGCATATCTTTTCATAGTTTTGTGCTTCAGCTACCTGGATATCCTTTTCTGGGAATTACATATTCTTACATTTTGACAGGTTTTCCATTGGGTTGTTTGTCTCCTTATAAATTAATTTATACAAGATATGTAGATTACGAGTATGAATCCTTTTATGTCATATATGCTGCAAATTACATCTACTTTGTCTTTTGACTTTGTTTTCTGTTATTTTTTATGTAGTAAACAGATCTGTCTTTGTTTTATCATTTCTGAGTTTCCTATCTTGCTGAGAAAACATCTTCATCCCAAGGATTTTTCTTTTTATACTTAAAACTTTCAAGTACTTGAAATTTATTTTTATATTGCATGAGCTAGGAGATAAACTATGTTCTCCAAGAGGGATTGCAAAGAGTGCTGGCAGCATTTATTGAATAAAACATCTTTTTTTTTCCATTGAATTAAAGTAACACTTTGGCCATATTATGTTTCCAAAAACAATCTGATCTACTTCTGGACTTGAAATTTTGTTTGAACGATCTACTTGTCTCTTTTTTGTGCTAATACTATATGAAATAGATTACAGAAGCTTTATAGGAAGTTTAATATTAGATAAGGCAAGCCCCCTCCCTGATCTCCAACACAGAGACTTTTATTCTTTTTCACAAATCCTTAGGCTATTCTCAAGTATTTTTTATATGAATTTTAAAAGTCTCCCTTCCTCCCTTAATATATAAATATTGTCTTAAATGCACTTGAAGTTTATAGGGGTAGTCACTGTTTAAATATCTCAGTAAGTCTTAGATAGTATAATTCTATTTTATGAAACTTATGCTAATATTGGGAGGAAAACTGCCTTGAAAACAATAAGATATCCGTGGTATTGCTTAAATGAATTATGATACATCATCATAATGGAAAATTATGTACTCATTAAAAGAGTGGCTAAGCTTTTGTTATGGATTGAATTGTGTCCCCTCTAAAACTCAGATGTTGAAGTCCTAACACTCAGTACCTCAGAATGTGACCTTATTTGGAGATAAAGTCTTTACAGAGGAAATCAAGTTAAAATGAGGTCATGAGGGTGGGCCCTCATCCAATATGACTAGTGTCCTTATAAGGGGAAACTTGGACACAGACATGCACACAGCAAGAACGCCATGCGAAGATGAAGGCGGAGATCTGCAGGCCAAGGAATGCCACAGATTGTCCGCAAATAACCAGAAGCTAGTGGAAAACATGGAACAGATCCTCCCTCACTGCCTTCAGAAGGAACAAACCCTACCAACACCTTGATCTCAGACTTCTAGCTTCCAGAATTGTCAGACAATAAACTTTTGTTGCTCAAGCCACCCAGTCTGTGATATTCCGTTATGGTAGCCATCACAAACTAATAATATACTCTTTATGTACTGATATAAGACAGTGTCCAAGACACATTACTGAAGAAGAAAAGCGTGATTCAGAACAAGTATGTATTATATGCTACCATTTGTATAAAACTGTATATACATAGAAACACACACATATACATGCCTAAATTTATGGGTATTTGCCTGAAAATTCATAAATATCTCCTGAATGATACACAAGAGCTGATAACATTGGTTGCCTCTGGGGAGAGGAACTGAGTGGACAGTGCACAGAGATAAAGAATTTTCACCGATATGTTTTATTATCTTTTTGATTTCTGAACCATCAGAATGATTATCTATTCAAAAATAAGTATTAAAAAAGAGAGAAAAGTCCATGTAGTATCACCTTTTAAAAAACTGCGTTATGTCAAAATCAGCTGACTCTTGAACAACACTGCTTTGAACTGTGCAGGTCCACTTACATGCCGATTTCCTTCATTAAATACACAGAACTATGCAGAACCACAGGTATGAAGAGATAACTGTAAAGTTATATGAAGATTTTCAACTGCGTAAGAGGTCAGCACACCTAATCCCTGGGTTGTTCAAGGGTCAAGTGTAATTTGAAAAGATCTTTTTTATTTTTTTAATACTTTCTATGTGCAAATTTATATCAGAATGAAACATGTTAATACAATGTTTACATATACAAGTAGATCTCTATTTCTCCCGTTAACTCAGACAACGAATTTTAGAGTGCTAGTATATGTTCATCATTACTTGAAGTCGTATGAAGGTTAAAGGAATACAAGACATAGTTTCTTTATTACAGAAGCTTATAACTGAGTGAAATGGAAGTTTTTATAAAAACCTTCAGTGAAGCATGAAAGCAAGTCACTTCAACTTTTTGTACCTCATTTCTCACTAGTAAGTTAATAAGTGAGAAAAAGATGATGTCCTAAAATTCATGTGTTCTCTTTATTTGATTTTATTTGCTTTTTAAAAGTACACTTTTGAGATAACTGTAAATTCATATGCCATTGTGAGATATAACACAGAGAAAGCCAATGTACTTCTGACCCTGCAAGGTAACATCTTGCAAAACTATAGTTCAGTATCATAATCAGGACAGTGATGCTGGTACAATCAAGATAAAGAATACTTCTGACACCATGAGGATCCCTCCTATGTCACCCTTTTATAGCCACACCCACCTCTCTCCTCTCTCCCTGCTGTTCCTGACTCCTGGCAACCACTAATCTGTTCTTCATTCTATAATTCTGTCATTTCAAGAATGTTATATAAATGGAATCCTGCAGTACGTAACCTTTAAAGATTAGCTTACTTTATTCAGCCTAACTCCCTAGAGATTCACCCAAGCTGCTAAATATATTGCTACTTCATTTTTAAAGAATTCATTAGCGAAAACCATCAGGGTTGTTTCCAGTTGGCACTATTACAAATAAAGCTGATATGAACATTTCTGTATAGGTTTTGGGATAAATGCTTAAGAGTACAGTTACTAAGTTGTATAGTAGCTGCATATTTAGTGCAATAGGAAAGTGGCAAACTGTTTTCTAGAGTGGCTATACCAGTCTACATTTTTACCAGTAACGTATGAGTGACCCATTTTCTCTGCATCTTCACCAACACTTGGCATTGTCACTCTATTTTTTTCGTTTGTTTGTGTTAGCCATCCTGAGAGGTGTGGAGGGATATCTCATTATGACTTTAATTTGCATTTCCCTAATGGCTAATGTTGTTGACAATCTTTTAATGTGCTTATTTGCCATCTGTATATCCTCTTAGGTAAAATGTCTCTTCATGTCTTTTGCTCATTTTCTAACTGAATTGTTTGTTATTTAATTGTTGAGTTTTGAAAATTCTTTATATATTCTAGACACTGGTCTTTTTAAAGAAATTTTATTTTGTTATAAGAACACAACATCAGATCTACTCTCAATTTTTTTAGTGTACAATATGTTACTGTTAACTATAGGTACAGTGTTGTACAGCAGATCTCCAGAGCTTATTCATCTTGCTTAACTGAAACTTTGCCCACTGATTAATAGCTCCCCATTTCCCCTACCCTCTGCCCCTGGCAATTGCCATTTCACTCCTGATTCTATAAATCTGGCTACTTTAGATATCTCATCTAAGTGGGATCATGCAGTATTTATCTTTCTGTGACTAGCTTATTTCACTTAGCATAATGTCCTAGATACCAGTCTTTCAGTGGATATATGGTTTACAAATATTGTCTTTCATTCTAGAGCTTGTCTTTAAATGTTCTTCACATGGTATTTTGCAGGGTGAAAGTTTTTAATTTTGATGAGATCCAGTTGATCTGTCCCTCAAATATTATTTTTCAGTGAATAAAGAAGACACATGATTATTTGACTGGTTGCTGGGAAGCCTATCTCATTTTTCTCCTTTTCTAAATTCATAAACTGGTTTTTGTCTTTTGTAGGTCTGGGTAATATAATGTTTGTTTTATCTTATGTTACCATTAATTTATCTGTTTAGGTGACAAAGATATTTTTTGGGTAGGGTTCTGGCACTCAAGACTTAAAGTTTTCCCACGTTTTTCTGTGGATACAAATTGTACCCACACACGGGGA
Organism: Camelus dromedarius; assembly: GCF_036321535.1. NCBI lineage: Eukaryota > Metazoa > Chordata > Mammalia > Artiodactyla > Camelidae > Camelus > Camelus dromedarius. Next base: position 90,480,299 of record NC_087472.1, on the reverse strand, counting down.
AGGGAAATGAGCTGCCAGTATATGCATCAGTTTGAATCACTGGGTTTCCTACTGGGGATACTCAGTTACTTAAGCTTCAAAGAAAGATGTGACAATGGCTAACCATATTTTAGATTCAGATTTTAATGTTCTTACAGCCTAGGTGGCTCATCAATTTTTTAGATGAAGTTTTTTTCTTAGGTTCTCCAACAATTTTTCTGGGCAAGATTGTTTCAAATGCAAGACTAGTTTTAAGCTCAATTAAAATGTTAAAGAGACTGTCATGCCATTTGTATTATCCTTTATGAAAAAATCAATATTTTAATAGACTTCCTTGGTAAATTATTTTGAGAAACTCAATAGGATTGTTAAATAAAGCAGAACTCCCCATCAGATTCCAGTCTATTATATGTATTTTCTGACCAAAGGGTAAAATAAAATGAAGCAAAATGACAAAAGGTTTAAAAACATTTTTTTTGCAAAGAATACAGCTTTTACACATTACAATGTTCTGAGCTAAGAGTGGAAACTTGCCTTAGAGAACTGTTAATTGTCTGAGTCCTGACGCCTCAAATTTAGCACATTATTCATCCTCCGTTATAACACTTACCACATTCTTTTACAATAAGTTATTTTTAAGAATCTGTCTTTCCTACTAGACCATGAGCTCTGACTTCAAAGACTGTAAAGACACAGTCATATTTATTGCTTCAGTGTGGTGCTTTATAACTGGCTCACAGTCACACTAGCCACATTTCAAGTGCCCTACAGTCACCTGTGACTAGTGGCGACAGCACTACGTAGCACTGATATAAAATATTTTCATCATCACAGAGAATTCTATTGGACAGTGTTGGTTTAGAGCAGTTTCTCAATCTTGGCATTACTGACACATTGGACAAAATCATTTTTCGTTGTAGGGGGCTGTCTTGTATGTTGTATAATGTTGAGCAGCATCCCTGGCCTCTACCAACTAGATGCTAGTAGCACCCTCAGCCTCAGTATGACAACCAAAAATGTCTCGAGTTACTGTTAAATGTCCTCTAGGGATGAAACTGTCTTTGGTTGGGAATCACTGAATTGGAGAACTGCTTCTCGAACTAGAGACCTGGAAAACCTTAAGTTGCTAAGACATACTCCTGGGAATTGCTCAAAATCGTTTTATTTAAAAAAAGCTCCACATATATCCTAAACGTTTTACGTAATTGCATAAGGTGATGCTGTTTAGTAAAAAGAAAGTGTCTTAGAGTACAATTGTGCTATAGTCACAGGAAGCCACCTTTCCCCAGTTTCTCTTAACCAATACACCCTGGGCCTATCAAAATAAAATTCTTGCCTATGAAGCAAGCAACATAGGGCTCTTCCTTAAATCTATGTATTTAAACAAAACAAAACATGTTCACCACTTCAGTGCACACTAGCCAGGCTTCAAACTGTGAGAACCCACATTATTTTTCACTGATAGCTTTCTCTGGCCACAAAAGTGTTTTTCTTGCCAAGATGGCAGGCCAAAAATGCTGGGGAAATAACTTCCCCTTGAAAGCAGGCCTCAGTGACTATGAGGAGTTGGTACACAAATACTCCAGTTCCCTTGTCACTTGGGTAGGATAATTCTGTTGCACACGATTTCACCACACCCAGGGTTTCCCCAGTGGGGTCATCTTCCACTAGACCAGTGGTAGTGTGCTTGATAGCACATCTTTTACTGAATGCTTTCCCTTCATTTTCTCAATTCCTCTCTATATCTGTGGATGTTTTATTCCCCTCCCAAGCGAATCCTTTTCTCAGTGTCTGCTTTTACTCAGAGTCTGCATTTCCCTTTTGACTCTGGGTCTGCTTCTGGGGACTCTAGAATAAAACCTACTAATTAGTTAATTGTATAACTATTTATTCAGAATCATTAAACCCCTGACTGCATGCTAGATTAGTTGGCACAGGTACTGTCTTGTAATTAGAACAAACAGATATGCTAAAATCAGGACAGATGCCTTTTTATTTATTTTTTGAACATCCTCTCAATTTTTTTTATTGAAGTGAAATTTGTTACATAAAATTAACCATTTTAAGGCAAACAATTCAAGTGACTTTTAGTTACACAACTATCTTCTCTAATTTCATTGAACTACCATCTCTAATTCCAAAATACAACTCCATACCTGTTAAGCATTTACTCATTTCACCCTCACTGTGCCCCTGGCAACCACCACTCACCATTTTGTTTTTTATGATTTACTTACAGTGAATATATCATAAAAATTGAATATAGAACCTTTAGTGTTTATCTTCTTTTGGTCAGCATAATGTTTTCGAGGTTCATCCATGCATCAGTACGTCATTCCTTTCGTGGCTAAGTAATATTCCTTTGTATGTACAGTGGACCCTTGAACAATATGGGTTTGAACTGCATGGGTCCACTTATATGCAGATTTTTTTTCACTAAATACGTACTACAGTACTACATGACCTGCAGTTAGCTGAATCTGTGAATGCAGATTTACAGATGCTGAGGACTGACTATAAAGTTATCCTCAGGCTTTCAACACCATGGAGGTTTGGTACCCCTAAAGCCTGAACTGTTCAAGGATCAACTGTATATACCACAGTTTCTTTATTCACTCATTGACTGACGAACCTTTGGGTTGTTTCCTCCTTTTGTTTATTACAAATAGTACTGCTATGAGCATTCATGTACAAGGATTTGTTTGAGCACCTGTTTTCAGTTCTTTTGGGTATATACCTGGAAGTAGAATTGCTGGGTCATATGCTAGATCTATGCTTAACTTTTTGTGGAACTGCCAAACTGTTTTCCACAGTGGCTGAAAAATTTTACATCCCCAGTAGCAATGTACAAGAGTTCCAGTTTCTCTATGTATTCACCAACATTTATTTTGCATTTATTTTTTGATCACAGTCATCTTCATGGGTGTGAAGTGGTACCTTCCGTCGTTCTGATTTGCATTTCCCTAATGTCTAATGATGTTGAGTATCATCTCATGTGCTCGTTGGTCATTAGTATATCTTCTTTTGAGAAATGTCTATTCCAGTCCTTTGCCCATTTTTAAATTGAGTTGTTTGGTATTCTTTTTTGATTGTTGATTATTGTTTAAGTTGTAAGAGTTTTAAAATATAATCTGGATACTAGGTACTTATCAAACATACTATTTACAAACATTTTTGTCCATTCTGTAAGTTGTCTTTTCACTTTATTGACATTTTAAATAACATACAAAGTTTTGAATTTTGATGAGACCCAATTTATCTGTTTTTTCTTTTGTGGCTCATGCTTTTGGTATCATATCTAAGAATCCATTGCAAATCCAAGGTCATGAATATTTACCCCTCCTTTTTATTTTTAACAAACGGACTTTTAGCCTTACTGTGCCTTGTCAAAATATTTGGATCTGCTTTTTTTCAACAACACAGAGTAACTGTAATACATGTTCTTGCCAGAGAATTCTCTACAACTTCACACCATCTACAACACATTCCTTTCTAAAGCTAAGGGCCAATATATAGTATTTATGGATATCTGCTACAAGGACAGATAGTGAATCCATTTCTCATGTCACCACAACTGTGCATGAGTCATTTTGCCTTGGTCCATTGTAGAAATGTTTCCTACTCATTACAAAATCTTCAGAAGAAACTTCTCACCCTTAATTGAAAAAAAAAAGATAGCCTATATTCAGTCCCTTCATGTCTCGTGGTTTCTGTGAAATATTTTTTAAAGAGAGCAGGTAGAAAAAAAACCTATGTTTCTTGTTTTGACAAGAGAGCTGGGAATTTCTATTTTAGTAATAGTCACTGATTTTCATTTATACTCAAATGTACAGACACATGTCAAGGTAAGGTTATCTAAGTAAAAATTGAGTTTAATCTTTATCAGTGAGTAACATAAAATGGTGTGTTTATCTTTTTAAATAAAACAATAAACTTGCTTTCTTCTATATTATGATGCATTACGGGAAAGAAATGGAAAAGAAAAAATGGAAGGGGGATAGCTAACACAGTCATACACACAGAAACCATGGTGCAAAGAAAGAAATATCAAGAAAAACAAAGATGGAAAAATAAAGAAAAAGAAGCAGTTCACAAATAGGTACACATATTCAGAAGGATGTATCTATTTAAAGGTGGTAAAAAAGACATCCATACTTAATATTTACACAGAGAAAGAGAGGGTGGTGAAGAATCACACAGAATTATAGAGAGAAAGAAAGACAGCAAGATAAATGATTTAAGACAGAGAAAGATATAGAGTGTTCTCAGATTAAAAAAAAAAAAAAGAGGTTTATTGAGCAACCTCCATATCCTACAGCCTTCAGGGTCTTGCTGCTAATGTCTGTTGAAGCTTCATGGTATTTCACAATGTGGGCACAAAGGTCATAACTGTTCTTGGCACCTGCTCCTTGGATCATTAACCACCCAGTGGAACTTCCAGTAGAGTTCCAAGTTCCTCACTCCAGACTGCTTTGCACTGCCTTTTGAGCTTTCTCCACAAAGACAAGATGCACATGGGTAATTTTCAAATGACTTAATAATTAGTCTTCAGTAGGTGGGAACATTCTTCCAATTTAGAGGTCCTAGGTGAAGTGAGTGAGGCATAAAACGGCTCTTTTAAGTAGTATTATACCATGATCTGTTCTGCTCATTCTTTGGTTCATACAAATAAACTCTTTTCTCAGCAAAAATCATAAGACAGTGATTTCATTAGCTCAGAGTATCTTATTCCCTAACTCTTGCTTCCTGATTTGATATAAACACTCTAGGAGATTTTAGAAAATTTCATTATGATCTGTTTATATGGAATGATTTGATAAAGATGATGTCTGTCTAGTATGGAAATGGTTGAACTCTAACTCAGAAACTCATATCTCTGTTCTAGTCTCAACACCTTCAATCCCCGTGCATAAAGTATGAAGTATGAAAGTATGAGAAAATATACGCTACTATTAGGAGTGCTACTAAGAAAACAGGATTCAAAAAGATGGAAACTTTCACGTAAAGATGTCTGCTATTGACAATGGAGATAAAATAACTGTTAGCAACTAAAATGCGTAAACAATTAGATCTATAAATCTTACAGGTTATGCAATGCAATCAATAAGAAATCAATATATAAACTACTTTCTGATCCTAATGGAGTTTGGATTCAAGAATTTGGTTTAATAATAATCCATATGTTATAGAATTCAGTTTTATAAGTTATGTAAGTATTGTGTACATATAGTTGCAAAATATAAAATAATACTTTAAGACTTAAAATGAAAAACAACATACCCTTTCTACCTGAGTTTTTCTTTATTTCAAACTCTCTTAGCTATTCTTTTCTGGTATTTACATTCATATGCCTAAATATTATGCTTACAGTCCAATTTCTTAATTCATTAATTTTAGTCATTACCTATTGATTTCCCATTATGGAAAATAAGAATCTAGCACTCTTTTATCCATCAATATTCCTACTTTCTCTTGTGCATGTGGGTGTAATATCAATAGTTAAATAAAATCTCTAAAAAACACATGGGCAAAATATACGAAGAAATAGTTCCTTGAAGATGGTATCTGGATAGTAAATGCTCAAATGAAAAAATTCAACATCACTAGCTATTAGGGTAATGCAAATTAAGACCATCATAAGATATAACTACCCACCTATTAGAACCGCTAAATTTTTTTTTAAAAAGTATGTTGACAAGGATGCAGAGAAACTGAATCACTGATACACTGCTGGTGGGAATATAAAATATTAAATGATAGAGCCACCTGGAAAGTGGCAGTTTCTTCAAAAACCAAACACAACATCTACCATATAACCTGACAATTTTATTCCTGGGCACTTATCCCAGAGAAATGAAAATTTACAGCCACACAAAAATCTCTATACATGTGTTCATAGCAGCATGATTTGTAATAGCCAAAATCTCGGGAACAACCATAATGCCCTACAATAGGTGAACATTTGAACAGAACTTGGTAATCCATACCTCGGAATACTAACCAGCAATTAAAAAGAATGAACCACTGATACACTCAACAACTTGGTCGGATTGCAAGTGCATTATGCTTAGTGAAAACTTGTATCTCTATTCTGTGTTTTGAATAATTTCTTCAGATCATCTTCAATTTCACTAACTCTTTTTCAGTTTTGTCTTAAGTTTTTGTTTAAACTGCCCACTGAGTTTTTTATTTCACTGACTATATATTTAATATACAGAACAATAATTAGGTACTTAAAAAAATTGCTCGTTCTTTTTCTTTATAGTACCTTGTTGCTTTCCCAAGTTTTTGACTCTTTTTTATCTTTAAAATGCTCATTCAATTTTTTTGATTTTGATCATTCCATTATCTCAAGATATGGGAGGAGAATCTAGTTCCACTATGCTCAGCTGATTCTTATTCATGGCATTTACATGCAAGTTTTACAATTTTAGATTTTGAGTGTATGTTTGATAGGCTATTAACTCTGGAAACCCTCCATGGCCTTAGTTGAGGGTATATTCCCTCAGAAAGTATTTGATCCTCAAGAATACGTCATGTACATTTCTGAGCCTGAAGTTTTATGGAACCACAAAGATAGTATCATTTCAGACACCAAACATGTGAGAGGAAGTTCTGATTTTCCAAATTTCTCCAAGTAGATCTTTTACCGACTCAGAACCTAGGCTGAGTTGCACAAGTTTTCTTGCCATCTCTTCTTGCTGACAGATGGATTTTCCCTAGGCTTCTCTTTCACTAAGGGTATAGCCCTTTGAAGATTTTGATCTCTTACAGGGATCTCAGTTTTAATTCAACCAAGCCTGGTCTTTCCTCCTATCCCCAAAAGACTATTAGAACCTGAGCTTCTTGCTTATCAGTAAAAACCACCAGGGTGAGATTTAGATTCCTCTTTTATTAACTCTTGGGTACTTTCTACTGATCTCAGCTCAGCTTTAAATGGATATGTACTCTATTTAATTCAGCATTTCTTCTTGGTTTGTATAAGAAGTTTTTTTGCTATGATATTTTCAGAAATAGAATATTCTCTAGACCCTCAGTACAACTGTAATCCTAGGTCTTCCTATCACCTCTCTCTTGTCTAGAATTCTAGCTCCCAAGTTTCCTCTTCATTGTTTAATTCTTGAATTTTCATAGAGCTTGTCTTTTAGCGGCTTCTGAAGGATAGAGGTACTTGGAAAGTAAATTTTTGACACTCTAAACGCTTGACTATATCTTTATTAATTCTAAGTTGAACAGTGTTTTAGCTCAGAATTGTAAAGATATGGATTCTTTCGCCTCTGTCTTCAAGTACTGCTGTTAAGACGTCTGATGACATCCTGATTTCCAGTCCTTAACTAGGGATACATTTTCTCTCTGTCAGTTCTCTCTCTCTCTCTCTCTTATTCTCTCTCTTTCTATAAGGTTTTAGAATCCAATTGCTATTCTGAAATGTCACATGGTTATGTTTTGATGTGAGTCTTTTTTTTTTTTAAATTATTCTGGGAACTTGAAGGGCACTTTCGACCTTAAAACTCACGTCCTTCATTTCTGGGAAATGCTCTTATATATACACATATATTTGATAAATTCTTCCTTACATTTTCTCTAGAACACCTTTAGTCAGATGTTGGATTTCTTGGACTGATCCCTAAATTTTATCATCTTTTCATTTTTATTATTCATTTCTTAGCCTTTATTTTATTAGTGCTCTTAGAGATTTACCTTGCATTTTCGATGTAATTTTATATCTTGATTATTGTAATTTTATTTTCCAGGAGCATATTCTTTTTCTTCAAATTTTTCTTTTTAATAAAATCTTTTTGTTTCATGGAGCCAGTACTTTCTCTTGCCTCTCTAGGGATATTAATTATAATTGTCTGTTTTCCGTGACTTCTTTCTTTTCCTCTGTTTTTGTATTTTGGTCTCATTTCCTCAAATGTCATATAATTCTGTTTCTTATTCATATTTAGGCAATAAGAAATTAATCATGAGCTTCGTTTGCAGGGTTTCTCGACAAGTGGCTTTCATCCTATGTGCATGGGCAGAGATTCCCAAATGAGACTATTGATAAGTCTTTTGTCTAAGCCACTCAGTTTCTCTGGAGGAAAACATCCGATCTCCTATCTGGGAGTATGGGAGTGATAGGCATTACTGTAGTCAATCATAACTTGAGTCTTGGGGAAAGTGGGTGATCTTATTCAGTATATTTAGTTTCACTTAATACTTATTTTCAGTGTGGAAACTCTCCCCTGCTTTCGTTTCTACCTAATGTTCCTAGGTGTTGAGCTGCTCTAGCAAAATTTCTCCGGAGAACAAACCTCTAGCCTCCCGGTTGGGCAGGGAAGGGGCAACAATTTTGATTCCATGGAGAGGGCTGAGAGGCTTGGGGATCTAACTTCTGCTGAGACACATTTTGATACATCCCCTTACTTTCAACCCCATGCTTATCCCTGCTTTCTGTAGTAGCTGGAGCCTCTAAGTGTAGGATTTCCTAGGTTCTAGGGACTTGGTATTTAATTTTCCCAGAGATGCTAACTCCCCTATTCCCTTTACATACTCAAAAATTCTGTCATCTCCCATATTCTATTGTTTCTATTCTCATATTCTTTCTCCTTGTAGGTAAATATCATTTTAATTGTCCTATTCCCATTCATAGTCAAGTTTCTTGATCTACCATTTCTATCTAGAAATTTCTGTAAGTGATCCCTGAAAAGAAATTTGCTAACAAGATATCTGGCCAACTGCATGGGTCAGGGGGTGAAGTGAAGGGATTTATGATCATTTAAATTTGGCCACTGGAGGAATGCAATTAAGTACTGCTTTATATCAGAGTTAGAATTTCTTTATGACCTTGAATTTCCTAGGTATAATTTACTAGCAGTATTTATTTTCCTCACTACTTTTTGCAGCAAAATATTTGGAAACAATTTGTAACTTTAAGTTACATGAATTTCTTTAAACTATTGGGTTGAAACTCGCAAAAACTCCTGCTTTTTTTGTCTAAAACAATTAAATACTGGCAATATTACATGGTTCAAGCTAATATTTTAATATAGTGTTTATGGACGTCCTGGAAATTATACTATGTATGCTAACTTCCACTGGGAGATCTGGATTATCCCAAGTTTTGTACCCCTGGATCTTTCTCAGGCAGTGGATATGTATATACAAGATGGTACTCTGGGTAGTATTTTGTTCATCAACAGATAGATGATACAAGACATGAGAAGATTTGAGTCAGCTAAACTGAAAAATCCACTGAAAAATTGACTTCTCTGAGTTGTACTGTTATACATTCTGGCTTTCTAACACTCACTTTTGAAAGCTTAGTAAGATCCCATAAAAGAGCTCGGTAAGCTATAAAGGACCATCTATAAATGAGGCACATTATGGTAAGTATTTATAATGCAGCATAAGAAATAAGAGGTAAAAGACCCTTTAACCTATTTTGACTATGAGACAAGAGAACAGAAACAACTCCCCTAACAACCAGGGCTCATTGTTATTAATAACTGTAATAACGATAACAATAAAATAAAGCTTCTAATACATACTAAGCCTTCACAATATGCAGGGCACTGGGGTAAGCATTTTATATAAAAGTTATCTTATTTAACCTGCACACTAGTAACTTTTATTCCTATCTCCCTTGTAGAAACTAGAGGCCAAGAGAAGTTAAGAGGCTTGTAGGAAGATTACACTGTGAGTTTGTGGAAGTAGCAGAGCCAGTGTTGAGACACAGAAAGATACTTTCATGACTAGGCTCCACTGCTGGAGAATTTCAATACAAAGGATTGTCTTTGAGTGAAACATAGAGATATACACCTAAAACGGAATTTAGAAATCCTAAGTCTATCAGCAAGAAATCTAATATTCTGCAAAGCTAGGTTATTTGTCCATGAATAGCCAGCTACATGGGGGCAGAGCCAGAAAGGTGCTCAGATGGCCAGTTTACTTGACCACTAAGGTTTGATGCACCTAGCCAAAGGGGAACGACTTCTTTGGGAACTTAGGAACTCTACTTTTTTCTTCTTTTACTCATCAAGTGATCTGTTACCTTGCAATCCTTTATTTAACCTCTCTCCTCTTTTCAGTCTTTAATGAATAGCACATCATATTTGGCCATATCAGATAAAAAATTAACTCCAATTCATTTCCAAGACACAAAAGAAAACTATGATTTTATTAACAAAGGTGCATGTCTCTGAATCTTTTACAGATGTAACCATCTCTGTAAAAATTCCTTGTTTAAATGAGGTGTGGAATATCTCATAGTTCCTATACAATCCCAACAAAGACACTCACATCAAGATAAAATATATGTTAATAAGTCTATCTAAAGTTGCTAAGTTTTCACTATTGAAATGTAAGATTCCCCAGGGCTGGAGAAATTTTCTCTCTACCTGTCCCTCCTTTCAAATGCCTGGTGGTGCTATATACATATGGTACTTCAGTAACTTCTTAATGATAATGAGGTGGCTCTTGATATAGCTATTTTAAAATTTTTCTCTGCTTTTTTCATCTATTTTTTAGATAACAAAAACTAGTTTATGGAACTTCTATGAGATTTAGCTAAATGTTTTTTCACACAAAATTGGTGATACAGAAATAATATCCAGGCTGTCTGCTTTCACTGTTGTTGAACATTTGAAGTTCTCTATGAACTCCTGAGATAGCTGAAAAAAGCCACAGCTTGAAATATGTCTGAATTTAAGTCTGCAATTTAATTGCAAAATTAATAAAATAAAAATAATAATCGTCTCAGCAGGAGCTAAATCATGCTGGTACAACTGCTGGGTTTGTTCTTAGATGTTATTAACTCTGAAGGCTGTATTCATTGCGCCACCTTTTTTGGAAGGGAGGGCACATCAGGATTTTGAGTGCATATTTTAGAGTTTTTCTTTGATACTGTACCATGTAACATAAAACACTAAAATCAAAACAAAATGTGTCTGCCTCATGTGAAAACGAATGCAAAGCTCACTGTAAGGCATTTCAAATCTCAAGCACAAGATCTTTAAACTTCAGTTAATTTACTTGGCTGTTTGGCTGTGAGCATTTTTATAATTACAGTAGCTTCCTACATAAACAGTGTTAAATGGACCCACAGCAACATGCCAAGAAATAATTAGCTTCTATCATTTTATCTTACATATTTATATATTTCATAACATATGTTGGCACATATATTCACTTACTAATTCAAGAATCATCCCTTAAGTCCAGGTCAGAAGTGTAATTAATTTAGCAGTTCCCAACCACCTCTACATATTCTTTTAGACTGAGCAGTCAGCTACTGGTTACAGAGGAAAAAACCCACTTTCTTAAAATATATATTTAGTTTTATTAAAAATAACCTTTAGGTGGTGGGTTTAGCTCAGTGGTAGAGTGCATGCTTAGCATGCATGAGGTCCTGGGTTCAATCCTCAGTACTGCCATTAAAAAATAAAATAAAATAAAAAGTAACTTCTACTTTGAAATGGTTTAAGACACAAGAAAGTGCAAATATAGTACTGAGAGTCCCCATGTGTCTTTCACTTAGGTTCTCCCAAGGATAATATCTTAACCGCAGCACATTATCAAAGCCAGGAAATTGACATCCATACAATGTTATTAGCTCAAATACAGACCTCATTTAGACTTCGCCAGTTTTTACATGTACTCTTTCTAAGACACAATTATTTTAATCTAGTTTAAATGCTAACTTTCATATTAGACAAATGTGTTTTATAGCTACTTCAATGTCATTCTAAATTTAAGTTGTTCTAAACAATATTCAATGTAGCAAAATTGTAAGAGTGATATTCTGATCAATTAACTAAAAACTATTTGCCTTCTGCTATGGATTCGTTGCCACAGAAAATTTCAAAAATTACTTTAAAAAAAAAGGAAGAAAAAGCACCTTGACTGAGAGTACCTGACTTTTTATCCCCCTTGATAGGTGTATGCTCAATTACTCCTTAGAAATTGTATATGAATGGTTTAGTTCTGCTTCTCTGCTCCCAAGTGTCAGTTCTGAGTAGGGTGTTCCTTAACATCTGGTTCAATATTCACTGCAGATCAACTTTCAAATACCTTTTTTTAAAACAGAAATTAGTCAGTGCTACATCTACAATTTAAAGGCCCTTTAGAATAGTCTATGCGAAACTAACAGAAATGCTGAAAACAAAATGCACATTTTCAGGTAAAAAGATAAGAATTAATAGATTATATATACACTCGATATTATTCATCACTGTCCCTATAGTAGTAAGTCACTCAAAAAAAGCTAAATAGCTACTTAGCAAACACAAACATTTGCTTCCTAAACATTTTAAATACTAGTCACTAATTTTTATAAAATGTATTGCAATCACATTAATCCCATAGTCTCATACCTTAGTAGTGTGGATCTAAGTAATTCAACAGTTTATTGTGCTTTTATTTTAATTAATACTCGCTTATTGTAAAGTATTACTCGCCTTTTGATGGTATGGCGCTTAATGACTATGCCACTCTTGGTGAGTGCCAGATCGTTGTTAATTCCTTTTGTATTCATTATAACAACATCAATCAGGGAAAGCTCATTTGCTATTAATGTGACTATAACAGGTAATTCCATTCTAATCTAGTAATGATTAATGTTCACTTGGTAAGTAATTACAATATCACATTTCAAAGTGCTAGCATTGGACAATACTTATTTTGTGTGGCCTCTCAAAGAACCACAGCAATTTTTCTGAACTTAGATCTGAAAAGGTTCAAGAAAGGAAATCAACCTTGGGACAAAGAGAAAAGGCTCCTACATGCTGGGAAAAGAGAATAATGGTTAAGGGAGGGGTTTGCAAAATATGTTACTTTTTAAAATCAGTATGTTTCATATACGCTCAGAAATATCACCACAACATTCATAAAACAAAGAAAAATGAAGCCGAGAGGTTTCAAAAGCCACTGTTTTAGTTCCATGGTGCCAATGAATTTTCAAACTACATGGTTTCCTTGTCCTAAATAACAGATTAATTTCAATGTAAGACATCTTATACTTAGAAGAATCTCTTTGAATGTCATCATAAATTTCATTTGTAAATACATCAAAATTAAAATTGTCTACCTAAATTGGGACTGAAATTATCTTTATATTGAAAAAATAAATCTGCTACAAATATATATTGACTACATATTAATATTAGAGTTCTGCCCTACTTTAGGTAAACTATACACACTTCCATTAACATCAATAAGCAGAGAGACTCCCACACATACCGACACTTAACACATTATTATGATGTTAGATTGGATCAACGCTGATCACTGATTTTAAAAATCCTGGAAATATTAAGGTTACTATAAAACACTATCGGTTATCTGTATGCATCTGAGATTTATAGTCTATATGGTGGGAATGCATATGAACCTCAAAACAACCTTGAAGTATAGGGAAGACAGGTATCATTAATCTTATTTCATAGATGAGGAGGTTGATGCTGAAAGAAGTTAAGAGACTTGCCCTAAATCCCACTACAGAGCTTTTACTGGAACTCAGGGCTTCTAACTCTTAGTTTTATGTTCTTTCTGCTACAGCCCAGTGCCATCCTGCCTCCACTCACTTGTAACAGCTTTTAGAGAACAGGTGTAAGAAAAACTGCCAAGGGTTTAATAGTACTCAAATAACTAAAACAACAGGGAGGCTGGCAGAGAAGTGGGAAAAGGGAAGTCAGGAATGCTGGGACTTTCACACCATTTGGGCACCCCAGGTTTATTCCAAACATGTTGACTACAAAGTCTGTAAACCACAGAATTTTAAGTACAAATCCCACCAGATAGCAAGCTTGGATTTCCGTTGTGCTATCAGAGCCACTAAGCTTAATTCAGAAACTAAGATGGGCCTGGCCTATAGATGTTGCCCATCAGTAGATGCAACTGGCACCAGAGGGCAGCAAAAGAAAGAGAAATAAAGCTGCATAAATGTTTGACCTTGGAAAAGTCATTTGCTATTCATTTAATTTTATTTCAATCAAGAATTATGGACACCTACCATGTATCTTATGAATTATGAAGAGAAGGAAGAACAGGATAAAATCACTGCCTTCAAGAAGTTCACAGTTGATAAATGCTCTGAAACATGATTTCTCAATGGAAGTGCCAAAATTCATGTGACTGGGTTATAAGTATCTCAGATACTGGTTCCCCTCAGCTCTGGGACATATAGGTAGGGATGGCGGGCAGCTTGGAGTCCCCAGCCGTGAGTCACCTTATCTGTGTATCATGATATCAAAATGACTCAGGAAATGACAGCAAAGTTTGGGCTCTTTTACAGAGAGGAGTGAGTATGAATCTTAGCTGGGAGAGAACTGGGGCTCAGAAGATTTTTCCAAGAAGGAGTGTAATAAACCTAGCTTACACCAAAAGACCGGTGAGTCCTGGTGAACACTTCATCCAGCGAAAAGAACAAGCCAACAGCATTAAGACATGTCAAGATTAGCAAACTTCAAATTACTTGATACAAATGCAAATAGTATGCTACAGCCATACTGGATCATTTGCCTTTCTCTTCTACCTTTGTCTGCCAAAAATGTTACCCACTGGCCAAATGCCTCCTTCTCTGGGAAATTCTCATTTTTGTACTGTCTCCTGCTCCTTTAGGTCAGCTAGATCCACATTTCCCCAAATGTGATTGCCTAACACTTGTGGTAAGGAACTGATTTGTGGTATTATACAGATGAACAGTTTGAACTTTAACATTTATTTATTTTCATATGCATTATGAGAAAACACACTAGCACATCAAACCATAATTTTACAGGTATTATTACTTACGGCTAAAAGCAAAAAACAAAGATGATATGATTTTTTAAAAATATTAACTAATAGTATAGATGCTGCTGAAAAGATTGGACAATGGAGGGTATACCAGTTTTCTTTTATTGCTGTAAAAAATTACCAAAAACTTATTGGCTTAGAACAATACAAATTTATCCTCTTATAGTTTTGGAAGTCAGAAATCTGAAATGGGTCTCATGGACTAAAATCAGAGTGTTGGTAGGGCTGTGTTCCTTCTGGAGAAGCTAGAGGAGAATCTGTCTCCTTGCCTTTTTCAGCTACTAGAGGCCACCTACATTGTTTGGCTGGGGACCTCTTTCTCCATCCTATAAGCCAGCAGCATGGCACCTTCATATCTCTCTGTCTCTGACTCCTACTCTCCTGCTACCCTCTTTCACTTACAAAGACCCTGTGATTATACTGTACCCATCTGGAGAATCCAGTATGATCTCCCAGTCTCAAAGTCACCCGATTAGCAACCTTAATTCTATTTGCAATCTTTTTTTTAATTGAAGTATAGTTAGCTTACAATGTCATGCCAATTTCTGGTGTACACCGTAATGTTTGTCATACATGTACATATATATATTCCTTTTCATATTCTATTTCATTATTGGTTGCTACAAGATATTGAATATAGTTTTTGCTATATAGCAGAAACTTGTCTGTCTATTCTATACAAAGTAGTTAGTATCTGCAAATCTCGAACTCCCAGTTTATCCCTTCCCAGCCCTTTTCCCCCTAGTAAGCATAAGGTTGTTTTCTATGTCTGTGAGTGTTTCTGTTTTGTAAATAAGTTCATTTGTGTTATTTTTTTAGATTCCACATATAAGTGTTTTCATATGGTATTTTTCTTTCTCTTACTGGCTTCTTTCACTCAGTATGATGATCTCCAGGTCCACCCATGTTGCTGCAAATGGCATTATTTTATTCTTTTTCATGGCCAAGTAGCAGCCCACTATTTGTGTATATACATACACATACATATACGTATATATACACATACATACATACACACACAACACAATTTCTTTATCCAGTCAACTGTTGATGGACATTAAGGTTGTTACCATGTCTTGGCTATTGTAAATAGTGCTGCTATGAACATTGGGGTGCATGTATCTTTTTGAATTAGAGTTTCCTCCAGGTATATGCCCAGGAGTGGGATTGCTGGATTATATGGTAAATCTATTTTTAGTTTTTTGAGGAATCCATACTGTTTTCCACAATGGCTGCACCAAACTGCATTCCCACCAACAGTGTAGGAGAGTTCCCTTTTCTCCACACCGTCTCCAGCATTTATCATTTGTGGACTTTTGAATGATGGCCATTCTGACTGGTGTAAGGTGATACCTCATTGTAGTTCTGATTTGCATTTCTCTGATAATTAGCAATATGGAGTATTTTTTCACATGCCTATTGGCCATTTGTATGTCTTCATTGGAGATTTTTTAAATGCTTAATTAAAAAAAATTTTTTTTAATTGAGGTATTGGGGATTGAACCTGGGATCTCATGCATGCTAAGCATGTGCTCTACCACTGAGCTATATCCCTTCCCCATATTTGCAGTATTAATTCCCCCTTGTCATGTAGCACAATGTATTCACAGCTTCTATGGGGATTTGAACATGAACATCCTTATGGGGCCATTATTCTGCTTGCCACAGGAGCGAGTAGTGGGAGGTAGGGAATAAAATTTGCTTTGGCCAATGGGATATTAGCAAGCCTGATGCAAGCAGAGGCTTAAAACATTGTTTACATGTTTCCACTCTTGCTCTTCCACCTCTGCCTTTGCTGAGAGGACATGCTTGGGCTAGTCTGCTGGAAGAATGAGCAAGACATGAGCAGCAGAGCCAATTCAACTCAGCCATCCTTAGACACACGAGCCCTCAGCCACCCTCTAGATTTTCAAGCTAGCCCAGCCAAAGCAGAGGAACTACCCAACTTAAATCAAGCCACAAACTAGTGAATTAAAGAAATACTTACTGTTTTAAACTATTGATTTTGGGGGTGGTCTGTTAAACAGCATTATTGTGGCAATAAGTAACTAATACAGTTACCAAATGATATTTTTGCCAAGTAAGCTATAAAAACAAACCCCATCATGTACTGTTACCATCATAATGTCAAGGAAGGGGCATTTTAACAACTAATAAATTCAGAAGGATGTAATCTCAAAACAAAGGGCAGGCTTTCCTAAGAAAGGAGGGTGATAAGCTTCTATGATTTCTCTGTCTTCTCCCTCCCTCTCTTTTGCTCCTTGAATTTCTCTGTTTATTGTGGAAATATTCACAGATCATCTGCATTTGTGAACTTCTGCCATACACTACTTAATGTAATGCTTTTCACATCGTAAACACTCAAGAATGCTGTTGAATGAGTAATCACAATGTGAGCTGAACCATTCAGGATGGTGTGCTACTAATTTTGGAACTGAATAATGTGGTCATTGCAATATACTAATCATCATAACAATGTACAGAAAAAAACACTTTATATGGAAGATGTTATAGTCTCCATTATTTTAGCAACACTACTGTAGCAGGTAAAGTCATGCTGTGACTTTGTGGAAACTGTGCTTTACTAATTTAAAAGGACACACTGACTACATGTCGATTGGCTTGAAGGAGGGCTTACCAGGTTGATTTCTTTTCATTTCTCACCTGCCTGTCTGAGAATTTTCTTTAAAATGGTAATAGATACAAATTAATCAATAAAGAGTTATGGGGATTTAATGGAAAAGGAACTAAAATAATCCAGTGTCAAAATTGCCATATCTATTTAGCACGTCACATGTAGCTTAACCCATGGTGTGTTCAAAATATAGGTCAAAGTGAAATTTTATAAAGATGTGGAATAAACAGTTGTCACAAAACACTTCATTGGAATAGGAAACTTTAGGCTTTTTCTATTCCAATATTGGCAAACCCATTCATTTTAATTATAACAATTCTTCCTAATGGTCTACACCTAATCAGGTACAGTAGAATATTAATAAAACATGTTTTATATTCTCTGGTACTAGTTTCAATGGATACTTCTGTGCATTGAATTAGAAAGCACTACAATTTATGTTGTTTTAACAGTAACAATTTTGCTTTACTGTGGTAGAAACTCCTGTTACTTTTTAAAAGACAACTTATTATTCAAAGGTAAGACTATCAGAATATTAAAAATTAATCATAAAGAGGGATGGATAGTTGGATGGATATGTTATAAAGCAAGAATAGTAAAAGGTTTATGGCAAAATATAGGTGATGGGTGTACAGATGTTCACTATAAAATTCTTTCAACTTTGCTGTCTGATTAAACATTTTCATATTAAAATATTAGAAAAAGTTAATAATAAGTTGAAGACAACATACCCTTGCATATTTTTAATGCAAGTGCCACCATTTTGTTGCCCTTTCCTTTTCTGTAAATATGATTATTAACCATTTAGCTTAGAAATATTTAAACAACAATTTTGGGGGGCAAGCTCATCCTGTAACTTACTGATTCAGACATTTTTGGATCCCCTGTGGACTAGAAATCCATTCAGGAGTGTGAGATTATTTTGAAGAATAAGTAAGAATTATTTGGGCTAAGGAGGTGAGGTTAGGTAGGTTAGGTGGAAGGTCTTCCCAGCAGACAGAGGTATGGAGACACAAGGTGAGTAGTTTCTAGGTAGCTTCGAATTTTTTTTGCTATATATCCCCTTCATGGGGAGTTAAGGAAATGGGGCCATGGAGAAACTACATCATAAATGACTTTGAATAATAATCCAAGAATGTGGGAGTTTATCTTAAAGGTAAAAAGGAGTTTTAAAGGAGGGAACAGGGTCAGCCTTCATGTTAGAAGATGACTCTGGCTGAGGAACTGAAACTAGAGGTAGGCAGACCAGGTAAGAGACTACTACACTTTTCTGGGTGAAACCAATAGCAATAACATCATTGACAAAAATCATGGGATCTATTCTTTTTTTATTGAGTTTGATGTAGCTGACTCTTTATGCGGTAAACTCAGTAAAATCATACGATACAAAAATCAGTTGCTTTTCTATACACTAATAACAAAATTATCTAAAAAGAAAATTTTGGAAAACAAAAAAGGAATTTGGAAAAGAATTCCATTTATGGCAGCCTCAAAAAGAATAAAACACTTAGGCATAAACTTACCTGAGGAAGTGAGGACCTGACACTGAAAACAACAAAACATTGATGAAAGAAATTAAAGAATACACAAACAAATGAAGAAACATTTCATGTTCATGGTCTGGAAGACCTAATATTGTTAAGATGTCCATAGTATCCAAAGCAATCTACAGATTCAATGCAATCCCTATCAAAATCTCAGTGGCATGTTTTACAATAACTGAGAGAAATACAAAATTCATATGAAATCACAAGAGGCCTCACATAGGAAGAGATAATCTTGAAAAAGGTGAGTGAAACTGAAGGTGTCTCATTTTCTGATTTCAAAGTATAATACAAAGCTGCAATAATTAAAAAGTATGGCACTGGCATAAAGACATATATAGACCAATGGCACTGAAAAGAGCCCAGAAATAAATCCATATCGATCTTCTACAAGGGTACCAAGAATACACAATGGGAAACGGACAGTGCCTTTACCAGTTGGTGATGGGAAAACTGGATATTCACATGCTAAAGAATGAAACTGGGCCCTTATCTAACACTATACACAAAAATCAACTCTAAATGGTTTAAAGATGTAAATGTAAGACCTGAAACTGTGAAACTCCTAGAATAAAACATAGGGGAAAAGCTTCACTACGCTGGTCTTGACAATGATTTCATGGATATGACACTAAAAGCATAGGCAATGAAAGCAAAAACAGACATGTGAGTAATCTCATTTAATCTTTTCAGATAGCCAAAGAAGTAGAAATTTTATGAAGAAACGGAGGCTAGAAAAGATTACGAAATTTGCCCAAGGCTACAAGATTTGAATCAGGTGTGCTTTACTCTACATCAATAATGACATGAAATGAGGGACAGTCACAGAGAAAAGTCTGTTTTAAGAGAGCCTTTAGGAGACAGAATTAGCAATATTTCGTATAAGTGTAGATGTGTGTACTGAAGAGAAAAGTCTGGCTGAACCCAGAGGCTTCTGGCTTAGAAAACTGTGTAAAGAGTGGTGCCATTTTCTGAAATAGGGAATAGAAGCAAATGTCCAGATTTGCTACGAATTTCAGTTTGAGACATGCTAGTTTTGAAATGACTGTGGACCAGGGTAAGGCTCAAAATATTTAACATCTGTTCTAGCAAAAGCCCAAGCAATTGGAGCAGACACTAGCCAGTACTTCCTAACTGTGCTTATCAGTATCAGTCCTGTGGCCTAAACACAGAGGTTCACTGGGAAGTTACAGAAATAAATATGGAACGACCAAGAGAAAGATAAAGGAAGCAGATAATGATTTGGGCGTCATCTGCTTATAGGTACTAAATGGGGCTTTGGATGAAGATGAGACCATGGCAAGGGTGTGGGATGGAAAGTGAAGAAGAGCTAAGGATGGGATCTGGGGAGCATCCGTACTTCTGGAAGAGGCAGAGGCTGAATCACCTGGTAGAGAGACTGAAAAGTAGGCAGGTCAGATTTGAAAATGTGGGTAAGAGGATGTCAAGGAAATAAAGAAGGAAAAACTTACAGAGAGAAGCAGAGTGAGGCAATTTGGCATGGAAGAGGGCACTGATTTTCTAAGTGAAAGCAGTCTCTTCGGAACATAGAAGTAATAGCCAGATCATATGGGTTGAAAAGTGAATTGTGGGTAAAGAAGGGGAGTTAGCCAGCTGTGCTACTCTTTCACTAAGACTGGCCATGGAATGAAGGACAGAGGTGAGGTGAGGCCGGAAGGGGATGGGAGCGGAGTCAGGGGAGGTTGATAAGTGTGCATGTGTGTTTGCTTATTAAGATGAAGGACAGCAATCGATCAGAAGGAAAGACTTAAAAGTTATGAAAGAAGGGGCTTTCTGACAGAGCAAAGCCCTGAGGGGATGGAATGCAGAACGAGGCATCAACTGTACCCATGCACCTATCATATCTTATTATTCTTACAGTAGCCAGAGTGAGATTTTACAAAACAAACATAAATCACAAATTTATCAGCTGTTTTCCCAATGAGAATGTAAACTCCAGAGGACAGGACCCTTGTAAGCCAAGCACAGGGCTGGGAGAGTATAGATACTTAAACAGAAGCGTGAGTGAAGAAAGGCATAAATCATGTCTGAAGGGGAGGCCATGGATCCTTACCGTTTCCTGTGTGCCTTTTGAGGCCATCAGTCCTTGTAAGGCATTTCTATGTCTCTCCTTTGCGACTGTAAGGGATCGGCTTTGCTGAACCAGTCTAAGAAATTTCTGATTATGCTGTCTCTCTTCATCCAATAAACAACTTAATGTTTGGCTGCTGCTGCTTCTTTTTTAAAAAAATTTTTTTTCCCAACTTATCTCCCCCTCCAAAACCAATCTCAGCTCTATCTAAAATATCCCTTATAACCACTGGGAACAGAAACAACCTCAGCTCTGCTGGTGCTAATTTAGCCTACAAGAAACAACTGGCCAAATTAAATCAAAGTAACTTTTCAGGTCTCATTATGTAGTTGGCTTTGCTGGCCTACATTTTTAAATGATATTTTAATATATCAAGTGTCCTTCTCCACCAGCAACAACAGCAGTCCCCAGGAATTCGTTAGAAATGCAAATTCCCAGGCTCCACCCAGACCAACTGATTACACTTTTGTCTGTCTCTTTCGCTACCTAACTATCTTCAGTGGCCAAAGTCAAGAAAGCACATTTCTGTGTCTAGTTTCCCTTCATTCGGTGGTTCTCAGAATTTGGTCCCTAGACCAGTAACGCCAATCTCAACTGGAAACTTGCTAGCTATGCAAATGATCAGTCCCTACCGCAGCCCTAACTGAATGTGGAAGTCTGGGAGTGCGACCCCTCAATCTGTGTTCTAACAAGTCCTCAAGGAGTTTCCGTATATGTCCAAGTTCACCCTAAAATAATGGATTTGTGGCCTTTAATTGATTATTTCTGAAACACAGCTATGTCAGGGGAATCAATAAAACCAAGTTTTCTGTTCATCAAAAAAGGTAGAATTCCAGAGATAAAGGAATCTCAGGACATGGGTTAGATAAAATACATACACAAGGGAATATAAAGTAAAAAAAGTAACTGAAAATGACTGAAGAGAAAATGAAAGAGCATATCATATTTGAAACAGTTTATTTTTAAAAACTATGTATGTGCTAAATCTCAGAACTCTTTCTTCTTTCCATGTGCTAGTTTGAGGGGCAATTCCTTTCTGACACAACTTCCATAAGCATTTATATTAATATGAAAGGCTTCTGGCAAAGAAAAGGTAACACCTTGCATTCAGTAAACTAATTTCCAACATGTGGAAAATGCTCTACATGAAAATGTTACCCTATGAAAATCTTCCCCCAAATCTTCCTGTCTACATTCTTGATAATAGAATCGTTTGGAGAATACTTCTGAATAGGAGTCAAGAGTTTCTGCAAAGACAGGCTGACAAGGCTGTCACAATACAGCACCCAAGTACCATGAATCTCAGAATTAAGGGAAGTTCAAGTCGAGATATTTCTCAGAGCCATTCTAGGAAATGTATATCTGTATCTGCGTCTATGAGAGATGACTATCAGGTAAGAAGACATTGAAAACAAATTGACCAAGAACATGTTCATTCAAATGAATGTTGGCTTTTAATGTAGTGAGTAGTATTACACCATAGGAACTAAACTCCACTTTTGAAACTGTCTTCAAAGACAGTCTCCAACAACATAAGTTTTAGTAGGTATCTACTTTTTTAATTTAAGAATTGATTGCATCTAGGTTTATCATTTATTTATTTTATAAACCATAAAAGGCTTTTAAGACTGACGAAAAAAATCAAACCCACTTCAAAATATGAAAATTTGATGCCTCTGAGGACATTAAAAGAAAAAAAGAAACATTAAGGAAAAAAAGAAACATTAAGGAAAAAAAGCACTGCAAATGATCCCCCCGCCCCACAAGAGTACCAAAATGATTTAAGTGGTAACAACTTCCCAGGATTAATTCCACAGTCTCTTAAGGTGACTATTTTAAATTCTAATGAACAAATTTAACTTTTTAATTAAAAAAAATCAGTTGCATTACTTTAGTTGTTTATTAAAACGTGCATTTAGAACTATAATTAATAGAGGTGAATATGGAGCAGTTAACCTGTCAGATCATTCACAAGCGCCTGTCATTTTGGCAGTGAGGGTCTTCTCTCCTTGGCTTCCTTAGGCCCGTCTGAAGTTTTCTGGGTCTCCTTTGTGGATTCCTCTCGCTCCTCTACCCTCAAGGGTCAGTAAGGCTTGAGGTTTACTCTTTTCTACTTTTCTTTATACACAGACCTCTCCGTCCCATGTACTCCCTAAATTTCAATTATTATTTTGATGCAAATGATCCCTCAAGTGTTTATTTCAAGGTTAATATTCTACCCTGAATTTTAGAGCCACATCGCGAGTTGTCCAAAAATACTCCCTGAATTTATGCTCCATTGAGATAGTCTCCAAATTGTACATATCCTAAATCAGTGTTCTTAAAGTGTGGCATTCCACCATCAGCAGCAGTAAGGGAACTTATCAGAAATGCAAATTCTCTATGCCCTTCCCAGACCCTCTAGAGTCAGAAACTTGGAGGGTGAGACTCAGTCATCTGCATGTTAACCAGCCTTCCAAGTGATTTAAATGGAGCTAACGCTGTGAACCACTGTCCTAAATTATATACAACATCTACCCTGTGTATTAGTCATGTTTGTGAATTTTCTACATTTTATGACACCTTGACATTTTGGGGGCCTGGTTGGCCAGGGAGAGACTGCTCTCCCCAGGCCTAGCTAATTCCAACCAACCTATCCAAAGCCCACATCCCCAAAGACCTCCTTTATCTAACTTGCACATACCAAGCCAGTATTTCCAGGGCCCAGGTACCAGACAACTAGACACTATCCCGACAGCCTGGAGCCTGCTGAAATTATTCAAATTACCCAATCCTAAATTTGCTTCAACTTGTCTCCCTTGCCTCACCCACTCCTTCCCAGCGGAAGCACAGTACAAGAGAAACCATGCTTTCTCCTTTGCTCCTCCTGCTCCCTGAATGACCCTGGTACCTCCCCTTGTAGGCTTGCAGAGTGTCGTGTGTCCCCTTCTCTTGGGAAGTGTGAGTAACAAAATTTCTTTTGTGGCGTTGACCTCTCTATGTTGTCACTCAGTCACCTCTATAAATTAAATAAGAGGCACAACTAAAACACTCTATCCCTTCCAACATACTCTAAGCCTTGGGTTCCATACTTCAGGGAATGTCTCCAGCTGTGCAGACCAGAAACACTGGCCTCTCTCTGTCTTTTAACCCTCCACATTAATCCATCATTAAATATGGCAAAGTCTGGCTTCAAAAACAGCAACAATAACAACAAACAAACAAACAAACCCTGGAATCAACTAATATCTCTCTACTACATACACACCACTGTGTCCCGTCTGGATTTCATCAATACTCTAGTAAAAGATATTTTTGCCTTAGAGTTCATGCCCCTCCCACCTGAAGCCAATTTTCATTCTATATGAAGTCACTCCTCTCCTTAACAAACCAACCCAAGAACAAAGAAATTTAACTTGTTTACCACTGTTCCTCAAGTGCAAAAGAAAAAATCCTGCCTGGCTCTTGCTAACTTTCCAGCTCCATCTCTCCCAAGCCAAACTCCAGCGTTATCAAGTTGCAATTGTCTCAAAATTATTTTTCCATGATTTCAGAGTTGTGCATAGTATGTTGCCCAGCTTAGAATGCTCCTCACATCTCCTTTCCCCTACTTGAGAAACTCCTCTTTTGTCTCAGTTTAGATATCATGGAAGACTTCCCTAACTCTTAAGGCTGAGCTATTTTATCATTCCAGGATACCACCTCATCATTCCTATTTCTTTCCTGCCATCTTCCCACCTTTTGTGAGTTCCTATTCCTGTTAAATCAGAAAAGGAAAGGGCGTGGGAGTCAGAGGAAGAAGGAACTGGGGGTGAGAAGGAAGGAGACAGCAGGCATCAGGGGAGAGAAATAAGTTCCTGGTATTCTTAACTGAAACTCTAAAGGCATCTTCCATTGAATATAACAACTTTAGTAAGTTGCACAAATTACCTTCAGAACTACTGCCATGTTTGTTCCCTTATTTACGTGACATTTTTCTGTAAGTTGACCTACATTGACCCATTTTTTTTTAACTTAGTCTCATTCTAAACAATTATTTTTTTTTATTGAAGTATAGTCAGTTTACTATGTTGTCAAGTTCTGGTGTACAGCACAATACTTCAGTTATATAGGAACATACATATATTTGCTTTCATATTCTTTTTCACCATAGGTTACTACAAGATATTGAATATAGTTCTCCGCACTATACAGTATAAACTTTTTGTTTATCTAAGCAATGATATTTTTAAATCAACTGTTTATGGTACTAGCTACATTTTTCTAAAACACATTAAATAAATACTTAATTATTAAAATTTGTAAAAGTGTCAAACCACGTACTATGTAATAATACTCCACTTTCATTATTCTAGTGGGAAGTGAACACTTGGGGAAAAAACTATTATAAATGACAGTAAAGTAATGCATACAGGCATATTAAAAATTAAATCAGATAGCATAGGAAATTAATTATAATTTATAATATTTCCCTCTGTGGAAAATTTATTTCAAACATCAAACATCTGAATTATAAACTATAGAGGGGGGAAAAGACTACTTATAAATTAGAAGGCACCTGATAATTGACACACACTTAGCAAATAAAAATCAAGTTTATTTTGCTGATTCACAATTCACAAGTAATCTTGAGGTCAGGAGTCTGATTGCTTATTAGTAGCTTTTTTCAAAGTGTTGATACTCTAATTTTATTTTGAATGGCTCTAAATTATTCTTTCATTGCAAAAAGATCTCAGTGGCCTGGCAAAGGTAGATAGGTTTACCTGAAAATTAAGAATAACTCCAGCCACAAGGGAAGTTTCTTGTTAAGTCGCTAAGAGTCAAGTAACTTTCAGTAACTTAACAAATGGTGGGATTTATTTTCAGGTTAGTGTTTCCCTAATGCACCCCTATGGATGACCTAGATCAGGTTTCTATTTTTTAAAATGCTTTCATTCTAGTTATCAATTTTAGTCTGGAACCTTGTTCTTAAAGACTGTTTTCTTATCACAAAGTTCTCACAATATCAATACCCTAACAAAGACATATTCAAGACAGTATTCTCAGAAGTGATAAATGACTATGGTTTTTGTGTTTCTAAAACAGGCTTGGAAAATGACCTGTATTTTGCATTATGTGCATCATAAACTTCTAATTGCTCTTTCACAGTATTCCGTTAAAAAAAGAATGTCTGACATTTTTTATGAATACTATGGCATTAAACTGAAGCCCTCAGAGATGGTAAGATAGAATATTTAAAATCCATAGGCTACCTCTGGAAATGTTCTCAAGGTTAGCAGTGAAGGACTACTTAGCAGTGAAAAACCAGTTCTTTTCTTTTTGGATTAATGGGTATCTCTAGAACCGTACTTTGTAATACAGTAACCACTGGCCACATATGGCCACTGAGCACTTGAGGGGTGGCTGGTCTGAACAGAGATGTGCTGTAAAACATACCAGATTTTAAATACTTAATATGGAAAAAAAAGAATAAAATATCTCATTAATAACTGTTATAATGAATACATGTTAAAATAATATTTTAGGTATACTGGATTACATAAAATGTTATAAAATTACTTTCACCTCTTACTGTTTACTTTATTAGTGTAGCTACTAGAAAATTCTGAATGACATACATAGTCCCTAATATATTTCTATTGACAGAGCCACCCTGGACAAGTGAAGAGAACAAGAACAGCCCCAGAGATACTCCGGTTTTCACATTGCGAGTCAACAATTTATTAGCTAGTTTTCCTGACTTGATGGTACAGAGAGAGATCCTTTGGTTGGCACATTGGAATCAAGGACTTATTTTTATTTAATCATTGTTCTGGTTTAGTTTAGTAATTCTACTACAGTGGAATATGATAAAAATTATTTTTGTGCTTTATTCACTTGTCAGCAAGATGAGCATTTTATGATTAATATCCTATAAAATAAATGGCATCACCACTATAGAAATCTTAATTTTTAATCATCAAGTTTATACATATTTTGGCAGAAAATAATTAAACAGAAGCAAATAAGAGACAGCATTTTATAAATATTATAATTTATAATTAATTTCCTAAGCGATCTAATTCTTTTGTCTCTTTTATTATACTAAATTTTCTCCTTGAATTAACTCATTTTAAGAGCTAGAAAAATAGATTCAAAATTTTTACTGTATTTCTGATTTTTTTTGAAG
Source organism: Camelus dromedarius (assembly GCF_036321535.1). Classification (NCBI taxonomy): domain Eukaryota; kingdom Metazoa; phylum Chordata; class Mammalia; order Artiodactyla; family Camelidae; genus Camelus; species Camelus dromedarius. Next base: position 90,453,123 of record NC_087472.1, on the reverse strand, counting down.
GTAAGAGCAAAGTAGACCAAGTAAATTGATAAATGGTATTGATTTGGTACACCATTTATTTCTGGTCTTATGGCAAATTCTACTGAAGTAATCCCTCTTAAGGAGTTTATTTCAACCAGTGAATTTCCACTCAGTCTTTAAAACCCAACTCACATGTCGCCTCTTTTAAGAAGCCTTGCCTGATCTCACTGGATAGTTTTCCAACTTCATATTCTGTTAGATCATATGTCTTACACACACTTCTCCTATTAAATTTCCTTTCTTCCTCCCCAACTACAGCGTGAGTTTCCTGACAACATGGCTGAAGTCAACTCAAGTCTTATTTGTCTCTATATTATCAATGACTAGTTCAGTGTCTGGCATGTAATAGATACCTAAAATGTGTGTATATTCCAGTTTACAAGTCCATCTGGTGTTTTATTAATTCTTCTCATCACTCTTTGTTGACTCAGTCTACTTGTAATCGTATCTCTAAGACTTCATGAGCAGAGCCTTTCCAAACACATCGTCATGAAATTCCCCAGGGGTGTGCAAATATGTCTGGGTGTTCATATTATTAAAGATAGTAATGTATGTGTGTGTGTGTGTGTGTGTGTGTGTGTATATATATATATATATAAAATTTACAATGCCAAATACATGGTGGGGAGGATCAAAGAGGTGTGCACATTAGTCAGTTACACAGCTGGTTTAATCACTCAACACTGTTAGTTACTAAGTGAATTGTGACTGTTTTAATTGTCTTAAATTGTTTTTATTCTTATAATTTACACCCCTATTTGGACCACTGGCTAACAGCAGGAAGCATAAGTAACAGTGATGGTGAAATGTAGAAATTCACTAAGGAAATTATAAATACTAATTCTGCATATTTTCCTCAAGATGATCTCTCCACAGTAATTTGTAAATGGTATATATAAGATCCCAAAGTAGACATTTTTATTGCCCCCATTTTGCAAATAAGGAAATTGTGGCACATGGTCTAAGTAGTTTGCTCTGTGTGAGAAAGGCAACACGTAACCGGTCAGAAGGGCACCCAGGCAGTCTAGCTTGAGAGTCTTCCAATTGGGATACTACCCAAAAAAAGAAGTTCTCATACTTTGCTGCACATTAGATATACCTGAGCAGCTTTTAAGAATTCTGATGCCCAAGCACCACAGCCCAGCAATTAAATAAAAATCTCAGAGTGAAACGAACGGCTTAAGTGTTGCTCAATGTGTAATTTGCAAGATGCGCTTGAAAATGAAAGGCTTGAGCCTCTCTTATCTCATGATTTAGAGACCAAAAAGAAAAAACAATCACCCAATTTTTAGTGGGAAAAAAGGGGAAAGAATTCCAATTATCTGGTCATAAAGTTAGTGTTTTACTTTGGCTTTATGTAACAGTTAAATTTTTAGTCTACATTTTCATGTATATTTGGTCCCCAAATCAAGCATGTAATTTAAAAATATATTAATTATTAATTTATACTTTTTCTTGTGTAGAGTTAAGAATCTTTGTTAAAAGGAAACAGAAACAGACTCACAGCCATAGAAAATGAATTTATGGTTACCAGGGAGGGAAGGAGGTGGGAAAGGATAAATCAGGAATTCGAGATTTGCTGATACTAACTACTATACATAAAATAGATAAACAACAAGTTTAAATTATATAGTACAGGGAACTATATTCAGTATCTTATTGTTACCTATAATGAAAAAGAATATGAAAAGGAATGTATGTATATGTATGACTGAAACATTATGCTGTACACCAGAAATTGACACAACATTGTAAACTATACTTCAAATAAAAAAAAAATCTTTGTTACAATGAAAGAGTAAAACATTTGTCTTATATAATGAATACTACCATAAAGTATATTAAATGAATTTTATGAAATCTTAAATAATATACTAGTATAAACTAGTGATAAAGTTTGAATAAGTAAACAATATTTATATTATCAATGTTTTATGATATAATAGATTAAATATACTAAATAATTAAAGCCATTTCATTATCCTACAGCATGCAAAAATAACTAAATTATTTTTGAGTTTCTTGGGTATTTACGATTACTAGGAAAGAGGGCAGAAGTTCAGGAAAGGTAAGCAAATACTACATTAAACCAGGGTTTTTCAACCCCTAGCACTACTGACATTTTGGACTAGATAATTCTTTGCAGTGTAATGGAGGTCTATCCTGTGCATTGCAGGATATTTAGCAGCATACCTGGCCTTTACCTTCTACAGCTCAGCTATGACAATTAAAAGTGTCTCCAGACATTGCCAACTGTCTCCTGGAGGACAAAATTACCTCTTCCTTTAAGAGCCACTGCATTAGACAAACTAGCTCAGTTATAGCAACTCTAACCAACTCAGCCTAAACAATCTGGAGACAACGCTTCTGACTTTTTTTTTTTTTAACATTTTTTATTGATTTATAATCATTTTACAATGTTGTGTCAAATTCCAGTGTTCAGCACAATTTTTCAGTCATTCATGGACATATACACACTCATTGTCACATTTTTTTCTCTGTGAGTTATCATAACATTTTGTGTATATTTCCCTGTGCTATACAGTGTAATCTTGTTTATCTATTCTACAATTTTGAAATCCCAGTCTATCCCTTCCCACTCTCCAACCCCTGGCAACCACAAGTCTGTATTCTCTATCTATGAGTCTATTTCTGTCCTGTATTTACGCTTTGTTTTTTGTTTGTTTTTGTTTTTTAGATTCCACATATGAGTGATCTCATATGGTATTTTTCTTTCTCTTTCTGGCTTACTTCACTTAGAATGACATTCTCCAGGAGCATCCATGTTGCTGCAAATGGCGTTATGTTGTCGGTTTTTATGGCTGAGTAGTATTCCATTGTATAAATACACCACACCTTCTTTATCCAGTCACCTGTTGATGGACATTTAGGCTGTTTCCATGTTTTGGCTATTGTAAATAGTGCTGCTATGAACATTGGGGTGCAGGTGTCATCCTGAAGTAGATTTCCTTCTGGATACAAGCCCAGGAGTGGGATTCCTGGGTCATGTGATAAGTCTATTCCTAGTCTTTTGAGGAATCTCCACACTGTTTTCCATAGTGGCTGCACCAAACTGCACTCCCACCAGCAGTGTAGGAGGGTTCCCCTTTCTCCACAGCCTCTCCAGCATTTATCATTTGTGGATTTTTGAATGACGGCCATTCTGACTGGTGTGAGGTGATACCTCATTGTAGTTTTGATTTGCATTTCTCTGATAATTAGTGATACTGAGCATTTTTTCATGTGCTTTTTGATCATTTGTATGTCTTCCTTGGAGAATTGCTTGTTTAGGTCGCTTCTGACTTCTGACTTGGAAGAATCAAGACTTAACGCATGTCTATTATACAGGTTTAATTAATATGTATATAAGTTATTCTGAGATGATGCAACTGCATGTAATTCTTTCTGAATCATCAAAAAATACTGTTTGACTATGCTGTACACCAGAAATTAACATATTGTAACTGACTATACTTCAAGCAAATAATTTTTTAAATACTAGGAAATATTAAAAAATGCTGTTTGAATGTTCAACATGTTTTATAGTACAGTATCCCAAAATTTTTGAAAATTGATCATCCATTTAAGTCATATGATGGTTTTTATAGTTTATTAACTAAGCATCTTAATGCAACCTGAAAATCTTCCAATACATTTTCCAAACTAACAATTTTCATAATCCTCTCACCGGCATTCTTTGGTGGGATATGTCATTTCTCCATGGCACTGTAACTATTTATTTGTGCCTTATTATATAAGTTCCTATAAGGTAGGATTTGAGTTAGGTTAATTGCCATACTCTCCAGGGCATATCATAGAGCCTTGCATTTAACAGGTGATTATGTCTTTTAATGGTTTACAAATTGGGGAAGATAAATTATTCAAATATTTCTCTCATTGTTTAAAGCTCACATATAATATTTAGACATATGCTTATACAGGGATAGGATTTTTAACATTAATGCATTGAATTCCACATGGAAAAAAAAGGCTGTCTAATTGAGGGGCCTTAAGCTGCTTCCATTTTTTACTCTAGAGCAATTCTTTTGGCTTATGGTAAAGACATCTTTAATCCTCTCTTCCTATATGTAGTGAATGAATTAACTACCATTCTTTTTAAGGGGAAGGAGGGATAAGATAAATGTCTCCTGTACCCTTGCTCCCATCTTAACAAGTACCACTAAGCAGCAACTTCTCACCTTCTCTGCAGAGGTTGTCTTCAATTAAAAATACACCAGAAAGGACACTGAGTAGTGCTTGCAGCTAATTGGCAGTACATTCCTTCCAAAATTTCAGAGGTACCTCCATTTAATGACTCCCCGGAATAAGGTAAATTGCATGAAATTTACTTTGCAGTTCTTAATATAAATTTGGGTCTATCATTAGCAAAAACTCTTAAAAAAAAAAAAAAACTGGGGTCAGTATCCATTTAAATGAAGCACAAGAAAAAAAGGTATTTCACTTTCAAAGGACCTATGCTGTACCTTTTTTTTTTTTCTTTTTTGGAAGATTGCAACTCATCTGTTTTATATCATAATGGCAATAATATTGCCTCTGAGTTAACTGTGTAATAATTCACTTTTGGTACTGCAATAATTGAGCAAACAGAAGCTGGTACTAGAGGCATTCCTTTCCTTTATTTATTGTAATATTTTTCCATAATTTAATGAGAAACATTTTGAGAGAAACATTTTTATCCTTTCATGTTAAATTAATTTACAATGCTATGAGCTATAATAAAATGAGAGAAATCATCAGCAAAAAGCAAAAGTTAATAAAGACAGATATTCTCAAAGTTTCAAGGACTGAAAAAAGCCTAAATCACAAGAGTATTTGCTTTCTTCTTTTTTTTTTTTTTTTTTTTTTTTGGCTTAGTTCAATTTGTCATAGTTTGCTCTCAATTATTTTGTACTTACTAACATAATATCGACGAATTGTAAAAGATACATTACTAAAAGAAAACACACATAATTAAAATCACCTACGAAACAACAAAAACATTGTGATTTATTTTAGTAAGCTACTCTACACTTACATAAAGAAAACTCTGATTTTTACTAGTATAAACCTACTTGGGAAAAATTTCAAAGAATGATGAATAAGGCATGAGGAAACTTCACATTACTGGAATGAAGTTTTCTGCTTAGCATATTATGGACACTCAAATTTGATAGAAGCCACTTCAGTATATCTTAGGAAATCTTTACTCAGATTCTGAAATCTGAGGAAGAATTAAGATGACCTGGGCTGTGGAATCTTTGTCAAGAGACTCACACTCTCTGAATCTGTTTCTTCATCTTTAATTAATGGGATGGGACTAGATCAAGGAGAGAAAGGTTTGCCAGCACCTGGAGTGCTGGCACTGGGGAGCTCCTGAGGACTCTGAGGCCCCACACAGGTTAAATGGGGACAAGTGCTCTAGTACGTGTATCAGCTGTTTGCCATCCATAGAGTAGATCACAGCAAAGGTCCCTGCACATTTCAAGGTTCTATGATTTAATGAGAACGTTTATTATTTAGCCAGCGAGTAAGCACACCTCCCTCTATTGAGCCTGTATCCATACAACTAACAACCTAAAGAGGTACAGCTCAAAGAGTGCTCCACTGACCAGCAGCAGAGGCATCACCAGTGACTTAGTGAATCAGAATCTCTGGGGGTGGGACCAAGTAATCTGTGTTTTAACAAGCTCTCCAAGCAATTCGTATGTACGTAAGAGAAATACTCATATAGAGCACTGTAGAAAGAACAAAGAAGCTATATAATTTCTAGTCCTTTGCCTAAAGGACCTTTTCTGGGGGGAGAAAATAGATGTAAAACAACTCAGAGTAAAAGAAGGTCATTCATTCATTCAACAAACATTAAGATCCTACTATATGCTAAGGACTGTGCTAGTTGCTGGGGATATAATGGTTCTGCCTTTGTGGAGCTTACAGTCTAGTGAAGGTGACAGACAATAACTAAATAAACAAATAAAATAATTTCACTTTAAAGAAAATGCTATGAAAATCAGAGTGCTGTGAAAAATAGCAACACGGATGACAATGAGGTGTGGAGAGGGATACTTTCAATTTTATCTAGAATCTGAAAGTTTTAGTAACAGTATGTGTTAAGATTCAGTTAATTGATAAATCAACAAATACCAACTGCATGCATGCTGTGCACCCAGGTAGGCATCTTGGGGAATATGAGGATGGGTGTGCCCTGGAGAAGTTTATAATTGTTAGGAAAGACAAGATTTAATTACCAGCTATAAGCAGTATGGAGTCCACAGTAGGGAGATATTTTAGAATTGGCCCTTTGTTGAAACTATCCCCTCTCTGCTTCTTGGTTAATACTCTTTTGATTTTTCCAGTTCCTGGTTTTCTATTTCAACTATGCAAGAAGAATTCAAAAAAGAGAGAAGTCAACATTGGCTGAAATCAGTGCAGAATGTTCTATGGAAGAGGAATTTCAGATGGGCCTTGAAGGAGCAGTGAAATGCCTTTATGCATTTTTGTCTTCACCTTTATGTGACGACAAATAGGAAAGGCATTCCAGGGATACTGCTATTATTAGCATTCCTAACACCTCCATATGACCATTCTATTTCTGTTAACGGGTACTGTCGGGAAAGATGCTCTATTAATACCACATAACATATCAGAAGAGTTGTGGTTCAGTCCAGTACAGGATACAATGTGTTTATGCTATTTCTCAGCATTTTGACTAACTGTCGTTGTTTTGGTGTTAACTTCCAACGACTAAGAGGGACTTAAATGAGTGTGGAGGTAGAACTGTCCAAGAAAAGATGACTCAGTATTTATATACTGACAGTCATATTATAAGCACTATCCAAGTGGTTGTTACATATAAGAAATCATTAGTATATATATGTCCTTTAATACTAAACTTCTTCTGTAGAACTGCTCAATAATTGGTTTCAATTGCTTGCTTTGAAGCGCATAATACTTTACTGAATAGATATTCCAAACCTACCTAATTAAATAGGAATTAAGACAAATAAAACCTTTTAATGATCTTATTTAACAAGTACAGAATAAAACTGAAAATAATACAGTGGAAAAAGGGAAACGTCTTTATACTAATGTCACTACATAGTATTGATATTAAGCAAATTACATCTCAGGAATGACAAATCATACACACTTTACATAGTGTGAGATGTAGCTAAGGATTATCTCTAGTGAATGCTAAGAAAAGGAAACTATTATCACTGGTGCGGGGGTAGGGGGGAGGAATCCTTTTAAAAATAGGATTTAACTGTCAATAAAGCTTTTTATAATAAATTCTTATCAAGTTTAACATGAAAGGGTTGTAAAAAGCAGATGTTACTCAAGAGAAAATCTGATTTTTATTGCTACAATCTTTCACTGACTTTTGTCTCATTTTCATGGAGGCTTTTAACTTTTAACAAAATATAAAATTGAAGAGCTTTTTAAAAGAAGAGATTTTACAGAATGTATAGAAATATCTTCTTGAGTTATAAAACCCTGATCACCAGATACACTTAGGAAGTGATTAGAAGGCTGAGTGATAAACATAGATTTTACAAATGTTGTGATTATAATTTTCTCTACTTCTAATTATTAAAAAGTTCCATTTAAGGTCTTAAATTTGCCAGACTAATCTAAATTTACTAGTGAGAGGCATCCTTGAATTCTCCTTAATCTGTTTAGTTACTTGAAATGTTTAATACTTTCTAATCAAGAGAAACCTAGAGTCTCAAAGGCATAATGTTCCCTCCCAAAATTGGTTTAACTTTAGATTATTTAATTGGAACTCCAAAGCATTAAAAGTTCATCCTATTACCTTGGCATCCTTCAGAGCACCTGGCACAGTGTTAAGTACATATTAGATACTCAATAAATATTTTTGAGGGGCTGAATACTGCTTAAGAAGGAAATAACAGTAATTATTTACATAGAAGATACTTAAACTCCTAAGAGAAACAGTTCTTCCTTATTTATAGGGAAGACATGGCTAGAAAGTCAATTGTATAAACTATGGCTTTGATAAAAATCTATTTTTGTTTTGTTTGAGTCATTCAACAAGCTATTGTTGAGTATACATTGTTTTGACAGAGTGAAATGCTGAAGATATTTTTTACAAATAGCAGACTCATTTAAGAAGCTCAAAGTTTAATGGTGGGTTGTTTTGTAGGTGATTTGATTCTGATTTTAACTTGTTTAAGGATAATGATCTCTGGGAATCCAGTACTGAGAATACGACAGGCTCGTAAGAAACAATTTCTGAATGATCTTATTAACTCATTAGTATATCTCAAGTGGTGTATTTCTTAAAATCTCCCAATTAAATATGGTCATTTTTTCCTCTCTAGAATGTAAGTCCTTGAAATCAAGTTTATCCTATACCTTACAAACTAGCACAGTAACTAGCAAATGGTGGATACTCTATTGACAGATAAATATTAATCCATTAATGAGTATTAATATAAATTATAGCAGCAGAGTTACATTTCTGAGCCAATTCAGGAGAGTTAAATATTTAAAGAAAGAGTACTATTCTTAGGTTGCTAAGATTGTTAATGAAATAGATCTCATTATATTTCTCTAGATTTTTGTATCATACAGAAAAAAAATCACAAAACCATCTGTGCCAGCTAAGTTTTCTTTGTCTCTTCAGACCCACTCCCCTCCCTTTCTCCACCGTCCAAGGGACGGACTTGTAGGATTACATCACTGGGCTCCCACGTCCTCTGGTTTTCTGGTTGGACTCCACTGACAGAAAGAACTCGTAAGAGATCGGAAGGAAGGAAGAGACTGAGGTCAGGGTATTGAATCCCTTGGTCTCCTTCCCTGGCTGTCATTTTAAGGCTAATTTTATCCCTTGAAAGAAGGTCAGTGTTTCACCTAAGGCAGTAAGAACTACATGATCGCTCTTATTCTAGGTTCTCAGAAAGCTCTCTTTCCTCGGATCCATTCAGGACTAGGAGAGGTGACAGCTCTGCTCCTGCTAGCCCAGGGATCTTGCACTATCTTCTGTGAGTTCCCTACACCCAGCCCACTCCTGGATATGCAGTGCTTGTAAGTCAACACTCAAATTACGCTAGTTCGAAGGTGCCACGTGCTGTTTCCTGTTGGGACCTGACTAAGACACCAACACAAAGGGGCAGCAAGTAAGACCGACCATAAAACAGGCAAGGATTCAACACTTCACAGAGTTATTATAGTATTTGTGTTAATGGAAGTGGAATTGGTCAGTAAACTCTTAAGTACTATACAGAAGTTGGTTATTATTATTCATCACAAACTATGGGAATTTCAGACTGTGTCTATACAGGTTTCCCACCACAAAACCAGTTGACATGGTCTAAGGTGACAACAGGATTGATGTGGCTGTGCTGTGTCAGTTGTAAAATAATTACACTGAAAACACATTTAAAATGTGTTAACAATATATTACACTGATACATAGGTAATTACACTGGGTTATCAGATTTAGCCAGTGTTTATATGGCTAACCATAGACGTGGCCTCAATATTCCATTATCCACCTGACCAAGATCACTGGCCACTTTAGGTTTCCCTGGCCTGAGACTGATTAAGAAGAGTCCAGGTCTGTAAAGGGACAGGGAGCACAACCTTGTCTGAGTTATCAGTATAAAATTAGCCTTGCAGTCACTCATTCTGGCTGTGGTTGAACTACAGTTACAATCTTTTCCTCTGTCTCTTCATGCTTAGGAGAGCCTGCAGGCAATTCTCTATAAGATAGTTTTATCAAAACAGTCATAGTGATGCTCAGAGTGTGCTTTATAAATATTTTGGGGGCAAAGGTGGCATTAAATAAATTTGCCCAAATAGTCCTCTTAATGTCATATTTTGGAAGTGACACCTATACTACAAACATATTTTGGGAAACAATTAACTACCTCATACTGATAAAAAAATAATATTGATTTCTTACTATTGCGACTGGCAATGCCTTATAAAAAGAAAAAAGCATCAAGGAAGGCTGGAGTGATGCTTTAAGGGATCTTTTTCCTATAAAAACCTCTAAATTAGGTGTCAATGGGCACAACTGAACTTATTTTACTATACTCCAGGTTCATACGTAAAGAAAATTTTGATACTATTTTATTGGAATAGCTTGTGTTGCCTTAGATGATGCTTACACACCAACTTTTTAAATTTATCACCGTTTGTTTCACTTTCGGTGGCTTCTTTTAACAACAATCCCTTGTCAAGCAGTCAGCACTACTTCATAAAGGAAGACTTCAATGCCTTGACCTTCACATTCATGACCCAAAGTGCAACGTGCTTCCACAATCTCTATCACTTCTCGATATTATCCTTTTGGGGAAATGCTAATGTTTTGTTTTTGTTTTGTTTGAGGTTCATTCATTGGCTCCATTTTCCCAGTTTTTTAAAAGCAGTTTTGAAGCTATCTTCTCTACTCACCAAAGGAAGTCTTTTTCATTACATGCTTGCATTGATCAAAAGAGGAGCTGTACAATTTTTATTTTCTTAAACAGACACAAACAGGTTGTAAAAATTACTCTCATGCCCCTTGAATTTTAGGTGTTTCTTTCAAATTTAGGTCAAAAGCCAACATTAATAGTCAGATGGAATGACTATCATATGAAAGAGCTGCCAAGCAGATAATAAGTTTAGAACTCCTAATTGAAAAATGAACACATCCACATTTGTATCCCTAAATTGAAGAAAATGGCTGTTTTGGTTATCACTATAATGAGATGCTGCATAGTTCACATGCTGAATCCCGAAGGAGGAGCCATTCATTCCTCTCTGATGGATGTTTCTAGGCGTCCGTATAACTTGGAAGATGAGGGTAGGAAGTTTAGGCACAATAGGAGGGATCCTACTTTTTTTTCTAGGGGTTGTAATACCCCTAAGTATTAACCAGCCTTCCATTTGTGTGACTTGCTCACATTGTCTCCAGCAGACTCTGTAACAGATTCAGTTATTGGCATCAAGTCTTTCATATCCCTAATAGCAATATATATCCACATCCCTGCCATGAGCTCATGAAGGTGGAAAGCATTTGCCTACACCTTGACTTTGGGCTTGGCTATATGACATGCATGCTTTGGCCAAGAGCAGAAACTTAAAATATGTTGGTTGTGCTTCTGTCATTTTCCTGGGAAGCTGCCACCCCTTCATCCCGAATCTCAGAATAAGATAGAGGGGGCAGAACTAACCTGGACCTACAGCCTGGAGACAAGCAGTCAAGCTAAGCCTAACCAAGATCAACCAAACCCCACTAAATTGCAGATCTATGAGTAAATAATTTGTTTTGTTGTTATTAGCCATTGAAGTGCTTTTGTTTTTTTATTATGTAGCAAAACTGACTGATACCTACTATAAAGTGAAATATGGTTTATAAGTAATACAACCAGGAAAGTTCTGCTGAACTGACATCTGCTAAGTAAAAGAAGAAAAGACCAAATGCTTAGAAAGACCAAATGATTAGATATTCATGCCAGGTACAAGGATTAGATAATAATTGGCTAGAAGCAAGGATTAGAAATAAAAAAGCAAAACACTAGTCAGATTTAACTTACTGGGTCATATTTCCTAGTTTTCAAGCAGACTGTTCTAAATGGCAATATCTGAAAGAAACCTGATGTGATAGTCTAATGACTGTGAATTCTATGGTCTTTGGAATACCTCCCAAATGCTAAGTTCGAGTTTAAAACAAAACTGGATTTGCAAATAAACTTTTTTTTGTACAGAAAGGGAATAACTCCTCTTGTCTAGAAAAGGACAAGGAAGTGATAAGGTACTTTTCGGCATTTGTATTAGCTATGTTTCCAAAGAGTGGTGAAACTGGCTCTCTCCTGCTGTTTAGTCATTTACAGATTTCTTCTTATGTATGATTAACTGCTAACGGGTAGAAGATATATTTCACCGCCAGCTACCACAGCTAATTCAAGAGAAAAGGTTTTCTTGGGTAGAGTTCTAATTTCATTTGCTGCTTCAAATGTTTCCTCTGATTCTTATATAGTCTCTGAATTTGAACGACAGCTTCCTAGCAGTAATACGGGAAAAGTATAGGAGACCAAGTGAGGACTCCAGGTGATAATTTCTTAACATCAAAATTCTGAAAACACAGTTCTTTGTTTTACATTGGAGGCTGATGAGACTGACATGTTTTTCGTTCTGTTTTGTTTTATTTTTGGGGGGAGGTGATGGGTTTGTATATTTTCTTGATTGCAGTGACAGTTTCAGGGTGTATACATATGTTAAACTTATTTAGTTGTACCCTTTAAATATTGTGCTGTTTATTGTATGATAATTTTATTTCAATAAAGGTACTAAAATATTAAGTGCCTCAAAAGAAATCATGCTAAATATGGGCAAAGTCTCTACACATAAAAGTCTAACATGTTGTCTAAAGACATTTAGATAGGTCTAAATAAATGAAGAAATCTACCATAGTCCTAGATTGGACAACTCTCAATATTGCAAAGATGTAGATCGACATGTTTTCAAATAGGTATCTCCATGGGTTTAATTTTCCTCATTTGATAAGTTGATTCAATGATTTCTAAGATTTCATTTTCAGCCCTGTGATTCTATGATTTATGGATTCTGTAGTTTGAAGCCTCAAGAGAAGAGCACATATAATTAAAGTTCAAAACAGCACCACAAGTCTAGCAGCTACCATCATATTTATGAGCAAGTCTCGAGTGAAAGAATGCTTCTCCTTGTCTAGGGAGTCATTTCAACAGGACAGAAGATGTATATTTTCTACAGTCTTCACCTAAACTGCTCCTCAGAGTATTTTCCCTTTAAGTGTCAAAGAGGTATATGAATTTTAAATATTAAAGATTAAAAAGCTGTGATGATTGAATTTTTCTCCTAAGTTTAAGCACTTAAATAATTCACTAGTGATAAAACTAAATAGTGGTAAATAATGCAATTTTTAAAAAAGACCACATGGGATGAGTTGAAAAATCGAGGCCCACTGGGTATCACTGAATCAGGTTCCCATCAGCCTATGGTAGCTGTAGTGGGGGCTAATACATAGTCATTAATCAAAACCGCATTTTAGAGGCTTTCCAACAGATTGCTTCTATGGAACGCCTTTATGTGAGAAGACTAATGAAAATGGTAAAGCTGAATGAATACTTTGTTTAGACTATGTTCAAGAAATTTTATTCAGAAATAAGTAAAAGTTCAAATCTGGGCTGCCAAAAAGACAAGGAAGTGGCCCCCCTTCAGCCAAGGATCATAGGCCCCTTTGTGCAGGTTTGGAAAAGCTAAAAGCCAGCTAGTAGTGTGTAGCCCCAGGGGTGGGCTGGCTGACCAGACTGATTCTTTTTCTGACTATGCTCTGCCAGGCCTACGTCCTTCAGTAAGCCATGGTTTTCATAAGAAACACTGAAGTTGTATACTCCATCATTTCCATTACTGTGAGGTTTTTACAAGCTCAAATTACCATCTGAACTTAAATACACAGATTGAATTCAAAGAATATGAAGAAATGTGCTGGTAAGCTAAGAAAAACTATTGCTAGACTTCTAAAATAAATACTAAGATGCCTAATTCACAATGTATTTTGTCTTTAAATTCCTATCTCAATTGATCTTTACCAAAAAAATTTTTCCTTAGATAAAAGAGAAAGTACAACAAATACAATTTTAATTTTTTGGACGTGGATGGATCTTCTGTGAGATTAAAAAAATGGAATCGGTTTCTAGGCTTTACCAGTAGCCTAGTAAAAAATATCTGTATTTCTTGCTCCAAATAAATCATTTAAAAATATATCTGAATTGAATTTATTGTAAGATCTTAAAGTGAGCTATAAATATGGTAATATCAGGCACAGGGATTTTAGGTACCCTAATAACATTTAGAAAATATTCATACATTATTCTTAGCTAAAACTACCATAGTTAAGAAATAAATCCCTGAAAACAGATTAGATATTTTACTAGTTTAACGAAACAGCACTGAATGGATGTTGAAGATGTGGTTTTATGAAGAAGAAACTTCAGGGAACAAAGTTTTAAATCTTATGCATTAAACAAAACAGAAAACAAAGTATGTAGCTTGGTTTAATGAACATAAAAATATTTAACGGAAGAACACTCAGTAAAACTAATAATTTTGTAAATGATATAGATTGATAAGTTGGTCTTACTGATTAAGGCTTTGTCACAGTTTTGGTTACAAATCAGGAAGTAACATAACATCCAATGTACACTGATTATTACTGAGTTTAAGAGGACTTCTATAGTTATAATATTACGTGTAATATCATAAAACAGTTGCTTTAGTTATAGAAATAAAATAATATGTACACCCTACCTAAGAGTAAAAGCCCAATGGTGAATATATTCCTCTTTATAAAAATCACCAAATTAAATCTATAGCTTTCATTAATTTTTTACTGAATTTTCTATTTAATGATCCACGTATGTAGCTTTTTATTCTCCTACCAAACAATGAGTATATATTGATTGGAAGTATTCTGAAACTATTTTGTGAAACTAAACTGTGTTTTGACTTATTTGTGTCAATCATTTGTTTGAAAGTTGCTCTTAAGGTGGGAAAATACTTTCTTCCATTTTAAGTCACAATCTTGTAGGACTACAGTTTTTCTTTCTCATGGGAACAAAAATATTTTCAACAAATCTGGTATAGAAATCTCTGGAAGAGAGCATTCACAAATGAATTCTGATCAACAGATTGCATACATTTCCCAATCAGCTGTGCAGACTGAGCATTTTCACGGCTCCAGTCATTTTATAAAGATGATGCAGAATTAATCAGTCTTCCTGCCACTTTTATTATTTATATATTCACAGTATTGACAGATTTCATTTTCTTCCCACTCTCTACTCCTCTTCTACAGAAATAACACTCACGACATGGAACAGGGAGCAGCAAGACACATCATCTGACCTTCCTTCTTTAGGGCATTACTCAGCTAGTCCTGAGAACCTACAAACAATAATGTGGGATATACAGATCTACATCAAATGTCATTTCACTTCTTCAAGTGCTTTCTCTAGAATATGAAGTCCCCTTATTCTTCAGGCCGCAATATAGGTAGGCAAATAATATAGTAATAACTGTGACTGGAATAATACAGAAATAGATATGGCTGCAACTGCTGTAAATACTGGAAGAAAATTCCCCTAGGACCAATGACATCAGGAAGCCTTGCAGAAGACCAGTCTCTCAGAATTTTGAGCAATCACACTCAAGACATTACAGGATGCACTGTATCTTCTCCTGGGATTACTAAAAATCACAACTGTACCCAAATCACCTAGCAACAGTTTATGCCACTAATTCATTTTAAAGATATATTAACAGTAATCTTTTCAAATGTCTCTTTGAATTGATTAACAGTGTCTCTTGGAAGTTCTCAAATTTGATTCGGCCAAAACGATGGAGGAAATTAATATTATTCTCTTGGGTCATTTCCCTAAATTCAGAAAGGTAAAGAAATACCAACTTAAAAAACAGACATGTCTAATAATAAATGAAGTCTGAATATATAAAAAGATTGTTGTCAAGACAAATCCACTGCCTGGTAGTCTTCGGCTAACATCTGTTGTTATATAGACAGTATGACTTACATCCAGGAGCTAAATACGAAGAAATACTGAATAATCCAATTATTCAAAAGGTATGCAAAATATATTATTTCAAAAATCCCTCTCCATATTATTGCTGTTTTGAATACTTTAGCTTTAAAACATTCAATTAGATACATCTATGGGTTTAGTTTTAATTATTATGCCAATAAGATAGTAACATAATAAATCCATGTCAATTTTAGAAGTATTTCTAATATTACATAACTAATTGGAGATGAATTTCTCATGTAATTATCTCTATGAAGACAAACCACAAGGGTAATTAACATAGCTATGATTCCACACCACAAGGGTTAAGCCAGATGGTGATGTTCATTATTTTTATCTTTCTCACAAAACCAAACATCACTTACTTTCTCCTAGGAATGTGTGCTGTGTTAAAATTAAACACATATTATTATGCAATACCTTGATGTAAGGATATTTTTTAAAAAACGTAATACATAAATGTGTGTATCCCCTCAAGATTCATGGTGTTTTCAACCATGACAAATGCTACTCACCAACAAATTAACAGAAACAGTGTATTTATGATATATAAGCTTAATACAATGACACCAGACAAGGGAAGATCTAATTATTTAAAAATTTATGTTTAACAGTGAACCATTAAAATTAAAATGCAGGCTTTATATTTTTAACTACAGAAATAGCTGATATTATTAATTTTCAATAGTCAGTCAGGAGAAACTAAAGCTTATTTCCTGTTTCAATTAGCTATTGTCACAATAATGCAGAATAATATCTTATGGTTTCAAACAACACTGCCCTTAAGGAGTTTGGATAAATTTTCTTTTTCCAACACCATATGAAAGAAAATATCTCACATCATGAAATTTAGTCACTTTCTGTGAGAAGCCTGCAGCAAAGGGACTTCTCAATCAGATACACCATGTAGGCAAACTATTCTCTCATTGTGTGTGTGTGTGTGTATTCTGTCTCTCCCTTAGAATTCCCAACATTTTTTGTCTTGTCTCCCAAATTCTTGCTTTTCTGGTGATGTTTCATTTTTGTAAACAGAAAATTAAAAGAAGAATGTATTTGAAAACCTGCTCAGAGAATGAATTTCAATTTGGCTCCTCTATTAGAGGACTAATTTGCTTTCTATGTGTAATTCTGGCGTGATCACTGTTGCATATATTATAGGATTTCAACTCCTATGCCTCTACCTAAACTCATTTGGAGGTTCTCACATGGTGGATCAATTGTCTGAGTTTTCCTGAGCCTACATACTGCCACAACTTGTCTCAGACTTCTTGGTAAAGCAGCAAGAGAACTTTCTACCATATTTCTTTTTCCTTTATTTCACTAGGCCTGAGTAGGCCCTTCTCTGTTGTCTTGACTGACTTGCAAGAATAGAAAAGCATGCTGTGGTTTGTTTGTTGTTTTTCTCTTGCTTGTTCCCCCCCACTTTCTTTCTGTTAACTCAACTAATTATTTTCTATTTTAATCACATTCGTAACACAAACTATTTCATATGCAAAGAAATAGAGACTCAGGAACAAAGTTCAAATAAGTAAAACAAAAACGTGTTCAGAATAAAATCTTCTTTGCTTGAACTAACCGAGGATGACAAACTTTATTTTTTGAGCCCACATGCAAAAGGAAAATAAACACAAAATTATAGGTATAAAACTATTTATTCTGGATAAATGTGATTAGGACTTCACTGACTGGTTAGTAAAATACTGCTGAAGGGGTCATGCCTTTCTGAGGATACTTAGATAATCCACTCAAGTGTACATGATACACACATACACACACACACACACACACACACACACACACACACACCAAAGCAAAGCAAAGCAAAGCAAAGCAAAGCAAAGCAAAGCAAAGCAAAGCAAAGCAAAAATCTTTTTTCCCATTCTTAACTTTAGTTTTGAGACACTGATTATAACCTTGATCTTGTTTAACAAAATGCATTTCTGTGGAAGAGAGTAGCTTCTTTAAGTCAAGGCTAAGACATAATTATGAAAAATTCAGCCAATAATACAGTTGGTTTAAGGCATACAAATAACCTGAGAAAAGAAACTTTCTTTCTGATACTGTAATTTGGTCATGTTAGGCTAAGTTATAATTTAATGTCACGAGCCATTAGATCATAACATTAAATTAATGATCAGGCTCAGATGGAGGCATGGGCAGTTTTATATAATATGCAAAGGGAAAAAGAAAGAAAATGGTAATGTAAATCTCTCTCAGCACCATCTGGCTTATTTTTCTCCCCATGCCTCTCCAAAACAGTGGGAGGAATAAACAATACCACTCCTGATTGGCTAGGCAGCAGAGATGAGGATACCAAATGAAAAATTCTCCAAAACAAGCAGAAAATCTAATATTTTCTTCACTTCTTTCTTCCACATAAGCACTGAGAATCTGTCTTGCAAAATCCAAATTTGTCAAATTTCAGAGCTGAAATGGCCGTAAGCAAGCATCTGGCTTGGTGGTTCTCAAATTTAAATGGGCACAAGAAACACCTGGGGGCTCTTTAAATATGCAGATTCCCTGGCCCATCCCTAGAGAGTCAGCTTCTGACACTGCATTTTAAATAAACTTTCCAAGCTAAGACGGTGTAGAATGTCTGTGAACTTGGAGAAACATTTCTTTTGTCTGGCTTCAAATTTTTCAGAGGATAAACCTGCGGTCCCCAATGCCACTGATTATCACAAGATCACCCAGGTTTCTGGTCAGGATCAGAACCCAGATCTCTTGACCTATAAAATAAGATACTTTGCACTCTGTTATACCGTGTTACTTTCATAAAAGTCTGTTAGTGCATGTCTTTCTTTTTAGTGTGACACAACATTCACAACACAAAATTCACTATGTTAACCATCTAAAAATGTACAGCTCAGTGGCATTAAGTACTTTTACACTGTTGTGCAGACATCACCACTCTTCATCTCCAGAACTTTTTCATCTTCCCAAACTGAAACTCAGATATTCATTAAACAAGAAGTTCCCAATCGGCTCACCACCAGTGCCTGGTAACCACTGTTTGACATTCTATCTCTTATGAATTTGACTATACTAGGTACCTCATATGAGTGGAATTACACAACATATATATCCTTTTGTGTCTGGCTTATTTCTCTTAGCATAATGTCTTCAGGATTCATCCATAAATCTCATGTTTTGATTTGCTGAATTCTTTTAACTGCTTGCTCAAAACAATGTTCTAACCCTTTAAAAATGAGGTTCTATAATTTGCCCAACTTCAATTAATGGCTGCTAACTGGGAGAAAGAATTCAGAAAGGACAGTCCTGGGTGAGTGAAACAGACAGAGCCTGGAGGCAGGCACAGAGATGTGAAATGCATTTTCCGCCTAGTTGAAAGTCACTTAAAAAGAAACAGAAACAAAAAACGTGAGCAAGAGAGAGAGGGAGAGAGAGACAGAGAGACAGACACACTAAGAAAACGATAGGAGAGATGGACAAAATGGAGGAAAAGTAAGACGTCCTTAAGGCTAACTTGTGCCCTGGTTATTTAGTAGAGCTATGCAAATGAGGTATATTCTAAAAACTTAACTGGTACACATCGGTGTAGAGGAGACCTTGGGGCAAAGAGTAGAGAAAGAAAAGCAAATAGGGAAGTGAAAATATAAGCATCTATATTGTTATTTGAGAGATACTCGATTGCACTTAAGATTTATTTTTATTTTATAAAGTTACTGCCATGAGTCTTTCAAAGCTTTTAAGTAAGAAAGGAAGTTATTTATGTTCTGTTATAGAAAAAAAACTTAAATTAAAAAAAATCAGTATAGTAGTATAAATCCAACTTTTCATTTGGGGGCAGGGCCAGAAAATGCTTCTAAGAAAAGGGGAGTTTAACCAAGACTTGAAGCCCGAGTAGGAGTTAGCCAGGTAGAGAAGAAGAAGAAAGGTATTCCGGGCCAAGAGGACCTCCTCTCTTGACCTGGATAATGCCTACTTGCTGTTTAATACTTAGCTCAGTGTCTTTTACCAGAAGCTTTCTGTGTCTGTGTTATAACATGGCCCCCCAAACTTTCTGACACTCTTCCATGGCAAGGCGGAGTTTATGCCCCATCCCCTTGAATCGGGGCTCTGTGATTGCTTGCACAATAGAATATGGCAGAAGCGAAGCTATGCTAGTTTCCAGGCCAGGCCATAAGAAGCTGGCAACGTCAACTTCTTCTCCCTTGGTATGGCTGCTCTTGGGACGGAGTGATTATGCTGTGACAAAGCCCAAACTGCTCCATGAAGAGGCCCACATGAAGAACTGACAGCCGGCACCTATTTGCCAGATATGTGAGTGAGCCCACATGGAAGTGGATCCTCCAAGGGCCTGTTGCTCTGCCTCAGCTAATACCACGAGGAGCGGAGACAAACAGTTCCCACTGAACCTTGCCTAAACTGTAGATTCACGTGCAGAACAAGTGATAACTATTGTTTTAAGCTGTTCAGTTTGGGGCTGGTTGTTTTGGAGCAAAAGTCCACAAGAACACCTACCCTGATCCTTCACATAAGGTATGCAGGAGGTGCCCCCTCTTCAGGGAGTCCAAAGGACTCTGTACTCACTTTAATTATATCCCTTACCTCCTTGACTAGATCTCTTTGTCTTCCTCCTCCCCATATTCTACCACTATCAATTCCTCTTCGGGACCAAGTATGGCTCTTATCAATATCTGCATCTTCAAACCTCTTTATTGTTTGGTGGCAGATCACATGTCACAGTAGCTGTCCTTAAAAGTCACATCTAGAAATCCACTCAAAAATGTTTCCACCATGTATATACATTGCATGAATATAAAAATTTCCTTTAGGCCATCAATGGGACATGAATTTCGAGTCGTCTCATCAATCCAATGGTTGCATTCCAATAATAATTATTTTCTACTCCTAAAGAGAAAATGTCAACATTTGCCCACAGCAGGTAAAAATGCTATCTACCCTCATTTCAGTTTTTAAAAATTGCAGTGTACAATAATTTTCCAACCATTTGTGAAACTACTGTAAAAACTAAAAATAGAATTTATGGAGTAAATCATTGAGAAGCACACCTGGTCAAGCAGTACATAAATATCAAGGTCTCATTCTATTTGGAGCCACAGCCGGGAATTAAATTCAATATTGAATTGTTGAATTGAGAGCAAAGGATTGAGGTGAAATGTGGTTGGTTCCTGAAAGCAAGTGAAATGCTGCTTTCTGCAGACAATAACTTTTTTTGCTAACTCCTAAGAATAATATATTGTAAAAGGTGATGGAGATGAATAGAAATTAGGGAGGAAAAACAAATCTTCAGAGAATTTAAAGATTATATTTATACTACTAATAATACTGAATTGTCAACTTGCTAATAGACCTCAAGGACAACAATGGATGCAGGAACAAACAAAAGTAATTTGTTGTTTTCTCACTATCAGGTAATAGACATTCTTTCACCTAGACTAATTTTGATCTCCAGTGGGGAATGATTTATTTCTCCCACATTCATGAAACTCTCTTTCATAAGCAGGTGTAATGGCTTCTTGTACCTCTACAGGTAATGACTGACTTATGCATAGACCTTTGTTCAATAACCTTTCTTCAAAGACCGATATTGTTACAAGTGAAAAAAAAATGTGAACTTTTTGACATTTTTTTAATGTAATTTAGAAAACCATGTAAACTGCAAATGGACCTCATATGAAATGAAAATCACATGCTGATAATCTAAATTATTTTGAATACTATTAATCTTTGATTACTACCTGAAAAGTTTTGTTATCAGAAATATGAAAGGCACAAGAGTGACACTAATGAAGTTCATTTTTAAAATAATTTGTAAATACAAGACTGGAGATTGTTTTTTTTGATCTCCCCTATTCCACAATTTCAGAATTTTCCAACAGTAAGGGGGGCTTTGCTACCCACCACATAAAGGGATCTCTCTCTCTTTTTTTTTTTTTTTTTTTTTTTTTTTTTTTTGCCTAGAAAGTCTGCTCCCAAAGGCCACTAACCCTCAAAAAAAAAAACAAAAAAAAACCAAAAAACAAAAACCAAGAAAACCTTTGAGGTTAGAGGAATGGAGAAGGAGAAAGTGATGTGAAACTCTTTGACTTTTTCTGTGGTCAAACTTTTCCTGACCTTTTCTATTCCTGTTTGGAGAAGAAGGCCTGAAATTATATAGGTTTTGTCCAGGTTCTGATGGAGATCAAAGAAAGTGAGTGAACAGTTGCATTCTTCTCATTGTCTTCAGTGCTACTGCCTCACAGGATGAATTTAAAACAATTTTATTAATTTTATTAACATATCTTTAAGCCATTGATGTGACTTCCAATGTTGGTCAGATCATTTGAGAAAAATAAACTATTTATACTGAAGCATGTTTCAGGGAATCTCAATGTCTGGTGTTTGGTTGAAAGAGAAGGGTGGCAAATTAACTGATATCCCCCAAGGAGTTCATTACGAAAGACAAAATATCTCTTTTTAATTTTCAGTGTAGTATGTTTATTCTCAAGAATGGGAGTATTATGGTTCGTTTTTATCTGAAGACTCTGAAGAGCTTTTCAAACATGAGTCAATACTGACATTTAAGAACTAAAATCTATTGAAGATTATTAATCTCTTCTTGATTAGAAAAGACAAAGCTTAAAAAAATCAGAGTTCCAGTACTCATGGTAGCTAATATTTCTGGCACAGTATCGTTAATTCATCCATTTCTTATCAAGTAGTTTCTCACTCAACTCATAGGAGGATTGCACCATTAAGGAATCTATAGTGAAATAAATAGAAAAGCTTACTTATAAAAATTTACATTTTATATGCCTGATAATAGTAATAAAACTAGTAGTTACGTTTACTGGCTGCTTACTATGTGTCAAATACCGTTTTATGTACTTCACATACCTCAGTTCACAACACCATAACAACAGCCTGATGGGGTAGATGTTATCATGACCCCAGATTTTTAGCTGTGTAAACTGAGGGCAATTAAGCAATGTGTCCATGGTCAGTAAGTATCAGAAGCATGAGTTAAACCTAGGCAGTTAGGTTTCAAAGCCCACACTACTAAATGTTATCCTCTTCAGCCTCTGTAAAACAACACAGAAAGCACGAAACATTATTTAAAGTGCAAAGAAGTGCCTTTGGGAATTGAGAGGGAGACAATACAACTCGTGGCTTGGAGGCTCAGGGACCAAAGGAGGATTTGAATATGGCCTTCACTGAAAATTACGCGGCATCTGGGTAAATCGAGATGAGGAAAAGGAGTCCCAAGGGAAGAAACAGGTCAGCAAAAGACACAAAAGTGAACTGGCCAGCTGTGCATTTTAGTACAAGTTGAGGGTGTGTGGGGAGGAAAAATAAGAAATAAGATTAGAAATTGAGCTTGAGAGCCAATCCTGGAGGGCGAGGTGAAGGAGTCTATAGAATATTCTGAAGGCTCTGAGAAGCCATAAAAGGTGCTTGAACAAACGAGTTGTATATTCTTCACTCATTTGATGTTTACTGGCACCTATCATGTGCTGGGCGCTGTCTTGGGCAATGGGAATAAATAAGAGAATAAAGTAGATGAAACCCCTGCTATCCTGAAATTTGTAATGTAGTTATGATCTCTGCTTTAGGAAGCTTGACTTAAGATGGCAATCTGCAGACTGGACTGGAGCAACACAGTGGGCAGGAAGAAGTGGAGGAAGATAAAAGGTTGTCTGAGCATGAATTAGAGTGGTGGTAAGTGGACTGGAGAAAAAGGAATGGGTGCAAACGATTAGGGAGGTAAAATCAATAGATCTTGAAAATGAAAGTAAGGCAAGTGAGCAGGGGATGTCGAAATGACTCTGGCTGAAATTTCTCTGACTGAAAAGACAGTGGCGTGATGAACACCAAGACAGAAAATAAAGACTTGGTATAAAAGATACAGCCTATTTGGGTCACATTGAGTTTGTGATGTCTGTGAGATATATGAACAAGAAATGTCTCATATATGGTAAGAAACATGGAACTGATACTGAAAATAGGTAAAAATCTTCAAATCATTGGATTAAAGGAGATGGACAAAAGACTGTTTCTAGTCTAATACTTAGCACAAAACCAACGCTTAGTAACTGCTGGTTGACTACTGAATAAAAAAAATGAGATTAATGAAGACAGAAAAGAGAGCCCAGAATAGGTCCTCAGGTAAAGAAAGAAGAATGAGTAGTTGCAGAGGCAGGAGAAAACCAGTGGACTACAGCACCTCGACAAGCTAAAGGATGAGGAAAGTTCCTGAAGACTGTGGTGGGCAACAAAAAAAAGTATGCAGACATTTCTATGGCAATTAGGAGTGTTCCAGTTGAATTCCAGAAGTGTTCCAGTTGCGAGGTAAATGCAGAAACTAGACTGAAAAATGTAAAGGAAAGATGGATGCTTAGGAAGTAGGAATATTTCCATTAATCAACAAATTCCTATGAGGTATCATGATCTGAAACTTGCTCTTGGTTATCTTGGGTCTTTGCCTGGAATGCTGAGTTAGTTTAGAGTATTAGGTGAAGGTCAGAATGTCAAACTTAGGTTCAAATACTGATGCCTCTCTATACAGTTGTGTGACCTTAAGAGAAATTACCTGAACTCTCAACGCTTCAGTTTCTTCATCGGTAAAAAGGGTAAGATCGTGCAAAAAACCAAAAAAGGGTACATCACACATCATGCAAGAAAAGCACTTAGCACACTGCCTGGAACATATATTTTAAAAAATGTGACCTAGTATTATTATCTAGCCTAATAATTGGATAAATGAATAACTGGATAAAATGGTGTTATTAATCCCCAAAAATCAAACATTTATTTAATAGACTTTTATTTTGAAATTTTTCCTTCCTAATCTGGTGTGCCAAAACTCAAGTTGATTTTCAAGGAGGTAGTAATAGCTACATTACTGAAACTCTCTAAGTTTTTCCTCCTCAACTGAATATGGAAATAATAGTACCAACACCACAGGGTTTCAGTGACAATCAAATTAGAGAATGAAAATGAAAATGCTTTGTCAATTTTAACCAAGGAACAATTTAGTTATTATTATTCTCAGCATTAATGAATATAACTTTAATCCACTGATTTTTTAAGAGTATGGTATTAGGTTTATATCTTCAATTTGACTTTTGCTTAATGGTAATTCATAACATTAATGAGGATCTTTCACTTAGAGAAAGCTTTTTCAAAGTGCTTTTATATTTATTACCTTATAAGATCCTCATAAAAGTTCTGTGAGGAATAAAAGACAATGGTTATTAGGAACTATCAAAACTGACTTTTCAGTACGCATAGTGTCTTCTTACCTATATGAGCCTTTCTTTTAGTTTGTATATATAAAATTATAGAATGCAATAACTGAATTACAAAGTTATTCAACTTAGTGCTTCCCTTGTATCATTCCAGATAATAGCTAACTGTAATGTAATACCTCAAAAAGTAGATTCTAAAGTTTTGATACATTGAATTTACATGTTTATATATAAAAGAGACCATGGTAAGATGGTTCAGAGTCGCAGAACCCTTATACTCAAGTGATTAAATTCATTATATTAAATTTAAGTGATTGTTTTACATCACTGGATAAATATAAATGGATTCTTCATTTCTATATTTAGTCTTCTTTACTATAGAAGATAAAACACCAGTCTTGAACATTTGTCCGCACTGACTTTTTTTCTAAACTTTTAATTATTTTTACTATTTCTTTTTTGGATTTTCTCTGTTATCTACAGGGATTTCAGGGTCCAAACGTGGAACATAATAAACTACTGAACATCATAAGATGACAAGCATGTGGCTCCTGAACCTATTTCTGAGTACTCAGTCCACAGTACTGTGAATGTGCATGACCTTTTACAGCAGAATAAAAGAGAAGACAAAATGTTCCATGTTTACATAAGAGAAGAAAGGAATTGTCCTTATTGGAAAGACTTTTTCAAGGTCTTGGATACATTACTCAAATACTTTTACTTTCTCCATGGTAAAAATTTTACACCAAACCTTTGCTAGTTCTTTGCCT
This sequence comes from Camelus dromedarius, assembly GCF_036321535.1. Taxonomy (NCBI): domain Eukaryota; kingdom Metazoa; phylum Chordata; class Mammalia; order Artiodactyla; family Camelidae; genus Camelus; species Camelus dromedarius. The sequence goes on along the minus strand of NC_087472.1, from coordinate 90,427,533 downwards.
TTTTTCATGGTTGAAACACTTAAGAGAATCCCCAAAGCTATGTCCCTTTGAATAACAGAAGGTGGTATCATTTAAACCTAATCCTGTGCTATAGTAAGTAGTATTTTGGTGACTTTTAGGCATATTTGTGAATGGAGAAATTCAAATAACAGTGGCAGATTTCTGTGTAATGTTATATATTTCTATGGATTCCATATTGATGTCCTTCAATTTTACATCTTCCATGTGGATCTTTCTCCAAATTTTAGATCCACATTCACAACTGCTTCAAGGGAGGTGATATTTTCACCTCTACTATTCAGACACCTCAAAACTGGCCACATTATTGACTTCTCTTCCCACAATTATTTCTCTTCTTTAATTCTGCAACCCTGTGGAGGCACCCAGTCACGCCAAATGGTAAGCAGTCAGTGACTCCCCACTGTACCTCAAATTCTCCCCTCACCATTTCCTCCCATAAAGTTTATCACAATGCTGATTTTTTTTCCCTCCAAAGGGCTCACACATCTGTCTCATTTGTTCAGCGTCAACACCTTAATGATCACTTCTGTCTGGGAATATTAAAGAAATAACTTTCTAACTTTTGTTCCAATTCATTCTCCTCACAGCTATCAGAGATCTTTCAAAACTCTAAGTTAGGTTACTCCATTTCCTTGCTTAAAAAGCATGGTGTGACTTCCCACAGACTACATATAAAATCCAAAGTCTTAAAGATAGATGGAAAGAGGGAGGGAAAGACAGCTTACACATAATGAGCACTTTGAGTACAACACTCTGCCCCTTTGGGGGGCACTTTACACGCATCCTATCACTAACTCCTCACAAAAACCTGCAAAGTATTATATTCATTGTACAAAAGAACACAAGTGCAACTTAGAGGTTAGGCAACAAGTGTTAAATAAGTAGTCTTCCTGCCTACAAGGTTCAGATTCTATCTACTATACCATGCTGTCTTTCTACATAATTCAGCCACAATTGATCTTTCCAAATTCATTTCTTATCATAATCATTCCCCGGCCAAAGAGAAGTGCCTTCAAATTCTCAAACTACCATACTGCCCAGGATTTTCAACATGCTGTTTCCTTTGCCAAAAATTCTTTTTAACTTGGTGTATCTAGCTAACTCCTAACACGTTCTTCTAACTTTGTCTGAACAGAGTTTCTCAACCTTCACTGGACATGAGAATCAGGGACAGGACATGCTGTGTTCAATTCAGCTTGTATTTCTGGGGGTGAAACTCAGACATCAGCATTTTTAAAAGCTCCTCCAATGTTTAAGCGAGATTGAAAAACAGTGTTTCAGGTGAGTTTCCTGGCTTCTCTGGCAGGCTTATCTTAATCACCTTCTGTTTTTACCAGACCATGCCTGGCCCTCTACTGTGATACTCATCACACTACTATAATTTTGTCTTTGCATAACTATTCCACCTCTGGGATATAAGATCCCAAGGGCAGAAATCATACTCCAATACAGAGGTTTTTGAATATATGTTACCCAGTGAGCCATTGTGTAGACACACACGCACACACACACATGTACATGCAAATAATTGAAATCAAACCTTCACAAACTAATACTGACCCTTATTTAAGAGTGAAAAGCTCTTGTTATTTTCTATTCTAGTCTATTAATTGTATTCCTTTCTATTTGAAAAACATGGATTCATACTCATTAAATTGATTATATAACCTAGTATTTTGTCTGAACTATGTTTGAAAAGCATCTCTCTAATCATGTTTGTACTGCTAGTCCCAACACCATGCTAGGCATCTAACAGGTGTTTAATAAAGATTTGATGAATTAATCAAAATTCTTGGGGGAAATTATATATATAAAAGTTTTGCACATCCAAAATAGTAGGCAGTCATCACCAGGCAAAAGAAAAATATCAAGATAAACTTTCAGACTCTTTACACACCAAAGTAGAAAGATTAAAAATACATATAAAACCCAATTTAAATTATAGCAGCAGAAAGGAATACAAAGAGGGTTTTCTTTTCTTAGCATTAGGGATCCTCAGATTACCTCTCTCTTCTCAGATGCCCCAAGAAATATGATGATTCAATTTATTCAGGATATTAATTTCACTACTGAGATTTCATTCTCCTTCTCTTTTTTTTGGAATTAACCAATGGGTCAAGATATTTTGTAAGCAATAGTGAAGAAGCTACTTCCTCCTAATTTCAATAATGTATTAGAAATATAGGATCACTTGATCAACTTACAGGTTTACTCTGATATACATACAATTCAAATTTATCAACTTGGTCTCTCTTGAAGTGTTTTGTTTAATAGATGAGCATTTCTACAATTGGGGGTGGGGGCGGGGGAGTTGAGAAGAGACACAGGAAAAATAAATGAAATCATAGGAGGGAGTAAGCTGAGAGATACGGCCTGAGATACGGCCCAGATCACAGATGAGGGAATCTCCAATATTAACTGCCCCACAGTTTCTCTTGCTGAGAAAAAGATACTATGTATGCCACCTTTATGACCACCTCTCCCGACCACCTACCCATACCCACAAACCTTCTATACAAGCTGGTACAACAATTATTTCTTTGGGGTGCGTAGAGTATCAATTAAGATTGATGAAATATTAGCAAAGATGCAGTCTTCCCATGTTCAATTACCCATGGTTTTATGTTACAACTTAGATGTGTGACCATGTTTATCAATTCTCTGAAGTCCAAAGCAGGAAATGTTTCGGACACAGGAAGAATCTGATTCAATTATGGACACAGTTCTTCATTTTAAGAATAAATTTGCAATGAAAAAATTTCAAATTGTCATCTCTTCGGGCTCTATACAGCACTCTCTAAAAATATATTGGCTTTAAGATTCCAATTATAGAGTCAGAAATAACAATATTTACAAGAAAAATCTCATCCTGAAGTACAAGGACAATATAATGACCTTGCTTTTAGTAAGGAAAGTAAATAACTTTTTTTTTTTAATATAAGGAAGAAATTTTAATGGCTTGCAGCATGGAATTAATCAGGTTAATTTCATTCAGGAAGCAGATGCTTCATAATACATGTATGCTTATCGAACCCAGGAATTGTAATTATTGCTGGGAGAATTAAACACCCTATGAAGTGGATGATAAACAGTGATACAGTCAGGTAGTCTAGGAAGAGCTAGAGTCTCCACATATAGAAAAACTGATTGACAGTCACAGAGAAAAACCTATTATGTGAAGGTTTTCAGCCCCTGTCTCCATTCAGCAGCACTTGCAGAAAGTAAAACATCACTACTTTGGGGTGGACAGATATATTAGAACCTGCTGGGAGAGCTTTTACTCTGGCTAGGCATTTAGAGTTTCCTTTTTTAATACGTAAGAATGATTCTTGCTATACAGCGTGAATCAAACAATGCATATAATGCTACCAGCTTCTTCAAACGAAGGGAAAAGGCAGAGTTACATTTTATTCCTTCACACATATTATAGAAAATTCTTCCTGTTCAAAATTTTAAAAAAATCATCTTCAGAGGGAAAAAAAAAAAAGCAAACACTTCCATTTAGCTGAAATACTGAAATTGCATGTAATCTCCTAAGGTATGTGGTTTTATTTACTTTCAAGCTTGGTATTTCCATTTGTTGCTTTTAAACCCCAGTATCTTGATTCAGTTCTATCAGTTGAATGTGCCATTAACAATAATCAGTAGTTTCAGTAGTTTAGAGTTTTTACCATAACATCTTCAAATCTTTCATCAAAAGACCATTATTCAGCCATCTAACTGAAAATCAGAGCTGGCTATAAATGTCATTCATATACATAAAATGTAGTTTCAACCTCAGGCAACTGGAATTTATAGAAGACACAATACTAACTGAGAGGGAATGAGAAAATTGTTTCAAAGTAATATTGGAATCTTAGTTAGTCCTACTACAGTTAAGGGGAAAATGATATGTCTAAGATTTTCAGGAATTCTGAGAGAGTTTTATATGGCTTTTAAGAATAAATACATTTTTATGAGCAATATAGAATAAGCTAAGGAAAGTTTCTTCAGCATAATTTCCAACTATTTTTGAAAAAGAGTTCAGAAATCTAAATACAAAATGTACTTTATTCTCCATTCTTCCATAGTAAATATAGTTAGGAAACACAGCAGTTTTTTTCTTTAATGATTCACAATCTTGCAGTTTCTCAGGATTAGGAGTTTATGTATGAATTTTCATTGTATAATACTGCAGATATTAATATAAAATGTACAGGAGATAGATAAATGTAACCTTATTTTGCCCTCAATAAGACTTACTAATTATTTTAAGAAATATTTTATCAAATTCCTATTATGAAATTGAGTCACTGGATTAATTTGTCTTTTAAAAAGGAATCTGCTAAGAAAAAAAATCCACTTAAGGTTTTACTCTTTTTCTACCATAGCTAATGGGAATACGTGAATCCTCATATTTATTAAAATTCTGGAGTGGCTTTATGGGCATTTACAAGGAGAAATAAAAATTTATTTGTGAAATATCTTAAGTCAAATATGTTACAGCAGCACATTTTCTAACCATTTCTCTAAGAGTGACCCAAAAAACTCTGCACTGCATTTACATTCTCAAGCCATGGGCGATATCTGCAAAGAAAGTCAGGTATTGTCCTAAACAAACTACCCCTAAATGATCAAACTAACTCAACACACATTGTGGAGGAGGCAAGTGGGATTCAAGGAGAATGATAAAGCAAGAATGAGGAATTCAAGAAACTATAAATTGCCACTGTCATCTACTCTATACAAGAGAATCAAAGTAGATCAAATCTTCCATCAAAACAGAAAAAAAAAAAAAAAGAACAAAGAGAGGAGGAGAAGACACTTCGGTTATCATGATTTGATTTTGGAATTACTTTTCAACCTAGTAATACCAATACTGGTAAAGTTCTTACATTAAGCCAGAAAGCTCAACTATACGTAACAAAACTCTGTAATAGGTTAGGAAAATTATATCAAGTATAGAAAATAAACATAAAGAGCCTTCATGAACTACAGAATATGATTCCCACCAAGACTTCATTTAAACAAAACTACTTGAAACTTCTGTTTTCACTGTTCGTGCATATGAAACTTCATAGCAATAATTTTTGTTTCTAGGAAAAACAATTGTCTGAAAATTGCATGATCATTAACTATGACAAATTTAGCTACCTCATTTTTTTTTTTACATATCATGTTAGGAAGAAAGCTACAAAATGCCAGATTCACATTTCAAAACGTATTGGAAAGTAATGAAGGGAAACCGATTTGGTTAGCAACGCTAAATAAAACAGACAATTCATACAGATGCTTTCCCTGCAAAATATTAAATAAACACTCAAAATGTCAACTTTTTCAAATTTAATAAACCAATCCCTAATTTATTTCTCTGAGCAAAGTTTTTTCTTACCAAAGCTCTAGTTTTATGTGTAAGTTTTTCCTGGTCAAAACCATGTGCTATTTAGAAGACTGGAGTGTTAAAGGAAATAATACATGTTTTCCCTTTTCCCTCTGTCTCTCTCCTTCTTGCCCAAATGCTTAAATATATTAGGCCATATAAAACAATTATTTTATTCTGTCCACAGCATGTCAATTGCAAGGACAAATGCTGAGAATTCCTCAACTGGATTCACAAGAGAGATAAAGTAGAAACGCTTGACTTACCTGCCACTGTCTCATCAGCTCTCTTACTCCCTTGGAGTCTTCTAGGAGCCTTTCCTTATGGGTGGCGTCCTGCAGGACATTGGCGGTTGTTTCGGCTTCTGTAAGCCAGGCAAGAAACTTCTCCAGGTCCAGGGGGAACTGTTGCAGTAATCTTTGAGTTTCTTCCAAAGCAGTCTCTCGCTCAGTCACTCTGCAAAGGAACAGATATCCAGATGTGATTTTTCTCAAGTATTAGAATGGTGCACCCAGTGAGTCCCATGAAAAGAGCAAAGTCAAAGAGACTAAATTTTAACAGACCAACAAAGGGTGAGTTGCTCCTAAAACTCTTCTTGAAAGAATTAACAACTAGAATAGTGTGTGTGTATGTGTATTTGGACTTTCAGACTTTCGAAAATCCGTATGTGAACTTTCCCCTCAAAATCTTCTTTTTTTAACTTTTTAGTTTTTGCTGGTCAATTGTGAAAGCTTATTTTAATATGCTGCAAAAGTTTAAGCTAATGTTTATGGGTAAAACTGTAAAATCCCTATACCAAGCTTATCTTTGATGTCACCGGAGGCAGGAAACCAGGATTAGACAGGCCAAGAGAAATGCAAATCTAGAATAGGAAGCTGAATGCTGCAGGGGAGGGTATAGCTCAAGTGGTAGAGCACATGCTTAGCATGCACAAGGTCCTGGGTTCAATCCCCAGTATCTCCATCAAACAACTAAATAAATAAATAAACCTAATTACCTTCCCCAGAGGGGAAAAAAAAAATTTAAGGAAGTTGAACACTGGAAGAAGAAAGAGAAGGGGACTGGAGAACAAAAAGACTAACAAGTGGGAAAACCACGTATTTCCTAGGAACCACTGTGCCAAATATCAGTTTGCATAACACTATTGTATTCGAAGAGCTTATTATAGTGCTAGCTCTATTTTTTTATTACCTGACAGTCAGACACCTGAGAATATTTTCCAGAAGAAACATTTCATGTGTAATGGAAAGGGTGGAACCTAAAAATGGGACAGATTTGGGTTCAAATCCCAATATCCTCTACCAAGTGTGTGATATGGCAAGTTACTCAACCCCTCTGAGTTCTCAGTTTCTCATTTGCAATACATATTGCTGTGAGAAGAATGAAGAGACAATAATGTGTATAAAGCTGAGTGCCTTACACATTATGTAGTCACATATTATACATACTCAAAAATGTTAGTTCCTTCTGCCCACACCCCATTCTCATTTCTCTTATCTATCTCTTAGAAAGAATGAACCAAATTCCCTAAAGACAGAAAAACCTAAAAATAAAATCATTCATATTTTCTGACAATATATATAATGCATGTATTGTGGATACACACACATATGCCCTCAGCAAACATCTACATAATAATAGCTTGGGAAGGAAAATTGCCTGAGGCAGTAACAGTCCCATCTAAAAAGATTCAGGTAAATTTTGTCTGCAATGAGGAAATTAGTACTCTATTTAAATGCCGTATTTGCCTTCTATTACTACACAAACACTTTCTGGGATTAAACATAAGCTAAAAATGGATTTTAAAAAATTGAACACTTGAATATGATACACACTGCTTGTTAAGATGTGATTGTCAATAATTATGCAAAACTGCAATTTATTTCAGCAGCAACTTTATCATGGGATGTGCGAACCAGGCAATAAACAACTCCTGCCGAGCCAGCGGCAGCAAAGCCCCCGGAAGAGCTGTTTATTCATCATGGGTGAGGTTTTTGCTGAGCATACAGTCTTCCACAGTGTAGTTTCGGTGTTCATACTGGATAAAAATCTTCTGCCTGCATTAACTGGTGGAGGGTAGAATAGGTTTTTGAGGATGCAGCTATTGGGAAAAAAGGAAGCACTGCACTAAGCTATTTATCAACTCCTAAGGAAACTCGAATACTGCACAGCTGAAAGGTAGCTTGGTGTTCTGGTTGGGCAAATCAGTTAAGCCTTGTGGAATTCAAGGGCTAACCTGAACTGCTGGCTCCCAGCTTATTTAGTTTCCAGGCAAACTTACAATGCAGGGAGAAATATCAAAATCCTTATTGACTTATTCATCTTTTTATTTAGTATGATTTAAAAATTCAGAACCACTGTAATAGCACTGAGAATCTTAATGTTAGGATTTGGCATAAAACGTACAATGTACAGATAGCGTGTGTAATTGCTAACGTTTGACTATTTCTGTCCTACAAAAGCGGCAGTTTCATCCAGTTCAAGCTAAGATTTTAGGTTAACTTGTGCATTAAAAATCACTGAGACTTACTCCACCTCCAGCCCTAAATTTTGCATAGAAATAAGCTGTCACACTGCAGAAGACAAATGCAGGGTTAGACATTGATGTATTTTCTAACATACTCCAAATTCACACAAAATAAAAGGGCAATTAGAAACTCCCTCATGGCAGAGTGAAACTCGGAGAATTAGATGCTGTGCGTTTTATTATCAGCTTCATCACCACAATGAGCTGCATGCACTTGGTGCATCTTAGCTCCCCTATTCTTAAACGAGAAACATCGCTTACTCTCTGCTTTCAGAGAAAGTAACTAGTAAATAACTTTCTAAGAGTTATTTGTAAAATGTGATGCACATAAATCAGATGAAAGGGTTCTACCGAGACAATGAGATTTCCAGCCAAATCCTACCAGTGAGTCTGCTGCTTTGTAAATTAGGCCCTTAGGGAACAATAGTAACTCTTTCAGAACAGTAAGGCACCATTTTCTTAAACAATACCCTCACGGTCTGAAATATTGACAACATCAAGCTGAATATTTTCTTATTTGAAAATACGTTAAAAAAAATTCAGTGGCAGCAATAGCAGAAGATCTCTTTGATCAGAGGTGAGATAGTTATTTCCTGCTTGTGTGGGAGATTTAACGCTGCATCTTTTCTCCTGATATCAATCTATGTCCATGGAATTCTTAAATTTTAATTGTGCCAAATCTAGACTAGAAATGAGTCAAGGGTACTTATATGCCATATTTGTGCATTCAAAATAGCTCTGAATATATGCCATGCTTTTTAATTTTTAGTAACCATATGGCTTTAAATGGCTTATATGATAAATAAAAATGAAGAAATAATGAGAATCATAAAGAAACAAAAAAATGGCTTAGAATAAAGCTTCAGATCTTGAACACAGATTATTTTGTAAATTCCCCTATCCAGGTTATCAAATTATAGACCCTGGAGAAAATCTGGCTGAACTTTAAAAGTAACAATGATGAGTTATCAGAAATAGTAATAATGCTTTACAAATATAATCTACTGTACTGGTTAAGTACTTTTTCATATAACAAATTTTAATTATCAGCTATTCCAGCTTTAAAATGCACAAAATAGCTGAAAATTTGATGAAGTATGTAATGGGATGGTGACTTCAAAAGATTTTATTTCTATTCATAAGGGCACCGTATACCATTCTCCATATGTCAATAGAGGCAATGGGGTACAGTGGTTCTCAAAGTATGGCCCACAGCCCAGTAGCATCCACAGCATCTGAGAACTTATTAGAAATGCCAGTTTTGAAGCCCTACTCTAGACTTATTGAATTGGAAACTGTGTGTGTGGAGTCCAGCAAGCTATAGTTTAATAAGCCTTCCAGGTGATTCCGATACATGCTAAAGTTTGAGAATCACTGCCGCTGGAGACCAAACTTTGAGAACTACTAGTGCAATGGATGCTGTGCTGGGCTGCCCAGACCTCTCTTCTGGGCTGCAATATGTTTTATCTTTGCTTCTGGGAAAGCTGCTGGAAGCAGGCTGCATCCAATGACTGGTTAATGTGTGGGCTATAAAAGCCTGGCCCCCTTGCTGCAACTTGGGACAGTTTGGGGAGAGGAGGAGGGTTGATTGATGTGGTGGCTGCAACTGAATTAAAGTCCAGCTTCTCCTTCTGCCCTATCCTGCTTCCTTCCCTTTCCTCTCTCACAGGTGTTAATCCTGAGACAGTCTCCAAAAAAATTCTTGCACGTTAATCGCTTTCTCAGAATCTGCCTTCTGGAGAACTTGACCTGCTGAATTATCACACTACATAAAGATTTAAACAATATACTTGTTAAGAAATGTACGTGGAGGAATATACAACTACTTGCACGGATTGTGGTCTCAAAAGGGGACAGGACAGAGGATTCTCATGCTCTGAAGAACTACTACACCTTTGGTTGCCCTTTAAGAAAATCTACAGATAACGCAGTTGCATTATCGCCAGTCAGGAGCAAGAATCTACTAAAGGGGTAAAGTGCCGGAGCTATAAAGCTTAGTACAACTTTGCACCTGTCCAAGAAGGTGCTCATCCAGAGACACCTCTGCATTAAGGGGAAGAATCACAGAAGACATATCTTCAGCATCTCTACGTTCTTTTTAAGAACTGATTATCAAGGAGGCAATCAAATAAGTAATACCCTACTCTGTCATTAACACACACACACACACACACACACACACACACAAACACACACCATGGCATTTCTAGATAAATCTCTTAAGACTCCAGATTTTCTATTAAGTTATCACCAATTTCTTATGCCTCAACCTAATACATAAAAGGCAAAAGAGAAAAGAGAAACCTACTACTTTCCAAGTTAAGGCTGAAGAGCTTAATTATTTATAGACAATATTCCACAATTAGATACATGGATGGATGATGTTTTATCAGTGCACTGTATCACAGGAGATATATATATATATATATATTATATATATATATATAATATATATATATAAAATAAAGATACATTATATATAATCAAACAAGTATAAACACAAGGCATATTTTTAGGGGAAAAAAGGCTCAATCTGATATAGAAGGCTATTTTGCCCAGGTGTTTCTGTGTGACAAACTGGGGAAATTCAGAGCACTTAGTCTTCCATTAAATAACACTTCTATCTGCGCCATGGTATTGTTGTGGAGTAGCCAAATAAAATACTCCCAGTATTTCCTTCCTGGTTTATTTGCATTTTAACCACTATCATTTCCTATATTTTTTAGGGGAAGGATTACTGGATGACCTTTTTTCTTCTTTTTCCTCTTGTTAGATTTGGCCAGAGAAAATGAATACCTTAGCAACAAGCACTTGGACTTTGCACCAAAATGCTTCTAGCAATGTCAAACACTACTCAAAGAACCAGAGTAAATCTGAAGTTCAAAGTCTCTGTTATCATAACAGTCTCTACTGGCTTGCTGGTAAATAAATTAATTTTGATGTTTTTTAAAAATAACGTTATATTGTATTTGCAAGGAGGAGCTAGAATTTTATTATCTATGGCTACCCAGTAGTTGTAGGAAGGACTCCTTTTAATCTCCAGCAATTCTATCAGTAGTTTGCACTAATGAACAGCATGAATCTAAGCAAAATCCTTCAACAATGCGTGGGCTAGTTAGTATCCCATTTGTTTCCTTTCTAGCAACAATTCTAAGACTGTGGCTTTGTCTGTCTTTGGACAACATCTACTTAAGAAATATGACCCAGAAGGGTTGTGGCAGTGAGAGAGTGTTTCTCTTTTCTCCTCTGTTATCGAACTCTAAAGTGAGAAATACACTCTGTCCTTTCAATTTAACTATTGACACAGGGTGGGAGATGAAGGCTGTAAGGTCCAGCACAAAAAAACAAATTTTAAAGCTAACATCTATATAGCCCTTTAAATATTTTAAAATATATTTAGATTTATTCTCTCACCGTTTTTTAAGATATTCCCAATTTTTTCTACCTACAGTGTGTTTCTGTTTTTCTTTGTATGCTTCTGGTTGTATGTTTCCATCCTTCCCAGTGGCTTCACTGATCATCTTTATTCTGAACCTCAATCTTATTTCCACATGGCTACCAACATCTCTTTTATTAGGTCATCTATGTATCTATTCCATATGTATTATGTGCCAAGATTTATGCTTGATGACACAAAAGTCAATGAGACATAGACATGGACTCTAGCATTCAACATGTCTGACAGTGGTGGTGGGGGGGTGAGATAGGTAACTATTTAACTACAGTTACAACATGATTAGGATTATAGTTCATCTGGATTCCCTACCAGTAGCTCAAATGTAATATGCACCACATTGTAGTCATGAGCTATTGTCTCAATTTGCCTAACAAGAGATAAATCTATCTTTAAAACTTTTTTTCCCTTTTCTTATCAAAGGAAGTAGAGATCATCTAGCTGGGCTTTATCTCAAAATAGTGATGGATGCCCAATAAAAGTTTGCCTAATTGAATTGATTTTCATAAAAAATCAGAAACCTTTTAGATAAATGGCACAGGTTATTGCTGGTTTCATTCTGTTGTTGGGAAGATTGATTCTGAGAGAACCATAATCACCTCCCCAAGGTTGCACACAAGCAAGCAGCAGAAATGGGATTATAGCCAAGTCTTGCATTTTAGAAGTTTTTTTTCCAAAATGTGCATTCAGTCGTTTCTTTATCTTTTCTTTTTTATTTCTTTTGAGGGGGGCAGATAATTAGGTTTATTAATTTATTTATTTAATGGAGGTACTGGGGATTGAACCCAGGACCTCATGCATGCTAAGCACCTGCTCTACCACTGAGCTATACCTTACCCACAAGAAGTTTTTCTAACTCTGCAAACAGATATTGGTGTCCACTCCTCTCTGATATATTCATTATAGTGAAAGAAAGAAAGTGCAGCAAAGTTGATTCCACTATATCCTCGCCTTCATTTTGGAGCACAAATTTAACTATTTGTTACTTTACCATAAGCAGCATCTTTGAAACACATCAAAATCTACACAGGGAACATACACATGCAAACATATTCTCCCACCCTAACTATAGCAGAAAGATCTAGTTAGTCTTTTGTTCAAAACAAAAAAATCCATTTTCAACGCAAATTTGCTGGTTTGCTGTTCACCGACATATGAATTAACGAGGTTTTCATCCCCTCTCTCCTGAGGTCTGGTACTAAATTACTCAAACTCTCCAGAGTTAATTGGAAACCACGACCTAAATGTTCCCAGAGTATTGCTGATTAGTTCTCAGAAAACTCATTCCCATCTTTCATCACCCCAGACAACACAGGATGACTTTTTAACGTGTGCAGAACCAACACACTTGCATGAAAAATAGATTAATCCTCTAAAGATAAACCACAGCTTTGAAGCTATCCATTTAAACTTCCTTCAATGATACAGACACTGTAGTAAAAAAAAAAATATATATATATATATATATATATATATATATTTATTTAGTAAAAAATATATGTGTATTTATCACCTAGACTTTATCTTTGGATAGTAAGAGAGTACAGGCATTATCAACCATATAAGGAATTTTTAAATATACATTTCATCTTTTCATTTTTTTTTACCCTATGGACATTTTAAAAATTGAGATTAGTACAATGTAAAATCAGAGAAACAACCATAATTACATAACTTTCTTAAAAGCATTGGGGTATTTCTGAAAAGAAAATACTAGGAGACAGCAATAGAATGTACTTTGTACGATTCTTTGCATTACTCATTTCACCTGATTTTTGTGTCAGTCATTTATCACTGAGAAAAATTAGTTGATAAAAGAAATGTACCAAATATTATGAACAAGTGCAGTTTTCAAAATACATATTTTTTCCCAATCTTGGATTGTTAACAAAGAGATGAATATTCTTTAATCTAAGACCTGTGTTTTATTTTTTCTACTGATACAATATCTAAAGGTACTACTTGGAGAAGTTTAAAAATAATGTTGGGAGTAACTGATTACATTTGGTTTGGTTCACATAGAGAGACTCTATTTACAGAACTATAAAAGACTTATAGAAAAAATTTACCTTCCAGATAAATACAAACTTAGATTAGGTTTGGGCTTATAATTGGATACAATTTGTACTCTAAATAAATTATCAATGATTTGTATAATGTGAATCTTTGAGTTGGTTTTGGTCACTTGTAGTGTTAATCTCTTTAAAAGATGTATTTCCTAGTGTTGATAAGCTATATTGAGTAATTTTCTTGTCTTCTAAAAGGATATATGAAAACTAGTATAGAAATCAATTAAAAAGACAAGCCTAGGATCATCTCTTGGAAGCCTCTTAAGACTGTGCAGTCAAGCAAATAAGCATTCCCATCCTCAATAACTTAGAGAAAAAGAGAACAGTAGATTGTCTGATGCTGTGATACAATATTCAGAAGACAGCAAGGCAGGTTGGTTCAATTTTCTAAGCTCAAAAGGCAAACATATAGCAGACTCCCTCTAAAAGGAAAGAAGTGGTTAAAAACATATTATCAACCAATGATAAGAGCTTACAGTAGAGGTTTCTCAATGGAATTTAGAAATTTGAACGATTTCCTAACTCCTTATATGAACTTCGAGTTACAGTCTCTAAATATTTGTGACTTTTATTACCCAATTCCTCACTTAGCACTCTCTTGTGGTTAATAATACACTTTTGAGAATCCTTTAAATTCAACATTTACTGTTACAGTATTTTGCTTTAAAACAACACTCTTCCAATTTCAGGCTCTTCCATGTGTATCTTCTCCTTTGATACCTTAAACAACTTCATGAGGTTAATGGGGCAGGTTGTTATTATCATCAACTTTTTATAGATGAGAAACTTGACTTTCAGAGAGGCTAGGCGAGTTTCCAAAGTAAGTGGCAAAACTCGAAACACCTAATCTCATCTGCTCTGACATTACCTCTCAAAGGTAGACTTGCCAATCTCCCTGTGAGGTAAATATAATGGATATTAATGTAGTACTATTCTTAAAAGCTCCCCATTTTGTGTGATTATTATAAGAATTAGGGTTATGGTGTGTATTTGTCTAAAGACAGAAATTATTATTCCTTTGCTTATCATCTTCAGCTGCCATCTAAGAGACCTATTAGAATGAATACTGCATTTTGGACTTGAAGTAGGCTTGAGGATTTTATTTTTAAAAGAGGGCATTATAGGCAGTAGTAAAATATTTTTACTCTTATGAAATAATAGAAAATTATAGTACATATGATTCTGGCCTTCTCATAATGGTAGCTTAATAGATGTTTGCTAATCATACAGAGATTATCCAGGAATCTCTATCTTTTGAGAAATGTTTTACATTAAAAATATCTAACAAGAAAAATCAAACACTTCACACGTTTCTTTCCTAGAAATTTTACAGTAAAATTACATTTTAATAAGACTGGTTGAGAAATGAATTAATCTCTTAAAATGACTGAGTCTTGGTAGAGTCTAAAAGAATTGCCCTTTTAATTTTGAGCCTCTTTTAATGGCTCAGATATGATTTATAAGACTTAGAGGATTACAAATAATTTGAGCTAATTAAAACTGATGATCAAAACAGAGATTTAAAGTTTCCTGCTTTCTTATTTTTAATTACTAGAGTGAGAAACTGCATTTAAAAGAACCAGATAGTTTGAAATATATTGATGGCCTTTTATAGATCAATTCAAATTTATGAAAAATAGCCATAAGTTAAGGATTTATGTTTTCAATTAAAACTATAACACTAAAAGAATGAATCTGAGGGCCGCACGTGCTTTCAAGAATCCTCTTACTCTACTGTACCACTTTAAAAAAGTCTCTGTATCTTCTTCTTCACCATCATCATCAGCCATCATCATCAACTTGTAAATTCCTTGGGATTCTACCACAGTTCCTGGTATTTAATAGGCAATAAGTTCAATTAAAAATGATAAGGCTACTATGAACCAGGTACCAGTTCTAAAAATGAGAAGGTCATAGCCCCTTGTTTTTGAAACACTTATAAATTGAAATTATTTCTTAATGTGAATTTATTGAATAATAATTTATATTTGTATAGAATTTTAAAGTTTGCACACTGCTTTCATATACATTATTTCAGTTGAACCTCACAATAATTATAGATATCACCTTTATCTGTTATAGAGAAATGATTATACAACAGACTATTATTCAGTTATAACTAAGATGTTTGAGAATAAGCAATTCTGTGATCAAAATTATGTTTTGCTTTGTAGAAGTGTGGATATTAAAACTTTGAAGCTTAAATCTCAAGATTTAATGCGATCCCTATCATATTACCCAGGATATTTTTGCACAGAACTAGAACAAATAATCCTAAAATTTATATGGAATCACAAAAGACCCAGAAGAGTCAAAGCAATACTGAAGAAAAAGAATGAAGCTAGAGTAATAACCCTCCCAGACTTCAGACAATACTACTGAGCCACAGTAATGAAAACAGCACAGTATTGGTACAAAAACAGACATATGGATCAATGGAACAGAATAGAGAGCCCAGAAATAAACCCACAGACTTTTGGTTAATTAATCTTTGACAAAGGAGGCAAGAATACACAATGGAATAAAGACAGTCTCTTCAGCAAATGATATTAGGAAAACTGGACAGCTGAATGTAAATCAATGAAGTTAGAGTACTCCCTCACTCCATACACAAAAATAAACTCAAAATGGCTTAAAGACTTAAACATAAAAAAGACACTATAAACCTCTTAGAAGAAAATACATGCAAAACATTCTCTGACATAAATCTTAGCAATGTTCTCCCAGGGCAGTCTACCCAGGCAATAGAAATAAAAGCAAAAATTAACAAATGGGGCCTAATTAAACTTATAAGCTTTTGCACAGCAAAGGAAACCTTAAGCAAAACAAAAAGACAACCGATGGAATGGGAAAAAAATACTTGCAAAAGATGAGACTGACAAGGGCTTAATGTCCAGAATATATAAATAGCTCATTCAATTTAATAACAACAACAACAAAAAAAAACCAAACAACTCAATCCAAAAGTGGGCAGAAGACATAAACAAGCAATTCTCCAATGAAGACATACAAATGGCCAATAGGCATGTGAAAAAATGCTCAATATCACTAAATATCAGAGAAATGCAAATCAGAACTATAATGAGGTATCACCGCACACCAGTCAGAATGGCCATCATTCAAAAGTCCACAAACGATAAATGCTGGAGAGGGTGTGGAGAAAAGGGAACCCTCCTACACTGTTGGTGGGAATGTAGTTTGGTGGAGTTGTTATGGAAAACAGTTTGGAGATTTCTCAAAAAACTAAAAATAGACTTACCATATAATCCAGCAATCCCACTCCTGGGCATATATATCCAGAGAGAACTTTAATTTGGAAAGATACATGCACCACAATGTTCATAACACTATATACAATAGCCAAGACATGGAAACAACCTAAATGTCCATTGACAGATGACTGGATAAAGAAGTGGTTCTATATTTACACAATGGAATACTACTCAGGCATAAAAAAATGCCATTTGTAGTGACATGGATGGACCTGGAGATTGTCATTCTAAGTGAAGTAAGCTAGAAAGAGAAAGAAAAATACCGTATGATATCACTTATGTGGAATCTAAAAAAAAAAAAAGATAAATGAACTTATTTACAAAACAGAAACAGACTCACAGACATAGAAAACAAACTTATGGTTACCAAGGGGGAAAGGGGGTGGGAAGGGATAAATTGGGAGTTTGAGATTTGGAGATATCAACTACTATATTTAAAATAGGTAAGTTTCTTCTGTATAGCGCAGGGAACTATAATCAGTATCGTTTAGCAACCTATAATGAAAACGAGTATGAAAACAAATACATATATGTATATGTATGACTGAACTATTATGCTGTACACCATAAATTGACAACATAGTAAACTGATCATACTTCATTAAGAAAAAATCTTTGGAACTTATATCTTTAATCAAGTTTCATACTAGCAGTGAAAGCAAAATGGTGGATTATTTCACTGGGCAACATGTTGCATTTAATTGTTAAGGACTGAATTTCTGCTGCTCTTACATGAAAACAATATATTTAAAACATTTAAATGTACTCCTGCAAAGACTGCTAATTCAATGTATTTTTAGGTGCATTGCAAAAACAGGGAGCGTAAAACACAGTAACTTATGTCAAAACTAATCCATTGCTTTCGCAAATTTTCCAAATGCCTGTGAGTTTGATTCTAGTCCAGAGACAGCATGTACTGAAAGGGCCTTAAGTCATCCTGTCCAGGTACCCATTTGGCCCTGTCACCCAACAGACTCCTACCTTCCCTGTTTTGTATCACCAATAAATGTGAATGGACACCCTCTCTGTAGCTCCACTCATGTTCTGTCAAAAACATCCAGTATGCCACGGATGAAAATAGAACCTTGTGGTATAGCACTAGAGATCTTCCTTTGCCACTAGAGCCTAATCTATTAATTGACATCCTTTGTGTAAAAGGATGAAGTGGTCTCTAAAGCATCCAATTTACCTTGCATCTAGTCAGTATTTCTCCAACTTATTCACAGGAATATAATGAAAGAACTTGTCAAATGCCCTGATGAAGTCTAAATATACTGTTGCATTTTGTTTACCTATCAGTCTAAACATTCTTCAATGTAAGAAATTATTTTTGCCTCAAACATATAAATAATATAGGTTTTTTACCTGGTTAATTTCTTTAAGAAAGGGGTTCATAATTTTCTTACAGCCTCCTTCGAAGTAGCAGTCATCATTTTAAATGTCTTGGGTAGCTACATTACTATCTCCTGTGATTTTAATACAGAATTCAACAGTACTTGTCAACATCTAGTTAGAAAGTAATTGACAGAATGATGAGAGGGGTGTCATCATCACCCTTCCGTAGAGAGCAGGCCATTTGACAAAGATGGTAGAGAAAGATTATAACTGCCATGATAATCACAGAATTTTTAAAGACTTCTAGACAATCCAGCAAATCTTAAATGTTTAACTCATTTCATTCAGTCACATAAAAATGGCAAATGGATCATCATGAAATAGGTTCTCAGAGAATACTGTTATTTCATCAATCCATAGATCAGTTCTCACCCAGAAAAATATTTAACCAAATTTTACAGACCACACAACAGAGGCTTTCTGGAAATGGAAGGAGGATTTTGACTAACAGAGTTAGAATTTTTTCAAAAGCTGTTTAGCATTTTGGACAATTACACTATGGATAGCCAATGCCGCTCACAGTATTTAAGTGCCCGTTCAACACAACGGTGTCGCTCTGCATTTGTTGATACTGCATTCATAGTGTAATTATCTAGAAATCTCACTTGTGTCCTAGTGTGATCCTCACTGAATAATTACATCCTGAAATACATATTATTTTATTATAAATGACTCATTTCTCTTTAAAATGATCATCAGGCCATCATTTTAAAAAATGGGTCTATAGACAGGGTATACTATTTACAAATTTTGGTTTATGACAGTAAAGAAGGTGTTACAAAGTATGTCTTAGAAGAAAAGAAAGGAGTTGGCATTGGATCTGAGAAAGTTGAAAACCACTGGATACAGAGCCACAGGGCAATTTCAAGATGAGGATATTATACTGAAAATACACATTTTAAAGGAGAGAATGAGAATATTTTCCCCCTGTGCATCTAATCCCTGAACCTTACAGCTCCACAGAGAATAGAATCGTATTTTAAAAATTGCTTGCTTTTACAGCCAGCTGTGACTACTGGTGAACCGGAGGTCTACTTCATATACAAACCTGAATTAAAAACAGCCAGGCCTTTAGTCAGTTCAGAGCCCACATTCTTGATTACATTTGACACAATAATCATCATCATATCTTAAGACTCAAATCAGCCTGACAGTGTTCGACTCAGGGCTGCTTCTCCCAATTAGCTGAAAATTGCAGCCCAGCTCATTTTCTAGGGAATAAGTTTACATATACAATTTTGTTGTGCTGAAAAGGCAATGAACGTGATGGAAAAAGCAAACCAACTTTCTAACTTATACAATGACTACTTTAAGTTCACTAACTCTGGTAAACCTGTTTTGACAGGAATGAAAAAGTACACGCTTTTTTGTTAGTCATTTTTAAAAAAAATACACAAAGCTTAAGATAGATAGAGTTTGGACTAGAATGTAGGAAATATATAAATACTGTGATTATTTTTAAAAATTGTTTCCAAAAGGAGAGCTTTCAGAAGAGACAGTCTTTTATGTAAAACATGTATCAAAATAATTTGCAATTAATGGATAAGCACATATTATTTGGAAATGAAAAGTTACTAATTATCAGGGTCCTAAGGAACAAATTTCCAGTAAGATGCTAGCACAAGAACACTGCTATTGTGACACAGATGTGATTCTACATATCTGGTTCAAAATCATTTCTCTTCTATTTCTAAGGGGAAAATAATCAAGATTTACATGCATTTTATTTCCTTAGTGATGACAACTTCTGACCCAGATCAAGGTCGTTTGCATACACTATGGAAAAAAAAATGAACAGCAGCAAGGTAGTCTCACTTCATGGCAACATTCTGGACGGCTGTGCTGAAGATTTGCTCAGAGGAACAATGCCCTTATGTGCCATTTTCTAAGTGGATTAACACCTCAGAGTCGGAAGAGAGAAATATACAAATGAGACAAAGAAAAGTCTAGGAAAGTAAAAAAAAAAAAAAAATGCTGAGAAGCAGAAGACCTGGAAAAGCAAGAAGATTCTTGAGGGGGCTGAGATATAAGGCATTTTCTAGCCCTGGGGACGGAGGAATACTTGGACAGGAATAGGTATATACGACCTGACAAAGTGTGAGACCCATGGGAAGCAGCTGCCAAAAATAATGGAGAAACACCATAGAGGCTGAAGTGGAGGTAAAAGGAGTTGGGACGGAGGCAAAGTTGGGGACAGAAGCATAGAAGAAGTGATAGAAATAACAAGAGAGGAGGCACAGTAAAAGGTAATACTTCTTCGAGTTTTATTTTTCCCAAACATCCCTATTCACCGAAAGCTAGCAAGACATCATGTTATGACTATCTCTAACTTACGGATTTTCCTAAAGAAGAAATATTTTTTTTCTTAGAGTACGGCTATATTTATGTGGAATTTAGGATGGATTTTTAACGTGTACTATTTGATGCGTTTTAATCATTGTATAGGAAACAATTCAAGGAAACATGAATGTTTATCTATTATATATTAATTTATTATATGTATATTATACATAACATCATCTAAATTAATTCTGCCCCGAATTTTTATGATATGCATTATTGAGAAAAGATAATGTTCATGCTTCTCAGTGAATTAATTGATGTCTTTCTCCTTTAAGAATAGTCAACAATCTGGGTATTGTAAGTAGCATTTCCATAGGCTCTGTTCTCCTTTGGAAAACAAAGTTCACATTTTCTGTTGTCAGAGTAATTAAATCTTTGAAGAGTTTGTTTTTGACCTTTAGAAAAATTTTAAAAATCCTCATGTAAGCCAATATTCTTTAAAACTATCTAGAAAAAAGTATACATTCACATTTTTAAAAAAACACCATCCGCTGCTATGAGCATCATGAAGTTAATATACATAGCACAGTTTGGCAAAAATAATCAGAAATAAGCTTTAGCAATAAAATCCACGTATTTAATTTTATTCTCTGTCATATTATCTAAGAGTGTTTTTCCAAATTCTAGCAACCCGAGTCATAAGGAAATGGAATTAAAAATCCTTTGAGTGACTACTACTTAAATTAAAGATCACAAGTTGTAAAGCATATGCCTCATTCTAGTGCTTGGCATGTTTTTTCCAAAAAAAAAAAAAAAAAAAAAAAGCTCCTTAGATTTTGTCATTTAAGTAAGACCCTTAATGACTTATGACTTACCAACTGATTTGCTTTAGTTGGTTTCAAGGTATATGCTAGTGACAACACTGATAATGGCACAATACTTTAAACCCCATACACGATTACTGAATAATTTGGTCATTTGCCTATTAATGTCCATTCAGGTAAGTGTAGTTATGAATTGCTTTTGCTAGCCACATAATGGGAGTTAAATTTTTCTTTTATCCAATTCTTATTTTGCTCTATGAGTCCCATGAATGCAACGAAATACAGTTTACCACATCAAAATCAGTGCAAGGGGAAAGGCTGTTTATAGGATAACTGCGATACATCTTATTTGGAAATATCCTTGAAGATCACCTCTGAAAGCTTAACTGACATAGGATGAGGTGGCACATCTAAGGAAGATGAATGCCACTCAGCATGACCATGCTTCCGAGTTTGATCTATGCTCATTTCTTGGTGTAAATGAAATTGTTGGATTTAATTTAAAAAATTTTATAGTGATTACTTAGAAATCACTATCTCCCCAAAGCAACTTTCTCAAGTTGAGCTCAACTCTTCCACTTCCCTGCGGTAATGACAGAAAACGTGGTCAGACGTTACTGCTTCTCCCCACGTCTCTTAGAGACTATTACGCATGTCACTCATGCACTTTCCTTCTTCAGTAAACGTTAGCAGAAAAAAAATAATGTGTGGGTAAAATGTATTTTTTCCTTTTCCCTCTCCTATTTACAACACTTGTACCATTATATATCTACTTTCCAGGACTAAGTTTAATCAGTTTATCACTAAGCAGTTTGAGTTCTTGGAGAAAAAATGACATTCTTTATAGGTAAAGTTGTAGTTCATCATATATACACTGTAAAAAGCGACTGTTTTTGATAGACACATACACTTGTGATTTTTCATTTGAAAATATCATAATTTTCCCCACTTGATCATGTCTTTCCTGGAGCATATTTTTTTAAGTACCTCTTAAAACTTGCAACGTGTGACATAATTATTTTGATCTTCATGAAAAAATGATGTGATAAAAATAAAAGTACTCATATAGCCTGGGTGTTAGAACTAATAAAATTGCCTATTTGTTTTGTGAGTGGAATTTACACTCAAACAATAATAGTACAAAGAAAATATATAATAGTAATTCTATAAAGGACACATTTAAAAAATCTTGGTTACCAATCCAGTGCAAGTAAATATAGAATTCTATAGATTTCTTCATAAAATTGTAACAGTATTGAGAATTCTTCCAATATATGTTGGAAGGAATAAAAGATGATATTAATAGAACATTGTATTTCTTCTGAGAGAAAGAGATTATTATTATTCTTTCCTAGCATATGGATTCAACAACATACATGCAAGGGGAGTTTCATTCAGCATCCCCAACACCTATTGCTGTACCTGGAAAAGAGTGAGCACTTAATTTCTACCAAAGCAATTAGTCATAAAATGAAAAATACATGTCAATATCAGTCGTTTCACCTTGGATACTTTCATTCTGTAGTAATCATACTAGTGTACATCTGTCACTATTTGAGTGTGATTTTTTTTCTTTCAAAGTTAGAATCACAAGGCTCTACCAGATAACCCATTTCAAAAGCAAAATTTGGCAAAAGTTTGCAATACAGATGAAGAAAATGGAGGGAAACTTGCTTTACCAAAAAGAATGGCAAAGATTTGCTTAGAAGCCCGCTTGGAGCCAGTCACATTAATGATGCTAACAAATGTAGAAAAGAGTTAAATGAACTATTTGTATGTATGTATGTATGCATGTGCTAGACAGAACTACTTAGAAGTATTAAAAAGTGACAAATCACCCCACATGAGAAAGTTCTCAAGGAATTAGAGAACCTAACATCATGTAAATGATGCTTCAATGTAAACGTAAGGAAAAGAGAAAGACTTCTTTTTCTTCACATACACAAATGTCTGTGTCAGAATCGTCACTGAGGTTTTGAGCTTGCTAAAGTCATAGACTCTCTGTGTCTCAGTACTTTTATGTAAGTTATAAAATATTTTGATATTGAAATTGGCAACACAGATTCGGTTAACTCAGACATGTAAAATGTAACATTCATTTGGAATGTGGGCTAGCAAATTGTAAAGATGTCTGTCTACTTGCTTGTTATTTGACAAGAGACAGTGGAGCTCAGCCTGAGCAAGGCACCATGCCCTTTAATTAAGAGCATGCAGTCAAGAAGGAGTCCCAAGCCTAGGCCTGCCAGGGAATCTGCAAAATCCTGCGAGAACTTCGCTTCAGCTCAGGTTCTCCAGGTACTTTACTGAACAGCCCTGGCTTCTCAGAGTAGCCTGGGTCTATCCAACAGGAATGGTTGCCAAGTGAGATGGATTGGCCAATTAGCCATGCTGCATGAGCATTATATGGAGGGCTGATTCATACACTAAGTGCTTGGCTGGGCTTCCAGAAGTGTCTGTCTGCCAGGATAAATTTTTCTGTCACCAGCAGCAACCTAACAATTAAGCTAAATGTAATCATTAGCAGGTTGTGGATTATATGTTTTGTGTGTGGGGAAAAAAACTATGAGTTATTCCCACATTATTAAAATGTTGATGCAGATAGAGTATCAAGGAGGGTTAATGGAGATTGTTTCAGGAAAAAAGGATATTAGCAGATCTCAGTAATATTAATAGATTCTATTGTTTATTGCCATCTGCTAAAATAGAGACTTTTTTTTTTTTTACTAAAGGGATCCAAGATTACTTCTGTGACTTCTAAATGATTTACCCTCCATTCTCATCATGGAAAGTCTCAGGAAAACAAAGACTCAGTATGAGTTAAATATGCTGCGCCAGAGAGTCGATCTCTCTCTTTTCTGATGTCATTGTCATTGTAGTTGTCTTTCTCTTCTCTCTCAGATCGCTCTCCCTCGTCAGTCTGTCTGTCTGTCTACCTATATCAACCTATCCATCCATCCATCCATGAATATGTCCCTAAATTTCTAAAAGAACATGAGAATAGTAGTCCCAAGGGAATAATAGAAAACACATCTGAGTAGAGTCAAGGGTAGAATAACATAACTTCCCTTGATTAGTACACAGATTTATATGTTTATGCCCAATGAAGAGTTGAGCTAATGGCACTTGAGAATACTGTTTAGGTAACACCTAGTGAAATGATCTCCATGCAGTAGCCTGGGCTAGATGCAATGCTATGTATCTTACAAATGCTTACTGAGTACTCAATATTGAACCAGTTACTATAGTGTCCTGTAAGATTCTCCTAGAGAAATCAGTTCCACGGTCAAAGTTATTGAACGTATGCATACTATGTAGACTAGCCTTTACACACACATTCCCAAACACACGTACTTTGTCTATTCACAATGCACACACTGTAATAAAAAGACTGATTGATTCTACAGAAATCTGACTTAACTTGATATTGCCTAAACTATTTTTGACCATAGAACCTTTCTTCAGTTAACACTTATTAAAATACAATGGAACTAGTTCAGACAGAACCCCATTTGGGGACAAAAAAATGGAAGAAAAGTATAGGAGAGAGATCAGGGTGCTAAAATCATGTGTCCACCTGATGCTTGAAATTATTACACCAATGCATTACCCAACCTGTTCTTAAATATGTCTACAGGCTTAAAGTCAGCCTGTTCCACTTTTGGACAACTTGATCACAAAATCCCTCTCTCTGATAAGCTGAAATATAAGTTCTCAGGACTAGATCACATGCTTGAATTTACCCAGCCTAATATCCCCTTAGCTTTCCTTTTCCATTGCTCTATTGCAGTGAGAGTGGGGGGCTGCAGGAGGAGAGAGATTATTGTTACTAAACCCCCTTTGTTATCTCCCCATTCTGAATGTTTTTGGTTGGTGCAATGCAGCAGTTCTCAAACTTTAATATGCACAGAAGTGACCTGGAGACTAGAAAACTTGTTAAAAGTTTTCTGGGTCACATCCCCAGAGATTTTGATTCAGTAGGTTGGGGTAGGACCCACGCATTTGCCACTTCGGATGACACTGAGATGGTGTACACACCGATGCTCCGCCAAGACCCCAAGCCCTAGCTGGCGGGGAATATTGGCTGCAAACAGCTCACAGCTGCCTCGCTCACTGGAAATTTCCCTCAGCTGTAGGTAACTGTTTTATTCAAGGTTGCCCTCTCCCAAAGGATGACTGAGAACTAGTAACTGGCTGATACTGGAGTACAAAGTCCCAGCCCTCTTGCCTCAGTTCTGGATGTCTATGAAGGGGCCTACTAATTCCGGACCTCCCCTTTGAATCTGCTCAGGCCTCAGGTTCACTGCCTTCTCCCTCCACCCAGTCCTACCTCTCTCACACCCTTACACGTACATCCCATGGCAACACTCGCCGACAAACGTCCTGCGCACGACTCCTCATCTCAGGGAGTCTTCTCCCTCTTCCCTGACATCCCAGTCTAAGTCAGTTGGGTTTTGGTTTTTTATATTTTACTTTTCTTTTGAACCAAGCGTAGTGCCTTATACTTCTGTTTCACCTTTCAGTATTCAGCCTACCACCCCAATTTGTTGAAATCTTTTTGGCTCCCGATACTCTTGTTTACTGTCTTTGCTATTTCTCTCTGCTTTGTGTCACTGGCAAATTTGATAAGAGTGCTATCTACGCCTTCATCCAAGTCACTGATGAAAATATTGAAGAGGACAGAGCTGAGATTAGATTACTGCGAAAAGCTGCCAAAACCCCCTTCCAAGCTGATATGTATCCATTAAAAAGCAATGAAGAAAGCACAGGCCTCAGAGATACAGATTTTAGTTTGGAACACCAGCTCTGTCTACGTAGAGGTCAATAGCTAAAAGGAACAAAGCCATTTTAGCATGTCTATGCTAATAGGCCACTCAGGTACAACTTACATATTAAGATTAATAAATCATATCTCACTATCAAAAACCCCACAAAAATCATAAACAATCATGAATTCACGATTATTATTCATTCAACTTGTCTCAGGATGAAATTTGTGTTTGGTCATTTTTATGGAGGGTTTGTTTCATTTAAATATTTTTAAAAAGAGGTTGTGATAAAGTTGATGGTTTAAATAGCTAACTCAATTTCACTAGGTAGATTTAAAATACTTGCAATATAAAAGAAAAACACAACTTCTCAGGAATTGTATGAGGAGCCATAAATCTCTGAAATGTAGGTTAAAATCTCCAAAGGTACAAAGGGCCTTGGATTGGGGCTGTTAGACACTGACTGGACACAGAGCGGTGTGATGAGTACCATATTAGGGATTTGATGAAGCTAACTACAAAGCTTAATATTAGAAAATATTTAAAACACACAACTACTGATTTGAATGGGGAACTTATTTCTCAGCTAATGTGAATAGTTTTCATCTCTTTCAATGAAAACTGATGCTAGGCAGAATGGCCACAGCATAAAACACTGGCTGGAGGCATGAGGATATTGCATTTGTTTCTGGCATTTTAATATCACCATGTACCTCAAGGAAGTCTCCTCCACCCCCATTTTTTCTCTTCAAAAGATAATACCTGTGCATTACCTTCCTAATAAAAATGTAGTAAGGATTTTTAAAATTAAAAAAAAAAAATCTGGAAATGGGTTTGACTTTCAATAAATTGGGAGTAAGTTAAACAAACAGGCAAAATGTATCTTAAAATATGAAAAGGAATGTTACAAATGTTAAGGCTGATTATTTTTAAATTAAAAAAACATTTCTGCAGTAAGTAAATAGCACTTTACAACTGGGGAAAACTGTTGCAAAATATAGAAGAAATGCCCAAACACAGAACGATGGTAGGTAAAATATAAAAACACAAAGCCAAAAAGGTACAATGTGGGCTGAGAAACAAGACAAACAGCTCTGTGGGTCAGAAACGGCACAGAAACACAAGCAGTATGCAGGGTGGAAGGCACGAAGCTGTTGGGCTCTGGGAAGCGGGCAGTGGCTGCCAGGAGTTCAGAATTTGCTAGGCTCAAGAATCTGAAAGTGCTCCACGCGAGACAAAGAACCTGAGCCAGGCTCTTTGCCTCAATTAGCCAGGGATGCTACCGTGCTTCCCAACTGGTGAAAGGGGCTACGAAAAGATGTGCTGTTGATCACCAGCTAGAACTGCTTCAACAAACCCCCTTTGGAGGAGGAAATTGAAAAGATTAAATTCTACAAAACTTATTAATATCTATATGTTCTGCATTTAAAAAGAAATCAGAAAAGCATTTGAATGGTTTATAGAAAGAAAATAAACCCCTCTTATACATTCAATAAAGCCAAAACAGCCCCCAACTAGATGACTATTAGAATTGGAGAGAGAAAATTTTAAATCAAATGATGATTATATCCATCTGTCAAAATAACTCAACTTTTTCCAAATAAACTCCAGCTAATTTATATATTCTATTGACTAAAGACTTTTTTTTTTTGAGAACGATAGTGATGCAAAGACAATGAAAAAAACACGAATATAACTGAAAAGTAAGAGAATGGATGCCGTTGCTAACATTAATAGTTCCATTACACAAAGCAAGGGAATCTTTCTCTCATTTGTTTTAATCTTAGACACCACAATATTAAATTGATGAATGAAGAAAAAGAAAGGTATGTTGGTGTACTGTAACTTCATTAGGAAAGAATTGTAAGTTTTTTTTTTAAATTTTAGTCTTCTCATGGGTAAATTGTATTATAGGTATTTTTAAGCATATATTTTGGTGTGTTGGTGGGGGCCTGGTTTAGGACTATAGGATTGGGTTAAAATGAAAATGGATACTTGGCTACACCACCAGATAATTTTTCACACCAGTAAATCACAGTGATACGATTCCAAATGTCTCCCTTTGCATGAAATCCCTGCAAGCTAGAAGCATTCTACTTGCTTTAAAGGAGATGACATAAAATGAAGCAGGCAGTTGCCGCCTAAATCTTTTAGATCCGAATGGATCACCACACTCCCAGGCCCAGAGCCCCAAGGTTTTGCATTACAGATGTTATATTATCCTGTTGTCAGATGGCGAGAATTCTTATGCTTCATAATCAGTTGGGAAGACTGGGTCTCAGCAGTGTACAAACAGGAGTGCCTTATAACTATATATACAAATCTGTTTTGAAGAACCTAGAGAAACTTCTTCATAACTGCCAAAAGAAGTGTACCTAAAACAGTTGCTAATTGATTGAATTTTTCAATGTACCAAATTCCCTTTAGTCCATAAGATGGACTAGAATGTATATTTTGCATGAGAGGGATTTAAAAAAGCCTACTTTAAGTTGACAGTTGTGAGCTGGTGACTATAGGGTCACTTGTAGCTTTAATATTTATGACTATAACATGCTACAAATATATCCTAAGCAGCCTCCAACTTAAGAGGTTGTAATTTAAACAAACGTTCTGTTAGCATCATATCACATTCTTTACATAGCTTCAAGGGCAGCAGCAAATCTTCATCTTTTAAGTTTCTGGAAATAATCCAAAGCCATTTAGTGCCCAACATCTGATTAACTGCTTCATTCAATTCACAGACAAATATTGAGTGCAATTATTCAGCAAACACAAGGTGTAGCTCTACAATAATATGACAATCTTCTGAAGATCATATGACAGTCCCAGGTGGTTTCAGAAAAGGAATTCCAAAAGTATTTTGAGAAAGGACAGCATTTGTGGACAGAGCATGAGACCCTTTCATAAAGGTCACATACCTATCCCTGCTAAATAAACAAAATGACAAACAAGCAAATATTGTGTTATTATGTGCTTTTCTTCCCTGAAAATAAATCAAGTTTATTTATTTGTTTTTGTCAGAAAAACTGGGGTATGCTTTCGGGACCATATCACCCATGTACATACCATCCATCAGGTCTTAAGAGGAAAAAAAAAAAGAGTTCTGAGAGCAAAGGGAAAAAAAATGATCAATTTTAAGGAAAGTAACTCTGAGGCCAGTGCCAACACCAAGCAAGTGCAGAGACTCAATGGGTGGGAGCCCAGCGAAAAGGCGGTCACAATCTACCAGACACAATATGGAGAGGCTTTAGGATGAGGTGACACCTGAGATGAAAAAAACTATTCTAGAGCAGTTTTTGAACTAGAATTCACAGAATTTAGAAGCCAATTTAATACAGGTATTAGTAGAGAAGAGGGAGGTAGGGAAAGGTAGAAGGTTAATTCTTAGGTTTCCAGTTTTAGAGACAATTAAGTTAAGCAATTAAACTACACTGAAAACACAGAAAATCTATCATTGTTTTAGGGGTACAGAATGCTTTCTATTTCAGGCATTTTGGAGCCCATAGAATGTGCAGATGGAGATGTGTGGTAGGCGGCTGTGAACACAGTTCTGGAGATTAGGAGAAAGACATGAGATGGAAACAAAAACCGAGGAGTCTTAATGGTAGCTGACGTCAACAGACAAAGGTACTTGAAATGTGTCTAGAGAAAGAAGAGAGAATTAAGAATGGAACACAAGATTTAAAGGTTGCATACAGAAAAGAGAGCCTATACTGATGATTGTTACAACTCCCAAATTTGTATCTTGAGTCACTACCATTGCCAGAACTTAAGATTTTATAGCCAGCTATCTACTCCGCATCTCCACCTGGATGCATGATAGACATTTCAAACGGAACACGTCCACACACTACTATATATAACATAATCAAAAAGGACCTACTGTAGAGCACAGGGAGCTATATGTAATATCTTCTAATAACCTGTAATGGAAAAGAATCTGAAAAGGAATAGATAAATACATATAAATATATCACTTTGCTGTATACCTGAAGCACTGTAAATCAACTATAATTCAATAAAAAAAATTTTTTAAAAGTAACATGTCCACGTCTTCTTCCTAAAACATGTTACTTTTAGAGCCTTCCCTATCTCAGTAAATGGATACCCCATCTTCCAGTTTCTCAGGCTAAAAACTCTGTAGTCTTCTTTGATGCCTCTCTCCCATACTTAAATCTAATCCATTATAGTATCTTTTGGGCTCTGTCCTCAAACTATAGTAGAAGTCAATCATTTCTTACTACATTCACCTTTCCTGTTCTGGTCCACATCACAGATCACTTGGCTGAGTTATGACAACAGTTTCCTAATGGTTTCACTGCTTCCCTCTATTCTATAACAGAGAGTCCAGATAAGCCAAAAGATGCCATTCCTCTGCTCAAAACCATCCAATGACTTCCATCACATTCAGAGTAAAAGCACAAGTCCTCAGAGAGGCCCCTAAAGCCCAATGTAATCAGATTCCTCTTATGTCTCTGAATTCCTTGTCTACTACACTCCTGCTTGTTTGACCCCTTCCTGTCACACTGGTCTCCTTTGGGTTCCTCCAACATGCAAGCATAATGCTGCCTCAGGGCATTTCCACTTATTAGAACCCTCTTGGACTGTTTTTCTTCCAATTATCCACATAGCTCACATCCTCAGGTCTTTTAGATTTTGCTTGAACATCACCCTTTCCCTGAGACCTTTCTTAACCACCATATTTATATTTGGGGGGGGGGTAATTAGGTTTGTTTGTTTAATTAATTAATTAATTAATTAAATGAAGGTACTAGGGATCAAACCCAGGACATTGTGTATGCTAAGCACGCACTCTACCACTGAGCTATGCCTTGCCCGCCAATCACTATATTTAAATAGTAGCATTTCTATCACACACTCACTCTTACCCACACACATCCTCAATTGCTTTCCCTCTTTATGTTTCCACGTTGTACTTATCAGGACCTTATACACCATATATTTCACTATTTTATTTGTTAAAGTCTGTTTCCCACCCCTCCTTCCCAGAATGTAAGTAAGCTCCATGAGGGTAGAGATTTTCTCTGCTGTATACCTAGGACCAAGAACTGCGCCTACCTAGCACATACCTAGCACCAAATCATTCAGTGCGTGAGTGAATGAATTTTTGTAATGTTTATGACAGATGACATGTACTGAGCTCTTACTATGTGCCAGGCATTGTGCCAAGCACTTCACACTTATTATACTGCTAGAGAAGTAGGAGAATTGTAAAGTAATATTGTTTTGGAAATCAAGTAAGGGAAAGTTTCAACTAGCAGAGTTGATCAACAGGACCAAGTTTAAAATGAAGTGAAGTAGATGGATAAATAAAGATAAGGCGATTAGCAATTATAAAAATTATTGACACTCTTAATGAGTACTTGTTTTCAGGAAAAGTGGTGGTGCCGGGGAAGCCAGATTGGAGTGGGTCAACGCACAACCAGGAGGTGAGAAATAGAAAACAGTAACATCAATTACTGTTTAAAAAAATTTGACGGCAAGGGGAAACAAGCATAGTTGGATAGAAAAGATGGTATCCTAAAAATGTTCTTTTAAGGTGAAGAAAACTTGACCATGATGGTTGGCTGAAGGGCAGGAACAAGAAGGAAGGAGAAATTAAAGATCCCAGAGAAAGAAAGCAGAAAGGTTACTAAAAAAATACGTCTGTTAGATAATGTGAAAGAGATTCAGTGTTCAGCTAGAGTAGCTCTTTGCTGCACACATTACAGGGCTCAATAGTTTTCCCTTCTTTTCTTCTTTCTTTAAAGTGAAAAAAGAAAAAGGACCTAGAAATAGAGAAGCCAGGAATGACTTACAAGGGCTTCATGGTTGACAAAGATGGAGAACACAGGTGATAATCGTTCAGTTTATCAACTATCAATTGTAATGACTAAAATTAGAAACATCATTAGAGAAAGCAGGGGAATACTGAGATATTAAGGATGGTATATCTGCATGTATGTCCATACATATGCACAGACACATATGCACATGCACACACATACATGCTAAATCCTTCTAAGACCCTAGAGAGATTTTTCAGGCTTCTAGGAGCTTTTGCAAGAAACTTCCATCCATGTTGAATCCTCTTATACTAGAACCAACCCCTCTGCTTGATGAGTTTGCTCCTTGCTGATTGGTGGTTGTAGAAGCCCTCATATAGCTACAGACAGACAATTCAGAGTTAATGCTCATTTCTTGTTTAAAGAGTGATCCTGGAATAGAAATAAGGAAATGAAATCTCATGACAGTGTCATCATAAAGTCATCAGCCAGATGGCAGTCCTTGAAATCTAATCCTTAGAGGCTTCTCACAATAATATGTAATATCACATCTAATATTATCTTATTCACCAATTCATATCTATTCACAGAGATTGAAGGGAAAGAAATGAAGTTGCAGAGGCCCCTATTTCTGGCTTTATATGTTAACGTGGACTCTATACAACATATGATCAAGAAAACAAAATATTCCACTACATGGGTCACAATGATGATCTATGTTCTGATATGAATTGTTAAACTACAGAATTTAGTTGAAAAGCAGCCTTTTCTTTTACCCCTGAATGGTAGATTAATTCCTTTTAGGCGCACATGGCTTAGATTTATCTATATAAAATAGTAATTAAAGGTCCTATCAAAACAGTATAGAATTTGAAGATTCTTCTGACCAATTAATAAACTTAAACTGAACACTAAAATATGAAACAAAATTAGTTTACTTTTGTTTTTGATTATGTCTTGAAACTACATCCTGTCAGTGTACGACAGCAAAGTAAATTTCTTCCAAGTTGTATTTTTATATCTTATTTAATTTTCAACAATTTAAAACTGAAGTAAGGATTTTATTGCCTGAAATAGGTTTCCAAATGCACAAAATTTTTGCATATATTTATCTATACGATTGAAACTTTCAGTGCAGGCAATACATTTGTGTTCAGCGGTAAAACCTGAGCTGTGAGAAATGATGTAATCAGAATGCTTTCAACAGTCTCTCCTACATAAAAAAGGCTTGGTTATAGATATTTTTCAAAGATATGAGATACTTTTTTCTCAAAACCTAAATATCAATAATCTCTCCTATAAAATTACGCTTATAGAATTAACAATAAAAGTGAAAGTATTTATATTCTGTGATAGCTGTAGGTTTTGAGACTTTAAACAACATCTGTAGAACATGGATAAATAGAAGAAATAAGGTAGAAATAAGGAAATAGAATAATGTTAACAACTTTGTAAAGGAAATACTTTCTATTTATAAAATTTGGCAAAAACTCTTTTTGAATACAGTATGTAATTGTTATAAATGTATGTTAAATGCCTCAGGGGAACATAAACAAAGATGATCTAGAGCAGGATGACCAATAAAATTCTCTGTGACGATGGAAATGTGCTATTTTGCACCATCCAATAGGAAAACCACCAGCTACATATGCCTTGAGCACCTGAAAGGTAGCTGATGAGCCGGAGGAAACAAATTTTAAATGTTATTTAATTGTAATAATTTAAATTTAAATAGCCACTTATGGCTCGTGGCTACTCTATTGAACAGCACAAATCTAGAGGAGGAGGAGGATGCTACTTCACTTCTGGGTTTAACTGGGGAAGACATTGGATAAAAAGTCAAAATGCAAAAGATCCCATAGTCTTCTTGTTCTTTATTTATCTAGCATAAGAACTATAAAAATATAAGAGAAGATGTAATCAAGTAAAATATGGTTTTATCTGGCCAGGTGACACTCATCACATACACAGAATGTGAACTTCTCTTGTAAACGTATCATTAGCTAACAGAGAACCGGGCTCCCTTCACACCTTCTCACACTGACCAGAACCACCATCAAGCCCAAATGGCCCACGGTCATTACTATCCTATGTGAGTGCCCTGTACACGAATCCAAGAGCTACATGCCTGTACTCTATTTATTCACAGGAGTGACTGCCTATCTCTCCAAGGGACTTCATGCTGTCCAGCTACAGCATGCCAGCTTATCAATTTCTTCTTTCTATACCCTTTGTGTCAGACATTCTCTGTTGGTTGTCTCAATCCCAATTCCTAGATACTAGAGGTGATTCTGTCACATAGTTCTGGCCCTAAAGTTCCTGGGAAAGCCACGCTCTCCTGACACCAGCACTGCCCCTCGGGCTGCTGCTTCTTCCTGCTGGGATGCACGTGTACTGAGGGAAGTGCCAAGAAGAACAAGGAGACGTCAGGGCTGAAACTGCTGAGCCGTTGAGCCAGTGTCTGCACCTGCCCACCTGTGAACTTCTCATTCAGTGAGACAAGGAGATCTCCATTAGGCCAGCTACTGAACTTGGCTCTTCTGATACTTGAAAGGGAAAGCAATCCTAACAGATACATTTTTTCCTCTCTGTTGAGTTACTGGCATACCAGGACACTTGTAGTTAGTTATTTCTTTGTTTGTTCATTTATCTTTTAATCAGAAATGTTTTGGAGACAGTTACTATGGGCCAAGCTAAGGTAATAGGCAATATGGTGGACAAGTAGCCTATGTGTATACCCTGGAAGAACACACTAGAGACAAAGACCAGCCAACACTTATATACAGTGTAGTAAGATAAACACTATACCAGGGGGCCAAAAGAGTGTGGGCTTTGGGGCCGGTAGTTAGAGAAGGGTTCCTGGAAGAAGCATTTATACCGAGACCTGGATAATAAATAGAACTTAACCAGGCAAAATGGAAGGAATGACACATATATCATGTTGGCAGTTAATAGAGAAGACACAACATAGCTATGAGGAAATGAAAATAGCTCAGTGTTTCTTAACTGTAGGTAGGGAGGGGAGATAGAGGGATAGCAGAAACTTAGGCTGGAGTTTTCAGGAAAGGCCATACCACGCACGACCTTGAAGTCATTTAAAGGAGTGTGGACTGTCTTCAAATAATGGATAAGCCACTAAGGCTTTTAAAACTGGGAGGAGGGTGAGCTACAAGAATGTACTGTGTTTACAAAGATTATCCTGTGTCGTTCTATGCATAGAATGGGTAGGAAGTAGGGAGACTAGAAGGGGGGAAACCAGTTCGGTGAATGATGTAGTCATTCAAGCAAGACACGAGAGTTGAGGAGTACGGAGGAAGAGAAGTAACTGGATTTGAAAGCTATTTAGGAAGTAAACAGCTCTGTGATAGCTTGGCTATTGGGATTGTAGAAGGAAGAGTCAAGCATGAGTTTCCGATTTGGACAACTGAATGGGCTGTGGTAATGTTCACTGGAGAGGGGTCATAGGAAGAGAAGTAGATTGCATTTGGAAAAAGAGGTTG
Organism: Camelus dromedarius; assembly: GCF_036321535.1. NCBI lineage: Eukaryota > Metazoa > Chordata > Mammalia > Artiodactyla > Camelidae > Camelus > Camelus dromedarius. The sequence goes on along the minus strand of NC_087472.1, from coordinate 90,392,277 downwards.
TCAGAGGGCAAAGATGAGCTCAGCTTTGGGCCTACTCAGTTTGAAGTTCCTGGAGGATGTTAAAACGAAATCAGTAAGATATGCAGGTCTGAAAAGCAAAGACCATTCTCAGCTGCAAATGGTATAAATGGGTAGTCATTAGCAGACTGAAACTACACAAGTGGATACATTTCTGTAGAGTATATGTGTGAAAAAACAGAGAACTTTAGAGGCATGAGTCAAAATTAGCTTGGCAAATTGCAGATTCTATACTGGCTAGTGAAAAATGTAATTTGGTTTTTAACATTCTATTTTACTGTACCCATTAGAGAAATAACTATGTACCTTCCTTAAGTGGTAGCTTTTTAGGGACCAAGTCAAAAAATGTAAACTGGAAGCCTTTCCTCTGAAGACTCCAAAGACCTTAAGAAAGTTATCAAAAGAACTGAGAAAGCTGTTTAGAGATTCAAGAAGCATGAAAATGTGGAGAGGGGATTACCAGAAAAAGGGGCATAGAGGGGGTAGAGCTCTCCTGAAGCCCTAGTTTGGCCTCTTCTTGGCTTACATTCCCTAAACTCACCAAATTAATTTCTGATCTTAATTTGTTTTCCCATAGAGGTCTCTCTTTGAGAAGCAAGTATTTCCCACTGAGATTTTCACTATCAACCCTCTGATACCAATCAGTTGCATATGAATGTCTTCCTGAGTCTAATTGGCCTTTGTTTAACTGAACAAACAGATATCAGATTTATCAGATTTGTATTTGGAGTAGACAGTTCAAACCTTGCCACTAAGAGGAGGCAGTCATTTTGAGAATTTTTTTTTTCCCAGCGATCCGTTCACTATTCAAGCTTATCCTCTCTCCACCAGGGTCCTGTTGCTAGGGCTCTAAATATAACTCCCCAACTTCAGGCTGACTCTTTGTTTTCCATGGCCATCTAAACACCCACTGTCTTGAATTCAGAGCTAGAGTTGCTGTCTTCCCCCAGGATGATCAGCTGAAATCCAGTTTCATAGGAGTTTTTAATCTTGAATTTTTAACTCAATTTCAGGATTAACTTGGTATCTCAATTACCATATATTAATATTTCATTATTCCTAACAGTTTTTGCTTAGTTCAAATTTGTTTTTGTTTTGTTTGCTCTTGGTGGTGGCCTTTTCTTCTTAATAAAGGCCACCAACCTGACTTCTTCAGTAATTCCTATCATCTTCTGGAACTCATTTACTTTTCACTGTGGTCGTCCTTATTGTACAGGTACTATTTTTGCCCATGTTTTCTGATAGAACTAAAAATGAGTGCTCAATAATCCCTGATTTACCATAGCATGAACAAGGTAACTCTATGTTATGCAAAGAGAAATCATCATTCAACAAATATTTACCATGCAGCATTATTTACGATAGCCAAGATATGGAAACAACGTAAGTGTCCATCGCTAGATGAATGGATAAAGAAGATGTGATGGAATATTACTTAGCTATAAAAAATGGGAATTTTGCCATTTGTGACAACATGGATGGATCTAGAGGGTATTATGCTAAGAGAAATAAGTAGACAGAGAAAAACAAAACTGTATGATCTCACTTTTATGTGGAATTTAAAGAACAAAATAAAACAAAACAAAAACAGACTCATAGAGAACAAACAGGTGGCTAGCAGAGGGGAGGGAGGGTGAAAGGGTGAAACAGGTGAAGGGAATTAAGAGGTACAAACTTCCATTATAAAATAAATAAGCAATGGGAATGTAATATACAGCATAAGGAATATAGTCAATAATACTGTAATAACTTTGTATGGGGACAAATGATTATTAGACTTACTGTGGTGATCATTTCATAATATATGTAAATGTCAATTACTGTGTAGTATTCTTGCAACTAACATAATATTGTACGTCAGCTATATTTCAATTAAAAAAAATATTAATCAGCTCCCTACTATATCACCTGGTTCAGGATCTCAGGTTGTGTCAAATAAGAAAGATAGTCTCTGTCCTCAGGGAGTTTAGACAAATGTGAAGGACAAACATCAAACAATCTGTTACATAATTCATGTTTTTGTTTATACTTAGGATAAATGCTAGTGAAAGAAAAGCACAAGGGGTGGAGAGAGTGGATATTAAGGAGACGGAACTTAGTTTGAGGAGATGGTGTCTCCAAGAGTTGTTGATTTCCATAGCTACATAATGGGAAATGAAGTTATGAGTCTTGTTACGCTACATGAATCTTCCCACTGGGTGGGTAGAGTGAGATACAATGACGTACCATGGACAGCTATAATTCCATCATGAAGTCCAAAGTGACTTCTTTGTCATATTAAGGATGGGACAGTATGTGCCACGATGGAATAGAACAATGTATCTTTGGATAGAGTTCTCAAAACAGCCTGATAAATGGCTCTTCTAGCTACAAATCAGTCTTCTGTTTTTGTCTAATCGCTTAGTTATGTCACTACCTTTCTGACTGTGGGCAAATCACTTAATTTCACCAGTCTCCAGGCTCCTCATCTATAAAATAAAAGGCCTTAAGCAAGCCTGTGAGTTTAGTTGGCATTTGTCATCTTGGATCCCTGGTTTAGCAGGATTAGGAGAACAAATCTGCATTGTCCACCCAGTGTCACTGCCACATCATTAAGAGTCAGTAACCGCTGTAGAAATAACGGAGTTCATACCTTTTATGAATGCTTGCCCAAGAGGCATTGATGTTCTCTGTTATCATGTGTACTTTTCTGGTATCATCTGCAGAGTAATCCCGGAGAAGTTTCAGTGCCAAGTCATTTGCCACATCTACATTTATCTGCCACTGGCGGAGGTCTTTGGCCAACTGCTAAAGATGCACATGGGAAAGAGAATGAATGTCAGTTTTCTCTGAAATCTCTAGGTGGACTTTCTAAAAAGGCTTCACAAATAGCTTCTGACTCCGCAGGTCAGAACATATCTACATGATTACTTTTAACCTACTGTGTGATTGAGTCAATCATGACAATATAAGCTAACCCACTTTTCATGACAAAACTTTTCGAATGTAGCATCTTGAGCAATAATCAGTAACAGGTGTTTCAATTCAGTAGCAGTTAATTGGAAATAAATGGGGTTTAATTGTTTTTATCATGGGAGAGAGAACAAACTATAAAAATAAGCTCCCCGGTAACTGTTGAGTATGTGACATATACCAAAATTTGAACAGAAATAAAAAAAATCCCATGTATTTCTTTCCCTCTTTATTAACTTGTTGAATTGTTTATGTAATTAGTGCCATCTACTGGCATTCACTAAAGCTGCATACAGAAAATACTGAACATCAGACAGTGCTGTTATAGTTATGAACTTCTTTGAAGGATCAGTTTATTCACAATACTTAAAAACATCCTACTTTAAAATCAGAGTAAGATGTTAAATATAAGAATCTTGCTAAATGAAATGACCTATATTTTCTTCTTTGTTTATCTTTAGGAATTGAGTATTATCAAACCATGTATTTCATCACTTGAAATACGTATCAAATAAAAAATAAACCTAGGATAGGTTTATCTGGAAGCATATTAACCCCAAGTTTCTACTAAACATTTCTTCAAGTACATGGAGGAGGCTTCTAAGCATTATGATCATACTAAATTACTAAGACAGTTATATCAAATCCAACATGGTGGATTAAGTCATTGATAAATGGACAAAGGAATAGTGACAGGCAATTCAAACAAGAAAAATAATAAAGTTTTCATAGAAAAAGAAACAAATCAACTTTCAAACACTGAAAAAATATAGTATTACAATTTGACACCAATTAAGTTAATAAAAAATAAAATCCAAAGCTGAGAAGACTGGCAAAACTAGCAGTCATGTCCTACTGCTGGGAACATATCTATTAGGACAATTTGGCAATAGATATCGAGCAACATATAAATGCTTATTCCCACTGACCCAGAAACCTCACTTTTAGCATTTTGTCCTAATAAAACATTTAAAAGAAAAGAAATACATTATGGGAATAAAGATCTTCATTAACTAGGATAGTAAAAAATGAGAAACAATTTCAATGTTTAATGAGAGGACATTAAAATAATGTAATCCATCAACCCAACAGCCTAATATGCAGTAAATGTGCACAGAAATCCTTAGTAGAAAAACAGAACACAATTTCTATCTACACTGTATTTCCTAAATCTATAATATATTGCCATGAACTGGAAGAGGAGCAGAAAACATGGAAAATAACTGATGTTTCTGAAAATAGTAATCATTTTCGTTTTAATATTTGTTTTAATATACTGAGACCAATAACTTGATTGCCTTTTCCCAAGATAATTTCTTTTTAAGAAAAATGCCATTGCTAAAGAAATACTCATTATGAGCCAACATCAGAGCATATATGTATAGATTTTACAATATAAAATATAAATTAAAATTTTAATAAATATAAGTAAAATCATTTATTTTATCTAAGAAAGACAAATAATCTTGGAAGCCACCCCTCACTCATGGGTTACTATTTGAAAAGTCTAGATATAAGAGGATACACTCTTTCGTTCTAATCTATAGATCATTAAAAAAAAACCCTAAAAGTAGAAGTTGAAAACTATGTTAGAATTTCCCCAAATCCTGAAGGACACAGCAGGCTAAAGTTAAATTAGACACTTCATAGTAAAACAGTAGTAAAAGGGTGAGGCCTGATATCAAACCAGAGATTTTTGGTATACTTTAATGCTTGAAAGGCAAAAATACACAAGCCATATATTTTTCTTCAAATTTGTATTCACACAGAAATTTAAATTTTTATACCTAAGGAAATCTTGACTGAATGCTAACACTCACTGCATGCTGGTACGGTTTTGCTATGATGTAGGATTTAAAAGAAAAAAAATCCCCCTGACCTTGACTAACACTGACAGGGCTAAGGCCCTTATCTAAACTCAAAGGTTCTCAAACTCAGCATTCTCTTCTCTCTTTTTAAAGACATTCACCAGAACAGACTGGTTTCCCTTCCTCCTAAGGTAGTATGTTGATCACCTTGGACTTTAAGTAAGTGACATTCACACCAGGAGCAATGACCTTGACCAGCTTTGCCTACTACTGTGAAATTTACTACTGGGACAATTCCAGACCACAGAAGAAGTGTAAATTCAAAAATACAATAGAATTCACGCAAGCTCTTTTTATTTCTGAATTCCATTTACAATGACATACACTACAGGGAATTGTTTGTGTGCTGATAATGGTGTGTGAAGAAATTTAAAATATTCTTGAGCACCTGCTTATAAAAAAGATGATTTTGCAGGCATATATATATATATATATATATATACACATTTCCTATGACAAATATAAAATGCTAAATCTCCCCAAAATTGTGTCCTCAACCAGGAAAGAAACATTTCATATTCAAACCTAATAAGATGCTGCTGCAATATGTACTTGGTATTTATACACAGTATTTTAGGTAGAAAAGTGGTTTTGGACTATGGAATCATCTGAATTCATTTCAAGAACTCTGAGTTTTAAAATTTTTCAATTTTAATGTTTGCTTTCTCTCTCACTTTTTTCTCACTAAGAGCTCTTTTTAGGGATAATGGTCCAACATGGGAGAAAACAAGGGAAGAAGAGAAAGAGTATTTAAAAGTCTGGGCAAGAGAATGAGCCTGCTGGGTTTGAATCCTGGCTTGATCACTTACTAGTTATGTGACAAATGGGAAAGTTAATTACACTCTCTAATGCCTTAGTTTCCCCTTTATTGAATGGCTGTCTTAACAGTATTTACCTCCAAAGATTATTAAGAGGATTAATTTATAAAATCCAGGGATAACACTTAGAATCGTGCCTGGTACATCCAAAGCATTAAATAAATATTAGCTATAATCATCCTCATTATTACTACTACTACTGCTGCTGCTTTTGCTATTTTTAATGAATCACGCTCTAGCCATCACAGGGTGAGCCTCTACTGAATGAAAGGGAAGGACCCACCGTTTTACAGACACTGTCTATAATGCTGCAGCTCTAAAGGACTCCCTTTAATTTGGAAGATAAATGTGTGCGTGGAACTATAATTAAAATTTTAAAGTTGAGTATTGTTTAAGTTTTCTTATAAAATGTTTCAGAGTATTCGCCTGAAGTGAAATTCAGGTTTGTTTCAGGTGAACTCAATTTTAAACATTTTAATGGCTTTGTCCCAAAGGAGCTTCATAAAAAGCAATGAAAAAGTAATGAAAAAACATCATCCTGGGAAGTCTTGATTGGTCACTGTCTTACAGTTTGATCTTAAAGTCATTAACCTTTTGAGTTCCCACCTTGTTGTCTGCAAAATAGGATGGGGCTACTTATTCTGCTTACACCTCGTGCTTGCTATAAGGCCAAAACCAAAAATCAAATTACCTGGAAAATTATAAAACAGGATCCTAATATATTTACAGACAAAAGTTCTAAATATTGGGTTTTTCTCATTTTGCCTAGGATACTGTGTTTGCACATGTGAAATAAAATTTATATTTTATGGCAAGACAAGAAAAATTTAAACATAAAAAATTTCCTCTGCCTTTTGGCTTCTCCTCTCCCGTCTACTGTGCACTGTGTATCTGCATTACACATCAACCAAACCTCCCCCATCGGCAGAAATACCTGCTCAACCATAAGGAGCACCATTCTCCTCACGGCAACAAGACAACTTCTTAAAGATAACATTCCTTCTTGACCTTGTAACGGGCCAGGATGATGTTTAAATCTGGACCATGTAAACTGTCAATAATACGTCATTTAATGTACAGCCCTCTGTCTCCAAAAACTTAACTATGCCTTGACTTTTAATGGGCAGAACAGTTCTTACAGCTTTCTGAGATGCTGTGCCCGGGTTATAATCCTAAAATTTAGCTCAAATAAAAATTTCCACTTCTTTCACACATTATTGATTAATTTTCATCGACACATACATGAACTAAGAGATTTGTTAAAAAAAAAAAAAGTTCTGTGAGCTAACAGCTAAGAGTGCATTAGCTCTTAGACCCATTCTGTGCCCATCTCCTACTCTATTCAGTATTCAGATGGACTAACCACACTAGGGAATCAGCAGTTCCCGGGGTTTCTTACTAGCTGGCTTCTAGCTGGGTTAGGTGGGTGATGGAATGTGGTAGGAGGCAGAAGAGCAGGAGGAAGGGTGAAACTAGTGTATCTCCCCATCTCTTGATGTGGGCAGTGTCTTCTCTGTGTCTCCATTTCCCACTGGACAGACACTCCCTCTGTAGTTTCAGTACCTGCTCTGCAGACCCCACAATGGTCAAGTTAGCTGGAAATGGGCTTTGGTAATACTTGTTGGTCCTCCAGCCTTTAAACTGGTAACAGATTCCTGATGTTACTAAACTCTAAGCTGCCTTACTCTCTCCTGTTGGACTTCATGCTGTCATTAGCCATGGAACCAGTCCTCTGTACTAAATTCTCTCTGAAATATCCAGTGTGATTTCTAGACTGGTCCCTGATAATACAAACTGGAAGAAATCTCACAGCAAATGACCCTCCCTACAACTGCAAAGGGGAAATTTAACATATGAAGCATGTATGTTATGAAATACTTGACTTTACATCTTGCATCTTTCTCTCTCGTCTCAGCGAAAAATGTGACTTGTGCTCAAAAAGGCTGATACCTCTGTCTGGACACATCTATTCTGGGATTCTTCCCCATGTATTCCCTCTCTCAGCATCTTTTCAAACTCATGCCTCCATGCAAGGTCTTTCTCCACAGCCTCCAAACATGAGTCTCTCCCCCATCTTTAAACAACAACAAAATCTGCAATCATTTCCTTTCCCTTCACAGTTAAGCTCCTCAGAAGACAAATACTCATTGCCTCAACTTGATTACATTCCTGCCATTCCATAATTCATCAAAATCAGGCTTCCATCATCATCACCTCATTAAAACTATTCTGACAGAAGTCACTATGGCAAATTGAATTATTGGCTTCAGTTCTTCACCCCACCCCTGTATCCATGGCCTTTGCTATGTAACTTTGAATTTCCTGCTATGAAAGGCAGTTTACCTCCCTGCCCTTAGTAATGAGCTTGGCCACGGGACTTGCTTTGCCTGCTCCTAATGGGATGTTAACAGAAATGACATAAGCAGAAGCTGGAAACATGCTCCTGCTGTGGGGCTGGCCCTTTCATACTTCTGCCATCACCATAAGACAGACGTGTCCTGGGCTAGCCTGTTCATCCCTGGAGAAGGATGAGTGACATGCAGAGAAGAGCCACCCCAATCAACCTGCAGTGTGAAGCAGGGCCACCCCCAGTCAAGCTGCAAACTCAGGAAGAAGAAATCAACGCTTATTGTTGTATGCCACTGGCATTTTGAAGTTGTCATGCAGCATTTTTGTGAAAATAGTTGACTGACTCAGTCACCAACAGCCAATGTCTGCGGAAAGTTTTAGGTTCTCATTTACTTGGTTTGTTTGCAGCAGCTGGTGCTACTGACTGCTCCATTCTTCTTGAGGCTCTAGGGCTTTCTTGGTCCTCTCGCTTTGGGTCTCCTCTATACCCTCTAACAGTTCAAGTTTTTCTTCTTCTGCCTGTCCTGTAAATGTTGGTGCTCCTCAAAGTTATGTCGCTAACCCAACTGCCTCCCTGTGCAGTGTAAGTTGAGGAAGGAGGAGGAGGAGGCAGGGAGCACACCCACACTAAGGCTGTATCATAATTTTCCCTTATATCCGAGTTTTCCATCTCCATTCCCACTGCCTTAAATTAAGCCCTCACTATCTCTTGATTGGACGCTGCAATAACCTTTTTATTGGCTCCCTCCCTCTACTCTGAGACTTGCCCTTCCATCCACATATAGCAGTTCAACTCATCTTTTTGAAATGCAAATATAACCACATTAACCCTCTGTAAAACCTTTCAATGGTGGCTGCTACCTACAAGACAAAGTCCAAACCTTTCTCCTTGGATTACAAGGTCCTCAAGAGTATGACTCTTACATACATATCCCACTTTCATCTTTTGTTATCCTCTCTCCTCTTTCCCAACCCCATGACTGCCCGTACAAAAACTCTGAAAGGTCAAGTGACTTGTTGAAGGTGACATAGCTAGTCAGTGAAAGAGGCATCAAAGTTGCAGGTTTCTTGACTTAAACATTCAAGCTTCAGTCTAATTAAAGAAGATATGCTTCTATATAAAAGAATTTTTAAAAACTGGTTGAATTTTGAAGAATATAAAATAGTCTCCTTGGGGGAGGGTATAGCTTAGTGGTAGAGTGCATGCCTAGCATGCACAAGGTCCTGGGTTCAATCCTCAGTACCTCCATTAAAAAAATAAATAAACTTAATTACCTCCCCATCCCCATAAAAAAATAGTCTCTTTGATGGTCATAGTATGATTGTAAAATTACTGTGTATAATAAAGTAAGACATAGCCAAACTATGACAGCAGAAAAAATATATATTTGGTTTATTTTTTAAAAACCACTAAACAATTTATTTGTAAGTATAAATTAGTGTTCTATGAATCTTTATTGGGAAAAAAGAAATAGAATTTCTTTCTTGCTTGTGTGAATTAAAATGACCTATAAGACTTCTTTATAGATTTATAATAGAAATGTTAAAATATCTGTAAGGAAGCTATTTCAAAAGCAAAACCTCTCACCATTAAATTCAAGACTCATCTATTAAACCTCTGGCATTACCAAACAACTGTTTCAAAAGGTAACACTCTATATAGGGGATACTATTTGAGAAAATGGCCCTCATTTTCCAGCTTACTGGAAATGCTTAATCTTTTCAATAGCTCTGAGGACTACATACCAAAGTTGTTACTTTTTTGTCCTTTCAACAATGACTACAAGCTGAGAGCAGGCTAGTAAATGTGTTATCGGCCAACCCATTAGAGTTCCATTATTTTCTGTCTTACATGGCTTCATGTAATGAATTTTTATAATTAAACTAATGGCATACAATTTATTTTTCCCCCTCTTTACTTTCAGGCCCCATTTCTCTTCCAGCTTCTTTGGAATAAGTTTTATACAAAAAGAAGGGAGGAAAGCCCTTCAAGTGCTTCATTACCTTAATTTCATTATGACATTTTGGAAAGCATTCTCTTTATCTGGGCTCTCTTTTTTAATTTGCTGACTTTATTAAAAGGCTTAAGCAGTGTTGTAATTAACAAATCACGCAGCTACTCCAGGCATCTAAGAGAAGTCTGGTTGACAAGGTATAGAAATAGTTGGGTGGAAATGATTCCAGAGAGAATGCCAGAGGACAAATCCCCAGAAAGCTGCATTTTCTTGGCTATTTTTTCAAATCCCATAAGCCTACTGGGGTAGACCACACTATTGCTCATAAACATTCAGTGCCTTTTTCATACAGAGGATTATACACCTGTACCCCCACTGAATTAGGGATGGCTATGTAACAGATTTTGGCTACTTGTCACTTCCAGGCAGAAGGTTTAAGAGCCAATGGCATTATTCATTATGTTCCCTGCCTCTTTGATCATGGAAGTATGTGTCCAGATGCAGCTCTCCATCAGCTGTCGTCCCTGAGTATCTACCCTAAGTGGAAACCCCTTGTGAATCTACAGTGGACATGTAACATGAATAAAATGCAAACTTTGTGTTAAGCCTCTAGATTTGGGGATTGTTACTGTGGCATAACTTAGCCCATCCTAACTGACATACCTATTTAGGTATGCCCTTGTCTCAGATAGAATACAGTAATTCTGCTATCTCCAGACAGTCTGGGGCCAGGGCCGGGGCCAGGGCCAGGGATAGAATAAGTTAGTATGATGACACACAAAGAATAGGTTCTGCTGTTGACACATAGCTAGCAACTATGTTTCTAAAGCTGTTTATAAACTTGAAGAAATGAGAAGAGATCTGTAGTCTTAAGTGCAGATACAACTGTTGAGAGCAACTTCACTGAGATATAATTCCATACTAGAGAATTCACCTATTTAAAGTGCATAATTTAGTGGGTTTTAGTATATTGACAAAGTTGTGAAGCCATCACCACAATCTAATTTTGAAACATTTTCTTCAGCCACAAGAACAGTCACTTTCCACTATCCATTCTCTCCCTCCCCTCAGCCTTTATTGGATATTTCATAGATTCATATGATATATGGTCTTTTGTGATTGGCTTATTTCCTCAACATAATGTTTTTCAGATTCATCCATGTTATAGCAGGTACTAGTACTTTATTCATTTTGATTGCTGAAAAATATTCCATTGTTGGATATATCATATTTTTAATTCATTTATTAGTTCATAGACATTTGGGTTCTTTCCACTTTTTTGGCTATGATAAATAATGCTGCTATAAACATCTGCACAAAGGCTTTGTATGAACATATATTTTCATTTTTCTTGTGTATATACCCTGAGTGTGGCACTGTTAGATCATATAGTAAGAAATTCCACTAATATGTCGAGTAACTTACGAACTTTTTTCCAAAGTAGTTGCACCATTTACATTCTAATCAGCAATGCAGAAGGGTTAGAATTATTCTACATTTTTTATTTATAATTTTTTTGTTAATTATCGATTCCACATTCTTGTCAACACTCATTATTGTCTATCTTTTTAATTTTAACTATCCTAGTGAGTATTAAGTGGTATTTCATTGTGGTTTTTATTTTCCCAATGACTAATAATGTGACATAATACAGGATTCTTTTTATATATTGTTGGACTTGGTTTGCTGATGTTTTGTTGAGGATTTTTGCATCTGTATTCATCACAGATAATGGCTCTTTTTTTTTTTTTTGTAACGTCTGGTTTGGGGATCAGGGTAATGCTGGTCTCATGGGATGAATTTGGGAGTGTACATCCTCTTCAACTTTTTAGAATAGTTTGAGAAGGACAGCCATTAGTTCTTCGGTATATGGTAGAATTCCTTGAAGCTGCCAGTCCTGGAATTTTGTTTGCTGGGAGCTGTTTTTCCTTTTTTTAATTACAAAAATCAATTTCGCTAGTAGTGATTGGTCTGTTATACTGTTTTTTTCTTGATTCAACCTTGGCAGGTTGTATGTTTTTAGGAATTTGTACATTTCTTCTAGGTTGTCCAATTTATTGGCATATAATTTCACAGTATTCTCTTAATATTTTCTGTATCTCTCTGGTATTGGTTGTTATTTCTCCTCTTTCATTTCTCATTTTGTTTATTTGGGTTCTCTCACTTTTCTTCTTGTGAGCTTGGTTAAAGGTTTATCAATTTTGTTTATGTTTTAAAAAAATCAGCTCTAGGTTTCATTGATCTTTTCTACTTTTTAAATCTCAAATCTTATTTTCTCTCTGATCTTTATTATTTCCTTCCTTCTGCTGACTTTAGATTTTGTTTGTTCTTCTTTTTCTAATTCCTTTGGAGGGTAGGTTAGGTAAGTTTGAGATTTTTCTTTTTACTGAGGAAGACCTATATTATCACTAGATACTTTCCTCTTAGAACTGCTTTTGCTGCAACCCATAGATTTTGGAGTTTTGGGTTTCCATTTTCATTTGTCTTGAGATATTTTCTGATTTCCTCTTCGATTTCTTCATTAACCCATTGGTTTTTCAGTACCAGATTGTTTAATCTCCACATGTTTGTTCTCTCCCCATCTTTTTTTCTGTAACTGATTTCTAGTTTCATACTGTCATGGTCAGAAAACTGCTTGATGTAATTTCTATCCTCTCTCTCTAGTAGTGTAAGACTGATTTTCAAGGCTACTGTGTAGCTGGGGGAAAGTGAAGGGAATAAGCCAAGTTAAAAGCCTCAAACCCTAGTGTTCTTACTGAAGTTCAGCAATTTACATATTGTTGGCAACCTTTGGTTAATATCCAGAGTTTAGAAAAGCAATTTTAATAATTTTGCAATTTGTTGTTTTTTTGTGGGGGAGTGGATTCACAGAGTTGCCACGTTGTATTTTCAAACATGGAATTAGTTAAAGTGTGTAAAGGAAATGAGGCAAAATAAGTTGCAATCAGAGCCTAATGCTATTCAAATCTTGGTGACTCTGCATTAAATGTTTATATATTTTTGTAGTACTTGGGGAAACCATCCATTATTTCCTGTGCTCTATCAGTAATGTAGGGAGCACTCTGTTTGTATGCTTTGAAAAGTTTAATAGCTTCATATATACTTTGGGAGGAAAAGTACTGTCAGGTTATTGATTCTTCCTCCTTAATCATGTTGAAGCTTTAGGGGAGAACAAAAGGGAATAAAGAAAATGCATGAAGAAATAACAGGTCCTGGCAAAAGTTTTCTGATAATGCTTTTCATTATTGTATCAGAAATTTAAACTTAAAAATACCAGTGTGGGGCAATTTGCTGATTTAATTTTGTGCTCATCTAAAAAGTAAATAAAACATTTGAAACAAAAATTTAGCTTCTATTACTGTATGTATCTTTACAGTAGAAAAGGATGCTATCTAATATCACTCATGCCCCCAAACAATGAAAACTACAAGGCTCTACTTCCATATTTGAAAAAGAAGTTCTCCCTCATTAGTTTCTTTCCTAGTAAGATAATTTCCAATCCTCAAATAGCTACCAGATTTACTATACATAACAAGTTCAACTTTTAAAATTAACATGATTACAATGTATCTATATTTCAAGTTTCCTAAATAATGTCTTCAAAATACAGCCTTGGAAACATTTATCTAATAATTTGATAAATTACTGCATTAACACCTCACATAGTTTTATGTATTATATAGCCAAATCAGCTAGCCTCAAACAAGATTTCACTTCTCTATTGAATTCATGTACCCTTAGCTCAGCCAAGCACAAAACAGCTAATACTGTCACGTTTGAAAAGCTTTTATGCTGAATTTGACACAAAAGCAATCACAAAACAGAGAAAAAAAGGAATTTCTCTTTCAAAAGCTGAAAGGGGAAAAAAATAAATGAAAACTCTGAGCCTGGGTAAATCTCTCCAGACACTGGAAGGGAAGCTTAAAATCATCAAGAAATAATTTTTCCAAAGAATCCATTGCCAAGTTTGAACTGATCTTAATAGCCTAGGGAAGAGGTTGTGAAGTAAATCAAGATTCTGCCAAATGGAATAAATCCCATGGTGACCAATACTGGCAGTTTTAGTACCAATGGCATACCATCTTATCTCTTATGAACGTTAAATGGCATCATCTCTTATAGGATTCTGTCATTGCCTACTGGCAGAGATTTTGATTAGGACAGAAATCCTGTATGATTTTTCCTAATACCTGTCTTCCCGTCTCAAAAGAACATTATTGTTTTACTAGGGCCATGGAGAAGTGCAAGTGAAGTCATGTGGTTAACAAAATCAACTACTTTATGTTTCTGTTCTAAAACAAATTTAAGGGTTATACTGGAAAGAAAGAAATGAAACATACATTATGGGCACCTCTTAATGATATACACATTAATTATTGACTGAGCTACAGTTTGTTCTTTTGTCAAATAAAGATTCTCCTATTGTGATCTCCATCTACCTTGACCACGCTTTCAAGATGAACTTTTCCCAGATGCCATCTCAGATTTGATTTCTATTTTGTGAAGGGGCTGTCATTGTTTTGATCTTTTCTCCCCTAGTTTTTCTAACCGAGAGGAGGTTTTCAAAATGTCTCATCAGTAGGGAAATGGTAAAAGATGGAACTTAATAAAATATTACAGAGTTAAAAATGATAATTACTAAAAGTTATGTAGCAACATATCTATTTATATAATACTAACTTTAAAATCAGAATTCAAAATTTCATCTACATTATGAAGACAATTAAAATATGTAGATAAGAAATGGAAGAGATTATAGACAAAGATTAGCAACTATGAATCATTAAAATATCAGAATTAGGAGTGATTGTTTTCTTTAGTTCAGGTATGGTGAGCGGTTTCAGTTTTCACAGTATGACAGTGCTGGTGGTTGGCTTTGAAACCATTTCATTGTGACAGTGAGGGTAGGCATCAGTGATGCTCCTGCAAGGGAGGCTGGCTGCTGTAATCACAGCTCTCCAACTCTGTAGACACAGCCTGATGATTGCTTTACGAGGCTCACCAGCTCTCCCTAATCCTAGACACACAGACTAAGACAGACTTTAGGGAGCAAGGAGATCCTGGTCAAACTAACCAGTGTCTGATTACGTCTATTTTCACACTTTCTTCCTGAAAGAAAATTTGAAGTGACAAGCCAGCTAATACCACTCAGCAGTGATAACACATAAAGGCAGTCCTCCATTTATAGGCTCCTGGATTTTATAAGAATTAAAAATCGTAATTTTGTCAAAAATGGAATACAGTTTGCAATTATCTCCTTAGTTTTCCATAGTAAAAGAGAATATGAAAATTTCTCCCCAGTATACTGTTTCATTGCTTTCATTTTCCATCTGTTGATCATCAGTAGTATAAACTTATGAGTCAGTTCACATTGCCGTTGTCTCCCGTTCTCATCCTTAGTGTTTTCTTGGTTTGTTTTAGCCACGCAGACAATGGGTAGAAGAGGAAATCTGTGAGCTCATCCACAAAAGTAATTGCTATGCATTCACATCCCAACTGGGGCCACTTTTAAGAGGAGTTACTGAACTTCTCTAGACCTTCAATTTTCCTATGTGTAAACTGGGAACAGTAATAGTACTTTTCATGGAAGGTTTTTGGGAGGATGAAATAAGCAAATATAAGTAAAGTGATCAGCACAGTTTCTGACAAATAGCAAGTACTTATTAGTATTAGCATTAAGATTACTTTAAGTTTTAGAATATGTCATTCAGGAATTGGACAGGAAAATTACAGCTTTGGTCATCTTTATCTGTATTATGAACTTACACTGAAGTTGCAGCACTATATATCATTAAATTCCTAAACATTAACACAAATAATAACATCAGGTTCCATAGATAATGGCTGAGCCATTTTTATGATGCAGTTTTAGGCTGATTTTTCAAAAGCAAATTTTGATTTCACAAGTGTGGCAAGGAGAGCAATTATAATAGAATCTTGTCTTCGTCTTTGGTGTTTAAAACATCTTACTTGTTTTGATAAAATTATTCTGTTTTCTCCTTTCATATTTTCTTTTTCAATTCCTTCTGTCTTATTTAAAGCCCCAGGCTTTTCCAGGACCTATTAAATCCTAATCATTTCTACCATCGCTTCAGGATTCTTATCTGTTTTAAGAGTATTTCTCAATTGCCAACTTTCAGAGTCTTCTTGCCCTAATCAACTCTATCACTCCATGCCTCTCATCTCTCCTTCCCTCATCTAACTCAAGGCTCCAGTCCAAACTCTTTTTCCCTATTAATTCTTCCTCACCACTTAACCACTTTGTTTCATGCTAGATTCACAGAATTTTGAATTTTTGAGACAAAAAAGAAATAGCATAACAGACTGAGTACCTTGTGGATCAGGCCAGATCCTTCAAGAATAACCACATGGATTCTACATTTCACATAGTCAGATGAGCAACTGGAAAAATCATTATTAGAAATTCCTAAGTCACCTGTGCTCATCCACGGGAGAAAAAGTTAGTGACAACAAGTATCTTGGGGGAGAGAATTTTTACTTGTCTAGGTGTTGCTTCCAAGAGAGGTAATGATGAATTTGTAAAATCCTGTGTGTCTTTCTAACATTCTTGTTGTGTAAATAAAAATTTTACCCTCATAGCAGCTCAGGCCTTTTGGAAAAGTAGCTATGGCAGAGACTGGCTAAAAGCTCCCTAGTTCATTATTCCCTTTATTCTTCCTGAAATTAAATTCTAGTCAATGGTATGTGGGTGGAAGTGATGTCCATAATCTCTAGGTCTGGCCATAAAATACTATGGATTGGGCACATTCTCTCTTACTCTTCTGCAGTGACCTCGGGCAGCCATGATTTTTAAAATTATAATTTAATAAAATGGGAAAAGCCTGGATCTCCAAGTCACCATTCAGGGGAGAGCTCCTAAGAAGGGTTTTTGATCGCTACTGGATTATGACACAACCGAAGAATTAATCATCATTGTATTAAGCTATTGAAATTTCAGGGTTTATTTTTCAAATAAGCCTAGTATAAATACACTAGCTTAGTATACTCTAAACACTGACTAATTTAGAAATGGTAGCCACTCTATCCAAGAAAACTTTGTCTTTTTTTCTCAGATGACATAGGTAATTTGAGATTCAGATACTTATTTAGCAGAAACCCTTTTGCTACCAGAAAAAAAAAAATCTATAAAGCGTTTTGATCAAATGTTTAGTCTGATCAAGTTCCCATCATGCTTATTCTCTGCTTAAAATCCCCTAGAGACTACCCATTGTTTAGCATTTAAGGTCTTTCCCAACCGATCTTTACATAGGAGGCTTGAAATGATTAAGTATATGTAGAATACCATGCGTAGTGTTTGATAAAACATAGTCAAACAAATTTCCTTTCTTTTCCTTTTTCTCTTTCTTTCATCCTGAAGAGTTCTAGGTTATTAAGTAGATAAATATATGACGACGTTTTGAGGGTAAAGAGCAAGAAGAGATGAAAGAGAAAGAAGTTGGGCTGGAGATCAGAGGATGGGAGGAGAAAGTGAGAGTACAACTTCCCCCTGCCTTATTCGTACACCCACCCTTCCCTTCTCCATTCACTGCCCTCAAATGAAGTAGGAAGGAGTAAACCTGTTACTTTCTCTAGGAAGGAATTAAGCCCATCTGACTGACTTCATGCTACTACATAAGCATGTACAACAACTTTCAAGCAATCTTAAAAGATGGTGCAATGTGAAAACCAGCTCATTATATCTATAGTATTAAACAAAATTAAGATTATTAACCATCAATTTTCCTCTTAGCTCTACCTTCCTTTGACCGAAAAGACCACTGTTCATTCCAGCTTACATTTTCTTTTAATAAGTGTACATCAAAGCCCATTAAATTTTAATCCATGGTATAATTTTATCCAGTATATTTTATTTTAAGAACTTATCTTTGAAACTAACCTTGGTTTCTGTGATTTTCCTTTGGATTGCATCCATTGTGTAGGGACCCTCCTTCCATGACTCAAGCTTGGCTCTGGCCTGTCCCAAGACCTGCTCAGCTTCTTCCTTAGCTTCCAGCCATTGTGTCGAATCTTTTAACATTTCATTCAACTGCTGCCTCCGGTTCTGAAGATGTTCCTGTACTTCATCCCACTGACTCTGAATTCTTTCAACTAGAATAGGAAGAAAAATGAGTATGTGGGAGTAAATGCTAGTGTAGAGAAGACATTTGAAATTTAACATCCAAATATTATCTCACATTTTATATTACTCATTAAAGAAATTGCTCATTGTGTTACAGCTCAGATGACGGACAAAGGAATTCCTTACTTTTTTCAATGGCAAACATGAGTTTCCGTTACAGTAACTTTCTGAAGGTGACCTAGAACATCAGTAGTATATGTCAAAATTTAATTCTGTCTAATCTTAATCTATGGAACCAAACACGAATAATCAATTTAGAAAGCTCCTATAGCAGAATGCCCCAATCCCCTCGCCCCTATTACTTTAGTCCAACAGCCAGACTTTCAATTCCATCACTGACACTTCATTCCTTTAAGGCTTTGTGTTGCCAAAAAGAGTCTGATCTGCCATCTAAATGGCAGGCTAGATACACCAAGGAAATGAGACTCCCCTCCTCCCTCTCCCGCCACCCTACCTCCCAGGAGCAGCTTGTAACCAGTGACTGATGGTAGGCACTGAGGTGTGAATATTCTAGCACCCTTCATGCTAGAGAAGATAACAGACGTATGTGTTTCCTAAGGGTTCCCGAGTTATGCCGGTGGGATAAAGCTCTCATGGTTGACAGTTGTAACCTGTTTGATTATGCACCATCCTTTACCGGCTGCCTTGCATTAGCTGTCTCACTTCCTCACTCCCCTACTGACACTTTTCTCAACTCTCAGATAAATCACTTGCTCTCAAAACATTTTCCTGGGGCAATGCAACAGCAGATAGGTATACTGGAAACATCTTGTAACAATATCTAAGAGTTCATGCCAGTTATACTCTGTAAATAGGACAGGCTTATACTGAGGCTATTTTTTCGTATCATTGTGAGTCAAAGATGGAGATTCCCTATAGATCCTGCTCTGAAATACTTTACTTTGGAATATTAAAAATAAACATGACCAGATTATTTTTTCTTTTCTTTGAGGACTACGTAAACTTTTCTTTAAGCTGATTTCATAAAGAGGAAATAATGCCATAGAAAACAAGAAATAAAACCACCATCCACTTTCTCCCTTAAGCAAGGAATCTGACAGAAATTCCAGATTGTCCCCTAAGCCTCACCAAACACCATATAAAACTGGTTACTAATTTCTCTTGTATAGAACTCCCTTCCTGTTTCCACATACTGCCACTGCAAAGCTCTATCATTTTTGGCCTACATGTCTGCAAATAACTACACAGTGCCTCCGCCTCAACTCTTTGTTTTCCAATGTAACTCCTGTTTTGGAAATTGTAACTGTAGACATGGTAAAAACTAATATAAATCTGATCTCACCACTCCTTCATTTAAACCCTTCAATGTCTCCCCACTGTCCTCTGGAATGTCTTAGCTGATATACATGTTCCTCTGTGATCTGGCCTGGATAACCTGAGAGATTTATTTACAAAGGAACAAATTACACATAATCAGGGTGTAGGAAAATCACCAAAGATAATATAAGAAACTAGGCCTTGCAGCAGTGGAGATGTTATGATATCTAGGACCAAGAAATCAGGGGAGGGAGAAGTGCCCAGAAGCTGAGAAACACGAGGAAAAGCTGCATTGAGAAGCACGGTAACCTTCTATCAAGGGACCCAGTAAACCTGAAGTAACTTCATGGATAGGGAATGAGGAGAATAAATATCCTGACCTCCCTGCCCTTTCTCTTCAATTTCCTACTAGGGCTCCCCAGTGGCTAAACCAATTGGAAGTCAGAGGGCATGGGAGACCAATGATGACAGATCAGCCTCCCAGAGTAGAGAGTGATGTAGAGCAGGGCAAAGACTGCCTATAGATGGACAAATAAAAGGTATACAGCACAGTATTGTAAAATTGTGCTTGTTTTATGATGCAGATTTAGTCCTTCTTAATTAAATCTGTTGTTGCCTCTCTAAAGTTATGAGAAGTTATGAGTTAAAGAAGTACTTGAGATATTTTGTAAATAATCATCAGGACTAAATAGACTCTATAAGACTAGTGATTGTGACATGAAATAAAGAATCTGGTATCTAGAATGTAAAACCAAGCAAGTGGTACTTGTTACAGGTATTGTTTTTATTGGGTTCATTTTGGTTTGGGTGTTTGCTATGCATTGCAAATCCAGTCAACATACTATATTCCAACTTTGGTTACCACGTCAGCCTCCATTTAAATGGCAACCTCTCCTCATAATCTTTGAGCACATCCTTTTTTGTTTGTTGCATTGCTGTTGTTGCCCTACTGGGTAGTGTAGCACTTATTATAGTTGAGGTTCACATTACCAATTGGTCTTCTATTCAATCTCTAGTTTACAAAAGTACGAGTTTACATGCTATTATTTTAAAAAGCTGTTTTAATATATAAATAAAAATCTTTAAGTGTTTCAAAACATTTTCTTATCAATCATAGAAACAACTGATATCCCAAACAACTGATATACAAACCATTTCCAACTTATCTTAATAGGCTACTTTATTATGCATAGTTGGCACCTTCTCTTTTTCTTTTGCCTATTGTTATACACATATTATATGTATTTGAAAATAATAAAAGTGATTTTCCTTTAAAAATCTGATTCCAGTTTGCCTTAATCAGCCCTAATTAGTGACATTTTACTGTGCTATCAAATTTTTTAGAATGCCTAGCATTTTTGATGTAAACATAGTAAACCATTTGTATTCATGCCAGCGAATATTTTGTACATCCTATAGTTCATCTGAGTAGGGTAGATATGATCTATATACTTTAGAAGGCCATCATCACTTGATATGAGAAAGAGATAAAGAATTTATTTCTATCATGTGGGCAGGTATTTCTCAATTGTGGAAAAGGAGAAAATTTTTGTAGCCTAGACCATTACTTCAGACAAACACGCCATTTGAATGCTTATTCAATCACAGCAATGAAGGTTTTCAGCCCAAAAGGGTCATGTGTGTCTAATTTAGCAAAATAAAATGATTCATTGGGTGTACATCCCACTAAAGATGTGTTTTCTCATCCTTGACTTTCAACTGCACATGATAATGAGATAATACTTAACGAAATAGATTTATAAGCTACCGATTCACTCAACAATCCATCTACCCCTTCATGCACCCCTATCTATCAGTCTATCCATCCTGCCAGTTACCATTTTATTTACCATCTACTGGATATCAGGCATGAGGTTAAGACTCCCAAAGGAGTCTAGGATACATTCCCTGGCTTCTGGCTGGTTGCTGCCTTTAGACAGAGGTGTTATTCACAATTTACTCAAAGAAGAAAGGTCAGAATTTCTAGGGAAAAGACAGTAAGTTCCATCTGGGACCTATTCAGCAGAAAGTTTTGAGGATCATCCACACATGACTATCATTTGAGTCAGTTAGACTGAAGATGCTATGGCAAAGCTGTGTGTTTTGGGAGACAGAAATCCAGGATTAGAAATCAGTAGAGAAGTAAAAACTGAAGCCGTCAATATGAATACATTCTCACTGGTATGGTATATAGATTGAGCAGAACAGAAGGTTAAAGATGGCAGTCCTGGAAAATACAACACATAAAGACAGAATATAGCGTAAGTAGTCAATAGATGAATGACCGGCTAGAGAAGTAGGAGGATTACCAGAAAAGTGTACTTCCACAGAAACATGGACAAGAAAGAATTTCAAAAACACAAGCGTGGTTAACCATTTTAAATGCCATAAATGTCACAAGAGCTAATAAAAATTGTAATAAAACATTTATTTGAATATCCACTTTGCTCAAAGTACTGTTTAAGCTCTTTACATGTATAAACTCATAATCATCATGATAATCTTACGAGGTAGGTATCATTGTTTCTATTGTTATTACTGTTGCTGTTCTCCTCATTCAACAGATGAAGAAATAGGGACCATGCTGAAGAATTGGCCTAAGGTCATACAGATAGTGAGTGGTAGAGCCAACACTTGGACCCAGTCAGACTTCCTAAAGCCCAAGCCGAAAGTATCCAATGGCTTTGGCCACATGGAATTTCCTGAAGACTATACAGAAAATGAGTTTATTGGAGTGGTAGAAATCTTATCGTAGGGAATTGACAAGTGAATCAGCCAGTGATGGAAGACTTTTGGGAGAAAACTGCCCCTTGTGAGTGACAACCGTGAGGTGTATTTTTCACTATCTCCCAAACTTCACTCAACAGGGTTGGGGTCTAGTTGCCCACAGCAATAATCTGCTCAATAATTGGCTCAATTATTAGCTTCTTTCCTTTACATATTCCACTGTCCTACTCCCCTACTGGTACTTCTTGGAATCACCATAAAAGAAAATCACTGTCATTCAAATCATTATTTCAAGGTCTTCTTCTGGTAGAATCTAGTCTAAGTTTGAATTTTATTCACTTAAAAAATTCCTTAGTACACGTCCCAGTGCTTGGCACTTGGTATACTTCTGATAACTGCCAAATGAATTGTACATGTAGACTTCTTCAATTATCCATGCTTGTATAGAATAATATAAAAATGCTACTTCCAAAGGTAATCCCTGCCCAGGACCTTGAGTCTTTTTTTCAAAGCAGTCATTGTCTCTTAGTTGCATTTCAAACTCATATAATTTGAACACTGGCTTTAGTCTTTCACATTTCCCTCTATTTTCCTCTCACACTTCATGATCTCTATTATAAGCAAACACATACTCTTCAGGCATCCTTTGTTTCTGATTTAATGCCTTTACATCGATCATATTTTCTTGTGTAAAACATCATTAATATCATGTTTACTACTAGAATATTATCATCTGATTTAAAAAAAATCCATACATTAAAAGGTATGAATGTGTGGAGGAACCCCAAGAGCCAAAACTAATCAATGATCTCTAACATACTTAAAATAAACTGTAGGTCAGAGAGAATCTGTTGGCATGTCTTTTTGCCTCTGTCTGTCTTTTTAATTAAATCTTAGACTGAGTAACAGAAAAGCACATGTGTGTAACAGATAAGGGTATTTTTTATGGGCATTTTCAAATGTTGAAACACACTGAGCTCCAGAGGATAATAACAACAATAAACTATCATATTGTTATTAACATAAGTACAATTAGATGAATACTAGAAAGACAGTCAGCAGATGTAACGCCCCTTGTGAAATAACCAACCATATGTGAGACCCCATTTTGCAGAGTAGAAATTATGGAGAAATTATTTTCTTTACAAAAGCATACACGTAAGATTTCTCTAGTCAACTTGGCAAAGATATTTTAAAATATTATTTGACTTGTATTCCACTCCCAGGTACATATCCAAGAAAAATGTGTACTTATATTCACCAAAAGACATGTACTAAATTAGAAGATTCCTCAGATTGCAAACTATCCAAATTCCCATCTACTATAAAATGGATCAATACATTGTTGTGTATTTCTCAATAGAATACTATCCAGCAACAAGAATTAAGTATCTACAACTATATTCAGCGGTATATATTAATTTCACAGACATAATGTTGAGGGAATCACAGACATAATGTTGAGGGAAAGAGGCCAGCCAAATCCAAGGAAATACTGTATTATTCCATTTATAAAATGTAGAAAACCAGGAAAAAGTAAGATGACTATAGAAGTCAGGATAGTTGTTACCCTTGTAAGACTGGTAGTCACGGAAAGAGATAATGACAGCGACTTCTGATGTTCCAGTAGTTGTGCGTTTCTTGCTTTGGGTGCTGTTTACACAGCTGTATTCAGTTTGTGCACATTCCTCAAGCTAGACATTTATGTTATATGCATTCTTCCTTATGCACATTGTACTTCAATAAAATTTTACTAAAATATTTTTGATTTGTAAAATGTATTAAGCTTTGGAGAATTCATCTTTTTCAGAAGGGTTGCAACTTGTGAAATATGTCTCACTTTGGAAGATATGAATGATAATGAGATGCAAGGGTTTTGCTAAGAACACAATACAATTTAGGACTTAGATTTCTGTAATAAAGAACATTTTAGAAATGGTCATTGGACCGTGAACCAGACTAGACTCACAGAAACAAGTCAGTACATAGAGACTAATGAAGCAGCTATCAGTTATTTAATTTAGAACCAGGCAGTGTAACTGGTTGATATAGCTATCCTAAGAGTAGATCCTGCAGAACATATACAAAAGAAAATTTTACAAGTTTTATATCTATTTCATTTTGTCAAGGAATGAAAGGAAACATAAAATCTGAAGACACATAAAACCTGAAGACCATCCGAGAAAACCTGTTATTCTATTATCTTGGTCCTATTATCTTGGAACTGGACCATCATGGTAGTTAGACCTGGTAAATGTCCATAACTGGGCAATGATTCAAACTACAGGATTTCACCACCTTTACTACAACACTTCATCTAGGATATTACTGATAGAACAAAGACATTCATGGCAAGGAACTTGGTCACTAGAGCCCATACTGTAGATGTACATTTATACCAGATTCATCTGACATATAAAAGCTAAATAATAATAAAATATATGCATATTAACTCAGACAGTCTGTGTATATTGATAACTGAAGAGCTACCCAAATTGCGCATTTCTTCTCTCAGAGGTCTAGCATGGTAAGCTTCTCAACTGATTTGTGCAGTAAGTAGATGCTGGAGAATGAAGGGAATAAATAACCAGTGCTAGGACTCAGGATGACAGACTGGGTGGGACTCAGCACGTGTCCTGATTTACTGAACTCCAGAAGTGTCAAATTGGAAACTCAGCAATCACGTTAAGAACCACAATATTGCACAGAAAGAAACAGTTCAGTTGATTGAGTACTAAATCAATCTTTCACTTCAGGTTTTTAAGCTAGCTATGTTTGATTATCGATATACAATCTTGACTGATATAAATTCCCTCAATATTTCTCCCAGGGAAAAAAATGTTATTTACAAAAATGAAATGATTGCCTTTTTAAGTACACATTGCTATGGAAAAAAGAACAGCTCTGTTGCAATTTCTGCACTGAAGTTACAGTCTGAGAATTAGAAGTTACTGTGACTAAGTTTTAGAAAGAAACCTTCCACAGCAGTTAGTAATGGGTCATAGCCCTGGATTTGTGATGAAACAGATATTTTAATTTGCAAAAGTTGATTCACCACAACTTCAATTTTCCTCCACTGCAAAGCTGAAATAATGATAGTTGCACAATCAAAGAACTGCTGTGAAGATAAAAATCAGTAATGGATAAAAGTGTTAAAGGACCCCACTAAAGCAAGGTGTTATTGCATCTCTGTACAGAGGCTAAACAATAGATTACAGCCATCAGCAAACATTTGTAATCTGCTAGGGGGAGCACACTGTGGATCTCAATGATTCCACAGAATACACAAGAGTTCCAGGTAGAAAATGCTGAGCTAGAAGAGCTAAACTGCAGGTAAATCTTTTGAGGTCATTTGAATGGGTAAATAGTGACATATGTTTAACTGTGGTCAACTATAAGAAAAATTTTCCCAATTGAGGTTAAGACAATTAACTCTGAATTATTTGTTAGTATCAGGAAAAAGATGTGGGAATCACAATAGCCTGTTCCTTAAGGCTAAAACAGTCAACAAAATGTTAGGCATCATCAAGAAGGGAACTGAAAACAAAGACACCATCATTATTCTACTCCTGCATAAAGTTAGGCTAAAACTATACCATAAGTAATATGAGTATATCTCAATGGTTGACATTCAAAGATTTATAAGGAACCAAGGAAAGTACAAATAATAACCCAAGTTATAGGAAATATTAAGATTTGTTCCTCCTATTTCCACAAGGAATTTAAACATTGTTCTGTAGAACTCTTATCTACAGTTAAGCTCTGCAAAGAGATGTCTCAACTTAAACCCATTAAGAAGAGGAAGGTTGCTGGGGGGAGGGGGGTGGGAAGGGACAGACTGGGAGTTCGAAATTTGTAGATACTGACAGGCCTATGTAGAATAGATAAACAAAATTATACTGTATAGCACAGGGAAATATACACAAGATCTTGTGGTAGCTCACAGTGAAAAAGAATGCAACAATGAATATATGTATGTTCATGTATAACTGAAAAATTATGCTGCACACTGGAAATTGACACAACACTGTAAACTGACTATAACTCAATTAAAAGAAAAAAAAAAAAAACCCAAAAAACAGGACAGCTAAGACCCACTTTGGCCAGGAAGAGAAGACTGGTTTTCCCTAAGAGTCTGGACCAAGCCTCTATAAATCCAAATTCAATCATTAAAAATGTTTTTAAAAAAATAACATGTTTTTCATGTTTCCCAAATGAAGAAGGTCTGCTAAGATTAGCATCCCAATGTTCATACCAGCACTATATACAATAGCCAAGACATGGAAACAACCTAAATGTCCATCAACAAAGTACTGGATATAGAAGCTGTGGTATATTTATACAATGGAATACTACTCAGCCATAAAAAATAAAACAATGTCATTTGCAGCAACATGGATAGACCTGGAGAATGTCATTCTAAATGAAGTAAGCCAGAATTAGAAAGAAAAATATCATATGATATCACTCATATGTGGAATCTAAAAAAAAAAAGACAAACGAACTTATTTACAAAACAGAAACAGACTCACAGACATAGAAAACAAACTTAGGGTTACCAGTGGGGAAGGGATAAATTTGGAGTTTGGGATTTGCAGATACTAACTAATATATATAAAATAGATAAACAGCAAGTTCATACTGTATATAGCACAGGGAACTATATTCAATATCTTGTAGTAACTTATTGTGAAAAAGAATATGAAAACAAATACATGTACATTCACGTATGAGTGAAGCATTATGCTGTACACCAGAAATTGACACATCGTAAGCTGACTATACTTCAGTAGGGAAAAAAAATATATATATATATATATGTACACACACACACACACAGGGTAAAAAAAAAAGAAGAGGAAGAAGCAAATATACTAACCACGAAGTTGAATGTATCTAGTGTGAACAGGCATTTGCTCTAGTTAGGAACAGGAGAGGAGGAATATGGTTGCTGTGCAAACAGAAAAAAATGTCTCAGGTATTTCAGACCAAAAAGTTGAAGAGAGGAGAGTTACAAGCACATGATTAAGTCCTAGATGCTAAGACTAATTTGAGTATCTGCTTCTTCTCTGAATCCCCCAAAAGCTAGAATTCAGCAACAGCCAAGCATTTAGTTTTACATTCATGGAAGACAGACTCAGAATAAATGACTAAGTTAAAAACATCTAACATTTAAGCTTAGTTTGAACATGGCAAAGATTAGCAATTTCATGCTTTTTTTTCACACTCAGTTTACTCTGTAAAATAGGGATAATAACAAGAAGATTAATAATCTACGAAGATGAAGGAAATAATGGACACAAGGCAATGAGCAGAGTATTTGGCTCCTAAATACACGGCTAAAAATACGCAGTTATGTGCTTTTGTCTAACATCCTTGGACTTTTCAAATCATGATCCCTAGGGTTCTTTCCAGCTCTGACAGTATGTGAAATGTATGTTCCCTGATGTTTCTGTCAAACATGGAAGCTTACCTTACAAGACTACTGGGAAGAACTCAGTCAATCCAGTTCCTGGATGAACAAACAGCGTATCAACATCCATTCCCCTGGATGGACCATTTTGTATGATTTAGTCTGGCAAGCTAATACTCAGTCATGTTAAAATTCAGTTAAAATAAACTCAAGACAACCTAAAAAAAATTCTTTTATTTTTTTTTAACGGAGATATACTTGACATATAATTTTATATTAGTTTCATGTGTACAACATAATGATTCGATATTTGTATGTATTGTAAAGTGGTCACCACAATGTCTAGTTAACATCCAAAAGTTCTTTCCTTTCTGGGGTGATAGTATTTTTCTGTATTTTGATAGAGGCGTGAGTCACTCAGGTGTACCCAACCATCAATGCTCATTGAATGGTACACAGAAGGTTTATGCATTTGACTCTATGTAAATTTTGCCACAAAAAAAGACAAACAAGCAAGCAAATAAACAAAAAGAACTATAAATGAATACTGAGCTCTAGTTACTAATATGCATGGTGAAGTATTTAGGGGTAAAGAGTACTGATGTCTCCAAATGCACTCTGAAATGCATCAGAAATTAATCAGGATATGGAAAGAGAAAAGGGATGAAGCGGTACATCACAATTTAGGTGGTGGGTTCAGGGGCATTTACTCTCCAATTCTTTCAGCTTTGCTGTGCAATTGGATTTTTCGTAATAAAATATTAGGTAAAATGCTCTCTCATAGCAAGCACAAAGCAGCATACTATTTAAACACATTTTTAAGTCACTACGGTCACTTTCCAATTAAGAAACAAAATACCATCTGTGGAATATAGAAGTTTAAAATGTAGTAAACAGAATTTACAGGAGCAAAAATGACAACGTTTTGCTTAAAGTCACATCCAATGTGTATGGAGAAGAGCTGGAGCTGGAATTCAGGCAGATCTATTAATTTCCTAATCAATAGACTGTCAAAGATCCTATTACCTCCTTTAAAGTACGCTGAATATTCTCACAGAGAAAATGAGTTAGTCCTCTGAAGAAAGCTCATTCTCCTGTTTTGGTTATGAAACATAGGGAAGTGTGTGTTGGTTCCCGTATTGAAAGATGAGTTGAGGTAAAAGGAGGGTTGCATTCTTGCCAATGATTAGAGAGTCCTATATTTACAGGAAAATACGAACATCCACTCATAATGGAACATGTAAGTTATTTTTTTAATTACATAAACAGGTAGATATTAAAAGGTGATGTATTTGATTGTTAAAATGAATTAACTGGGGGGAAAAAAAAGAATGGCTTCCTTTGGCCAGGGGCAACTACAAGTTGAGACGAAAGCTTGAAGTTGGGAGAGAAGCTTGATCTATAGTTATGTAAAAATATTTCAGTTTCCAATCCTAGTTCACTAAGAAATAATCTAAATGTGATATAGACACAACATATCACAGGACAATCCATCTGTCCAGCCTGCCTCAGCCATCAACTAATTAAGTGCCAAATGTAGCAAATAAAGTACTAACAACTTGAAAGTGTTCAGCAAGAGTTCATTAAGGTGGAGCTAAAGGGGACTATCACAATTCCAGCACCACCGATTTATTATAGTGTCACCAGCATGCAATGCACACAATAAAACCCATTTCATCACTGTACATTTGCACACCAAAATTGATGCATTTGTTGGAATATAAATATTTTCTACATCTGTAGAATAAAAAAAGACATTTTCTCATCCCTGTACACACATTGAATTTCACCCCTACCCCCTTTTCACTCAAACTTTTATTTGATGGGTGCAGAAAACCCAAGTTACACCTGAAAAGCAAAGTGGGCTCACTACTGCCCTCACAAGCACACTCCACAGTCCAGCCAATCAAGTTAAGGAATAAAAATAAATATAAAATAATTCCTTGAGGAGAAGTCATGGGCTAAAAAGCAGAATGCCAGATATTATCTAACAGACTTTTCTGTATTTTCCTCTCTTCAGGTTTAGGTGTCTCTCCTATCCATGCCTAATTCTCTCCCTGTACTCAGCATTCCAAATTTTTTCACCTCCTAAGAGAAGTGATTCTGTTTTTTTACCCATCCTGTACCTTCAATCTCAGTCTAGAACCTCAACTAAAAAGAAAACAAAAAACACAAGAAAATACTACCTTTTGGCTTTACACCCCTTCTGGCTAATCCTATGTCTTTCTCCTTCATGACAGAGCGGTTTATACCAGAGTTAAAGGATGGTTTGTGGACCAGCAGCATCAGCAACACCTGGGAGCCTACCAGAAATGCAGTATCTCAGGCCCCACCCAAGACCTACTGAACCAATATGTGCATTTTCAAACAAGATTCCAAAGGTCACATGTATGCACATTAAAGTTTGAGAAGCACTGGTCTACACCCACCATTTCCACTTCCACATCTCACACCCCTCTTTCAATCCACTGAATTTTGACTTTTGCCACAAGAAATTACCTTTGAAGATGGTAATAATAAACCTTCAATTTACTACAGCATTGGAGAGTCTAAAGTCTTTACTTTTTCCAGACCCCCCTTCAGTACTTGCCATCACATATAAGACCTTGAAATCCTCTCATTTTGATCAACATGGCAAGATTTTTAAAAATGTATTTATTCTACCTCTTTTGTCACCCCTTAGCCTCCTCTGCTCAACTTTTAAACATTGCTATTCCCTAGAGGTCTCCTTTTGACCTTCTTTTCTTTTCACTTTACATATGCTCCTTGGTGAGTTCATCAACTTGCTTCATTTACCACCTTTACAACGATCATAGTCAAATTCCTGTTTTAACCTAAGAACTCTCTCCTGAGTTCCATATTCACAAAGCCAAACTCCTACAAAATCCCTTTTAAATATTCAACATATCCAAAATTAATCACGCCATCTTTACCCTTCCTCTCCCCTAATCACTGACACACATCTGTTCCTCTACCTAGGCATTCAAGGAGAAGCCTACCAATCATTTTGATTCCTCTTTCTACCTTATCCTTTAACCAAGATGCCAAGTCATTCATTCAACCTCCTTAATGGCTCTTCTAACCTCTCTATCATCCAGCTGGCTCTTCCCTAGACTGTTTTAATTAAAAGCTTCCTGATGCTCTCTCTTACTTAGTGAATCAGAACCTCGTCTGCACATCTGAGTCAACTAGGGTGCTTTAAAAAATACCGATGTCTGGGCTCTCTTCTGAAAGATTTTGATTTAATTGGGTTGGGGTGGAGTCCAGGTACTGGCTTTTTAAAAAAGCTCCCCCTAGTGATTCTAATGTGCAGCCAGGACTGAGAATCACTGCTTTAATACTAACCTTTTGCACCCCTCATCTGTCTTGAATACTCTGATCAGAGAAAACTTCTGAAGATAAAAAGCTGAGTCTGTCATCACTCATGAAATACCTTTAATGTCACCCTTCCATTGCTGTCAGAATAAATTCAAAACTCTTTACCTGACTGACAAGATCTTTTGTAATGTGGCCCTTGTGTACATTTCCAGCTTCTTGACTTCTACTGCCTGTTGTGAACCCTATACTCCAGATTTACAGCTACGGAAGAGTCCTCTACACGTTACCACATGTCTCACATGTGTCTATGCTTTTCCTCTGCCCAGAATATCCTCTACCCTTTTTCACTCTGCAACACTCTACTCAAAAGTCACTGCTATTAGTCATTTTTTCCTGACCATTCTCTCCTGCTCCACTCAAGCCTTGATTCAGGGGCTTCAGTAGGGTATCCCACCTTATGGTTTCTAGAGCACTAAGCACACATCATTACCTCTGAATACACTCATTTCACTACTTGACAATTGTCTATTTCTTGTTTGTCTCATCTACCGAAAGGTAGTCACTTGAGGAGAGGAAATGCGTTTTTATACTCAGAGCCCAATGTAAGTTTGGCATGAGTGGAGTATAAAGTGTGGAAAGGTAAATACAGCTTTTAAGTCACAAGCAAGAATTTATGTGCTACTGCAGAAACAAAAATAATCACCAACATACAAGAGATAACAAATGCACTTAATCAACGTTCAAATCTTTTAGATTTTGTGAAAATGGGGCTTCTATATTAAGAAGGAAAAACGGAAATGAATAACATATAGCCTCAAGTGATCCCTTCAAATGCTTCTCTAGAAAAGCAAAATGTGAGCTCAAAAATAAATAAAAGATCAATTCTAGTTCAGTTAACACATGTACGGTTATGAAGACAAATACAGGATCAGTGATCATAAAATATAAAGTGTTGACTTAAAAGTCAAAAAGGAAGGTGTATGAAAGTCTCAAATTTCCCTTCTGAGACTCCATTTTGAGATAATCTTTGCTTATTTAAACCTCAGCAACTCGTGAAAGTTACAGTAAACGATGTGAAATATGGAGGAAATAAAAGGTAACTCTCTCTTTAGATGATCCCAATTCAAGTGACAAAATCATTTCATAAGAAATATGTAAATAAACATTGAACATTAGTACAGCAACTCGTGAAATAGTACAGCAGCTCCTAAAGTGAAATGCTTGAGTTTCTAAGAAACAATAAAAATTCTATATATTGCTTCTACTATTCCATTTATCTCTGGGTAATTTATAACTATACATCTGGAGAAGAAAGACCCAGGAAAAAGATAGTACCTTGGTTAAACACATGGCTAAGAAATACAGGAACAGAATAGCGCAACTGCTTTAATTTTAAAAGGAAATTCTTAAACAGAATTCCCACAGTAAAAGAAGAAAGAGAGAAATTTAAAATGAGGTAATCTCTGTGAAAAGTGCTTTATAAACTGCAAAGCTGCCAACAAACATACGGTATTAGTACTATTTTCTTTAAAATGAGAAATAGAATAGCATTGTGCCTACACTATTTGCATCAAGGGAGCAAAATCCTTTAAAAACATGTAAAACTGATGCCTTTTAACCAAAATAAAGAGAAAGACACACACACATTGCCTAAACTTGGTCTTAAGCAAGATTATACTTATATTCTGGTAAGTTCTTATAAAGAACCATTTGATTATCTGATAATGATTTATTTTTATATATTTATTCATTTATTTGTTCCTTTGTCTATCCGTTCATTCATTACAAGCTTTTTCTTGAGAATCTACTATGTGCTTGAGATTGAGTTAGAATATATACAAAATCAAAGCTGCATAAGGAATAATAAACATTTTGTAAGTAAACTACCCGGTTCAATATTTATATACATTTGGAATCCATGTCTTTAAAATAGAATCTACTTATCTGAATGCATCACTCATTGGAAAAAAAAAAAAAAGCTAAAAGAGAGGACTTTCATAGCTCCCACTGGCCTTGTGAGTTATGGTAAGGATTTTGGTCTTTGTCCTCAGTGCAATGGGAATCCACTGAAAGGTTTCATGTGGGGAAGTGACACCATCTGATCTAGGTTTCAAAAGATTAGTCATACTGCTCATTATAAAATAGATCAGAGGGGAGGGCAAGAAAAAATGCAGAAAAACAGAGTACGATGCTAAGATAGGAGTCTAGGTAAAACCTGATGGTGGCTGGTAGATTGAAAGATAAGACCAGATTAGTAAGATACTTAAAAGATTAAATGTTCAAGACTTTGCCTAAGTTCTTTTGTCTGCATAGAATGCAGTGCCTGGTCCAAGATAGGTGCTTCATGAGTGCTTTTGACAGGAAATGAATGGGGTCATAAAAATCTTGCAATTCTTTAAAGGGGTCTTAGAGGCTCTGGCCCTGTCATATAATGACTTTTCCCTCTCACAGCAAAAGATGGAATTAATAGGCTGTGATCACCGTTTTTCAGGGTATGCCTTCTTCACCATGCTTCTTCTAGAATACAGGCTACATGTTAATATCTGCAAATTCTTGTTAAAAGTCTCTTTGTCATGACATCTTTCTCGCTTGCTATTTTTTTTTTTTTTTGGCTTGACTTTTGAGTCATTTACAGATAAATAGGTAGGACAAAAACGTTGACCCTTTTTTGTATCTAACAATGGTGAAAAAGGTTGGTGTTAGACATCGACATGGACCTACAACTTCATGTGGAAGATAAGGTTATAATAATCCCCAAGAGGAAAAGTAATGTAGACAGTTTGCCATATGAAATGAATAAAACAGGTAAGACATCAGAGGTGTCATTATGAGAGCTGTCATTCATATAGTGATGAGTAACTGAAGCCATGAGTGTAAGGGACAAAGGCCAAGCCTTGGGAATATTCTGGAGAGAGGTGGACTAAATGCAGGAAACTGAAATGAGAGATTTGGAAAAGGTTACAATATCCCTGTGTTCAAGGCAAAGGCTCTGGAGATGAAGCTTGAAAGGTAGTCCCTAGACCAAGCAAACAACCTCTTTTGGGATCATTAATAGCTTCAGTGAGGTGGTTAGAGCATGGACCACAAGAGATTAGGTATAAAAGGAAATGAGAGAAATGTTTGTGGAGCTCACTTTGGCAGTGAGCAGAAGCAAAATCAGACAGGAGACTTAAGGAATACGAGATGCCTCGTTGTAGGAGCAAAGACTTAAAAGAAGTAGACACAAGAAAGTAAACGGTTAGGCAAAATATCAGGCAGTCAAGTTAGTAAACAGAAGCAGAAGGTCTCCATGTGAAATTTATCATAAAAAGGAAACATGCTAAAATGAAAAATTTTCAGAAATGGACTGTAAGATTCCACTCATCAGCCTGCTGGGTCAGAACATGTGACTCCATCCAGTCACTCTGACTATTAAAAGGAGCTTGTAATTTACAAAATCTCTAACATTTTCTTTTCCCCAAATTCTGCCATCTTTCCGGCTTTTCTACCACTTCTACCAAAACTGTTGCCCTCCTCTCTTTCGTTATCTTTGAATTCATCAACACTCTCCTTGGTTATATCAGACTCTCCAGTTTTCCTACACTCCAGGGTCCACTTGAAAGTACTTACTTACTACAGCTTGGAACAAACTTATCTTTACCTTAGTCACGACCATAGGTGGAACTTATGTTGGTTCCAATGACAAGGATGGTTCCATGCCTTTCTCTTGGAAGTTACTAAATTGGTCTTGAAAATTAGCAATAGTTCTGCTACGAAGCAGTAGAAATTACACAGTACACTGACTAACATGTTGGCTGCAAATTCCTATACGAATGCTCTCAATTTGAATAAAGTTTACTTAACAGACTTGTCCTTAGGCATTTTTGTATACACAGATAAAGAATGTTAAATTTTCTCAAGGCAGGCATTAGCAAGAGGTTCAGAACAAAGTTAGTATACCTGTTTCTCAAAACAAAAGAATCTGATACGAATCTGCCTTGCTGCCAGTTTCAATGATGTTACTGACCTTCTAATCTCATTGCAATTTTTTTATCCTTTTATTTTCTTTTCTAAATCTTTCTCTTGCTGCTTATTAAGTTAGCTGTTATTTGGAACCTAATGAAAGGGTTTTTTTTCTTTCCCCTGAGCCCAAACCTTCCTAAATAGTCTCTTCATTATTCTATTCACTTTGAACATTTAAAAAAAAAAGAAAGAAAGAAAAGCTGAAACAGCTAATGTGAGAGGTTCATGAAAATCTCCATCCAGGACATCATCATCATAATTGGTTTATAACCTGCTGTGCTGAATAGTTCTTCCACTCATGAGGATTTTTTTTAACCTTAAAAATGAAAACTTCTATGTGGTGAAAACTAACCAACAATGAACAATGAGAAAAGGCTATAGGATTGAAAAAAAATAGCTTCAGCAATGACCCTAGAATCCTCAGAAGCCTTTGTGTAATTGTCTGAATGGAGAAAATTATCTACAAGGTACCATGTGCTTGCAAGGTTTTAGTTCACATTTTAATAACCACAATGGAACTATGGATTCAGGATGCTAAGCCCACATCTCCCCTCAATTTTATGTGAAAGAAAAACTAAAAAAACAAGGATTAAACGACAAGACCTACATAGAAGTAGGTGGTAGAAAAGATATAAAAGGTCAAGACAAAAGATAAGGAAGAAATCATTTCATGAAAGTTGTTCTAAATTGTGTTCAAAGTTATATGTTCCTGACAGTAGGGGAAAAAGGTAAAGTACTAAATATTTATAAATATGTAAAAAAGTTCTATCATTAGTATTGTGCCTAAAATATGTAAATGCTCGTATTTCAAGTTTCTGAAAAAAAATTGGAATAACATTAAGTGCATTTACACATTGCTTTTCAAACACCTGACCACTATTTACAAATGTACTTATTTTGTTTCTACCTCAAACTTACTGAATCAGAATCTTCTGGCTCTTGGGCTAGCGCGTGCCTTCTCAACAGGGGCAACGGTGCTCCAAAGGGGTGAAAATTTATTCTTGAGGACAAAAATTCTTAGATTGATCTAAGGGCCACAGTGGTCTGTGACCCTCCAAAGGGCGGCACTATTATTCAAATTTCATGGAGGTTTGATTAGCAAAAAGTATCTAAAAAGGCTTCTTAGAGGGCGATGATGAATAAAAGGCTGAGAAACGCCATTCCAGCGTAATATACTTTAAAACATTTCCTGTGTAGAAAAGTAATACATTTTATTGTATGGAATCGAGAAAACAGATACAAAGGAAAACGAGTTCACCTAAATTCAGCCAATGAGATCTGTTAAACATTTTGAGGTATTTCTTCCTAGTTATAATTTATCTGGCAGAAGTTCTTTTTCTTTTCTTTCTTTTTTGGATATTAGTCATCTGCAAAAATGACCTGTCTCAGCCTCAGATAACTTCTTAAAAATGCAGGGTCCTGGGATGACCTTAAATCCCTATGATGTCAGTTTCTTGCGGTAGGAGTGCAGGAACAGCCACTAGGGCTGGAAATCTGTGCCAAGACTTGTTCCGTAAGGGTTCTGGTGATGAAGTACCCTAGTCCCATCAAGAAATGAATGGGTCATAGTGTGATTAGCACAAAGTTCCAACTATTGATTTACATCTGCTTAACAGACATGAGTTCTGTATTGCTCTGTGACAGACAATAAGGAAAAGAGGAAGGTAAGTGTGCATACGTGGGGAGGAAGACATGTTGCACAGAATCTAAAAGGAAAGTCAGAGAGTAAGTATTTGCTCTTATGTCTCTGGTCACATCTGAGAGAAATGATCTGCTTCTCTATTCCTGTGTTAGAAAACATCTGTGATACTAAAGGTGGGCAGTTTATCTAGTGTCTCTCACTTAATGAACCATACTTGAATAATCCCACATTACTCTAATTCTTTGTTCACCATTAAACCTTGCCATCTGTACTTTGGTCTTCTGCAGAGCCCTCAATGGGGAGGGCACTCTGAACAAATTATCATTATTAATGTTTTCTGACAGTCTTATGTTGTGCTACAAAATAATAACTTGAATTTATTATCTCTTCTTTCAAATGATCAATAAACCAATCTCTAGTGAGTTTGTGTAGCATGGGTCAGTCCTCCAGAGCCTCCTCACCTCAGTGTGAACTATTAGAATCTAGCTGTTGGCTACACAAAGCTGAGGGCCAGATATTACATCCATGGTAACATACCATATATGACCACTATCAATCATCTCCTTGTGGGTACTTCCTGAATTGATTTATATAATCAACAACTTTAAAAACTCTACAAACAACAGATAATGAAAACTATCCATAAACCTGAAGGAAGAATATATATGTTAAGATCAATTCCGAATCCATGATATAGTTATCACTTTTTTGGGGGTTATGCCTATATACTAAACTTTTGATCTTAACAGACATTAAGAATCCAGAACTCTATGACCAATGGTAAGTTGTACTTAATATAAAACCCTGGTTGATTGGCTACAGACCAAGAAAATTTTTTTTTTTAAACCATGCCCTTTTTATATCTTTATACAGTTCCTAGAATTTATTTCTGTTATTCTCAAAATATTTCCTCAGGAGAATTTAGTA
Organism: Camelus dromedarius; assembly: GCF_036321535.1. NCBI lineage: Eukaryota > Metazoa > Chordata > Mammalia > Artiodactyla > Camelidae > Camelus > Camelus dromedarius. Next base: position 90,354,870 of record NC_087472.1, on the reverse strand, counting down.
ATATTCAGCTTCACTTAAAACAATCACTAGTTAAGTACAAATTAGCTTCCAAAATCAATCTGCAAACATGCTGTAGGGATATACATCTGCTGAAAGATGGTTTCCTTTTATGTTCCCCCTCCCATCTAAAAGTTATTAAGGCAAAGTCTGTTGCCATGGAAACATTCAATTTGGCACCATCTGTATTCAAAACTCAATTGCTGTAAGCTTTCAGCCAATCTCCAGTTTTTAATTGGCAGACCTTCCCAGAATGCTTTACAAATCTTTTTTTAGGAAGCCAATCCATGAAGCATATCACAATATAAAGCATCAAGAAGGTTCACAATGCAAGCCTCACTCCATTATCTTAAGATCACACTTGTGAGGGTTCAAAGCATTAGGTCTTCTGATAATTACTTGGCATGGGATTAATGCCTAAAATTTATTGCCAAGTTGTTTTTCCTGCCTAGTGGATTTCTCAAAGTACTCATTTTACAAGTGACTCTAAGTATTAGGAAGACCCTGAAAAGGAGCTCCAGTAGGAAACCTATAGCAAGTCACAGTTCCAATAGAAAATAAACACAGGAAAGGAAGTTAAGGATGCTTATTTTGGGATCCACCAGATCTGAGTTCAAATATTAATTGGGGCATCTGTTAGCTATTTTACTTAACCTTCCTAGGTCCCATTTTCATCATCTATAAAAGATCTATTATGAGGATTGTAAAGCATGCATTTGGGAGACAATACACGTTTTGCATACACTGTAACGGCATTTGAAAATTCGTTGATCCCCATGGTCTTAAAGAATATTCCTCTTGAATGTCAAGTGTATGTATATAAGTATTATTAAAATTTATATGAGAATTAACAAAGACTGAAACTGAAGTTATTTTTAAGTGATAAGAGGATATGGATGGATCTTGGAAAAGTTTAAAGACGTTCAAAGTAAGAAAATGACAAAATCATGTATGCGCAGTTGTGGGTCTGATCTTGACATTTTGATGGGATAGAGAAGTAACTCACCATAATTAAGCATTGGCGTGGTTTCCTGGGAGGCTCTTTCAGCCCGCCATGGTATAATTATCCTGTGTGAACAGTGCCCCATAGCTAAACAGGCTCAGAATAGCGCCCTCTGTTGGTATGTAACACAGCAGGCTTGCTCTGGCACCACCACTGCCCTACCAAACAGCCAGCCTTCCTCTTCAATAATCCTTAAGAGGCGACACTTCAGCTACATTGCTTACTGCTCCTAGTGTTAGAGCAGGCAGATAGCTAGACATGAGCAGAGAAAGGGGGACACAGACCAAATGGCAGGAACTGGGCAGAAAGGAGGGGCACAGGCCAAATGCAGGAAACCATGCATCATGTAAGCACCAGGGGTCCCTGGGCAGAGAAAGAGAAGCAGGAACCTCTGCGCTGATAAGAGGTCACACCTTTAGGGGTGAAAAGACCCAGAGGCCAACAAAGAAAGGTGAGAAAAGGTAAGAATCTCCAGTATCCGAATGTAACATTTTGCTCATTATGCCCTCATTTCAATAAAACTAGCCTTGAAGATTAGACGCACCCATCAAGCACCGACGCCATGACACTTCCGATCCAGACTAAATAAGGACAAAAATCCCTCCTCCCCTTGGGAAGGTGGAGCTGGGATGAAAATCAGAGAATATGACCCCAAACGCTTTCCACCCCAGTGAATATTCTGCCCATTTTTATACCTTATGTAACCAATTTGCCAAAAAACCTCAGAGCAGCTGCTGACCTGAGCCTGCTCGCTCTCCCCTTGAGAGTGTACTATCTATCCCCTAATAAGCCCTCACTTCATTTTCTTAACCTCTGCGTCTTGTCTCTGAATTCCTTCTGGGACAGGACAAGAACCTAGAACACCAGTTATAACCACCAGCAACACTAGATTACCACACACTTCCAAAAAATCCATGTCTCTAATTGTTAATTTTGGTATTATATAGATTTTAAAATTTATCCAGTTAAATAACCTATTTCAGTGGCACTTGATCATAATATTTGGTTCCACTACATATCAACCGTACCTTCATGTGTATCCTGATGCAAATCCTTTCATATTGTTTTCCTTTCCCTTTAAAAAAAAATCTGTAACAGGTATAACTTATGGCCTATAAGCAGAAAGACAACTTTCTCTGCCTTCCTTTCTCCCTTTAAATTTGCTCAAGGGGGTAGTTCCTCCTCTGTCTCTGGGTGAAAATACCAGAAGGTCCCATGTCTTTTCTGGCCACGGTAAGGTAACACGAGGTCCTGTTGTCATTTTATGATATTAAAATTAGAATTTCTAGTCTAATACATTAATTAACACTTCAAACTGAATTCGAAGTATGACTTCTCCCCCAACTAGGAGAGGCTGCAGCGGGGCCAGGCCCCTCACCACCTGGAGAGGGGGTGTAGGGAGCGTCCTCTATTTCTCTTACCGTCTGCCCCATTCCCCAGCTGCTTTCACTCATCCTAACAAGGCTGAACGCCAGCGAAGGGAGGAGCGGAGCAGAAAGTTCTCATATGACTCGATACTGTCAATGTTAGAATAAGACTTTCTGCTTTCTGGGTCTGGCTGATGGTAAGTATCAAGAGGGGTCTCAAGAAGCTTTTCTAGATTTGACAACCACTGGTGCTCTTTTATTTGCTGGCCTGAATCCAGATAAATGTATTTTTGTTGTTGTTATTGCATTTTGGCAAGGTCAATACTCCCTCCTCAGAAACTTGGAATCCAATGAGTCACTCCTCCAGCTGGTCCTAAAAAAACTTGTCTCTTAAAATAAAATGGGAATGTCAATTCTACCCCGCGTGGAAGTGGAAGACTGTAAAAAATAGGGGAGTACTCACAGCAGCATTTTCTCTAAAGAAGCCTCAAATTTTGTCCAAGTCACTATCTTCTGAATCTCTTTCTATCCATTTCTTTTCCAAACGTGCACCTTGGTAGTCTGCCGAACTGAACTTCAGCGGAATTCAGGGACAATGAGAAACACAGGCATGGTAGCCCGCAAACCCTTGAGTCCCCTGTCTTTCTCTCCATTTCCAAGTGCGACTGGTGAGTTCCTCCTGGTTGAGCTCTGCTCTTCTCGCGTTTGAGCTCCTGATCTAATTGGCTTTCCTGACTGGGGCAGGTTTTCCGAATTAGCAGATGATTGTGCTCGGAGCTCAACTGAGCCTGAAGCCAAGCCCCTCCCCTTTCAGATTGGAATTCCCCAGGTGGAAAACCCTAGCCCTGGGCTCTAGCCCTGGATTCAACAGTGGGAACTGCTGACCGTTAATTCTTCCAATCCTCATCTGTTTCGAATCCTCCCCTAATTCCACGTTGGGAACTGATGGTGGTAGCTGCAATTCTCCATTTCTGTGGAATCAGTCCCCAGTCCCCATTCTTTGTGGTTTGCTGATTCAACCATTTCACCCAGTCCAAAGTTCCATGGGAATTGATGGTGGTTACTGCTGGAGTTGGACTGGGTCCAACTGGAAAACTGGACTGGGTCTGAGATTAGACTGTGTCCAATTTGAGAACTGGACCAGGTCCAGTGGGAAGCCTCAGGTGGATACTAAGCAAAGGCTAGTTGCTAATGGGAATCTCAGAAGTACTGGAAGCCGGTTAGTGTGGATCTGAGAAAACAAAAAACCAAGTTAAAAGAAAAGGTCTTTTATATCCGGAGTCGCGCGTGCCATGTTCCAGCACACCTGCTTATTTTGTCTAAGAACTATAGACCCAGAAACTGCAGCTATTTAGCAAAGTGGCAAAGTTTTACTAAAAACAACCTAGAATTACAATGGATATAATGGGGAACATTCCGAATAAATAAAATCTTTTAAAAAGTCCATTTAAAAGTAAAGTAAAAGTCCATTTAGGCAAAAGCCTCCAAAAGATTTTGAAATTCCAAAATAGCTTCATTGAAAGATGCACTGAAAAGGGCTAATGAAAAATTAAAGAGATAAAAGGTGCCTAAAACAAAAGAGTATATGACTTATGTCTAACTTCTACTGCTTCTCTCTATTGTCCTTAATTTGGGTAGTATACATTTTAAAATATGAACACCTGACGCTACAGGCCATCCTCCAGATCTCCCTTACTTCTAGGTCAAAGGCCAATCTAAGGGTCCTATATAAAGAATTTCTTAAATCAAGAATTCTTAAAAGTTTTATAAATGAATTGCCTCCTGGGATTAGTGGATAAATAAAAAGGCAGCAATTAAATGAGAGGCCAGCAGTCTCAATGAATTCTGACCACAGCTAATGTCCTCAGCCTGCTAGGAAATTTTTTAGGCCTTCTCTAAGCTCAGTGTACCCAGAGGGAAAGATACATTCCAACAACAGGTGGTTAGGTGTTTCAGTCCTTTCTGCCAATTCCAAAACCTCTGCTATTTATCTCAAAATACTTGGAGATATTGAGACGTTATTAGCAGAAATGTCCTGCAAATATGTCCCCCCCAAAACTCCATCTTGGAAAAATCTTGGATACTTTCTCTGTGCCTTTGTTTTTTGCCTTTGTTTTAATTTTAATTTTTAATTCTAATTTTAATTTATATATATATATTTACTGAAGTATAGTCAGTTTAAAATGTTGTGTCAATTTCTGGTGTACAGCATAATGCTTCAGTCATACATGAATATACATATATTCGTTTTCATATTCTTTTTCACCATAAGTTATTACAAGATATTGAATATAGTTCCCTGTGCTATACAGTATGAACTTGTTGTTTATCTATTTATATATATATTAGTATCTGCAAATCTGAACTCCTGATTTATCCCTTCCCACCCTCTCCCCACCCCTGGTAACCATAAATTTGTTTTCTATGTCTGTGACCTTTGTGATGTAGATTTTCCACCCACATCTTCTCCAGGAGCTGAGCCATTCTTCGAAATGCAGTTTCTCATAGGAAGGGGGGAAAAAAGGGAAGGATTTGGAAATTGGGCTAATGAGAAGTCTTATAAATCTTCTCCACAGATATCAGTAATTATAAAGTCTCTGTTTGTGCCTGCCTATGTGTTTGTAAGTCTACGTACATGTATGTTGTAGATGTGTGGTACTTCTCTACCTTTGGATAGTATTACCAAAATTAATTTGTGAAAGAGCTGTAATTAATTGGGTTGAAGGTCAAGTGCTTTTTAAGGATGGGCTAAAACTGTCATCAGAAATATAGAAATTAACCCAAATGATTCTTTTAAGTTCATACAACCTAAGATAATCTTTAGTAAATAAAAGCTGGTTTAAGATTCTTGGTTTGACTAAAACAAACATGTCTTTAGAGTTACCAGCATTAAATAGAATACTTCTATTCTACTGAGGTTTACAAATTTGCCAGCAAGAAAAATAACTTGTTATCATGAAGTTTTTGTAGGTAATCTAAACCTAACTGATGGGAAAAAAATGACTTAGACAGATGTAACTGGAATAGGGGTTTATAAACTTTATAGCAACAATTATATTTTATGGTATAAGTACCTAAAAACAGCTTCTAAATCTTTCTGGTAACTTGAAATCTTGGAGTTTGCTAAGCTGAAAGATGGAAATTCACTGGCCATCTAGAGCATTTCCAAATAAGAAAAAAAATACTGAAACATTAATGAACATAGGTTTATTTACTTGTGGCTTCAAATTACAGAGAAACTTCAGATAAATTTGATTCCATTAGTAAACATGTTTGGTGGCATGCTGGAAAATTTTATGAGAAAGCACATGTGTCTAGAAATTACAGTAAGTATTTATAATTCTGTCAATCTAAAGAATACTAGTGTAAGAAACGATCCACACTTGTTTACTTACTAAATTTTTACTACAAATTAAAGTTTCTAAGAGTTAAGGATTCTAATGTAATTAAAGCTAATAAAAAAAAGGAAACATCTTTGTATGCAAGGAAAGTAGGATGTGTTATTGGCTAAGAAAACATGAGGAATGAAAACACATTTTTGTTAAGGGAAATAAAAGTAATTTAGTCTAAGCTAGAACTTCTGGTTGTGAAGGACAAACTAAAAGTAGACAAAAGGTTGAAGAGAGAAAGAAAATTTTTTGTTGTGTGATCAGGCTGGCAAAAATTAAGTTGCTATTATAAAGGCTTTAGAAATAATTTGACATCAAAAGTATACTTAGTGTAAAACTAGAACTAGAACTTAATTTTCTTTCATCTGCTAAATTGGTAATTAAGTATTGTTTCATATTGATCTGTGATCCTATTTAGTCAAGTGTCCAAATCTTTTATAGCTTTGACAAACTTCCCAAAACCAAACTCTATAAGTGAAGTGTTTTTGATCTGTAAGAAACTTTGAGATTTTTCCAGAAGGTCCTTGGAACATTCCAAAAGATGTTAAACTAATTAGCCTTACTTTGTATGTTAAACTACCTGGGAAGCACTGTTGAGTAGGAAGTAACATGAAGCCTTCTTTATGCTGTGTCTGTTATAGGCATGTGTTGTAAGTATTTCAGAAGGTGTGTGAAATTCCTGAAGTCAGATATGTCCTGGCATAAAGTGTTGCCTGTCACCAAAATTGAGGCTCACACTAAAAGGACTGAACCTGAGTATCAGGAACCTAGTTGGCTTTCATGCAAAGGTCGTGGCAACAGAATCTATAAAGATTGTGGCACACCTGGATGAAGCCCACTCTGCTTCTGCAAAAAATGATCCCCCATTGCCAGAGTCTGCTCCTGAATCAGAGAAATTATGATAAGTAAATAAAGGCTGCAACTTAAACAGTCATGGCTATGGGAAGCCCAAGGTGGCTGTTTAGTTCTTCCTGGCCACCTGGAAATCCCCGTTTTTTTGGTTTTTGCCTTCCTTCACCCACCATAGTGCATTTAAGAAAAACTATTTTTGTCCCTAGAGGCTTCAGACCTCCTCCCTCTGGACCCTTTGAACACCTATAGTTGGACTTTATTCAACTGCTACTTAGTATAAGTTATCAATATGTTCTTGCTATTGTATGCATGTTTTCTGGATGAGTTGAAGCCTTCCCCTCTTGCAAGGTTGATACCCTCATAGTGGCAAAAAAACTGTTAGAAAATGTGTTTCCCACTTCAGGTACACCTTCCACCATCTCCACTGATGGAGGCACCCACTTCAGTGGGCAAATCATACAAGCCTTAACGGGAACCTTGCAAACTTCTTGTAATTATCACTGTCCCTATCACCTTCAATCATCAGGCAAGGTCAAGAGAACTAATGGAAAAATTGGAACATGTATTAATTACATGGGACTGCATGAACTGAGGAGGATGCTCTAAAGTTCTATTTTTCTAGATTTAAGGAGACCTTTTCACTTAAGTTATCTATACTTACTGCAATTTAGTAAAGTATACCTTTGTGAACAAAGATGAATTATTTTCTTTTTCTCCCTACTTGATCCTTCCAGAATTCAGAAACTCTTATCGAGTATTCTTATTTTCATGACAATATATCTGTTTGCATAAGTCCTATACGAATCTGTTCTTTTAGGAACAGGACACAATTAGAAACATAGGTTTAATTACCAAGGCTTTGACTGAAAAGTCATGTTTGTGAGAGATGTGCACAGACTCAGATATGACCGGACAGCTTCAAGAAACTGTTTGGAAAAATTGACCTGGTACCTTCCTTCCAAGGTTCCAGCAGAGCAGTACTAAAAAGGAATTTATGTGGTCAATCATTATTCTTCCTGCACTTATATAAATAATCAGGTCAAGTTAAATACAAACTCATCAGTTTATCTTTGGTAAAAAATGAGGGTAACTGTAGTAGGAAAATTAGTCTTCACCTTTGTAGATACAGGATTCTAGTGCTGTTAACTGTCTTTGAGGTTTTGTTATGTATCTGTAAACTGAACTGGATCCTGAATTCTTCTAGTTTCCTCAAATATCTGGCTATGACTCACCAAACTAACATTTCCAATTTTCTCCCACCCTTCTGATTTGGAATCACCAGAGCCCTGTTGGAAGGGACCTTGCCAAGTACCCCCTGACCTCTGGCACTGCTGTATAACTAGAAGGGACTGAGCCTTGGGTACACATCTCACAGCTAAGGAGGACTCCATGGGACACCTGGTCTGTACAAATGCTGGAGACGGCTGAAGAAAATTGACGAGGAAGAGAAGTAGCTGACAATGATGTAGATGGCTTCTGAGCAGGAGGGAAAGGGACAGGACACAAACAAGGCTAGATAAATGAAGAGGGGGCACAGCTGTTGGGATGTGATAAAGACCGGCTAGAACCAGCAGAAACCAAGGTGGCTTTGCGAATAGTCTGACCACTGATCTTTACTTCACTATAATACTAAAAGTCACTCCCTCTTACACCAGGACAGGTCTGAGAAGGACCATAAAAGGCCAAAAAGTGGGCTGTGGCCTAATTCCTAGAAATCCCCACCCTTCCCCGAAATAGCAAGAATATTCATCCTACTCATTAGCCTATGAAATTACTTAACCCATAAAAACCAATGACCCCATCCATGCTCTGGCACCACTCTTGCCTTCTGAGAAAGACCACATTCTCCCTATGGAATGTGTATCTCTCTAAATATACTTGCTTTCTCTTCACTATGGCTCGCTCTTGAATTCTTTCCTACACGAAGCCAAGGACCCTCACTTGGTGGTCTGTTTTAAGGACTCCTACAAGTCCCAGGACGCGACATTTTCCTCTCCTGCAATACCTCCGCCCAAAAGGTCAGATCAAGACTTCCTGCATTAGCTAAACATGAAGCCCTTTCTTCTTTTCTTTATTTCCTTCACTCCGGCATTGGCCTGAAATATAACACCCTTATCTGTATCTTCCAGGCCATTACTAAGGGGAGTCAGCTCTGAAATTTAGAATGATTCTTTGTTTCAGAATAGGAAATTCTCTTTTCACATGCTCTAAAAACCTGAATTACCCCTGGCTTGAACAGGTAAATGCAGCAGTTCCTGTAAATAAATCCATTAAGAGTACTTGTGCCCTGCAGGTCTTGTCTTTGTGGTGGTTATAATTCTCCTTGGGCTATGAATGCCTAGCTGGCCAGCACAGAGCTGGGCTATGCCTCTTAGGTTATTAAACTGTGCTCCTAATTCTAAAAATGACCTACCAGGAGGCATTCATGATCCAAGAATTGTTTCCTTTGGCAGGGCTCTACTTCCGTGGCTAGGAGTTAACATAGATGAGAATATGATCAAGAGCTTTCCCTTAACTCTTGGAGTCACTGTGGATTCCACTGCTAAGACACTAGCTACCCAACAAAAATCCTTAGACTCTCTGGCCATGATTGTTCTTGATTATAGGATAACTCTTGATTTTCTTTTAGCTAAGCAAGGAAGTGTCTGTACTGTGACCAACACTACCTGCTGACCCTGTATTGACACCTCTGGGGAAGTTGAAACTCACATGACATCACTGAGTAAGCCACCTGGCTTAAAAGGGTGACTCCATCAATGAGGGGGTGGGAGGGCTGTCCTTTGATTGGATTAAGTTTTGGGGACTATGGCTCCAAAGTGCATTCCAGCCACTGGAAATTATCCAGCTTACAGATTTCATAATAATCCCCCTGGCACACTGTATCCTCTCGAAAGTTTTAAATGCATGTTCGCAGCTGCTGACCAGCAGGGAAAAGATCTCCCTAAGACTGGAATGTCATAAATAAGTGAGGAGAATGACTGATTTAAAAATTGTGAATGTGAATGTGAAATTGTGGTCTGTGAATATCACCTGGTTTAGCAAAAAAATGTCATGGTACCACACCAAAGATCAACAAAACTGCAGAGCAGCTGCTGAGAGTGACACTAATGCCTTACATTTGATCACATCTCTGTTAGATTGGGAGTTTGATCAAAAGAGGGGGACTGTTAAAGAGAAAAACCACAGGCCCCAAATGGTGACACTTGTGCTAAAGTCCATGATATCAAACCTAGGTTTAATACCTAAACTGACTGTAGTTTGGACCTCCATCAGAAATGTAATCTTAATCAACTAGTCTGGAATTTTCTAGTCTGCACCAATGAGGCAATCTGCCTTGTGAGCCCTCTCCATCCCCCAGAGGAAGAAGCAGAGGCAATCTGCATGACGAAACCGAGCAGTTCACTTCACCCACGAAAAGATTTCCTGACCGAAATCTAATCCTTTCTTTTCTTCTGCTAATTGCTCCTGTGAAGGAAAAATACTGCAAACCATATTAGTAAACAAAGAGTGCTAAAACCATCAAGTCATCAGCCGCTGCCACCCCCCCCCAGGGAAGACATGCCTGCAGCCCGGCCTCTGCAGCCACTCACAGTCCTGCACCATGAGGGGACTCAGAATAAGAAAGGACAGGATACTGGCCCTAGCTAGCTAGGTGCTTGTGAAAGGAATGAATTCAATGAGCCCAATGTTTGCTTCCTCTCATACATAGAAAAGCACTGAATTCTTTAACTTGAGATGCCTGGTTTTCTTTAGTTAACAAGTAATCTTTTAACGTTCCAACTACCTGGTTTTTGTTGTAAAGCTCCTATATATCTTAGCTCCTCCCCTACCTCTTTGGAGCAGTCCCTCAGAGTGATCGGAGAGGCTGTCATCCCTGGCTCGAAAGGTTTCGAGTCCTCAGAAATGTCCGCCAAATAAAACATAACTCATAACTTTTTCGGCTGTGCATTTATTTCAGTCGACACTCCCTTGCCCCACCCTTCCTATAAAAAATTTCCATTATGTACATCACTTTGGAGTGCCCTTCCCATTGCTAGATGGGATGCTGCCTGATTCATGAACCATCTAATAAAGCCAATTAGATCTTCAGATTTATTCAGTTGTTTATTAACAATGGATAAATGAAAAAAAAAACATGCATTTATAAAAAAAATACTGTTTATATTTCTTCTGTGGCATATATTAATTCTACCTAAATAATAACAAATACTTTAATGAAGGAGACTCCATTATTCCTTTCTTGGAATACCGTATTAATTCCTAGCCTGATTGATACCTTGTGTACTATAAGTACATAATCAACATCTGGTGTACAAATGTGTGAATAAAATTTTCAGTATTTTAAGCCTGTATTTGTCCTTCACATAATTTAAATATTAGTGCAAATTGTTAAGTAAAAATATTAGGTTTGAAATATAATTCAGCTTTTGGGAAATGAGTAAAATAATGTTTCAATCCAAATTGATTTCTTTGTGTACATTATGTCCTTATAAAATATTTTCAGATTTACACATTTATAAAAGAAAGTCATCAATGTTATCAGTTCTATTTCTTTTAAAAGAGGGTCAGTCTATACTTAATTTCCTTCTACAAGCTTGAAGGTGAAAATTCACTTACTAAGCACTGAAGGGGAGCAGAATTTGTCACCCCAAAGTATGCCTCTTTTGTATAAGGATAATTTTAGACTGATTATTTTTAAGAAACAGAAAAGGAAAAGGTCTACTGACCTAGTAGAAGTTACCCTTTTGTTAGAGACATTTACATTTATAAGGGAAATCTCTGTTTGTAAGGGTGTTTCCCTCTTGGTATCAGGAAAGGAACTTTGACTGTAAATCTTATAATCTCTTAAAAACTCTTATCAATGGAGAAGACAATGACTTAAATCTGTGTAACAGCCTTATTCTTGTTTACTGTGCTCTTCTAGATAAACTTCTATAACTAGCCTTCATCCCCAACATCTTTTGTCTTCAACTTAAGATGGTATTTAAGGTGGTGAGTTGGGCTATTTCAGGAATTACTCAGTTTTCTTGGGTGTCTCCCATGTATACAGGAGGAATCCATGTTATTAAACTTTTGTTTGTTTTTCTCCTGTTAACCTGTCTGGTGTCTCAGCCAAGAAGCTAGAAGGGTAGAGGGATAATTATTTTTCATTCCTCACATCACTTAATGATGGTTCTCTAGGTACTATTCTTAATGTAGGTACTTTACAGGATGGTGCCTTAAGTTGCCTACTACTTATATGACAGAGAAACTTGGTATAGTCATTATTGCACAAGTTAAAGGATTTATTTTATTTCTGATTAAATTACACTAAACCATATATGAACATAATTTAATGCTTTTCTGTTATTAGCATAGTATACTGTGATACTGAAGAATCTAAATTTTAAATGAAATAATAACTGTCCAATTATTTTGGCATACTAAAATAGAATACAAATTTTATTAGTTTGAGTTTCAAACCAGCATTATGGCATTTTCTTAAGATCTTTTTATTTGAATTCTTTAAGGATGCCAATTCTGTCTTAAAAAAACAACTTGGTATTCTAGTTGAAGGGGAGCAGATTATACCACCCCCAATATGCCTCTTTGGCATAAGGATTACTTTAGTTTGATGAGTTTTAAGAAACAGCAGACAGGGGAAAAGCTCTGAAAACTGGGCAGTAGTTACCCTTTTGTAAGAGATATTTGCATTTTAAAGGAAATTTCCATTTGTAAGGGTGTCCGCCTCTCTGTACCAGGAAGAGAAGGTTGACTCTAAATCTCTAGAAACTCGTATCAAAGGAGAAGACTTGGACTTAGGTCTGTGTAACAACTTCACTCTTGTGTACTGTGCTTTTTCTGGTCACCTCCTATAACTGGCCTCCCTCCCACCACTTGCTTTATCTTTAGCTGAAGATGGTATTTGAGGTGGTGGCTCGGGCCCTTTCAGGGAGTTACTCAGTTTTCCTGGTCTCTCCCATGTAGACAGGTGGTATTCAAGTTATTAAACTTCTGTTTTTCTCCTGTTTATCTGTCTTTTATTATGGTAGATGTCTCAGCCAAGAACCTAGAAGGGCAGAAGGAAAACTATTTTTCCTTCCCTATACAGTCAACCATTTTTATCTGAACCAGACATTTGTATATACCAGTGTCTTTAGAGGATGGAATTCTGAATTAGGAATCTGGCTCCTGTATTCATGATAAATACCTATTACATAATCTCTAGCTCAAAACATATATTTAAAGTTAACCTGTTTTGAATGGCCATGCAACTTGCTGGTGTATATATTTAGAACCAGGACACCAAAATAATGAAATGATACCATTTCATCAAAACATAAACAAAATATTATTAGTACTGTTAAAATAAAGCAACTCCCAAGTGTCTAGCCCAGATTTTGGTACTAACTGATGCAAACTATCATGGTCAGTCTGGTTGTTTTAAGTCTTAAAATATGTACAACTCATTACCTACCTAATGAAGTGTAAAGCCAGCGAATGTAATGTTTTTAATGGCCATAGCACATCTTGCTGGCTGCCCCGAGTCGATATTTATTCTACTTCCCCTAGAGACAACAGGCTACTTAATCATACACTGTTGGCTTTATATAACACAAATTCACATTCTTAAGCTATAACATGACTTCCTGATTTGAGTTCTCTGAATCCTTTCAACAGACATCATGACAAAAGGAGAAAGAAATTTTCGTTAAAAAAAAAAAGATAAAGAAAATCTGAATACAAATTTCTACTTTCAAGATTAGAGGGAGGTCCTTGAGGTTCTAAAGATTAAGAATTCTCTATTTACATGTCATTTCCACTTTGCTCAAATCAGCAGGGCCACCAGAAGTGAAATGAAGAACATTTCAAATGGCCTAGCACGTTTTTGGCAAGGATGAGAGGTATGTGAACTGGAAACAGACCAAGACGCTTTTAAAATCTTTTCTGTTTATAAGAGATTGTACTAAAAAGACTCTCAATCTCTTAAGATAGAAAAAAAAAAAAAATCACTCACCATTCCAAAGTCTGGATGTGTTTGCTTGTGGGTTTTGTTTGTTTTTTGTTTGCTTTTTAAGCAGGGAATTTTATTAATCTCCTCAGGCTAATTCTTTCTAATGGTGAGTCCTGGTCAGAGATGATGATGGCAGCTTGTAGCTTTGCACTATGTGCCAGCTACCCTGTGAGACAGTTCATTCAATCAGTCCGTATTTATGGCATGCTTGTTATTTTCAGAATAAAATGCTAGAATTACACGAATTCAAATATAAAGGAGTCACACTTTGAAGCTCACAGTTTGGTCAGGGAGATAAAACCTACTAGGGAGAGACTGTCCTCAGAGAGACAGAACAATTCTTGGAATTCCTAACCGCCGGCATTTAGTAACTTACAAATACGGCAACAGGAGAAATAGACTCGCTCCTGCCACCTGACCATCTCTGTCTAAACTGTCAGTGAAATAGAACAGAGTCTCCTGGTGGAAAGGTTTTTTTTCCTAATATATGTTGGCTACCTAGCTTTCTAAGATGGCTTAAAGGTGACTTTAAGAATGAATCCTTCTAAGGATCTTTAGCTCTCATGATTCAGTAAACACCTGATATATTTTAACTTAATTGAAATAAACTATCACAAGTTAATAAATAATCTATATAAATATATGTCAGTAGTACATATAAGATTTAATATGAATATATACATACATGAATATATAATATAGTTATATATATAAACCTGTGCATATATGTATACATTTATTTATTTTACACATATATTTATTTGTAAACTTTCAATAACTGAATCTCAAATGTTGCCTCCCTTCAGCATAGGTTCAGGGAAAGAACATCCATCTAACATCCTTTGTAGAATCAGAAGACTTAAGTTAAATCCCTGCCATACCATCTGCTATGTGACCTTGAGCAAGGTATTAATAACTATGATCCCTGGTTTCTGCATTCATCTAATGAAGACGATACAGTTGGTCATCCATATCCATGGATGCAAAACCCTCAGATACAGGGCTGACTGTGTTTATTGTGCTTCACCATTTTATATAAGGGACTTGAGCATCTGCAGATTTGGGTAGCCAAAGGGCCTCCTGGAACCAATCCCCTGTGGATACTGAGGAATAACTGTATCAACTTTAGGTGATGTTTTGGAAATTAAATCAACTCCTAGATGTATTAGAGAGTTCTCAGTTCAATACATGTAAAACATAACATAGATCTCTAATGTTATTTTTATTTGTAAGAGGAGATATTTTAGAATTTGAGTAGAATCTGACTTTGCCAAATAAACAAGTAAAAATTTTAATAGCTCTAAACTGTCTGAAATGTTTCACATGTTCTGGAGTTCTCTGGGATGTGTTTTCAGTTACCAAAACGCCTAGCCACTGAGAGGGAAACCTGGGCATTTTGGGTACCTGCCAGATGCTAAGAAAAAAATTAATCCCATTCGACTTATTACTATGTGCCACAAAGTATGTCTGGCATGGTGCCCAACATTGAAGGGTACATAACCTGATGTTCTAAAACTCTGAGCAATTTACAAGTACTAGTAATAGTTAAGAGCATTCTCCCATTTTATAGTCCAACAGGATTGTGCCTTCCCCTTTTAGTGGTCCCTACAATGGATAAAACTAAAGCAAATCCTTAGGGAGGAGCTGGTAAAGTGCAATTGTTTCAAAAGGCCAACACGAGCCTATATATTCCTATGTTGTTCATATTACCTTATCTTTCTGCACAATTACACTTGATGTTCACATTTTCAGGTTGACTGGATTTTATCAATTCATGGCATAATTTTCTGTTTAATTATAGAGAAAGGTGCTTTCCACTCATTCTTATTCTGTGCATTTGAGACCCAATTTTATCTTTTCAAACTTTCTGTTGTTTAGCACACATTTTTCTGATAAGTGAAATTAGGCTGGCATATGACTCTCTGCCTTTCCTTCCCTCCACCAATTTTTTTTTTTTTTTCCTGAAAGCCAACTGTTGCTCAAAGCAGCGGTCTGTGGCTCCTGTATTAAAGAGAAAGATCTGATTCCAATGATCAGGCTGACTGTTTCTATCACTGCTCTATAGACTTCGTAGGGGACTCTCAACAGAGTCACTCCTGTGACCCAGAGATAGACTACTAACAGATGGTAACAAAGTAGACTAGGCAGTAGCTGGAAATTCTAAAAATAGAATGTTATGCATAAATATTTTTGCTTTATCTTATTAGTGAATATTATTTTTCTCCAAGGCCCTAGACTGGAATTTAAGATAATCAACACTCTCAGTGAATGAAGATTTCTTAAGCAAGTACTAAATATTGTGTAGAAACAGAAGAACGATTCCCAATCTTCATGTACCCATTTTCTAGATGTGGAAAAACTCTTGCCCTTATAGTGGGGCTCTGTCATTGTTGACACCTAGAAGACCTAGTAGAACTCTCAATGATGAAGGTAGCTGATTGTTACGGACTGAATGTTTGTGTTCCCCTAAATTCATACGTTGAAGCCCTAATCTCCCATGTGATGATATTTAGGGATGAGGCCTTTGGGAAGTAATTAAGTTTAGGTGAGGTCATGAGGATGGATCCCCATGATGGGATTAAGTCTCCTTATAAGAAGAAGGAGAGAACAGAGCTTTTTGCTCTCTGAGAATTGGCCTTCTGTAAGCTAGGAAGGGGCTCGCACCAGGAACCGAATCTTCTGGCACCTTGATCTTGGACTTCCCAACCTCCAGAACTGTGAGAAACAAATGTCTATTATTTAATCCACCCAGTCTGTAGTATTTTATCACAGCAGCCCAAGATGACTAAGACCCTGATATTTGTATAGTGATTTGCCAATAGAAAAGGGCTTTTCCTGATGTCATTCTATTTAATCCTAATAGGAATCTGGTATAGAAGGCATCAGAGCCCAATTTTACAGACAAAAAAAAAAACAAAAACAAAAACAAAAACAAAAAAACAAAACAGAGAGAGAGAGTCAGAGAGAGTAAATAATTTGCCAAGGGTCCTACTGTCATTAAAGGGCAGAGCCAGAACTTAAACCACATCTTCTCATCTTACATTCATTGCTTTCAGCACCACATTACTCTTAGAATGAAATTGAGAAAAGATATTCCTATGTTTTTGTTTCACAAACATAAAAGTAATAATCATCACTGTTATCATTATCCCATAACCAACTACTAGCTGCCTAGGTCCTTCTGGTAGGCCTCCAAACCTCAAACAGCTTTCTTTCCAAAACCCATATTCTCCATGTGGAGCCAGGCTGAGTGGACCTGAGAGAATTATCAACAACTCCAGCAGCTATAAAAAAAAATCTTGGTGGGTTCTTTTTCCTTTCAGTGTGCACACGCAGGATAAAGGGCACACACCAGTCTGCCCTTTTCAGGGGAAATGGTCTGCCATTTTCAGGAGCAGAGCAACACTGACTTTTGCTGGGGTATTTGACAGATAGTCAAAGCAACACGGGATCATCTTTCAGAAAACTTTCATTTTACGGCATGAAAAATCCTGTGGTAGTCAGCTCCAAAGGGGTCCCCAATGATCCTAGCCTCCTGGTATCTATGACTTTTGGAGTCTCTTCTTCCTCCATCTCTCTGTATCAGGGCTGACCCATGTGACAAATAATTTGCCGAAGAAGTAATAGTATGAATGCTGAGGCTGAGTGAAAAAAGGCATTATAGTCTCTGCCTTTTACTCATGGTTGACTAATTCTGGGGGAACCCAGCCACAAAGTCACAGGGACACTGAAGCAGTCCCATGGAGAAGCTCAGTAGAGAGGAACCAACCTGACAGCACCACCTCACAAACGATATGAGTGAGCCACCTTAGGAATGCATCTTCCAGCCCCAGGCGAGCTTTCACATGACCGTAGCCCCAGCTGACTACTATCTGCGACCTCATGAGAAATCCCAAGACAGAACCATTCAACCAAGTCACTCGTGACTTCCTGATCTAGAGAACCTCTGAGAGATAATAAATGATTGCTGCTGTTTTACGGTGTTAAGTTTTGGGGTGATATATTTGCATCAGTGTAACTACAGACTCCTTTTACTGACTGAAGTAGAATGAGCCCAGCTCTGTCCTTTGCATGTAGAAAGGCCACAATCCATTAATTCTGCTTACTTTATAAATACTTCCTTTAAGGTAGATACAACAGAATAAAAACTAGTGGCAAATATTTTGTTAGTTTGCTTTAAATCATTAATGGGGATGTTTGGTAAAGAAAGAAATGGTAGGGCCCAAGTAATCCCTGCACTATTTCAGCACTTGAGGAAAGCTGAGAGAATCTTTTAGGAGCAGTCCATGGTACATATCTAACCTTTAGCTTAGCTTCATCTAAACTGCATGGTATCACCAGGGAGTAATATTCCTCCTTATGCTCAGAGGTACCAAAATATAACAGAAATTTGGGACTTTAGTTGCAATGCCTCATTAGGCCAGAAGATAAAAATGCTAGCCTCTGACAATGTGGAATTTCCCCTGTGAACACATCTCTTTCTGTTTTGTATTTGTCTTATCAGCTTACTTTGTCTGAGTGAGAGATTTTTTATATTTATTCATCATCATTTTTATTCTATCATACCAAAAAAGAAAAAAAATCGTTTTCATTAATTTGTTTATTTAATAGTTATGTTCATTATGTTTAGTTTTTGAAGTGGGTGAATAAAACATTTGCTAATTCAAATCTTTCCCTGTAGAAAGAAACATGATGAAAAATTAAGCAGTTAGTAAAAAATGCTATTTATGTTCATAATTGTAGCTACATCACTTAAATTAAAATATATTTATTTTTTCTGATTACACACTCATAAGAAAGATTAATAATTAAATATAGTCACAGTGACTAATTTGTATTTTAAATCCTATTCAAATATATTTTGATATTAATCCTCTTATAAAATTAAAAAATGAGATATACTAAATTATTTCATGACAGATGCTAAGTTTAACACAACATAAGTAAAATTCTATGAAAAATATATACTTTTTATAGGTAAAATTTTTAAATGTATAGTTACAATTATTCTAATAGAGCTATGAAATTCATTAAGATGTTAAAGGTCATGTCTGTTATTTAATGTATATTTCCAGGTACCCTACTAACTGGATACTAATGAAACTTAAAGGAATCATGACATATACATATGAAGAAACACATGGGACTGTGAACTTCACTGTAATGGTTAATTTTATGTGTCAGCTTGGCTAGAGACTGATGCTCAGTTCTTTGTTTAAGTATCAGCCTAGAGGTTTCTGTAAAGGTACTTTTTAGATGTGATTAACATTTAAATCTGTAGACTTTAAGTAAACCAGATTAGCCTCCATAATGTGGGAGGGCCTCATCTAATTAGCTGGAAGTCCTTAAGAGAAAACACTGAGGTACCCAGAGAAGGAAATAATTCTGCCTCCAGAGGCCTTCAGACTCAAGAATGTATAATCATTTCTTCTCTAAGTATCCATCCTGGTTGACTGCCCTGAAGATTTCAGACTTCCCAGTTCCCACACTGGTGTGAGCTAATTTCTTAAAATCTCTCTTTCTTTTTCTCTTTGTGTGTGTGTGTATTTAAATAAATATAAATATATATATTAAAAAATATGTTTGCATCTCTCTCTGGAGCATGCTGACTAAAAAAACTCGCTACTCCTAGTAAATAACAATGGAAGAAAAGATTAATACTAATAATATATGTACATGTAGTATGCAGTAAAACTCTTGTTTTTGAAGTAGGATTGAGAAAGTGATATTTTGTTTAACCCTTGGTATAACACCAAGGTCCACTATACCAAAACTTACGCTATTAGACAGCAGAAGATACAGAAAACAAAATACAGTGCAAAACCTATAAACTCAGTCTTCTGTGTGTGTTTGTCTAAATGCACCTATATTGCAAGTTACCACTGCGAGGGGTGGTGCTAACTCTTGCCACATTTAAGAAATGTAAGCCAAGTTCCAGGTTATTCCTTAGGTCCGCTTTTCTTCTCACCTGGTACCCTGTCTCTGTGCAAGCTTATCCACTCCCGGTAACTTCCAAATCTGTGTAGAAGTAACTTCACTCCTGACCTCTCTTCTTGTATTTTCAACCATTACTTATTCTGGCCATCAGCTGTCTCTTAAGCACATTACATTATCACCCATAATCAACTCCTTTTCCTGAGTTTGTCTCTGGTTATATTACCATCTTCCAAAGTACTGAATCTCAGAATCTTATGAGGCAAGCACTCTCTTAGGTCTTCAATTCTACACATCCAATCAATGTCCAAATCCTATATGCTAGCTCCACTGCATATCTTAATTCAATTTTTTTTTCCACTCCACTGTCACTGCTCTATGTTGGCCTCTCTTGGCTCCTAACTGGTCTCACTGACTCCATTTATTCCCTTATCCTCCAAAACTTACGCATGCACACGCGCACACACTCCTACAAATTCATCTGTCACACCATTGCTAACCTAAGTCTAATTATGTATTCTCCTGTCATCCTTTTCTGAAATACTCTTCGCTCTCCAGCCTCTATCTGGTTTTCAAAATCCTAATCAAATTTAGGATTTTTAGACCAAAATTTAACTTCCTGGAAGCATTCTAGGACCCCTCATTCAGACCCAATCTCAACCTCTGTTGTGCTGTCTCTCAACATTTTGTAATACTTCTCTACTGAAATACTTACTTACCCTAGACAGCCTTGCCTGGATATATTTGTCCAAATATCACATTCAATTGTGAGCTCTTTTAAGACAAAGGCTGAATCATTTGTCCCTGTATCTTCTCCATCACCTCTGATATTAACTAGCGAAGAATAAGCATTCAAATATTTACTGAATTCTGGTTGCCAGTGGCATCCTGGTGGATGTAAATTTTGAGAGCTGCCTGTAGTTATAACAGGTTGACAGCAGGTGCTAGATGTCAAAAGAAGGAAATTTATATGGTTGACTCCACTTCTAAAATAAGCAACTCTCTAATAGACAATACCTGAGAGGAAGATATTGGCTGGCATTTCATTAGCAATAGAGATTTCATAAAAATGTGAAGAACAACAAAGTCTTTTTCTTTCACTATGAAGGATTTCATACATTTGGTTGCAGCAATGAATGATGGGTTGACAAAGCGGCTATAAAACTGTCAGTTAATTCAAAAATCTTGTGAGAGTATTTTTATTCTCATACAGCAGAGCATTCTCCTTTTTACAGCCCTGCATATCAGTTCTTTAAGCAATACAATATGAATTTATATTCTTAAAATTTATATGATGTCACCAAATTTGTCAAAGAATTCTGGACTGGTTTGAGAAAGTCTCAGCCGAAAAAATAATTTTAAAAGGAACAACTTTCTCTTAAGACTTGGTGTTTTGTTTTAGAAGTTTCTCATCTGGTTTAGCTAATATAAGGCCATATATTATTCCCCCTTCCTATTCTCCCAGCTCCAGCTCCTCTGTATCAAATCCATCTCACCATGATAGTTATCTACCATTTAATGAGCCTATAGTATGTGCCAGGTCTCCACTTTAGGAACATCATGTAATTTTATCTTTATAATCACCCTACCAGCTTCAGTATTATTATTAACCCCATATGACAGATAAGGGAACCATGAGAAGTGAATCCACTTGGTCAAGGTTGAGCAGCTAGTAGCTTACTGAAATCCACTATGCTGTACATTTACAACACATGCAGGAGACAATCCTATAATTAGACATGCAAATGCATAGAAGACAACAGTATAAACGGGAACAACCAAATATTATATCCAGATTATAGTAAATTGAACTTACTCCTAATATTTTAAGTTCTCAAATAAATATATCTTTCTACTTTTTGACTAACAAGCCCTTACCATTTCATGTGCCTCAGGCTTTAGAATACAGACATCAGTTTAAATCCCAGTCCCTCACTTCACATCTTACTAGGACCTGAGGTATGTTACTTAAGCTCTCTGAGCTTCAGTTTCTGTCTCTATAATAATATCCACCTCCTAAGGTTAGAGTAAATATTGAAAATGAAGTAGCTTATATCAATTGCCTTGCTTTTTGTAGTAGTACTCACATAAAGGCTTTTCCAAATATTTATTTAATTCTATTTATATATCCAATTCTATCTTTTTCCTTTTGATCTTTTGAAAAGCTCTCAATTTTTTTCTTTTTTTTTCTTTTTATTAGTGGAAGAACCAGAGTTACCAAATAGCTTACTGAATGCTTTAAATGCTTTTGCACTAAGCATTCAAACAACTCAATTTGATTCTAATTAAAATAACAAGAGATAACATTCACTGAGCTCTTATTATGGCTCAGATCTAAGTGCTCTTCATGCATCATCTCATTTAATTCTCCCAACCTGTATCTTGAGGTATATACAAGTAATCTTACTTTATAAAGGAGGAAACTGAGATCAGATAGTTTACTGAGATTAGTTGGTTGTTCAGAGTCACAAAGGTAGTAAGCCAGCCCAGGCAGTTTGTCCTTCAAACATGGAAGCGCCATTGACACAGATCTTTAAAATGGTAATGATGGGAGTTACTGAGGAAGAAGCTACAGAAGCAAGGCTCTCAAATACAAATGTCAGGTGAGCCATGTTCACCAATATTAGTTGTGGAATAAACAGAGCAATAAGAGAGAGCAGTTCTCTCTTTCCATATCCTCCTTGCTGCTATGAGAGGTATCACCGTCCTAAGCTTCGCAATACTAATGGACATGAACATGAGTTTTGCATAATTCAGAAACCTCCAAGTAAGCAATCTGAGATTCTTCTTATCGGTTTCCAGTCTCTTTTGTGGAAAAAAAATGACCAGGATTGGTAGACACATTCAGCAACCAAAGCACTGAAGGAAAATGAACAGTTTGACCACCAGAAACAACAAGAATTTTTCACTTGAAAGCTCTTAGAATGAAATTTATTCTCTCACCTAGATTATTACATGATTTCCATAAATATAATCACCTTAAAACAACAGATACCACGGAGATAGTTTTATACAGTGAAACATGGTTGGTATTTTGCAGACCCAATTACTTGAGATTTTACCATGGATATTACTTGTAGAGAAGAATTGCTTTTTACTGGACTTTTCTCTTGACAAATTTAATAACTATGTATAGATTTCCCCAAATGTTCAAAGTTATGAACTGGGATTTACCAAGGAAGGAAATACTATGTTTCAATATAGTATTATATACTTATTGAATATTTTTTCTTTATTTAGCTGATTCCTTTTTAAGTATTTCTGGAAATTTCAGGGCAATGAAAAAGTAATACTGAAATGTTCAAATAAGAAAAAACAATTTTACGAGCAAGTATTTTATTTCTACGCATTCCCTGAAAACCAAATCTATACTAAGAAAAATTCTATGTTGAATACGAGTGAAACTTTATGAGTATTGAATTTTCATCCCATTTTATAGATTTCAAATGAAGAGATAGACTGAAGTATAGCAGAGCTGCAAATGACATTGTTTAGATAAACGTATCTTGTCAGAATTATCCTGGTAGCAGCATTAGATGCTCCAGGCATATTTAGAACTAAGATTCTGACTTAGGCTCTTAATGAACAACATGACATGTCTCAACAGACACTTGCTTTTAAGAAAATGCTTTTTTGGACCATTTGCATTGGACTCTTTCCACTATGCTGCAAACATTCTTAAAGGTATTCATTCCTAAAAGACAAAAGCTCAGAAAAACAGAACTTTTTAAATCACTGGATATTAGCAGAGAGAGACAAATCTGCCCTCTGGTCACTCAATTTTAATCTAAAACAAAGTCAATACAGTATCAAAAAAAGATTGCAAGGGATAATGGAAAATGTTTAGACAAAGTTGCATGGATACCATAAAATAAATTAGTGTTATTTTCCTCTTAGGGGAAAAAAAGAAGTTATTTTTCATTAGTAAAATAATGAATGACTTTCTATGCAGTATACTCAGATTTACATAAACATCCTTGCCAAATTTCCATATTTCTCACTCAAGAAACAGATCACTTAACTGTGTAGTGGGAACTCAGTCTGGTACTGAGTAAATCACTTGCTTTGATTACTCTTTTGGGCCTGTGTGTTTCTATCTTGTGGGGAAGCCTCATGGCTCCAGTTTGAGGGAGGAATACTCTACTATATCAATTGGACAGCTATCTGTGTTGGTCATTACAAGGCAAATTTGCTCTTGTCTTGTTGGTTAGAGAAATGACATCCTATAAGTTACACAGAACTATAGAACTTAAGAGCATTCTTCTTGTCCAAATTACCTGTAGAAGAGAGTAACTAGTTTCCCACTAAATTAGTTCCTCTTCATCCTGGGCTCAAGGTTGGACAGTATTTTCCAGCTTCCCTTGCAGTTAAGTGTGGCCATGTGACAAGTTCTAGCCAACAAATTATCAACAGAATTAATGTGTACCACTTGCAAGACTGGCTCACAATCAATTCCAATGATCAATATTCATTTCTCTTCTGCCTATTAAATGCATAAGACTTTGAAGTTCCGGACACAAAAGTTGGAAAGGGCTTGGGTCCAGGAATGATTTCATTGGAGGGTGGCTTACTTTGGACTACACCAGAACAAAAAGTAACCTTCTACTGTGGTAAACCAGCAAGATTTGGTAGCTTACCTGGTGGCTAGTGTTACCTAACTAATACATTAGCATATATCCAACAACATTGAGCAACATTAAAGAGTTAAAAATTCAAAACCAGGAAGAGCCTATTTTGATTAATAATCACTACAAGAGAAAGAGGAACTGTCTTTAGGAAGTGAATCAAAACATCCATAATTGCAGACTGAGAAAGTATTTAGTCCTAGACCTTGTGATTAAGGTCATTAACAAAAATAACAAACCAAGATGGGAAGTGGTAGACATACTAAAAGGAACATAGACTTTCATGCCAGAAAGAGACATTTACAAATTCTAAGCTCTGTTCTTTGCTTGTTTTGTAAGCTTGAGCAATTTGAATAACCATTCTCAGAAACTGTTTCCTCATCTATAAAATGCAGATTATGAAATTTAGCAGAAATTTGTAAAGATTTTATACACACACACATACCACACACAATGCATACTGCCTGATACTTAGGAGGTACTTAAAAAATAATAGTTATTATCACTAAATACTTACCTAAGACTATTAACATTTTTCAAATATGGACCTTTTATTCTGGTTACTCTTTCCCCACCCCCAACATACTGGTAGCCAGACATTCTGCCTCCACTTCCTTCGGGAAGTAAAGTCACAACAGAATATATATTATGAAGACATAGATTCTTGGTTTTTAAGTTTCAAAAGCTTAGGCCTGGTATAAGACAAAAGATTTGGAAAGGAAAAAGATTAAACAAAGGTTTTCCCTACTCCTACATTAGAAAAGATATTCAACGTTGACATGTGTCCCTGGAGGAAAGGGAGGAAACCCAGGGAGGGCTAAGGGAATCTGATAGCAGAGCTGACCTGGGCCTCATGTCTGAGGTGAGTCTCTGATAAAAACAGGATGGAGAGCAGTTTCCCCTACTCTTGCCTCTATCCCTCTTCCTGACCCCACGCACAGCCACTCTGAATCACTCTGCGTGAGAAGAAAAGTGTACATGCGATGTCTAGGCAGATGGGCCTTAAACAGCCTCCCAAACTTCATGCCTGTAGAGCATGAGGAATGGAACTGTGATCTCTGATATTACACAATGAGGGTATCCAAGTAGCAGAGAGACATCTAGATCTGAAAGCACCACCGCAGACAGGGATGAAAAGTGGTTCAGGAAGCCACTGCCTCCTTGGACCAACAACCAAGGATGTGAGGGAGAGACTGGCATCTCCGTGGATACTAGCCCAGAAAAATGACAACTGAGAAGCAACTGTTCTGCCCGACCCATGCTCACTACACCCATCACTCCGTGCTTTGCATCTATGTAAGCATGGACTGACGAAGATCGTATTTTTTTCTATTCCACAGAATTATTGAAAGACAACATTATGAACTGAAAATCTTAGTTGTAATAGTTATACAGCTATTCAGCACTATTTTTATAAAAGTGATAGAGGAATATGAACTTAAGTCATTATTGAAACTTTTCATACGTCTTTCCTTAACTTTCACATACCCGTTAAAAAAAGACTTACTTCGATCAGTAATGATTGTTCTAGCCTCTTGATTGCTGGTCTTGTTTTTCAAATTCTGGGCAGCAGTAATGAGTTCTTCCAACTGGGGGCGCCTCTGTTCCAAATCTTGTAGTGCTGCCTGAAGGAACAAATGTAACTTAATATGACGTTCTCCAGCAATGTGCATTCCTTTTACGGATTACAAAGTAAAGTGTAATTTTCAAACCAAGTAAAGCACTTTTAAGAACAAAAAAGATGCTACTCGATATAAATCTCTAATGTGTAAATCTTTATAGAGAACAATTTAAAGAGGAAATGTGTTTCATTTTTACATATCAAAAATATTTCAAGTGGAAATCTTGATTACAGATTTGTTTCACTATTTAAGAGCTTAGAGGGAGTCAATTCACAGTATCTGGGCTTACTTAAACCTATATATGAGTGTCACGAATAAGAAATGTAATTGTGAATTACGACAATGTATTTAAAAGAAAAATAGCTATTTATACCTGTAATCTCATTCTTTGCAGTGTCAAAATTAAGGTGTAGTTTTTTGGGAGACGAAGGTAATTAGGTTTTTTTTTTTTTAATGGAGGTACTGGGTATTGAACCCAGGACCCCATGCACGTTAAGCACTCACTCTACCACTGAGCTATACCCTCCCCCACTTAAGGTGTATGTTTTAGGAACAGAAAAAGCAGAGAAGTGATTTAAGAGATGTAACTTATTTAACTTCTTTTTGCCTGAAACTCCTCACCAATAAAATGAGAAGATGATATAGATGAGCTAAACTAGTCTTTCCTCAAATTTGACTCTGGTAAAAATCACCTGATTCCTTTGCCTCATCCCAGAATGAATGAATTAGTAGGAAGGAGGAGACTGGAATCTGCATTTTTAATGAATTCTCTACTTCAATCTTATGATCAGGCAAGTTTGGAAAGTATCAGACTAGAAGTTAGTATTTATATTTTGATTATAACTGACTTTAATACTGCTTTAGATAAAAGTACCAAATAGAATGAAGTCTGTCTATATATATATAAATAATATTAGATGATAGGTAGCAATGTTACTCTTAGGAAATTCCTCCCTCCCTCAAGTGTCCATCTATTGTCTCTGGCATCCACTCTCTCTACACTAAAGGGCCAAAATCCCAGAGATGTTTACAAAGAAGTTTGGGAAAACTTCGGTATCTCTTCTGTTCTTGTACATTTTATTTTAATTTTGGAAGGTATAATGAATGCTTGTTATTAATTTATAACTACTTATGTGACAGATGTTTTGCACGTTTTCCTATTTTTATTCTCCTAAAAACCATACTAATAACTAAGCCATCAGTCTTTACGGTTTTAAATCCGATGTTCTTTCTACCACCACATGAGGCGAAAGAAAGTGAGAGGTGAAATGTGGCAGATGGCAGTGTTTATGAAACTTAGTTATATACTATGCCTTTTAACTGCTGCTGGTTTTCTAATAACTTTTGTTTTTGGAAAGGCCAAATTTTCATCATTCTGTAGTGCTTCTTTGGTGAAGAGGTAGGGGGGTAGGTCTTATAAGCTCAGTTGCTTTTAGTAGTATAAAAATAATGGGAAGAACTTATCCAAACACTTATTATACACATTTATTTTGTGTATTTTCCCCTCTCTGTATTGAAAAACTGGAGGGGCTAACTTTTAACAAATTTTCCACATTTGTAAGCTGTGATTGCTCAGAAGAAAAATCCAATTTTCAGGTTTCTAACTTTTATGGTTTCTTTACACAAAACGGTGTTTGAAATATGGAACAAATTGCCAAAGACAGCTATTGAAGTAAGTAGCGTAAGTCAGTTGGAGAGTACTGAAGAAACTTTAAAGTAGGAACCATATAGTAGCAGACAAATTTTATGAAATAAGATGTTTTCCAGGGTTAGAATATTAGACTCTGGTCGTCTGTGACATGGTAAGCTGAAAAATACTTTGGAATCCCTGACTCTTAAATGTTTAATACATGCAATAGACATCTTTAAAAACAGACTTACCCAGGAACCTCAGATAAAGTCATATCTTCCCATCAAATTTAACGAAGCACTCTAATTACACATAGCTAGCAAAGTATGCAAATTCATTCATTTACTCATTCATTCTTTCATTTTCTAAATATTAAGTGCTAGCCACTGTTTCAGGTGTCATGGATATAGCAGTAAATGAATGCATTAGGTATGTTTTATGCAATTTAAATAAAAAGTTGTGGGTTTTGATACTTGGAAATTTTTATATAGCAAAGATTATCTTTATCGTTGTTTTTCTTCGATTTAATATTAACCCACCCTCAAACAACCAGGCCATTCTTTGCTTCTCACTTCTGGATACATTACTCAATGATGGTTATACTTTTTTCTTTCTTTTAGGTTTATAAAGTTCATTTAAGACGTATGTTGTAGAAGTAACTTGATCAACTTTAATCTGAACCTGACCAGGCTCTAAATTAAACCTGACCACAATGAACAGCTTTTACTGCTGAAATTAGCAAGCATGTCAATTTAAACTTAAAACAAGCCATTTTCCTCTCTAATGAACAAAATAGGTCTCAGGGTATTGTGGAACCTGTTCTCTAGTTGGGTGATTCTCTAATTCTGCTGACAGACACATGCTTTGTAAGCACCTGAGAAGATTATTAATGACATCCTTTGAAGCAGCCTCCTTTAAAATCTAAGGAGAGTTAAAACTACAATAAAAGTATGCATTTCTAAGATATTTCAAAACAAAATGGTAACTTTATCCCACTTTTTGCTCAACACACACAAACATCCATTTCAAAAAAGAAATTGCACAATAATAATTATGTATATGTGTATGGAATTTATCAGACACTAGTATACTAATTAAATGGTGGTTTCTCAGTAAAGCAGAATGGGAATTTTTTCCTTTGATCTTCTTTTCAGAAATAAAGGGAAGGATCTGAATATGGCATTTATTATTTTTTGTTACGATATTACATAAACAGTAACCAAAAGACATTCTTGCTGAAAAACAGAACACATGCATGCAATAAGAGGAACATTTTTTCATTTGGTTTTCTTTCGTGTGGATTCTATTTATTTACTATTATAATTTCTTTGACTTGACAACTTAATTTTATAATTCTGTAACTTCTCAAATACAATGACCTTCATCTCTATTCCACTGAGATACCCACAGATGAGAGGACAACTTAGATCTACTCATTACTCAAACTACCCACTACTAAAATATCCATCTACGAAATTCTATTCTCTGCCCCCAATCTGGTGCTCATACCAGATGTTACTCTCTCAAAAACACTGTTTCTACTCTAATCTTCATCCTCATATGACCTCCAGTCATCTACTACTGGTCAATTTCTTTCTTCTAAGTTCAGTGGTCTATATTTGTCATGCTAAACAAGTAGAATGCTAATTATGCTTATTTATTTTTCTGGTATGAGCCCAGATACTTACATCTTAAGTGAACACCGCTAAAACCTTTACATGCTTAACAGTACCTAAGCATGATAACAGAGCATGTCTATCATGGATCTATCATTCTGGAAGAAACAAACACAAGGGAAGGAAGAAATCAATGCTATTTCTAAGGAGTCATAAGCCAGCTACCGGGCTTTACTGAAAACAGCTTACCCCTTGGAGATGAGAATTCATCATGGACTCCACTAGCTGAGCAAAGATGGAGAAAAAATAATCTTCAAATACAAAGTGAATCAGAAGTAGTTAATCCTACTAAGTCTCCCCAGGGTTGAGGGAAATGGTTATAAATAGCAATCTTATGAAAAAGGTGGTTAAACAATGAAGCCATACAAACCATAAGTAGGTCATTTTAGGCTCTTAGAAAGAACTACACTTTGTATTGGTATTTATTAAAATGAAATTCTACCTAAATGATACTCAAATAGAAAACTATATGTTTACTTGAATATTTAGTATTTATATGTCTAAGACCTTTATCAGAAACTTGTTATATTTTTAGTATTTTTCCATAAAAATCAACAATCTTCACACTGAGAACAAAAGGTGGTTTTCAGATGTTGCCATTTTTAGGAAATAAGCATGAATTAAACTTACACGGAGACCTTGTACTCTTTTATCTACAACTTAAAAAAAATTAACATTAAAGATTGACAAGGTGAAAGGGTCTATATAACCACTTTATGTATGGAAGAAAACAAGCATTTAAGTCAGGGAGCTCCTAAATTGTAGCCTTTCTAGTAACTGAAAGAGATTTACCTGTGAGGATGCTAATCATCTGTCTAGCTTCCAACTGCCTAACTGAGCACCTTAATTCTGGCTTCTATTCTTACATTCGACTGTCTCTCCAAATTGGCCAAATCCAAAGTCATCTTTATTGTCCTCCACTTCCTCACTTCTCATTTACATTTTAAAGTGGCATGGGTTTTTTCCTGTTGGGCATAATATCCCTATTTCTTTCAGTATTCTATCAGCATCTCTGTTGGTAACATCTTCATAAGCAACTTCTAACTGTGGATATCCTTTTCTCCTTCCTTCATTCAAGGAATATTTTTTTTTAAAAAGCATTTTACTCTTAGATAATCTAAAACTTACAAAAAATTTATAAGAATGGTCAAAGAACTCACATATACCCTTTATCCAGATTCAGTAATTGTTAACGTGATGCCACATTTTATCACTTATCATCATTCTATCATTTTTATATATATATATAATATCTGTATATGTAATATATATATCTTGTTTTCTGAACCATTTGAGAATAATCTGCAGATAGCATGCCCTTTATTCTTAGATACTTCTATGTTTCTTAAAAACTAAGGCATTCTTTTACATAACCTCAGTTCAATTTCTAATTCAGGAAACTTAACATGGCTTTAGTACCATAATGTAATCTATATCCTTTACTCATAGTAAGAAAACTATCCCTTTAATTGCCTTTCATTTACTGAATGCATTGCATTTGTCATATCACTTTAGTCTCCTTTAATCTGAAATAGTTCTTTGCCTTTCTTTGAACTTCTTATCATTGATTGTTTAGAAGAATACAGGCCAGATATTTTGTAGATTGTAGCCCAATTTAAGTTTCAGCAAACATTTTAAAGTATTTATGTTATGTTAGTCATTGACCTAGGCACAGGGGATACAGCAGTGAAAAAGGAAAAATTACTATTCTCATGGAGAAAATGAACTAGTAGTGAGGACAGGCAGTAAGTAAGCAATCATAATAAACTGAGGTGAATATTATGGTAGCAGAAGCACAGTGAGTTATCAAAGCATGCAGCAGAGATATCTAACCAAATTTAGTGGTCAGGGAGTGGCTTCTGAAGGAAGTGGAGCTCACCTGGTCTTCAAGTTTTCTTTATCTAAATCATACAATTTTTCTGTGTCTTAGCTCCATTTACTAAATTTTTTTCAGCTTTATTTGGGTAGATTTGACAAATAGAAATTGTATATAAAATTGCAACTTGATGTGTTGATATATGTATACATTGTGAAATGATCACTACGATCAAACTAGTTAACGTATCTATCAGCTCACAATGTTACCTTGCATGTGTGTGTGTGTGTGATGAGAACACTTAAGATCTACTCTTTTAGCAAATTTCAAGTATACATTACTACTAACTATAGTTACCATGCTGTACATTAGATCTCTAGAAATTATTCATCTTGTAACTGAAAGTCTGTAGCCTATGATTGACATATGTCCATTTCCCTTACCCTACAGCCCGTCACAACCATCATAATACTCTGTTTCTCTGAGTTCAACTGTTCTTAGACTCTACATATAAGTAAGGTCTTACAGTATTTGGCTTTCTGTGTCTGGTTCATTTCACTTAGTATAATGTCCTCCAAGCTCATCTATGTTATAAAAAATGGCAGGATTTCCTTCTTAAGGGTTAATAATATTCCATTGTGTATATACATATAGCACAATTTCTTTATCCATTTATCCACTGACAAGACATTTAGCTTGTTTCCTTATCTTGGCTATTGTGAATAATGCTGCAGTGAACATGGGAGTGCAGGTATCTCTTTGATATTCTGATTTCATTTCCTTTAGAAGTGAGGTTCCTTTAGAAGTGAGACTCCAGAAATGAGACTGCTGGATCATATGGTATTTCTCTTTTTAATTTCCTGAGAAACCTCAATACTATTTTCTATAATGGCTGTACCAATCTACATTTCCACCAACAGTGTATGGGGGTTCCCTTTTCTCCCCACCCTCACCAACAGTTGTAATCTCTTATCTTTCTGATAATAGTCATTCTAACAGGTGTGAGGTGATTCTCATTGTGGTTTTGATTTGCATTTCCCTGATGATGAGTGATGCTGAGGACCTTCTCATGGACCTGTTGGCCATTTGGATGTCTTCTTTGGAAAAATGTTTATTCAGGTCCTCTGTCCAATTTTAAATGTGATTGTTTGTTTTACTACTGAGTTGTATGAATTCCTTACATATTTTGGACCTTAACTCTTATCACATATGGTTTGCAAATATTTTCTCCCATTTCATTGGTTGCCTTTTCATTCTGTTAATTTTTTTTCCCTTTGCTGTGCATAACCTTTTTTAGTTTGATGTAATTCCAATTCTATTTTTGCTTTTGTG
This sequence comes from Camelus dromedarius, assembly GCF_036321535.1. NCBI lineage: Eukaryota > Metazoa > Chordata > Mammalia > Artiodactyla > Camelidae > Camelus > Camelus dromedarius. Next base: position 90,322,633 of record NC_087472.1, on the reverse strand, counting down.
GCCTGTGATTTTGGTGTCATATTCAAAAAAATCATTGCCCAAAATAATGTCAAGACGCTTTATGCCTGTTTTCTTCTAGTACTTTTACACTTTCAGGTCATTGCTGCTAATACCCACTGTGGTGGCCATAAGAATGTGCAAGCCTTTTAAAACTGAGACCTAACTGACTGAGGACTCCAGCTGCTGCATTTGGAAATCCATCACTACACAGGACAGAAGCCAAGCTTCCCACAGACTGCTCTCCACCAATGACAGAATGTGACAGAGATACTAAAGCAGAACCTTTCTTTGGAGATTTAGGGCTCCTCTGGCTGACTTGGGCTCAATGTTTCCTCAGCAGCTTTGCTGAACCTTCCTTAGACTGCACTCTGGGGTGTTTCTACCCATTTTTTTCTCCCTCTTTCTTTCATTTCAAGTCAGACTTACATTCTGATCTAATGGGTCTTCCACCTTCCCTGGATTCCTATTTATTTCCTTTCACATAGATAATTTCCCTAATAAAATAATTCCCTGTTTAATCTTACCTTGGGACATTTAATCTCAGGCCCCAACTAATACACCCACTTGTGCCCTTCTAGTCCATAAACCTCTCATCAACTGTTCAGGTCCACATAATATAGTGATTCCATGATATTACCACCTAGATGTATAACTCAAAATTTTTGTACATTATTAATTCAACTCTTAAGATTCAATTCAAGTGAATTAGTATTTTTAAGTTAGCTCTATTAAAAACCACTGCAATTTTTTTTAAAGGGCATGACCATTATTTTCAATGAGCCTAGAATTTAACTAAAGGGAAAGATGATTATTTCTATGGTGAAGGTGGGGCTCTATTCTACACTTATAGCTCAAGAACACCAAGATATCAAAACAGGCCACCAGGAATCCTGAAAGACATGGCAAAATAAACTTCTGGGCAAATTTTCAGACTGTGGAAGATAGCAAAGCTAAGACAAAAAAAAAAAAAATTCAGCTTCTCTGAGAGAGAAATACCTTGGGTAGGCAGAGACCTCAAGCAGGGCCAGCTTCCTGGGCGTGCAACTCATGCAGTTGCTCCTGGCTCTGCACACAGAAGGGGCCCTTAATTGGTTTGTGCTGCTGTTGTCATCTTGACATTCTTTATTTTTTTTTTTTAACAAGGGTCCCTGCATTTTCATTGGGCCTCACAAATTATGTAGTTAATCCTCACCTCAACCTTGAAGTTAGCAGAGAATGAAAGTTGTGTATCTTGTCTGAAGCACTAGTTACTTAGTGACAGCAAAGACCACATTTAAATGCAAATTAAGTTATGTCCATCAAATGCCTTTTCCTTTTAGTTCCTGAGAACTTATTCTAAATTTCTGTAAGGAGCAATCACAGAGCTAAAAAACACGTTTGGGGAAAAGAATCTCTTTTGGTCAGGAAAAGTAGAAAAGGACAGTTGGCAGTTGTCTGAGATTAGATCCCACCAGTACCAGTGATTACTAGAGAAGCAATCATTGTGACTGTAGGCAAACTAAAGCAGGAGGCCTACCAAGAAAATGGTCAATCATCTGAGCAAAGAATTCAGGATCAAAAGGGGAACCTGTGGTTCCAGCAACAGTAATGGCTGCTGGGATCTCAAATTCCATTTCCAGTTCAAGCTAAGTATTAGTTTTACCTGCAGCTAAGGCAGCCCTGGGAAATACATGGGAAACAACTAATAACTCTACAAACAGTTACTAACTGGCAACTATATGCCAAGCACTCGTATAATATACACAGAAAAATAAAACTCAGCTTCTTTTCTCAAGGAGCTCATAATCTAGCAAAAACTAAAGACTCAGAAAGAACTAATACAGTAGGAAATAATATTAACAACACGGTGTTTGTTTATTGAGCACTTACTATGTGCCAGAAGAATCTATCATAGATTAGTGGTTAAGGGAATGGGTTCTGGAGTCAGAATGACTGGGTTTAAATCCTGGCTGCCATTTACTTGATTTATTATTTTCAGCAAATTATTTAACTACCCTCTTCTTCCTTTCTCCCACTGCAAAATGAGAATAATTAGAGTATCTACCTTTTAAATTCATTATGACAATTAACAGGGCTAATATTTATAAAATACTTGGAACATTTCCTGTTGCATAATAAGAACAATAAAGGTTCTAAATAAAATATTAATTAATTTAATCCTCATAATACTCTAACAGGTAGGTACTACTACTATTATCCCTATTATACAGATAAGAAAAATGAAAGAAAAAGAAGTTAAGCAAGTAGTCCAGGATCACAGGTTAATAGGTGGCAGAACTTTGAATACAGGCAATTTGGCCCCACAGACCACACACCTATGAGCTATGATATTATTATATAGTTACAAAGTACTTATGCTATAGCATAATATAGTATAGCTATCATACAGTATGATGTAATTATTATACAGGTGTGATAAAATGGAATAGGAGCATGCACACAAGGGGAAATTAACTGATTAACTGAATAAGCACTGAAATAGACTCCCTGCAATAAACAAATGACTCATTCAAACTTGGATGGGAAGTCTTTTCTCTTCAAGACCTGAAGGGCTAAATGGAGGGTGCATTTAATAGAATGTGAGAAGTAACTGTAGGGAGTGACTCCTCTTAACACAAGCTGTGGTTGTCAGTAAAGGAATCTATCTAGTCATCCCCTGACTCACTCTCCTCTGACCCTCTGTTCTGCCACTGCCTCCCATTAGAGGGATCCAACCAATGGGCAAGCAAGCCCATTGCTGCTGCCCATATCATTCGGCCTCCCAGGGTAAGACAGGAAGTTAGAAAGCAGATCTGAGAAACTATCCAGCAAAAGTACCAAAGTGAATGGCAGAGATAGAAACAACCTCTAAAAGGAATCAGTGAGGGGAGTGACCACATATGGAATTCTCAGGAAAGACATCATAGAAAGGATGGTGCTGCAGTTGAAGCTTGTAAGATTTGGCTAGGTCATTGGCAGGGGCCATTATTACGGAATGAAAAGCAGGATCAAAGGCATGGAAATGAAACAAAATCTCAACTGGGTTGGCTGGTATCTAGGATTCATCTGAAATTATGGGAGATAAGCTTAGATAGGCATAGTGGAAGTAGTTTATGGTTGGCTTTTTAAAAATCAGTTTTGAGGTGTCTGGATTGTATCATGAGGAAATGGGAAACAATAAAGACTAGAAAAACTGAAGCTATGGGAGCCAAGATTTTTGTAATCCTATGCCTTTGGACACCTTATGCTTTCTGACTCCAATACCTTCCTCAGTTCTTGGTCCTCTTCTGGAAATACAATCAACAGATAACCATAAACAAAAGTATTGATTGATCAACAGACTGGATACAATAAGGGGAAACAATGATACAAGAAAGATAATCATAACTGGAAGGGTGTGGAAATTACTAGAACACACATCCTTGTTTCAAGTAGTGTTTATTATTATAAATATTACTGATCATTTGGCTAACTTTAAAAATGAAAAATGTGGTAGATATTTAAGAAATGTGTCTCAGCCTCCCAAATTCGAGGTCTTTCTTATAATGGTATAATACAAAGCTAATCTACTATTAGTATGTTATTTTAAAAATAAATTCTTTCCCTCTGTTGAATAAGAGATCATGATGATCATTTCCAAGTTACTCTGTCATAGAAAACTTAAAGGATTGATTTACTTATCATCTCCTAAGACCCTTAACATGCAAAAATGAAAACTCCTTTCAGTTCCACAAGCCAGTAAGTAAATAATGTGGTCTAAATCGGGGATCTTGAAACACAATTTCAAAGTCAAAAAGAAAGAAGAGTTTTAGGCTACAATCTGTTGATAATGATTTTCAAACACATTGCTCAGCTGACAGAAAGGGTGCTGGTATTTTTAGCTATTCAACATTAGATCTATTAATTATTCCCCATTGTTCACATGTCTTGAAACCCTATTGTTCTGTAAATTTAGCATATTGACAAAGGATAATTGGGGCAGTTTTAAGACCAGTTTTTGTCATATGTATCCTATTTTCAGGCTTTTGATATTTTGATCCAATAAAATATGTGATATATGTTTTTAATTCCTATATATATTTTAGAAAAAAGGGAAAACTGAAATCATTTTGCTATATGCATAGTTTAAAATTATTCCTGCTCAAACTTTCCATTATTTCTTTTTCTATCTCGAACAACACCATTTTGGAATTATTCTAAATTCAACTGGTCAAGATAAATTTTCTTTTATTTAATCAGAGTACCCTACATAGCAAATTGAATTATAAGTGAACCAAATTAATAGAACGGAGGATAAATTACATAATATGAATAGTGAAATGTAACTGAGGGTATTATTTATAATATTTTGCCTTGTATAGAACATCCTGATTTTGCATCCAAAAAATGTCCAAAGCCTGTATAAATCCCAGATAAAGGAGGCTAGAGTTGACAGGTAATTGAGCACTGATCAATCAAATGGGCAGGAAATATTTATTGGCAGTATTCTACGCACAATACACCACAGTAGGGAATTTACCTTGTGGGTGAGAGGATGGCATAAAAGAGCATCTCCAGTGAATTCAATGAACTTGCAATGCAGTTGGGGAGAAGACCTTGAGGCCCACCCACGTGTGCTCAAACATGCAGTTAGCCAGTAACAGAAGATAATATATAAATGACAAATGTAGTAGCCCACAGACTGCAGACTCCATGTTAATGAGACTCTGAAGAATGGAATTTTAATATGCGCATGTTCAGGGCAAGTGCCATAGAGGACCAGGAACCCAAACTCTAATTTGGAGGATGAACAGGATTGATAATGACCTAGCGATGACAGAGAGGGGATTCCAGGACAAAGACTGAGCTAAAACCAATGTATGGAAGTTTGAATACACTAGAGTGCTTGGAAGAAAGTGGGGAGGGTAGCTCCTTAGTGAGGAGAATTATGATGACTGTGACCAAGTTGGGAAGAGGGGGGCCCTGAATACCAGATGAATGAGTAAGGACATTATGCTGTCGGCAGTGGGGGAATCTTTGGAGGTTTTAGAACAGAGGAATGTTAAAATAAAAGAGGCATTTTAGAAATATTAACCTTGCATCATTGCAACCAGAGTCTTTTTGAAGAGAGGACTAAAAAAACTAAATTTCAGTAATCCAAGAAAAATCTCATCTATCTCCTCTTTGACTGAATATCTTGTCATGAAAACATGCAAAACATTTCTAATTTAACCTCAGGCATCCTTTTATCTCAGGAGAAAATAACAACTCCACTGCATATAAGTAGAATAAATTCAACCCCACTGCTTTGGGGAAAAAAAAAACTGTCCCAGAGAATTATTAAACAGATTTTCTGATCCCACTTGTATTATTATGTTAAATTGTATGGGGGTAAAGAGGGACTGTAGTTGCATTTTAGAAACAAGTAAACATTCAGAATGCTTTGTTAAACTCTTAAATTCTTGCTCTGAAGAATAAAAAGAGACTTTCAGAGTATGAAAGAGAATTGATATCTCTCCAGAAATATAACATCAAAGTTTATCATCAGCAGCAATAAGAATTATCAATATAATATTATGATGTCACATTTTGTGAATCTAATTTTCAATGTCCTTTTAAAATCTATTATTGCATTCGACCTATAAGACTTTCTTTGGGAAATGAGTCCTCGGATAATACTCTCATTTTGAGGAAAGGAGTCCAGCTGTTATTTAACAAATACTGTGCTAATCCCTTCAAAAGTAAAAAGTCAAAGCAAACAAAAGGTTATGCTAAAAATTCTTTAGCCTTTTCAAGTTTTCATTTTAGAGATGCCATTTATTTAAGTACTGATACAAGGATCTTGGTTTTTATTGCCAATTGAAGCCATCAATAAGCTGAGGCAGAGCAAAAGGTATCACTGTTCTGTGACACTACCTGTGCATAGCAAGCAAAGTGGAGAAATGAGCGATCATCTAGAGGTGATTAAATTCATGTACACAGTCAACTGGTATAATTCAAGTATCCAAACGCTTTTTCCCTTTCTTCAAAAGGTAGACGATAAGACTTGAATTATCAAAATAATGGACACAGATGTTCAACTCATGTTGCACACATAGGGAGAGAATCAGGCTCAGTATATTCATCTGTAAAATGAGGATAATTACATTTGTATCAACCAATCTTGGGGAGATTAAAGCAATACATACATTTATAAGTATTCAAATACCTTAGGTACAAATTAGTCAAATACGGCTAGTCCCAGTTTCCTTAAGGTAACAGTAATTGGAAAATACATTATGCAGAATATTTTTAATCCATCAGGTCTCAACCCTTCGGACTTCACTAAATTCTGAGTACTACAAAGTGAAGATAAGGCATGAATAGTGAACAATCATGTGCTCATGCTGAAGAATGATATCTTAGTGGCTGGGGAACCTCTTTGAGTTTATAAGTGAGAAAGAATGAGACAAAGAGTGGGCACCTGTGCGCCCACACACAGGAGAGGCAAGATTCCAACAGAGAAGAGAGGTGTACACAAATCTCTGTCACACTTCCACATCAAAGTAGTGTGTTGTGTATTATTTGGAAATGCATATAAGGAAAAAATACCTAACAATCGAGTCTCATGCTTCAAAATAGACACCATACTTTGCATATTCTCAGAGACCGACATGAATCTATTTCTTCTCAGAAATTATACGACTGGGGAAAAGAGAAAAATCTGCCTTTGATTGGGTGCTGTGTGTTTAAGGCCTGGCTTAGCTGTAAATCATTTATGAAGATTATTTCTTGGTAAGTGAGTAGAGTTCTTATTACAGAGTGTTAATACACTTGCAGTGAAGTGTTGCTGGGGGTAGGAGGTGTTAAGACATTGATCAGGAGCTTAAGAGATGAGCTATTTATTTCTGCTGATATAAGAGAGAAATTTCTATAATAAAAGAAAAACTCTGCTTCTCTGTCAAAAGAATACCATTTTATGACATAAAAGCCCTCCTCAGTAAACAAAGAACAGACGGTTATTGGGGGATATAAAAATTACAATAGAATATATTTCTCTGTAGGAGCACAACAGTCTTTAACTCAATTGGAACTTGTAGTGTGACAGCTTTTACAGGAGGGGACATATTCTATGGGGAGAATCTCAGATATCCTTTCCAATTCCCTTGACTGTGTCAGTTCTCATCCTATAAAAATGGGTCTACGCGAGCACACTGTGCCAGTAAATCACACCCTTGCGCTGCACCATGAAAGGAGCCCTGCCTGGGGGGAACTGCTTTATGTGGCATAGTTCCAAGCAAACGCCTGGCTCAAATGAAGCCGATTCTGAGGAATACGGAAACTTTATGTTCTGTTTGATGGGGAAATATGTACAGCTTCTTAACTGGGAGCTTCTAGATCTGCTCCAAGGGCAAGTATAATCAATTTTCAGATGGTTTTTGCAATGCCTAACCAAGCTGTTTCCATTATAGGGAAGAGTTAAGTTTAACTCTCTGTTTTACTGGGAAGGTTGTCTATTATTAACATACATTTCAATACATTTTTAAGTAATTTAAAATGCAGCAGTAATCCCTGGAAAAAGGCTGCAGTAAGAATTCTCTAACTCCACCTTCCTCTGCTTTATCTATATGCGGAGAGCAAAATTGCTTACCCTTTGCTGCCTCAGACACTTTAGTGGCATGAGATCAGGCAGTGACAAAAACCGACAATAATAAATCTGTACTGTTAGTTGGTTCCAATTTTAATACCTCAGTCTCAATTCTCTCCCTCCCTCTCCCTACTCCCTCCCCGCCTGTCTGTTATATTAATGATCTATCTGACTTTTAGGGGAAGTTTTCTCCAAGACAGTGGCCAAAGCAGGTGTTAATGAGGTCAATACTTCAATTAAAACTTTACAAAGCGAGGTAGGCTAAAGGCAAAAGCTAATTCCAAGCTTTTGGTTCACAAAGGGATGCTATTTTACACAAGTCATGACAAAAGTAGCTCACACTGCATGAGTTACTAGAGAAGAGTCAAAAGCATTAAATATCTGTACAAGGGCAGCACAAAATGGAAGGTTAAAAAAGATAAGAAAGGGAATCTGAGAGATGCAACTGATGGAACAGTTGTGGTTTAATAAATAGCCATCTTGTCATCTTAATTCTCTGCCCCTCATCTTGAGCCACTTAAATATGGTATTCACTAAAAATGCTAAATGCAGATGCTAAAACTTGTCACTCCACTCCTCGGAAAGTTCACCACCTTACAATTCAAACTCCTACAGCATAACCATTACAACACAATAATAACACGTACATATTGTGCGTTTCCTATGTGCCAGACATCTTCCTAAGTGCATTACATATGTTAACTTACAGAGACCTAGTTATATTCACTCTCTTTTATAGACAAGGAAACTGAGGCACAGAGAGATTACATAATTTACACAATCACAAAGCTAACAGGTGATGGAGGTGGAATAAAATGGCTTAGATCCTCCTTTTCCAATGTTTTTCTCCATTACATTATAGCTCCAACTGCGTAAGTAGCTACAACATAGCAGAAGCTGGGCTAGATATTTTACAAACATCATTATTTAATCCCGACAACAACTTTGCCCAGCTGGATATTATATCCATTTTTACACACGAGGAAATAGGCTCAGACAAGATGAATAATGTCCCCTAAAGATAGCCAGTTAGGAGTAGAAAAGCATTTGAACCCAGTTTACCAAACTCCTAAGCCTAGTTCTGCCCACATACCCACAAGGCCTCTCTATAAACTACTGTTTCCTCTCCTCACATTTATTCTTCACTTTCCTGTTCCTGTGATTGTGCTTCCCAGGCCATGGAACCCATCAATACTTCACAGCAGTTCAGTTTTTAAAATGGAGTGCAATGGGTTAAACATATACCTCCTCAGTCAAAAAAAAAAAAAATCAGGATGGAAAACTACACAGTTGGTTTGTTATTCTTCATTTTTTCCCCAACATCATTTCCAAATGGACACTTTACCTTTTTTGTCTGCTTTATTGCTTCTACTCCATATGATTAACTCAAATTTGTCACTTTTTAAATACTGGAGGAACATATTTCTATGGTTAAAATGGAGGGATCATGACATTCTCTCTATATCCTATGTTTACTTCTTATATTTAAGAAAAATAAACTCCAATAAGAAAGCGCAGTTAAAATTGTGTAAAATTGGTTATTATTAAGTGCTCATGGCTGCATTTGTTTCCTCTGGCTGCTGTAATAAGTTATTATTCCAAACTTAGGTGCTTAAAATAACCTAGATTTATTATTTTATAGTTTTAGAGGTCAGAAGTTGGAAAATGGGTCTCAGGAGCTAAAATCAAGATGTCAGAAGAACTTGTATTCATTCTGGAGTCTTTAGGGGAGAATTCATTTCTTTGGCTTTTCCAGATTCTAGAAGCTGCCTACATTCTTTGGCTTCAAAGCCAGGAGTTAGCATCTTCTAGCATCTTCTCATTTTCCTTTCTGGCTCTGCTTGTATTATCACATTGCCTTCTCCCTTATAAGGACCTTTGTGATTACACTAGGTATACCATGATAATCCATGAAGATCTCCCCATGTCCAAATCTTTAACTTAACCCCTTTGCAAAGTCCCTTTCACCATGTGAGGCAACATATTTCACATGTTCCAGGGCTTAGAACATGAACATTTTGAGGGTGCCATTATTCAGCCCACTACAATGGTTCCACAGTCATTCAGCATTAAACTGCTTGTAGTCGTGTGGCACACCTCTTTGGACTGGTTCAGTACTATGTGAGAGTCAGTGATAAAGGTCACAAAACTCCACAATCTAGAAAGCGCAGGGGGCACAAAGCAGTAAGAATGCTGGTCTGCGTGCTCGACCTGCTTTAACCAAAGTCATCCAGAGGCCGGACAAGTCTACTGTCGTATCTCCTTCACCCTTTTATCAAAAGTCCATTTGAATGTCCCTATTAATATGTGGAAACCAGAGCTCACAGCAGTGTTATATTAAAAAAAAAAAATGACTGAAGTGCGACTCCCTGAGGAAATCAGGGTGTTGCTGTTTTGTGTCTAGCCACTCTTCAGGAGTGAATTCTGGAGGAATTCCAGAATTATCTTTTGGGGAGTGATGGTCTACAGGAAAGGAAAGGGCCCTGCTTTCTTTCTGGGATACAGAAATGGCAGGTTCCCTCAGCTCAGCTTCGCTCATTCAGCTTTATTCCTTCCCCTCCACACCCACTCAACATCCAGCCTTCTTCCCAGCTGTCTTCCTCCCCTTTTTCATTTTTAAACCTCTTCTACTTTTTGACTTCTTTTCTCTGCAACAACTACTACCAAAAATCTGAAAACTTTTTGTTGTTGTTGTTGTTACCATGGAGAGAGCAATTTTCTCATCAAGGAAAGGAGGTGGTGCTGAGGGAGAGGGAAGCACCACATATGAAAATTGAGAGAGCCTCCGTGTCTTTTCAACGATATCCAATTAAATCTTTTCACTACCATACACAAAACAACAGGAACACAGTGAGTGGCCAATTTAGCCCAAGGATGTGAGTGAATCAGTAGGTTCTGTGATAATGTGCTCTGGAGTGTGGGGGAGGTAGGGGAGGCAGACCCTCGATCCTGAAACAGGGAACTAATGAACAATGATGACCGATAGATAATTACTATGCAGTTGTTTGAACAGATGCTGCTCTGTATCAGTTTCAGGTAAATGACCTTCAGAATGGTGGCAGATGTTCTTTTTCAAAAATGATGACATAGAAATATGTAGACAAGCAAAGTAAGCAGAGGGAAGAGACCTGTGAAATATTTCTCAATAAGTTTAAACAAATGCATGCTATAGGAACAGAGAGGAGAGCAATTACCAGTGCCCTCTTTGCTTTTCTCCACTCTTCTCTTCATAGGTTTAAAAAAAAAAAAAGGAAGAAAATTCAAATACAGAATCATTGGGTGGTGAAATGCCAGTGAGATTTTAATGAAGTCTAGAATTTTATACCTCAAACTAGAAAAAAATATGTTGCTGATTTATAGATGCGCCAATATCAAAAAAGACCTGAAATGGTATTAATCCTCCTGTTTTAATTCTCATGAGATGAATCACGCATATGTCTTATTCTTTCTGATCATCCTGAGCAAAACCAAATTATGAAATTGTTAAATGATGATGTTTCTCAAACTATAATATATAAATCATCATATCTTTAGTAGAAGAATCCTGCATAAATCCTGTACATAAATATTATACCTCAAGGCTTCCATCAACAAGAAAAATCAAAAGAAAATAACTGCAAAATAGTAAAAGCATAAATTTAAAATGTTAGTGGTGATGACATTAAGAGTGAGAGTTTGGAGCTGAAGCAGCACGTTGATAAACTTTTTCTATGATCCTCCCTCCCTTTCCTACTACCCACTCTAGCTTTTAAAAATGTGATGAGATTGTTTTATAGAACATAGTGATGCACTATTTCAGATCTACAAAAAGGTATAGAGGATAGAAGGTTACAATTGAAGTCTATGACATGGCTGTACCTGTCCACACACGCTCAGCCGGCAGCCTAAGAATCACATCATTGACTCACTTGACTGCATTCGTTCATGTAAAATTGGATACTGGATAGATGTTTATTTTTTTTAAAAATAGCAATGTTACCAGAAATTAACTGTGACAAATAATTTAGGATTATTACTTTTGTCTATCTTGGAATTAATCATGAAGTTGGGAGAAGGGGAATATCAAATAAGGATGCCATTCCAGAGCCCTGACCCAAATACAGAGCACGAGGCAGCTCCAACCCAGGAGTCTACCAACAATCACGTGTGAATTCAGAGCAAATTCACTCTCAGCTGGCCTGATTACAATATAGAATTTTCTTATTGACAAAGCAGAAAATACAGATAGGAAGAAAGAAAGAGGGGAAAGAAGGAAACAAAGAAGGGAGGGAAGGAGGGAAGAAAGGATGGAAGGAGGAAAGGAAAGGAGGGAGGGATGGAGAGAGGGTGAGAGCGAGAGCTGTGATTTATGGGATATTTGCTAATCTATTTCCTGCTAGAGCATTTTCTGCTTGCCACTTCACAACAGTCCCAGAAAAAATAAAAAGAATATATTACTCCAAATTACAGACTATTACATAAACAGATAAAAACAAAAATGATTTGCATGAAAAGAAAACAATAAGCTCTTTCCACACCACAAACTGAGGGTTTCATTAAGTAAAGTTGTAAGAAAAAGCTACAGATCTTTTCAATCTCTCAGTTACCACCGAATCTGTAAATTCCATGCCCCATTACCCCTACATGAGTCAGGGAGATGCTCTCACATGACAGCATTTCATTTGTGATTGAATTGACACCAAATGATTGTCTCTTCTTAATATATACAAAGAATTTTTGATTTCAAGGCTTTGTGTTTTGTTTTTGTAGTTGGACCATTAAAAATGATAAAATTTCTCATGTACTTAGGATGTAAAGATGAAAGAAATGTCTCGCTTAAAATATTTATAAACAAGGATAAAATCCTGGCAAATACACTTGTTGACCCAGAGTTGGCTTGTTTACCAGATATATTCCTAAGGCTGAATAACCTAAATCAAGAGAAACCTATATCTATTTCAACTGCCCATGATGATTACTGCAAGGAAGTTAAGTTGGATGAAGAAATCTGACCTTGAAGATAATGAATCATTGGAGACTCTTGATTTGATGCATGCTAAAATGTCTGTGGTAAAACAAAAAAAAAGCCATTATTCTGTTAACAAAAAATTACGAATTATGTTCTGAAGTCTGTAATTTACTTTAACATACTTCTGCATAGATATTATATATGTGATAGTGTGACTGTGTTAGCAGTCAGTTGCTGCAGTCAGAAGTTCATATGGGGGATGGCGTCAGACTTTCAGCAGAAAGGCTGGATTCCTCAGATAGGTGCTATGAGCATTCAGACTATTTTTAATCACAGTCAACTTCAGAAGCCTTGCAAATGAGCAAAATGAATGTGAGAAATGGACTTTCATTTAGGATATTAGTGTTACTCAAGACATATGTTTTGGTTAAAATACGTTAGAGACATTCCTCATCTTCACGAAGGGCAAGCCACAGAGCATGTACTTTTTGGAATAGTACCCAAGATCTGATGCCCAAATTATTCTGTCTTCACACTGAATCCAAAGATTCTGATTACCTGATGTTCTACTTAACTGAATCTTGCCCCTAGACTCTAGAATATTCTTATGTCTGCCTTAAATGAAGCTTTCACACAGATTGTGATCATAACACATGATAGTGAGGGTATGGGGGAGTAACTAATCCTACTGCTATATCGCCAAAATAACCTAGCAGTCAGCCATGCACAACAGTATTGACCTCCAATTCACAACACTGTGCAAGTCACACACTTTAAAACTGACTATTCTTTCAGGAAGTGTAACCAGTATACAGAAACAAGTGTTCCCCGTAACCTTCACCTCCTTCCATTCAAGAGTACACTTGATTTTGTTCTTGGAGTATAACACGAAATTTCTCTTTTGATTCCTCATGGCTGTATTTGTTTAACATGGTTTAATAACCAGATCTTTAAAGACTTCATTCCATTTCTGTGTACTATTTCTATCATTTGAATAATTTTGAATCTTGCCTTACCTTTAATCTCAAAATACCTACCCATATTATTATTTTTTTCTCCACAGTCCAAACAATAATCAGGTCTAGTATTTTAGTTAAGAAAACAGACTGGTATTTATTTAATTGTCCTATGAAGTATATTTGTGTGTATGTGTTTGTGTATCTAAATGTGTCTGAGTGTACGTGTTGGGGGTGGGGGGAGGGAGAAACAGTGAGCTTTACCATTACTGAGTACAAGAAATTGGTTTATGGAGAGGCAAACCTGGGGCTCAGATACAGGACTGTGACGAGACCATTTCCCCTTACCCCATGGGGGCATATCTGGGCTGCAAAAAATTCTCTTCTCTGATGTTTTTATTTTGTCTCTTTGACAAGTTCTCCATTGTCTTTTCGCTCAAGATTCAGATTTCCTATTACTGCTTCCCTGAGTATATTTTTTAACAGAATTGTTTTCTTCCTTGACAAGCTCACATTCAATAAATGACTTGACATGGAGTTATAAAGGTCCAGTCCTCCCCTTTCAAATAGTAACAATCCTGAAGCATCTCCTCACAGCTTCAGAACTCCATGAATGGCCAGATGAGGCCTCTGCTGTGACTGCATCACAGACCAAATTCTCCTTCTTCCCTCTCCTGTTAACCCCAAGAATACTCCCAAATAAACATCTTGTATGTTCACCTGCATCTCAGGGTCTGCTCCCCAAGAACCCAGGCATTGACATTATCAGTAAGTAAATAAATGCTAGGCATTTGGCACTGATTTCTATAACACTCTTATTCTAAAATCTCCATAGGATAGGGAGAAAACCTTCCTATATAGCATGCACATTTTCTTCCCATTCCTCCTTCATCAAGTACTTGGGGACTTAAGGTAAGAACAATTTGGAAGAAATAAAGTGGAGTGGATTCCCTGTATATCTCTCTGGGCACAAACACACTTGTCTCTAGCCACTGCATTTCTCAAAACCATCTCATTTTTGACCCAAGGCACACTCATCAGACTTTGTTGTCTGAAAATCTCTTTCAACAAAAGGTGCCCTTCTCCACACACTCCAAGAGTTTCCTTCTAATCCAGGTTAAAAATTCTCATCTATTAGGAAAATATACATTTCAGAAGCACTTGGAAAACAATTAGAGTGAAACAAGGTTTTCTCCCTCTCGCTTTAAAAATTTGGAGCATCAAATGGCAAGGGGCTTTGAAACACTACCACTGTCCTTTTGATTCCATCTCAGATTATAAAGTTTGATTTATTTGTGCTATGAAAATAGCCAGCATGATTAACTGGTTTTTTAAGTGTCCATAATTTTTCACCAAGGATAATTGCTATTATTAGCAAGAGGAACCCTCCATACAAACATATTTAATCATCTAAAATTAATATTTGTCTTTCAGAGTGACTTTATTTTATTGTTTACTTTGATGGATCATGTAAAATACCACTGCCACGCTAAAACAAAATGAATATGTGAAGAGAAGTAACACACAGAACAAATGTAACTACTGAACTGAGATCTATTTACAAAGATCTTAAAATGTGATTTTAAGCCTGATAAGTACAATGTGACTCAGAGTTTTCTATCCTAGTTTTACAGATGCTCAAATTGAGGATCAAAGAGGTTGTGTCACTTATCAATAACACACAAAGCAAGGTTTTAGATGCCTGACTCCAGAAAAGTTCATGGTATTGCTACAAATATGAGAAAAAAGGAAAAATGTTCCCTTAGTATTAGAGTTCCTCTTATTTGAGGAGAGGGTGCAGTATCC
The DNA here is from genome assembly GCF_036321535.1 of Camelus dromedarius. NCBI lineage: Eukaryota > Metazoa > Chordata > Mammalia > Artiodactyla > Camelidae > Camelus > Camelus dromedarius. The sequence continues at coordinate 90,307,338 of NC_087472.1, read as the reverse complement.
AAATTATAACAACAGTGTACTTTACTATGATACTCAATTTTTGTTTTGAATAAAAGCTGATATCTGGAGATGTCATCTAAGAGTTGAAAAAGAAAAACAGGAAAAGAAACAAGGAATGAAGTAAGGTAATAACAAAATATTCCCTGTTTATCAGTGTTGGAAATCCTTATTTATACATGTTTATGTAATACATTATATTTCTTTTGATGTGTAATGCATGACAATGAATATGTAGTCCTGCTGAAATGACAAAAAAGATGGTGTTCTATGTCTTCTTTCTCCTTCCAGCTTTTACATTCCACAGTTACTTATAAAACACAATCAAGAAATAGGAAAATAGAATGAAACAAAAATGAACCATGTTTATAAGATTGTTAGTCTGGATATAAAGCAATTACATTTGGTTTAAATATTGGCTCTTCTGGGAAATATTTCTTTATCAACTGTCAGCACCCTTCAACAGAGTAGTGACTACAGCTGGTGTGTTGGTAACCTTGACATCACCTCATTCTGTGAAATCAACTAATAAGGGTGGGAACTCCCATCCTCCTTGCTACAATGATTTGTTAAGGCATGGATTTATGACTTAAGCCAGTTCTATCATGGAGAAGCTCAGCACTTTCATTTGAGAATCAAGAAAGAAAAATTTTCTTTCCTTTTTGATATGATATGCTATGTAAAATGTATACTATAATTGCTATGGCAATGTTGAAGGACGAAACTGAGAAATGAAGCTGGAGCCTTAAGCATGCCGTGCCTTAAGCCCACACACAATGTTCTTGTTACATAAGTCAATAAATTCCCTTTCTCCTTAAATCCAGTTTGAACTGGATTTGCTATTAGTTACAATTAAAGATATTCTCAAAAAACAAAGACATGACATTCCTTACACGTTTGGATTTGGGAAATGATTTAATTTTTTATCATAAGTTTTTATCGTTTTATCATAAGGTTATAAAAGATTATTCTAGGAAATTTTCATGTCAACAGAGAATAATTAGATCCAATGCTCAAAGCCAAATAAGTTCATTCATAAAGGTAGAATTTAAGAATGTGATAGCATGATTAGATAGTAATAATATTTGAAGGCAAGGAATTGCTTTTCTAACAGGAAAACTATAATTGACATCTGCATAGTTTCTGATGATGGTAGAAAAAAATTGTATCCCAGCTTTAGAGAATTTAGAGATCAGTTATATATTCTATTCCTTGAAAGAATTATAGGCTACCTGGTCTTGATTTCAAAAATAAATAAAACTAAGGACAAAAGGGGAGTAAAACAGGGCTTTAGGACTGGGATTATTCCTTACAAAAACAAAACCAAAAAACAACGGAAGGTTGAAAAACACCATGTAAGTGTCATGATCACATACAATGAACTGCCACATAAGTAGAGGTGATTTCAAACAATCAGCTATGTACTGGGAGACCATAAACATAAAATGATTTAAAAAAATCTCTCCCTTATCTTACAAAATGCTTAAAATTACAACTACCAAACTATGTGAAGAATCTTCCAAAGTAAGGAAATTAATATATATTTCTTTTTAAAGAAACAGATATGACTTTTTTTTATGTCTTAGAAATTAGATAAGAAGTTTAATACAAAATGTTAAAAGCTGATAGGATGCAATTTGAAAATCGGTCAAATAAAGGATATTTATAAGCATTTTTAAACAAATTAACTTTTCCTTTGAAACGTAAGCTTTAAGGCTCAGAGAAAGAAGAGAAATAAGGTAGAACATGCCTCCTTCTTGTAAAAAACATATTTAAAGAGACAAAGGATTGGGGAACATCTGTGATTGCAATCTGTCTGCTTTATATTGAAAAAGTGTTTCTATATGGTAAAATGAGTTAAAGAAAATAAATGAGAAAGACCTTAATATCAGCTAAATCTATCTTTCATATCATATTACAGGTTCTTTTGAAGGAACACTTACTAATACAACCGGAACTACCAAGTGTACCTACCTACAGCCCCAGGGACAGCTCACATCTGACACACTGAGGATAGCAGTCATCAAATTTTGATTATGCACACCTATTATTTAAAAAAAAATTTTTTTGGTGGGGGTAGGCAATTAGGTTCATTTTTATTTATTTACTTACTTATTTATTTTTAACAGAAGTGATGGGGATTGAACCTAGGACCTAATGCATGCTAAGCACCCACTCTAGCACTGAGCTATATCCTCCTCCCATTTAAAAAAATTTTGATCCCCTACATACCAATTCATATTTATTCAAAAGTTTATACATATACTACTTTATTAATATATTACGCATTTTAAAAAACAAAGTATTAACTTTACAAGAATGAGAATAAATGTAAATAGTATTTGGGTTTTTTTTAAAAAATATATTCTCATTGTGGATCTTTGTAACTAAACCCTTCAAAGGAAGAGACAAAGCTTTCCATTTCAAACAAAATGTGCAAAGTGTGTGATTTCTGTCTTTTAGATTTTATACAGGAAAATGCTAAAATGTACACAGGCATTTTAACGCATTTAAATGCTCCCCTACATTGTGTACTTTTTAAAACTTCCCTGCAGATTTTAATAATGAATCAATATTTTAAAGATAAATTCTTATATGTAATATATAAATATATTTTACAGACAACACTAATTTTACAGAATGCTGTGCTAAATTCTTCCCCTCCGATATTCATTCTGGAGCAAACCTAGTTATTTGGTCTCTGGTAGGTATATCAGGAGAAGCAAAAATAGTATCTTAGTAACAGCTTTCCACATTAAAGATGGTGCTAAAAGGAAAGATTTCTGAAAGATTAATTTGGTAAAAAAAAGATGCATCTAGAGAAATCAAGTGACTCAGAGACATGCACATTAGACTAAGGTAAATTTACATTCTCTAAACTGTGTCCTCAAGATGTTCCACACAAATGATTTTCATGGAGAAAGGACTGATGAACACTGGCCTAAATGATGCTAACATTCCTGTAGGACTTTTCAGTGACTCTGTCATGGTGATGCACATTGTGGATCTTTATGATAGACCAAGCCCATGCATATTTCTCAGCTGATTTGACTTTCTGAGGATGAACATCTATGAACATCTGATGGACTAGTGTTTCAGACAATAGCTGGGCAACGTTGAGATATTCTATCACTTAGGAACAAGACTATATTTCCTGGTCCAAATTTTAACACTTATCATTTTCCTTTCTTTTTTTTAACAGCATGAAATAGACAACTGAGATTATAAAAGTCAACAGTGGTCATTCTTGCTGGAACATAAGATGAGGAAGAAGGAAAAAGTCTACAAACTTGGGTCTTGACATAGCGCTGCAATGAAGAGAGCATGATGGCCAAGCAGATGCCGGGGCTTGTGGTGAAAGTTCAAGAAGACCATGTGAAAGAGATATAAGATGTTATAAAAAGGGCAATTCAGACAAGGAAGAAAAACTTAATCTTTTAAAAAATATTGATATAAAGTGGGCCTTAGTACTTATTTTCCTGTTTGATCATCATGCTAGAATGGGCCATCTTGTAATTGCTTATATTGTTCCTTCAACTCCATGAGTGTGTTTGAGTCTTAAGAATTCAGAATTTGAAAACCAATGACCTAATTCTATGTATACTGATGCTAATGGACCTCTTCAGAATTTGTCAGGCTAGTGAGGCTATTAGGAAAGTGATTTTGCTTTCTTTCTCCAACTTAATATATATTCAGAGGCAAGAAGATAGAAATGAATTATATTATTTTTCCTTCAATTTATTTCATTGATGTCTGAAGTAAACTTAAAAAAAGAACATGTGTGTTTTAACTAGTTAGAACAGTATTTTCCAATAGTACTTCCTGCAGTGATGAAAATGTTCTATATCTGTGCTGTCCAATATGGCAGTCATGAGTCACATGTGGCTATCGAGCATCTGAAATATTGCTAGTATAACTAAAGAACTAATTTAAAAAATTTAATTAACTGAAATTTAAATGGCTATATATGGCTAGTGGCTACTGTATTGGATGGGGCAGATTTAGAGAATTATAGACAATGCATGTGGTTAATTAGCAAGTTATTCCTAGAGAACAGAAAAGGAAATATAAACACATTTCAATTTTCCACTTAATTTACATTGTTTTCAGTGACCTTTGCGCAGTCAGACTGTAAAGTACAATAAATGATGTATACTACTGAACATCAATATGAGGGTTACTCTTTTATATTCACACCTCCATGCCATCTGTGATGAGAGAACCAAGAAGAAAATAATCACATCATTTTTAGCTAATTAAAAGCTGCTTAAGTCTAAAGTAGAAAAAATAGGCATTAGTTAAGAGTACGTTGTCAGACATAATGAGTTGCCTACCCAATATCCATTTTTTCCTTATTAGCTAAAAAAATTCAAATTTTGTTCAAACAGCAAGGTTTTAGGATTTGGTCACTAGTTTTATTCTGAATTATAAATAAAGAAACACAAATATCTATTTAAAATACTCTATCATCCCAGGCTCTCTTGGAGCTTGAAGCGGTCACATGACACACTTCTATGGTGTAAGTAGACCTCTTCTATGTGGGACAGCCAGAAAAGCTCTTGTTGTCCTTATATGCAGGAGCTGACCCACTTGGCACATGCATTTACTCTCCCCATTTTGCTTTTTTCCATTTTAAATCACAGACATAGAGCTTAGAGGTAATGTAGCCATCTTGAGACCATAGGAAGGGATGAAAGCCAAATGTTGAAGATGGCTAGGGATGGCTGCAAAGGGAGATGGGACACACAAATTTGTGGCTGTTGGATTTACCCTGGAATACATAATTCTGGGGGTCTTGCTTTTGTGAGAAAAATAAACTCCTATCTGGATAAGCTATTGTTTTGAGGATTTTGTCACATCCAGCCAAACATAATCCTAACAGTATTAATTGGGGAAAAAAAGGTCCTTTAATTTCTAAAATTCTTAGAGGCTAAAATTATAATAGTTTCTGCTTGATGTGGCAAATTTAATTCCTAGGACTCTTTCATTCATCACTGACCAAAAACAGACACAAATCATGCTGCATTAAAAAAAAATAAACATACATATGCATATAGCTCTATAACAGATTGTTACATTCCAAATGCTAAGTAAAACTAGTCACCCATGAACACAAAGTAAATCAACAATATTTATAAAACGTCTTGTATGTCCTCAGCTGCTATAGCAAATGGACTACAATACCTGTCTTTAAGGGAATTTAAATTCATTTCAAAGGCTAAAATATCAAAATGGAAAAATTCAAATGACAATGCATGTTTTAAGAGAGGTTTAAGACAAAAGAAATAGCTTTACAAGAAAACATATGGTTAATGGGCAAAATTATATTATAGTGAATCACTGATTAAAAAGACCAATACAGATTGGAGTTATCAAAATAAATTTCACTGAGAAGGCAGGGCAAGATCTCTAAGAACACAGTGCTCCAAAAAAATCAGTCAACTCTACATTTCTAATCATTATAATCAACTTTAAGGAGGAAAGAAGGAACCCTAAGTTACTGGTGTGGTTACTTCATAATCGGATTTGATGAGAACTCACACCTTGAAATGGTTGCATGGTTCTCATCTAAAAAGTTTCCTAATGTTAAAAATAAAATGCATCGTCATTTTGATTGGGAGTACAATTTTACTGTAAAATCTCATTATATATAGCTTCTTGCCTGCTTGCATTCTTTCCAACTGCTATTATCTGCCCCCAGTAACTGTCTTCTAGTGCCTAACACCTATTACATAACTTAAAAAAATATAAAATCGAACATGGGTAAGTGTGGTAAAGTGGCAGTTTGATTTTCATGTCATATTTCTCAAAAGGCATTTACGGTTCTAAAAGTGACAGCTTTTTATGATTTTCATATAATATGACATGACAGAAAAGCTTTGCCTCAACCGGGTTGCTACAGATTATTTTCTCTCACCACATTCTAGTTCTTTCAGTTTTAGGGGGAAAAAGCATGAAGGAGTTAAGTGTAAATTATTCTCTTCTCTTCACTTTCTTAAGTAGAGATTTATCTGTGTACTTTTGCCCAAAACCTTCCCCATGGCTTTACTTTTTCTTATTTCTCATTGGAAAGTTTAAAAATAATCCTAGACTTGAACAGAGATTAAATCAGTTTGTGAGGGGGAAGGTAAACTCTATCATTACAAAATCTATTCTGCTTCCATAATTGAAGGGAGAATATGTCAGCCAGATCAAAGGATTTCTATTCTTGAGATAAATAATACAGAAGGTATCTTTTTCCTTTAATAAATTATGGGAAATAAAGTAATTCTTGAATAGGATGCCACTTATTTACATAGAAAATAAAATACGAAGATAAGGGAATTTGGAAAGATTTATGAATTACTAAAATTATATTCAAAGTTATTTTTATAAATCTAGTAAACAATTAACTCCAGTCACTCTAGAAAACCCGATATTATTTTCAGTGAATTCATCAAAGATCACAAAACACAGCCACACCCTACTGTTTCTCTCTGAAAAACAATGAAGCCATGCTCACCTTGGAAATTTACCAATCAATTAGCCTAGCTTATAAGATTTTAAAACATCAGAATATATCGTGTGAAAAAAATTTTAACCTCTAGGTTATTAAATAAACATCAACGAGATATCTGGAAAGAGAAGTCTAGTTTAATTGTCTTCTATATGAGAGAGGCGGGCACATGTTAAGTGGAGGAAAATAAATGACAGATAGATTGATTCATTCATTCATTCTGATATGTATACGATTGAAAACACTATAGCATTTTTTTCTCCTGTGGCAATTATTACTCTCTGCCTTTTATGTTTCCCTCGCAGAAGATACATTCTAAAATTTGAGCCTATGTTATTCTTATTTTTAATCCCTGAGAGCAGATAACATTGATGTATTTCACCAGCAAGTGTTCAATAAATAACAGATGAATGAAAACTTAGTTTTATGACAAAGGCTTTTAAAAGATAGTCATTATATTTCTAATGAATCTGCCTGACATTGTAACTCAGGGGTCTCCGAAGTAGACATCTGAGGGAGGAAAGAGAAATATTAATAGTATTTATTTTCATTGTAGACCATTTACATAGATGTATATATATAGATATACATGTATGTATGTGTATCACAGTAACCTAAGAAATCATATAGAGAATAGCGTAGGTAAATGAACAAAAACTTACTAATATTGATGTGTGATCACTGCTTCATCTCATTCTCAGTTCTCTGCTAACATACACAGGAAATCAAATACAAGTCCAAACTCTTATTCCACTATCTCTTTGCAATGTCATTTCCTAATGTGCTATGTAACATGGGTTTTCAAAGACAATTTGTTGAACTAAGGAATGAGTGAACAAAGAACCACGTGCCTAACATTAACATTACCGTAACATTAAGAGTAATAAGAACTTACATTATAACACATCATAACTTCTATTATAGACTTCAAGGAACCCGAATTATAAAAGCCCAAAAAGCAGGTAATAATATTTAGGTTATAATAACATTATACAGCTTTCAAAAAAGATTAAAAGACATTGAATTACTTATACCGCTTTCTTATAAAAGAGAGGATTGCAGATTCTATGTATTTTTATGAAAATTATAAAAGTCATTTCACATAAAGGAATCCCTATCCAAACCGAAGTGAGGAAATTTGTAAACATAATTCACTATTTAAAAACAATGACAAACACAAACTTCCTTTTCCGAATCCCACAGGTATTTCATTGAAAATACAGTATACTGGTTTTTACCAGAATTCACATATATATCATGATTCAGTTTTACTTGATAAGGGTTTTGACAGAAAATTTTACAGGGAACTGAACTGAAATATAGTAAGATATACATTTCCATTCATAGACATTGAAATATGTGGTTTGGTAAAACTTATGTTTATCTTTAAGCAAAAAAGTATATGATATCATTTTCCATAAAAATTGTTATAAAATTTTGAAAACGGGTCTTTTTTGTGTTTGTAACTCTATGACCTTTGTGTTTATGGGAGTTTATTTTGTCACGATCAGAGGGTGTAAAAGTCATATTACTGACATACATATCTTAACAATCTTCTGCGAAGATAACAGTGAATTTGGCTTTCATTAGGTAAGGAAAGAGAACTGCATCCATGTGGAACAGTGATCCACAGAGTTAGGAGCTTTCTACAGGAGACATGTACATTTGTCAGAAGATAATTGCAATACAAACTTGCAAATATCCTCAGCCAAATATTACAACATTATTCTTTGCAGAACACAACAGACACCTTCTATAAATGGAAAGATGGCAAGCTCTGGCATAGTGTTTCTTCAACAAGGTTGTGCAGAAATGAACAGATGAAATGAGGAGAGCTAGGTGGTTGGTTTAGAAAAGAGAAAAACAGAATAATCTAACTCTTCACACTAAGATGACTGTCATGTAACTTGTGAAATTCACTGGGCACCCATGGAAATAAACTGTATTTAGTTTCATAATAATTTTGGTGGAGAAATGAGGACATGTTTAAGAGTGAGTGTTACCAAAAAAGAAAAAGAAGAAACATTATTCCCAAGAGCTCTGTATTTACATTAGAACATCTACTTTCACTAAGTAACCTTAGACTAACTTATTAGAATGTCTATAAACTTTCTCATTTGCTGAATAAGGGAAACTATTTGTAATACCCACTTTTTTTTGCTATGCTCATGGCAATAGAATAACACCAAGAAATATTCTTTATTTTGTTTTTAGTTTAAACAATCAATGTCATTTTCCCCCCCACATTGTTCCACTAATCCTTCTAGGTCCATGCTGGACAAGTTTCTTTGTTGTCAGACTGTGGCTGAATTTATTCAACAAAAGTTATAATCAGAATGATTCTGGAGCCGTTCAATTGCTCTTTGTGTAGATAAAGCCAGAGTTTAAAAAATAATCATAGACTTTTTATTAAAGACTTTGACCTTAACAATAAAAAATTAAGCATATCCAAGTAATTATTTCCATTTAAATACACACTGCACCCACTAAAATTGCTTATTCAATCTTTGGATAATGAAATCTCCTAGGTAGTACTATAATGTGCAGTTAAAAATGAATCTTGAACAATGCTATTATCATCTTGTCCAGATTGGCCAATTTGTCTCCACCTCAAACCTGGAGAGGTCTTATTAGAGGATAAAATTCTTCGCTGAGACAATTCTTTATTCAATACAGGTGCCTGTGGTTCAGATTTAGTGGGGAATTACCCTGAACACCTGGCTAAAATGACTTGAAAAAAGACAATAATTTACTGAGCACAGGCAATCTGACACCAGTAGAAGAAAAAATACCATACGACCACCTAAATCTTATCTGTTGATAGCAACAGTTACCCACTGCCACAAACCTCTTCCCAGATTTGCCAGCCTCCCCAATCTCTCTCCTCATCATCCATCCTTCCTTCCATCCCTCCTTTCCTCCCTCCTTCTCTTTTTTCCTATTTCTCCTTCCTTCCTTTCCCTAAAGGTCATTTTCAATCAACACTTTCAGAGAAAAACTCTAGACATATTTTCCCCTTCATTGGATAGATTATGTCAGTAAAAGGAAACTAAATAATTGTCAAAACAATTTCATTTCAGAGCAATTTTACTTAAACATGTGATGAAATAGGAAAAGCATTTTTCACCAGTTCTCTGACACTAAGCTGTAAATTACAAGTCATCCCCTGCTATTAATTCACAAGTTTGAAAAATAAACTTACAGTTTCATGTATGTTTTACTTTTAAAGGCTTAATTTGCATATTTCACATCTTTACTCCTCTACCATATAATAGCATATTCTTTACTCTAAAATTTTTGAAATGGCTACATTTTATAACCCTTTAAAAATTATCGTTTTAATTTTAACTTCCATTATTTTGCTTAATATAATTCACGTAGTAAAAATAATTTTCATTTCAAAATGGTAGCAGCACCCTCTTTTTGAAAAATAAGGATAATTCAACAAGTTATGCTGAAGGAGAATAGAAGCTTAATATCAAATATGTGATTTTGAATTCAAGGTCTAGAACTATGAAAAGTTAACTTATTCAAATGCCATGTCCTTACTCCCTTTCTGGGAACAATATTTTAAACATTGCACATCTAAAGTTTGATCTGAAGTTAATAAATTCAAAACTAAGTTCTTCCGGAGTCATAAAATGTTAGATCATCTTCTCTAACCTGTGATGCTCCGCAACTACAATTACAACCCCTCAACTCCAATCTCTGTCAAAAGTGAAACTTCTCTATCACATTTCATTAGTACTACCCATCAAGCAATATATATTTATTGGGACTCAATTACGGCAAGTTTAAGTGTCAAACAAAATTATATTTAGAGTACTGGGCATATATGGCTTTATTTCAGGTCTCCACATTGCAAACTTGAAATAGATAAACATATTGCTTAGATCATGAAAATCACCTCCTACAAATCTCCTTTATTTACTTTGTCCTCCATCCTATTCTATGAATTTTTGCCTTGAGTTCAGTGGATATTTATACTTTATTGCTGTTCGGCATCTTTTCCTGCTTCTATTTTCAAGAGATCTCAATTTTTTTGGAGGGGGGAATTCTCTCTCCCTAATTGTGAGGAGCTTTAGTAGGAGAGGGTTTTAAATCAAAGTTCCCTGCTCTCCTCCAGCTAAGAAACAGGTGTGTGAACCAAGTAAGGTCAGCTGGACTCCTTCTTCAAGGACTTTAAATTCTCAACAGTTACACAGTATGAAGAAAAAAAGAGGATCACAAAGAGACTCAAGTAGTACCTAACTAGATGCCCAGGCATGCTCAGATCTCTTTTCTTTTACTCGCTCTTTGTTCATTGCCTTCATGCTAATTACAGCAAGTTTACTTTCTGCTTGATTTTAAGAGGGTGCCTTCTATTGCTTACATCAAGAGAACCCTGATATGCAACTAAGCTACATTGTATGAATTTACTTCTTTGTTTAAAATCCTTTTAAGTGTTGCCACTGCCTGCAGACCATAATCAAAACTCCTTAGTCTGTATTCTAATAGCTCTGCATGGTGACTTATTATGGTGGTCATTTTGAGATGGATAAAAATATCAAATCACTATGTTGTACACCTGAAAATAATATAATATTGTATGTCAATTATAGTTTCAACAACACACTCATTAGTCTGGCAAGGAAAGATCCCCATTTTTTAGCCCCACCCCTCTCTATTTAACTTCATCAATTTCTTCCTCATCCCTTTAATTTCAGCCACACAGAATCACAATTTCTATAATAATACTGTGCTGTTTAGTACTTCAGAAAAAGGTACAGCTCCTTCCTTCCGCCAGGATCACGTTTGTCATTTTATCCACCCGGTTCATTCCAAGTTGGTCTTTAGTACTTGGCTCAGGTTTTATCTTCTTTAAGAAGCTTTTCTGGACATCTGTTCTCCTTCTTGGCTTAGTTAGATGTCCTCTCTGTGAACAAGTCCCCAGAGCATCATCCAAGCATTCCCAGGGAAACAGAAAACCATGGTGCTTAAGGGTGGGTTTTCTGGAACTAGACTGCTTGGGTTCAAATCCCACTGCTGTCTCTTTACACTTGATCTTGGGTGGGTTACTTAACCTCACTGTGCTTTAGTATCAGTCTTACAATGATGCTGTAAGCATTAAGTAATACACGTGAAGCACTTAGATCAGTGACTAGCATATCATTAATGATAAATATGTACTAGGTATTATCCTTAAATTTATTTCTACCATAGTGCTATTATTGCTTTTTTTCTTCACCTTCTTTAATCTGTGCATTCCTATCTTATCTAATTTCCCAGGAACTTAGTAGTAGCTCAACAAAAATTTACTAAAAAATATATGAATAAATAGTCACTGATAGTGTTTTAAAGTTTAAAAAGCAGTTGTGGAATACTGCCTCATTTCTCACACCTCAAACATTTGAGTTTGAATTGCTTTATTTAAAACTCTACATAGAGGAAATATCTATTTCCTGATATTATAATAAATACTTCCACGAACTAACATCTCTTTCTTGTCACCTTCCACACACACACATCTGTTTAATGTTTACTTAGGGTCATTTTACTGACCATTTAATGACTGAAGCTATACAAGCCCAGAATTGACAGTATCTTTATAATTTTTTTTAATATGAGAGGAAGAAGCAAGAAAAACATCCCCACTATTTAGTACGAGAAGGGAGATTAGAGGCGTACACGTGTGTGTGTGTGTATAAACACTTATGAATACAACTAACCCTTGAAAACCACAGGTTTGAACTGCGCAGGTCCAATTATACATGGAGTTTTTCAATAAACATACAGTTGGTTCTCCATATCTGTGGATGCAGAATCCACAGATGCAGAGGGCTGACCACGGGACTTGAGCACCTGTGGATTTTGTTATCCACAGTAGGTTCTGGAATCAATCCCCTGTAGATACCAACTGATGCCTGTAGTGGCTTTCTATGACCTCAGACATGGCACTCGAACTTCTACTCTGAATTAATTTTGAATCTGTATTTAAAGACTATCATTTTGAAGAGACATCAAATTAACAGTCCTTTCTGAAAAAGACAAATTGATTTGGAGTACTAGGAAGACTACTGAGCAGGTCAATGCCTTCCTCAGAGGCTAAGCTGACAAACCTTTCACAAGGGAGTGTGGATTTTCTTTCCCATTCCAGTATCAAGTGGCTTTTATAGGAGGCCATAATGTCAATCACAGAATGGGGTGCAGATGAGGAAATGAACTCTTATTTTCATGTAATATTACTATATGACATATAGTTTGCATTACACAAATGCCATAAATAGGCAGATTTACCTAGCTTGCTGTAGAACCTAATATTAACTACTAACATTAGGTGAATCCTTGCAGTAAGGTGGGATGCATTTTCAAGCACTACCCAATTTAATCCTCATGACCATTTATAAGGCAAATCGTATCATCATCCACATTGTACAGATAGATAAACTCAGGTTCAGGGAGGATGAATAATTTACCCAAGGTCACAAAGCTGTATCAGAGGAGTCAAACTTTGAACACAGAAAATCTAATTCCAAACCCCTTGCTTTAAACATTATAACATACTGGTCTCCTCTGGTTAGAAATAGTCCCAGAAATATTGGTATAACTCAGTATGATTCTGTAAAAGACTGTACCTCTTGTTTCTGTATGTATCAGCACAATGAAATTGTGAAATGCTTAGCATAGGGCCTGACATAGACTACCCATACAAATACACGTATATCACCAAGGGTAGCCATATTTACAGTTATACTGGCAGACAGCATATGTAGTTAAGAACACAGGCTTAGTAACCCAACAGACTGGATTTGAACCTTTACTCTGCTACTAGCTACTAACTAGGAGTGTGACATCTGAGCTTCAGTTGCTTTTTTGGAAAAATGTGGCTCCAAATATTTGTTAAAAAGCAGTAGTAAAACAAAGTATACACATTTATATAATACTTACATATCTTTATATTCATATATATGCTACATGATATGGTAAATGTGAATGTGAATTCCTTGCATCCAGAAGAGGAAACCAACATCCAGAGAATAAGTTGACCACAATCATGTCATTTGGAAATGACAAAACAAAAACAAAAACAAAAACAAAAACAAAAACAAAACCTCACCAGATTCAAGTCTAAGATTAAGATACTTTAAATGCAAGTTGTTTACTATCAAATTATTTTTATTCCTATTGAATTGCTGAAGTTCATTTTGAAAAGAAATCTGTCTGTCTTACTCTCTGCTTTTTCAAAATGTAGTTCTGTGGACAGCTAAACATTTTCAGTATAATTTATTACTTCTTTAGAAAAGTCCTGAAAATCATTTATAAGTAAAAATACATAGCATACATACCTTTGAAAACTGCTTTCCTTATTCATTCCAGAAATATAAAAGATATATATAGCATATTTGTTCTAACTAGGTAAATCATATTTATATTAGTGTATTGTTATGTTTCTCATTAATGTCATAATTTTGTAGAATGGATTCTGATGAGGCTGAGAATTGCAATCTTTGTACTAAACAGCATGTTTGAGTATGGCATTACATAAATACCAATATTAAGATCTAAGATATTTAAAAATATATTATGTTTTGTTACTTTTCTCTTTTTCATTTAGAGTTAATTTTCAATTATCCTTATCATTGGAAGAGGAAAACTGGCAGAGACAACCCAGAAGAGTGAATAATCAATTCCCAGATTACTGTATTTGATTCTGTAATATATTATGGCTGAAGAGTGCCAAAATAAAGTTTCAATACAAACCACTCAATTGAGGTACTTATTTGATATTAAGTAGATTTTTAAAATACCAGTTCTTTAGCGAATTTAATTAAGCTAACTACACTTGTAAGGTTTATGCTTTCTTACTCGTATAATTCCTTTGTAACTTATGGCTGTTTTAGATAACTGCACTAATTCATCTCCTTGATCATACTTAGGCTGAACAGAGTGGAGAGTAATGTGTTTGCTGACAGAGAAAAGCTTCCTGAATACTGATGGAAAATGGTCTAGGAGAGTGAACTGACTTGTGGAAAATCACTTTAAAGATAAACCTCTATCAGCTTTTATCTTTTTCCCCCATACCTTCTGCTTGATGATCATCTCGTTGATGTCTTCAAGATCACCCACCATCACCCTCTGTGATTTTATAACTCGATCAAGCAGAGACAGCCAGTCGGTAAGTTCTGTCCAAGCCCGGTTGAAATCTGCCAGAGCAGGTACCTCCAACAGCAAGGAAGATGGCATTTCTAGTTTGGAGATGGCAGTTTCCTTGGTAACCACAGGTTGTGTCACCAGAGTAACAGTCTGACTAGGAGCTAAATATTTGGGGGGGGGGCAAAAAGGAAAAAAGAAAAATTAGAAACACAAGCTAAGAAGCCAATTTCAGTAACAATAAAACAACTTTAAGGGCTACAATTTGAGCCAAAGTATTATTTATGACTTTATATGATTTTTCCCCCTAAAAATGTGGGTATTTTATATAGTATTACATGATAGGAAAATTCAAAGACTAACTTTTCATTAATATACATTTAACAATCTTTCAAAACGATTTTGACTATTCTCATGGCTAAGCAATTAACTTAATTTAAAAAGTCCTTCTCCATAGCAGTTATATAGATTGTGGACTTGGTAAAGAAAAATATAAAGTATTCAGACTTTGCCAGGTGAATAAGTTTTATTTATTTATTTATTTCATTCAAGGGAAAAAAAGTAAAGATTGGATAAGTTCTTATTTCTAACTTAATGATTTCCTGGACTAGGAAGTAAATTACTTTGGAGGTGGACTCTAGGGAAATCAAAGCCAATGAAATGTTCTTGTCTTTGCTCTGTATTTTGTTCTGGGAGCAGCTTCTATATTTTTTTTTCCTTTTCTTTCAGACTGGTAATAAAGTGGCTAGCAGTGAAGAAAACCCAAGTTACACTATTTCTGGAAAATCAGAACTAGTAAAGTTTTTCTACTTGGATAATGAAACACTGTTTCAAGGTTATTAAAATATTAAATTCATGTTAATAGTGTTCAAAACCATAGTATAAATTAGCCTATGGTAATGGTTAAGTTCTGAAGTTCCAGAGTAAAAACATCTGGCAGAGAATTCCTCTCTCTGCCTTAGGAGCTCAGTGCCCTTGGTTTAGTTACTTAACTCCCCTAAACTTCAGGTTTTCTTTTCAGTAAAGGAGGGACAATAATAGGGTAAAGGTCATGGGGGCAGTTGCATAGATTCAATGACTAATACAAAAAATGCATATAGAACAATACCCGAAAAATAACAAGAACAGTATTAGCACAGTTCCTGCCACTAGTAGGTAATATTGTTAGGTATTACTATTTTTATAAATATCTGATAAATAAGAAAATGATAAATATGATGAGAAGTTAGAGAGAAGGGGTAAAAATATGTAAAATATTTGATGAAAACTCAGTCAAAGGTCTTGTGTGACCCTATATGTGCTGAAGGAGGCTGAACTTGCTGATGTGAATTGATACTAAATACCAACAAACAACTGGGTTATCGCAGGCGAGAGATGAGGAGTAAGGAACATCTCATCTAGTTTATAGGCAATGGCCTCTGGAGCCCACCAGATCCAAGAGACCAGCAGCAAACATGTAGTGGACTATAAAGTTCAGAAGGGAAGCTCTGAGGGAAAGCTGTAGAACACATCATCTCATCTCAAAGCTGTAGAACACAACACCAGATCTGAAAGGCATGGACAAGGGAACTGTTCTAGAAAGATGAGGAAAATGTGCCATATTGGCATTCCATTTTGAGGTGGCCTTAAATTACTTTTCACGGTTATGTTACTTTTTGCATTTATAAGGTTGTCTTTTTTTTTCAGCAAAGACAATGAAAGGGATGAAGGAATGCCTCGTCTTTCAAGCTTTTTGGAGAGAACAAGAGGTTCCTACAAATGGAAGAAATAATCTTGAACAAGGCAGAAAGAAAAAAAAAAGTGAGGTGTCAGAATAAAAAACTAATGCCAAGAAGTAACAACTAAAGAGGATACTGAGGAGACAGAGAAGAAATAGTTTCTGGAAGCTATCTCACTACTCTGAGACTTTTTCTAGAAAGAATGAAACATTATCTGAAGCAGAAATGCATCCTGTGACCCAACAGTATAGGAGGAAAAAGCCAACAAGATCTAGAAATCTTAAAAGGGATTCCAAGAGAGGAGCTGAATCCCTGGAGAGGATGCAAGGGTGAGGATGAAAAGAGAGCAAAATTAAAACATCACTGTGGGAGCTAGCTGTGGAGTGCCTGGCTGACTAGGAAGTACAGACAAATTGTTCTTAAAATAGATACACAAGAGATACTTGGGCAATGTACAGTAGTTTGGGAGGATTTCAAGGTTCTGGGAAGTGTCAGACAATGCTTTTTTTTTTTTTTTTGACTTGACTTATTGAAAATTGACCCTCAAAAGAGAGCAGGAATGAGATTTTTTTTTTCCTGACCAACAAAGAAGTGCTTAATGAAGTATAAATGATCATGTCCTCTTAAATTTCTATACAGTGAAGGATGAGAATGCAGAGAATCATCAGACTTAAACTGTTTTCCGGAAAGCACATTTGGAAAAAAGAAGTAGCCTACTGAAAAGAAAGGCTAAGGCCAGAGACTGAAAAACAGAATGATCCAAGATGACCAAAAGGCACAAACAAATGACACTGGGATGATAATATCACAAAGTTCTCCAATGTGGAAACAGGAAGAAGTATCACTAAGTTCAAATCAGCTGAAACAGATTCAGAGGAGGGTTGAGAGGTTGAGCGATACAGTCATCTGTGCCCCAGTCATGGGCAAAGGATCTCATTTGTAGATGGGTCAGGCAGGCCATTGCTGTCTCCCCTTCTCCAGCCCTCAGTACCTGAACATCTCTTTATACCAATGGGGAAGGGAGGAGAAACTTACCCTTTTGCTCACTGCTCTATCCCCTGCACCACCTAGAGGTCCTAGAATCTAGCAGATGCTCCGTTGAAGTCCTCTGAATAAATGAACGAAACTAACAAAAATACAGTCTATGCATAGTAAGCTTTTTGGTAAACTTCCAGGCCTTCTATGCATGGCGAGTGCCATGAGATAACAACAGCTTCGAAGGATGCTTTCTCAAAGGCTAGAACACAGAATATGCCTAGGCTCTGGCTGTTTAGGTGAATTTAGCAATTTTAAGAACAAGAAAATAATGGAGAAAGAGCCACTGCCTAGGGAAGAAAATGGAAAGTCAAACATTACAGAGAGAAAATAAAACCAATCAACTGTTACATTCCACACTTTTCTATCAAGGGGGAAAAAGCAGGAAACAAACACTGGATCAAGAAGCACCGTGTACAGCCATAAAAAAGAATAAAATAATGCCATTTGCAGCGACATGGATGGACCTGGAGATCATCATTCTAAGTGAAGTAAGCCAGAAAGAGAAATAACAATATCATATGATATCACTCATATGTGGAATCTAAAAAAAAAAAAAAAAAGGCACAAGTGAACTTATTTACAAAAGAGAAACAGACTCACAGACATAGACAACAAACTATGGTTACCGGGAGGAAGGAGGTGGGAAGGGATAAATTGGGGTTTGAGATTTGCAGATACAAACTACTATATATGAAATAAATAAACAAGTTTTTCCTGTATAGCACAGGGAATTATATTCAATATTTTATAATAATCTATAATGAAAAAGAATATGAAAACAAATATATGTATGACTGAAACATTACACTGTACACCAGAAACTGACACAACATTGTAAACTGACTATACTTCAATGAAAAAAAAAAAAAAGGAAATAAAAGATACATGTAGCCCCAATGTTCACAGCAGCACTATTAAAAGAAAAGAAAAGAAAGCAGAGTATAAAACAGACTATCTAGGGCTAGGCTGTTGGATTTAAACTCTTGGTCTGCCATATTTTTTGCTGTGTAATGCTGGGCGGGTTACTTAACCTCCCTGAATCTTTTCCACTGTCCTTTTACTAGAAACCTGAGAAAATCACCCCGTTAGGTAAAGTGTGGGCTGGTCAGATCTGTAAGGAGGCAGTTTAAGTGGTTTTGCCCAGACTGAACAACAGAATCTTGACAAGTAGGGTCAAGCAGGGATATTTAGTCATCCCAGGGGAGTTTTCTGTTAACTTTATAATTTAAAAGATGGAAAGAGGATTTGTTGAGAGTTCTCTCCACCTATAATTGTGATCATGTAAGGAGTTAGGATACATAAATGACTACACAGAGTCTTAAAACACCAAGTCCAGGTTTTCCCCTGTAAGGAGCATGGGAAATGGCTTCCCTTCTAGTCTGTGGGGATCCTTTTCTCTGTGTCATTTAATGCCTCCACAGTCTGATCTGCTTGCCTGGATGTCTGCGCCTTGCCTCAGGCCCCTGTCTAGGATCATAAGGAACTGGCCAGGTGAATGGTTGCTTCAAATATCTTCTTCTTTAACCAATACTGAGACCAAGGGCATTCTCCTTAAGTCTGATGTAGGAAGTACCTCTTCCAGCATGGGGTCATGGCAGAAAACAGTCCTTATGGTGTCATACTATTAACCATTCCTACAGCAAGAGATGCTGGTGTCCTTTCTGCTTAATCAGTTCATGCCAGAACTCCATGTATTACAATGTGTATTATTAAGCCAAGCAGATAAGATAGATACACACACCATTAACATTTATGTATATATGTATAGATATATGCGTGCACATATACACACAGAGCCTGTCAAG
This sequence comes from Camelus dromedarius, assembly GCF_036321535.1. Classification (NCBI taxonomy): domain Eukaryota; kingdom Metazoa; phylum Chordata; class Mammalia; order Artiodactyla; family Camelidae; genus Camelus; species Camelus dromedarius. The sequence continues at coordinate 90,288,154 of NC_087472.1, read as the reverse complement.
TCTGACTACTAACGACTGTAGCATAATGTGTTTCACATGCATTCATCAGAAAATTAAAAAAAAAAACGACTGAAAATTGTATTTTCCTTCCACAGTTAAGCGTACAGAAAATCAAACTCAAAATTGCTCAAAGGAATCAAGTTTGGCACATTGGAATGGAAGAATGAATAACAGTAGGTGTAATATACTATTGCAAACCACAGCTTTGCTCTGAGTATTTTGTTAATTAAAAGGTGTTGGCTTTAAGAGGGAACTCTCATTTTTTTACTAAGTGTTTGAAGAACATTTCTCTAGTCTAAAAATTTAATTGGTTTCAGGGGTACCTGATTAGTCAGACTAACAGCTTTACTTAGAGCTTTAAAGGAGCTACTAAATCTTTTAAAAAACACACACACAATGTGTTTGGAACACTTCCTTTGAAGTATTCACACGTGGTTTTCTGTAATTCACAGGTCTCCTTTGGTTGATAAGAAAGCAAGGAGCACACACTGTTTCTAACTTCCTTGAATGAATGTGGGTAACTTTTTTTGTTTCCTTTACTTTGATACTTGAAAAATCGGTCAACTGACTAAATGATAAATTATTGGACTAACACTAACACAAATATCTAAAAAGTACCATTTCGTACAAGCAGTCAAATTGCATTACTGTCTAATACTAGAGTCATAGGAAAGACTGTTTTAGCTAGTTAATCGTACTACCAATAGATAAAATAACCATCCTCCAGGTAACCAACATGGGGAAATAGTTTTCTTTTGCATATTTAAAAGGCTGGCATGTGGCTTAATGAAACATGTAAGAGAGAGTACATGTTACCAAAATTAGAAAATCATGTATGTATAATTAAATCATTATGCTGTACACCAGAAAATAGCACAACACTGTAAATCAAATATACTTCAATAAAAAAAAAAGAAATCATGTAGGATTCAAAAAGAACCTCACTTCTCTCTAAATATTTGTAGCCTCTAGGTACATGTGGAAAATTAGAAACAAATGCTAACGAACCCATAAACATTTATTTTTGTCTATATTCCTTCTCATCATTCTAAAGAGGAAATAAAATATGTGATTCAACTATCATGAATTATTTACATTTTAGCCAAATAACGGCTTGTGCTATGCATGGACAAATCCTAGGGAATTGGAACTCAAGGATTCATGATAACCAACTGTATTTCTGCATTTAGAAACAAACTTGTTAGGTGGAACAGCCACAGACTTTTAAAGCTTAGTAATGCTACTTTATCATTTTTTAATTGATTCTTCCCTACTAGTAAAGAATATAATCCAAATAGGAAATATATGCTGCTTCTTGGAAGAGGGAATGTCACCTACACTATCACCACAATATTTCCTGTGTGCCAGGCAAAGTTATTTACAAGCCTTGTTTTATTTAATTTTTACTAAGCAATTTGCAGAGTTGGCATTATTCCCATTTTACTAAAAGGTAAAATAACTTGCTCAGCATCTTACATTAACAAGTGACAATGCCAAGGCAGTGGGTTTACCCACTATACCTATTTCTAAGGATAATATGAACATTGGATACTTTTTCTACACTTCTTATGTAGAAAAAGTCCCACTCAATATATAAAAATTACTACTCAAATACCTTTGACTCCCAAAACAATAGCTTACAACACATAGGACCCACAAAATAATCTAATATCCACTCTAATTAGAAAGAGAAGATCATCTTGAACTAGTCATAAAAATATGGATTATAAAAACTAAGTGAATCTGGCTTCCTCTCACAAGTTAAATATTATTCTTGAGGAATATCGCCAACCTGACTTCACCCAAACACTCATCCTTTCCTCACTAATTTGAAGACAGAAATAACCTTGCCTTTTCCTCTTTTAGTTTGCATCTTCTAACTCTCCTATATGAATTCTTACTCATATATGGGTTCATAACTCATATTTATGAATTCTTCCAACCTGCACTCACTAAAAAGCAGGGTTTCTCAACCTTAGCATTGTTGATATTTTGGCATGGATAAGTCTTTGGTGTGGGTTGTGGCCCTGAGCATTGTGGGATATTTGTCAGTATCATTGGCCAGAGCACCTTCCCAGTTGTGACAACCAAACATGTTTTCAGACATTATCAAATGTCCTCTGATGTGGGAAAATAGACTCTGGTTGAGAATTACTCATTGAAAGGGTTTTTAATTTCTCTCTTTTTCAGTCTCTCTCCTCCCCTCCCCATTCTGCGTGCATGCACACGCTTTTGTACTGGAAATCCTTTATGCCTATCCAAGTTTGTGCTACTTATCATAAGTATAGGTTAAGTGAAATTAAGTGCTTCTCTTATCCACATGATATTGAGCAGGCACTGAAAAAAAATAAACACTTGAAGCTATAGCTATCAGGGAATAATATGACACAGGAAATGTCATGATGACAAAAATGAAGGCATCTCTGGTAGAGAGTAAATGTCCACAATTTTTTTTCTTCCTGCATCTGCACCCTTGTAATGAGATATTCCAGATGCTCCCATCAAGAGTTGTGGTATATTTCTCTATTCCTTGAATATGGATTGGCCAACTAACTTGTTTTGGCCAGTGGATGTTAGTAAACACGACTCAAGCAAAGGCTTGAGAAATGCTTGGCCATTGGGTTATGCTTGGAAATCTTTCACCACTATGCTAGCCTACTGAGTGATGGCAGGCAAGTGGCCCTGTCACATCCATTGTCTCATCCAATAGCCAACAAGTGCCAGACACATGAGGGAGGCCATTGACTGCCAGTTGATCATGAATACATGAATGAGTCCAGTTGAGACTAACAAAAGAACCATCTAGATATGCCTGGCACAAAGCAGACCCAAAAAATCATGACCTAAACAAATGATTCTTATTTTAAGCCACTACATTTAGGGGTAGCTTCTCACACAACAATAAATAACTGATACAATATTCACTTTTACCTATCCAAAACAAGATTTAAAAGGGACCTCCCATTGCTAAAGAATTAAAACAAATGCTGATCCAGAAAAGAGAATATGGTTAAGAAAGAAAAAGCCTTCAATTCCAAGTGTGAGAAACAGAGAATTGAAAATGTACATAATCATTCTAAGATACCTGTAAATCAGGCAGCCAGCATTTTATAGGACATTTGAAAAGCAATGCCTTTAGTAGAAATTCATTGCTAGTACACTTATAACTATGTAAATGAAAAAAGTAGAGAATGTAATAATGAGAGCCATGAAGCAGGCAGCCCAGTGCAGAAGACAAGGGAAGAGAAGCCAGACTAGATCATAATAAGGACCATGCTATTGATGAAGGATGGTCATCAATTCCAAAATTGGTATCAGAATAATATCCATATATCCTTTTGGGTATAACTCGCTAGACCATACTGTACAGTTCTCATTACAGAAAATGCACTGCTAGTCTATGAACATTTTTAGCACCTTAAAAAGCTCCTGAATTAAAGGATCCAATCTGTTCTTTGTTTCTTTTTACCAGAATTGCCACTACCTGGGTATTAGAGATAAGATTCTACAGTCAAGCATGAGCAAAACCAGGTAAGCAGTGCTCTCTACATAATTCACTCTAAATGAGTCTCATATTTGTTTGGGTAAGCTATGTTTTTTGACCCTAAGTACCAAAATAACTAGTGATGCATTTTTTAAGTTGTTATACATGTGCCAGGCTCTCACAAGCCTCGCCCATGAGATGAGATAAGCTATCTGAAGTATCAAATTTATCTTTTTCTTCCTCACCAACCCAAACTAATGCCAGACAGACAGTAGGTTCTCAAACAACATTTGCTGCTGTTGTCATCCAGGTTAGAATGAAGCATAATGTACTAAGCAGAGTCCTTAAGTGACATATAAGAGAGCGGGAGGGAGGGAGAGAGGATTCATTAGAGTTTCAATCTAGAATTTCATCAGGCAGAACAAAGGTGAATCATTAGCTCCAACGTCAGTGAAGCAGTATTAAGTAGTCTTAACGTGTAGATTCTTTGGGTCTGAATTCATAATAATATCTTGTATTTGTACAGAACTTTGAACAGTATAAAAGTGTCTTTTTAGTAATTTTCTCCAATGATTCCTTACCACCACACTCGAGTGTGGGCAGAGAGAGCATCACTGCTACCAATTTCTGGGAGAGGAAAGTAAGATTTGGATAAAGTAAAAGACTTCTTCAAAATCCAAATCTAGCAAATTAGATGAAATTTCCCAAGTAATCTATATTTTAAGAAGAAAGGCTCTGAGTTGAGTGATGAAAGAGGGATTCATGAAAAACAACCCAATTAAAAATCTGCAAACAATTTGAATATACATTTTTCAAAAGAAGATAGACAAATGGCCAATATGCACATGAAAAGGTGATCAACATAACTAATCATCAGGGAAGCGCAAATCAAAATCACAGTCAGTGAGTGAGAGAGAGAGAATGAGAATAAGAATAACAAGTGTCAGTGAGGACGTGGAGAAATTGGAACCCTTGTGAAATGTTGGTGTGAATGTAAAGTGGTACACTCACTGTGGAAAACAGTTTGGAGCTTCCTCAAAAAGTTAAAAGTATAACTACTATATGACCCAGCATTCCCACTTCTGAATGTACAGTGTATCAGAAGATCTGAAACTAGGATCTTAAAGAGATACTTGGATACTGATGGTCATTGCAGCATTATTCACAACAGTCAAGAGATGGAAAAAAAATGAAATGTCCATTGTCAAGTGAATGAATAAAGAAAATGTGGTATATGAATACAATGGAATGCATTTCCTTAAAAAAGAAGGAAATCCTGTCATTTGCTATAGAGTTTCAGTTTTGCAACATGAAAAATTTCTAGAGCTCTGTTATGCAATGATGTGCATATAACATTGCTGTATATTTTAAATGATTAAGACAGTGTATTTTGTATTATGTGCTTTGCACCACAATTTTTAAAAAAGGAATCCATGGACCAGGAAAAGTGTGGACTTTTTCCTTTCTCTTCTGACTTAAGGAGATTTATAAGGACTTTTTCCTTTCTCTTCTGAGTTAAGGAGATTTGAAAATAAAGACCATTCTATAAATAACAGTGGTTCTTATATATTAAGGCCCAGTGAAAAATCACCAATTTATTCTTCTGTCATTACTCCTTCTCCTTTGTATCATATTTCTAACCTTTGTGGGGTAAAAAGATGATGCCTATGCCTCTCCATAGTGGATACTGTGCTCCATGGATGTTCTCGCCTGGAGTCAATGGACCCACACCCCAGATACTATGAATAATGACTGCTAAGGGTCACAGCTGCATTTTTCCCTGGGGCTTGTTCTTGGTTAGTAGGAGGATATTAAGTCCCAGCTCACCTGCCTCAGTTTAAGACAACTTTAAAGGATGAACCCAGCTCCAAAGCTCCCTGTCATGTTGGCCTAGGTTACTGTAGCAGCTGCATTGTGGATTAGCCCCTCCCTCTGCCCAGTATTGCCTCCCTCACTTTCTTGCAGGTGGAGCTACCAAGAATAAATCCCAAGAAATTTTCTGCATGCAACTTTCTGTCTCAGAGAATGCTTCCAAGGAATCCAGTCGAACATACTATCCGGTGACACAAAGACACCTACCTATACACATAATAGATCATTTTTAATACATAGAAGTAACATGATGTTTCCAGTCATTCAATTCTGGAATAATTTTAACTAATTTTAATTTTAAAATTAATTATTCATTGGCATCAAATATTATACAATTCAGTATTCAATTGAATGTTCTGGAAAATGACAAAAAAAAAATCCATGCAGAGAATCAGTGGCCTATTCATTGCTTAAAGGCTTATAAAAAAGGTTTTATACTCTTTGGTTATGCTTGAGTTTCAATTTACCATCTGAGTTGCAGTTTCTTAAGTGAAATCCAACAACTAAATCCAATAACTAAAACACCAAAGAGCCTGACAAGTCAAAATGCTAAAGTCTTGAACTCCGTCTCTATAATGGCATTGGAAATGTAACGAGTATCTCATGTTGGTTTGAAGTGATTGTGCTGGGCTAAACCTAGCTTTTAAAGTTCTGGGTCAGAAAACACGTTATGAACTGCAGGTATGGCAAGCACACAAACTGAAGTAGTGAAACTAGCTACATCAAAATCAATTCATGTTTTCATTTAACTTGTAGAAAAGTACACCATGCCCACAAGGACAGTAACTGTTAACTATACAATAGGAACCAAAAATCAAAGGTAAAAAACAAGTACCAATTATGTACAGAAAATTGCTTGTTACAAGCACAAAAATAAGATTATGATGTTTGTTTCCTTAAATCATGCCCACCAAACCATCTCAAATTCTTTTCTAAAGTAGGAGAGGTAATTATAAATAAAAACATTGTTCAATGGTTATAAATCATGCTATTGAAATGGCAACACTCCCAGGAGCATTAGCATGACGGTTTTCATACATATATTTGCTATTGATTTGGACCTGAATCTCATTGTCCTAATCCTTTGGATGAATGGGTCTCAAATTAAGAGTGTAAGGGGAGGTTGGGAAAGCTATGAATCTACAGTTTTATGGTTTCTGAAACAGGAACATGCTTACTTTGTTTATTTAAAAAGATCCATGAAGCTGTAGTGTTGCACAGTTGGTTCATTCTGAATCTCTTATTTATGCTACTTAAGAACAGGAAAAATTTTATCAGATCAGGGCTACTATTCATTCCTTAAAAAAATCAGTAAATCATAATTAAACCCTAGTAATACTGATACTTTTTCCATGATGGCAATGTTTTACATAAAAGATATGGATTACACCAAATCTTGCATTTTAAAACAGTACTTGAAAATAAACTTTTAAGTAAAATGAAGTTATATTTAAGATTCAAATAAACATTCTAAGGTAAAGTTAATTACACAGTCCACAATAGAAAATCATGCTTTATTTTTGTTAGGAGAAAGGTAATAACTCTTTAAAATTGATGTTTCCTTTATCCCAAGATATTTTGGTTAGAACTAGAAGTAAAATATATTTCCTCTAGTATTAAAATTACAGCCTATAGGAGAAAGTAAAAGTCAAGAATGTAGTATCACCTATATTTGAAGGCAAAAAGACACAAAGGGGGAAATTCTTCATTATGTTATATGTTACAGAATCTCTAGTTTGTTGCATAAAAGGCAGTCACATGAAAGAAATAAACCCAACTGAAACAACACTAACTCTTATTCAGGATTCATCAAACTAGATAAAACAGAAAGGAAAGGAATTATGCATTTTTGAGGTACATATATACATATATAATTTTGAACAGGTAAAAATTTTCATTTTGCCTTGTAATTTGGTAAAAAGAATGAAAAAAAGGTCACCAAAGTTGTTTTTGCTACTTTTATCCTACCTCAAAGGCATGAGCATGTTATACTCCAATAGTCATTCTTATTATAAATGTTAATTTTTATAAATTTAATTCATAAAGTATACTTCTTATGGAATATAAGAACTGAACAGAAGTAAAGAGCTAGGCAGAAAGGTCAATTCTCAAAGAAAAAGTAGGGCCAATTTATTATTGTCAGCTTGATGTTCCCATTCAATTTGATGTAAAAATGGAAAGGAAGGACATACGGACTTAAGCACTGAGAGACTGTATTGCTGAAATGGTTAATGTTTGTTATAGACAACGGGGGCCTGAGGTACCACAGCTGGGTGACTTTACTAGGTGAAACAATAAAGAGTCAGGGCTCTTTCACTTTCAGGGATGATCTTTGGGGATCAGATTCTATCATCACCTAATCATATAAATAAACAAATTATTCTATAAAAAATAAGTTATTAGTAATAATTTTCAATGCCATGGAAATATATGTTAGAGAATCTTGAAAAGGTTTTCATACTTATTTTATACACTGAAAACCAAAGATGCTCTGTCTGATAGCATTATCAAAAATTGTCCCATTTGGGAGAATCCCATCATTTGACAATTAAGGAAACTGAGGCCCAAAGGGTTGAATGCTTTGCAAAAGACTTCCAGCCCCCCAGCTGGCATGAGGCCAAATGAGGACCAGAATCCAGAGCTCTGAATTCTCAATTTAGTAATCTTTTTATTGTGCCAGTGGTTTACGACATTAGGAGCATGCCTTTGAAATCGCAAAAATGTTATGTGCCTCTGCATAATAATCATGTATCTCGTATGCCTAGATTGAGAAAATAGTGACAAAAATCAACTTATTCTGAATTCAGTAATGTTTTAATAAACTGCATTTTATTAATTGCAGTATGATTCACATTGCTTTGAAAATACCTACTACATATATGTGGAGACACATAACTAATTTGATCCACAGACAACACTTGCTCAAGGATTTGAGAACTGCTTTCAATAACACTGAGAAATCTCAGCTATCTCCAGTCCCTAGGTTGAGAACCTCTACCATGTTGCTCACTGCCTAACAATATTACTCTGATCAAGTAGCTTCAAAACTCCCATTCCTTCCCCTTACAGTTGATTTCAGTTACAATGCTGCCAAACAATGGTATCAAAATCTTTTGACGATGGCTTGTATCATAGGCAGAAAAAACTGAATTTGTGAAATGGTTTACTAGGTTTTAAAAATTATAGCAGATTCAAGTTTGTCAATATAATGGTACTCTCAGTCACTTAACATTTTGATATGCTCTTCTGATCGGAAGAGAAAGGGAACAGTCGGAGCTAGTATGCTTGAATTTGGCTATCCTGCTGCTTTTTTCACTCATTTTTATGTATGTTGTAGCCCCTAACGTGAATACCCCCATGTAGATATGTGAATGTCACTACCATGTGTCATGAGATTGGTGAGGTAGGGGTGAGAAGACAAAGGTGGAGAAACACTATAGGACTATGTCTAAATACCCGAATTTGCCTCCACTCTACTTACAGAAAATTATTTCCTACTACTTACCCCAAATGCCCATGTTGATTCAGGCTAGCCAGTCTCTTCAAGCAATACTCAATACACTTTCATTCTTTAGAAAATAAATCTGTTCCAGCTGTTCCTCAGGCTTAAATATCTTCTTCACCTATTCTAATCCTCCCTACTCTTAATGATGAGAATCTCATGTCAATGAAATCTTTGTTGACGACTTGATTTACCTCTGATACTCCCCTTCTCTGAGCTCCTATGTTGACTGCAGTTTTATGTAAAAAAATCTTTGTTTGATTACATATTTCCCTATATTATTGTCTACTGATTCAATTATAAAATTCTAGGATTGGAAGGAATTTGTGGGAATTTCAGTGCAGAACTTTAAAACCTGTCATTTCTGAATACTGTAAATCTTAGACTGAATTACTTTGACTCTAATTCAGTAGATCTTTCATGTTCCCAAGAGGTGTGTCTAAGAGTCCTTGCAAATCAGAAAACAGATGTATGTGATCAGCTAAGCTTACTTAGGACTTAAGAGATTTGCCTCTCCCCAATAGTTTCTTAGAACATGAGATTGATAATAGAAGCTTTACATATTTGAACCATGCAACCATCCAGTGGAGTAGGTATCATCAACCCACTGGAAATCACTACATAGCATGGAACTTCAGATAGCAATTTTTTTTATCACTTCATATGAATTATTTAGCTCACAATAATATTTTAAGATTTTCTACTTAGATTATGAAAAACAAATTGCATCTCTTATTTTAAAAATTATTTTAGTCTATAAAATCATTCTAATTATCTGCACTCGGCAAAATTCTCAAATTATAGAAGAGTTTTCAAAATATTTTCTATCATCAGAAATCAACACAGAGATTTCATTTCATTTAATATATTTTCCAAAAGGAAGTAATGGTCTCATAAATGAGAAAGCTTTTCTTTTTTTTTTTTTAACATTTTTTATTGATTTTTAATCATTTTACAATGTTGTGTCAAATTCCAGTGTTCATGTAACTTTGATAGTCTGAATTTAGTCTAACAAAATGGCTTTCATTCAAATATTATTATTGAATAAGAAGGGTCTGGGCTTATTTAGCAAGAGAGACATGTAGATGAATATATTGATATATTTATTTCCAAGGCTTTTATAAGAAAGAGATAATCAAATTATTCTTATTTCCATTAAACTGTGAACATACTTCATGACAAAGGAAAATTACATTCTAGATAAAAACAGTACTTGAGTCTGTATTATATAGGAAGTACTAGAAGTTTCACTGTTTAGGATTAAATGCTAAGGAAGTTACTACATACAAGTTTCTTGACAACTCTCTATCTTGAAAGAAAAAAATTCTAACACCATATTATCTGAGACTATAACACAGTTGGACTGGTTTAGAGCAAAACTAGGGTATGAGAAGTGTTGTTAAAATTGATTGAAGGTTATAGTATATGTCTAAAATCTTGGGCATCATTAATAAAGCTCACTCTACTTGGTTTTATTACTCTATTCATATCTTTTCTGGAAGATAAACTACCTCAAAATTCAAGACCTAATAGTAATATACTATTATTGTGGAGTTGCCGTGAAACATTCCTGGAGCTGTGATCGGGATGATTGAGAGGACCACTAAATGCTGAAAAGTGGATGTGACCAGGGAATGGCTTGGCTGTTTGCCAGTGTAAGAAATAACTTGATATCCACATTAAGCAGCAGCTGAAGAATCTTTTAATAGTTGAGGTGCTTTTTCTGAATCCTCCAGTTATGCTTCACTGATTAAATTATTAAGAACCTCTGATTTAGCTGTTTCATATTTTAGATGTGAGTGAAGATGTTTTGAAATGATTTCCATTATTCATGGTTTCTTGTTATTAAACTTATAGGATGCTGAGATAATCCCTTTTTATTAGGTCTGCAGAAACTGAGAATACACTAAAAGGCAGAATAGCTGCATGAAAGTATCACTTTCTTTGACAATATTTTCTTATGATGGGCTAGGCTTTTCTTCCCCTTATCTGAGCTATAAACATTCTAATTAATGTTGTTTAACCAACTGTTAAAACATTTAAAACTGGCTCCTACTAACTACCAGATTAAGGCCAAGATAAGATTCAGGCAAAGGTGAAGGGAAGGACAAGATGCTAAATTTAGGAAGAGTCTCCCAATGTGAATGATTAACTTATGCATGATTAATTCTTCTAAAAATATTTCTCATTGTTACCTACTTTATACACAGCTTGCAATTGTCTTTCATAGGTTCACTGAACAAACAGTAACTAAATAACTTTGTGCCCAGCACCATGACCATGTTAGTGAATGTTGTTGGTGACTTAAACATTATTCTTCCACAGATACCCCTACATCCATGGGGCATTCCTACTACCTAGGAGAATTCCAATTCTTTTCAGGCTTCCATGGACTCCATCTCTCATTTCTAGAGGTGGATTTAGGTTCACCTAAGGCTTAGATTCTAAGCCCAATCAAGATAATACCTTCTCCTTAACTTTGGTTTAAAAACCCAAAGTTTAAGTCAACCAGCCCATGGAACACTCTGAAGACTATTCTTGGTACAGGAGTAATATATGACCTAGGTTGGCTGATCTGACTGATAGATAAATTTCTTAATCTATTCTTGAGGTAGGAGACTCTCTCTCTCTCACTGTTACAAAAAACCATGTTGCTCCATTTGCTGCTGTCAGCCATCTTGAAACCTAGAGGGAAACTAGTGAGGAGGTCAGAAGTAACCCAGAGTGAAAACCATAACAAATAAAATAGAGAAAGAGAGTCAGGGCTCTGTTTGGACTGTCTCTGAAGCCTGCTCTAATCTCTGTACCTCCAGTGATGTGAGATTCACTATCTCTATTGCTGAAATCCCTTTGAATGGGTATTCTCTTTCTTGAAGCCCAGAACATCTTTATTATCCATGTTATCAGGGTTACAAAAATAAATGAGACATTACAACTGCATTTAATAGGTTTCTATTCTAGTGGGAGACATATGTACCAACAACAAATTTCAGTAAAATATAATGAAACTTGCTGAAACAGAGGTAAGTAGCAAAACGGTGGCATAAGAAAGAAGTACCTGCACCCCTCTAGAAGCCTGGGCAGAATGGAGAGTACTTATACGAACAGTATTTTGAGCTGAGACTTTAAAGGTTGAGTTTAGCAAAAGTGAATGGTGACAACTGCATTTCTAGTGGAGGGAACAGTATACATTAAAGAAGAAAGGCAGCATTTGGTGACTGGGGAGCTGCAAACTGATTAGTATTATCTGATTATCAAGAGAGTGGTGGGAGATGCAGGAAACAACCTAGACACCTTAGCAGGCACTAAAGTGTAAAGGACCCTGTATACCAACCTGAGACATTTCATTTCTATCCTAAAAAAGAAAGAAAACTATTTTAAAATGACTAATATAATATGACTGGCATGTTAAAAAGTTCATTTTCAGTGACCCTCCAGTGTGCAAGATGGGTTGAGAGAGATGAGAAGACCAATGATAAGGCTTTATAGATGATGGCTGAATAAATGACAAAGACAAAATAGTAGGGCTAAATGAGAAAGTTCAGAGTTATTTGGCATATAGAATCAGTAAGATTAGCAATTGATTGCTTAATACTAAGAAATAAAGTACCAGAACGACTCTTTGATTTCTAACCTGGTGGATAGTAGTGTCATCCACCAAAATCAGGAATATAGAAAGAGGAGTAGATTTTCAAAAGATAATAATAATATCAACTTTGGGTATGCTGGATTTGAAATATCTGTAAAACATCTAGGTGGTAGCTGATCGGCAGATGAAAATATAAGTCAGGAGTTTAGGAGAACAGTCTGAGGTAGACATAACCATTAGCACAGTTTCAGAAGTCTTCTCCTTAGATTCTCTAATACACCGAACTGGGATTAAGATTCTTTAAGATGGTAAATTTTACATTATGAGCATTTAAACACAATCTTAGAAAATACAAAAGAAGTCTGATAATAAATATGGCATGAGCTATGACCAATCAGAGCAGATGCCAGCCATGAAGGGATGCAGACTTGGCATGGGTTTAGTCTTGGGTGATACCAACATTTAAGGGACTGATGGGAAAAATGTCAACTAAGTGGTAACGGCAATAAGTGACCAGAGAGGTCAAAGAAAGCCAAACTAAAAGCAAGAGAACATGCAACCTCAGAAACCAAGACAATAGAGAATTTAAATGGAAGGAGCATGGGTAATGCTTGGCTGAGAATGTCACAGGCACTGAACGTGAGGTTTCAGAACTGTAACAAAGAGCGTAATAATTAATTAATGAAATCTTGCCTGTCAGTTAATACAAACTGTCTTTAATACTCAAGGCAAGTTGTAATTTCAAAAAATACGTATTTTACTAAGAATGCCAGGTAAAAATTACATAAAAATAGAATGAACTGATCTAATATAGTATTCATAATCTAATCTAATCTCAAGAAGCAAATAAACCATAAAGTAGGGAAGATAGTATAAAATCTCAGAAAATAAACACTGGTTAAGACAAATATATTAAAGGATTTGGGGTGGCAGATCTTTTATGTCACACAGGATGACAAAGGAAGTAAAAAAATGAAGGACTGAGCACAAAAATCAAAGGAGATAAGAGATATGTTTGAATGAAATATAAACAACCAAAAAGACTTATAGGTGATGAGAAATGGAAGCAACCAAACTGTTTCAAGGAAACAATGACTCTTCAGTGACCAGAGCTGGAGACAGAGGCTGTATGACAACTGCCAAAGAAACACTTTAAACTGATTTTTTTCTATCCCTGCAATATTTTCTATTCTCAAAAAAATGTCTTTGTTCTTCCCTTACAGGTAGAAATATTGAGGATGATAATATACTGGAAAGGTATTTCATGGCTCTTACATTTAAACTACAAAATAAAATGGGTAAAAATTGGGTTGAACGATAAAAATACTTCAAAACCTCCCCTCTTCCCCTTTTTACAATTGCTATGATACTTTTGAGTCTAGAAATCAAGCAGGACCAATACTTCTAATGTTCATACAGTTTTTGTTCTAGAGATTTTGTCTCTTTTGTGAGCAAAAATTTACCCAGTGGATTCAGGAAGAAGATTATTATTTTTTTTTAAAGCAAACAATGAGTCAGCAGGCAGTTCAAAGTTCTCCACATGGAGTTGTCAATCAAAGCCTTGACATCAAAATCAATGAAAAGTGGCTACAGTCTTTTTCTGAGTATAATTTGCAGCAGGAGGAAGTTAGCGGAAAAGTGTGAGGAGAAGACAGCTGAGGAAAACTGGTCCACAGAGGTGCAGCAAAGACGGGAGGCGGGAGGGAGTAGGAATGAGAAAACAAGTTATAAAACCAGAAACTGACAAAGTGTTCTGGATTCCATATGGGATGAATGCAAATATCACCGGACTGAGGACTCATTTAACAACACATTTTCTTCAAGCGCAGTGGGCCCTGGGCACCATTCTAGACACAGAGGATACAGACAGAAATATGACACAGTCAGAGGTCTCACTGAGTTTACATTTCAATAGAGAAAAGAGATAGGAAACAAATAAATATATAAAATTATTTTGAAGAATGCTAAAGGCAATAAAGTAAAACAGAGCCAGCTCAAGCATAAGAGAGTGAGAGGGGAGCAAGTTGGGCCCATGGCTATTAAAATTTAGCCATTAGCTACGATGGCTTGGGCAAGACCTTTAAACCCTGTAAGTTTTTTGAGCTCCTCCACCTAGCTTTGAGTTCATTATATCTTTATTTCCATTTCTTTATATGCTTCCCCTCTTCCTACCACCATTCATTTCCCGCTTCTCTTTGCTACTCCCCTTTGACACTCACTCTCATTTCCAGAAGACTCTGGCCCCTGGCTCAGAGGCTCCCTCTCTGTACGTAGTCCTGCTTGCAATTATCCTGTGTAATCTCAGAATCTTTATTTCTGATTTCCCCATTTATTCTCAGGTAATGTGGATTCAATGACAAGTAAAGATCACAGTCTGTCTTCAAGCAGCATACAGTCAAGTAGGGGGACCAATATAATTTCAAATTATCTCAGAAATGAATAGAGGATTTGATACATACTCTGAAAGAGAAGTAGGAATGATGCTATTTACAGTAACAATGAGCAGCTAACCTAGTCTGGGAGGTTAGGGCAGTCTTCCCTGAGCACATTTGAATTGAGACCTGAAAAGTAATTAGACATCAGATAGGAAAAGCAAGGAAAAAGTGTCCTAAGCAGAGAGGCCAATAGGTGCAATGGCTTGTAGCAGGAAAAAAGCAGCCACTCAAAAACAAAACAAAACAAAGTTTAAAAAAAAAAAGCAGGCCAATATGGAGATAGGAGAGGAAGCAATACATGATTTCTGGCATAAGGGTGAAGAAATGGGAAGGGTCATACTACACAAGGTCTTGTAAGCTATTATATATTTTATTTGAGAACAATTGGAAGCCATTGAATTGTTTCAAGGAGCGTTCTGCTACCAAATTTATATTTTGAAAGGATCACATGGCTATATCATATAGGGGAGAAGGAATGAATGAGGAGAGATTAGCTTAGGTTGGAATCATCATATAATTTATTACAAAAACCTGGATAGTGTTATGAGTGAAAGGGGCACTATTAATTACACCGAGACAATGGACGTAAACCATGTCTGCTCAGGGCAAACCAAGACAATGGTCATCCTAATATAAGTAATGGTATCAGGTCAGGAAGAGACAATGAAAGACTGGGGAGGGGTAGTGCAAGATAAATCCAGAGAAGTAAACAGATCCAAGAAAGATTGAGGAGGGAAAAATTAACTAGACTTGCTGATGGGTGTCCAAGAGGAGTCAAGTGGGAAGGTGTCAAGAATGACTCCCAAGGTTTTGCTACTGGGTAAGTAGTGTTATAGAACCTGTAGTGGGAGTGGGGGATATTACAGGGGAAGATCATGAATTTGATTACAGAAGATCATTAGGTTATTTTTGAGACTCTAAGTGGAATTGTTAAGCAGGCAGTTAAATACACTGTCTGGCATATAGAGGATATGTCTTCATCTCCCATAGTTTTCTTGTCTATTGGTCCCTTCCATTTTTCTCATTATTGTCTTTGGATTCTCTGACAGGACTCGTGTGCAGGTAGTTTATTTAGAAGCTGATTCCTGGGAAGGTGAAATGAAGGACCAGAAAAGTGAGACAAAGGAGGAGGAAAGAACCGTACAGTGTGTATTACTGAAGTTTGTACTCTGGTCAATAGGAGTTGGATTCTGCCAGAACCTTCCCATGTTCCTAAGAAGCATTGAGAAAGTGGTAAGTGCAGAGATTTCCCACGTACTCCCTGCCCCAACACATGCAAGGCCTTCTCCATTATCAACATCACTCACAAGAATGGCACACTTTTATAAAGGATGAACCTACATTGTATAGCTTAGGGAATAATCACCCAAAGTCGATAGTCTACCTTAGAGTTCACTCCTGGTGTTGTATATCCTATGGATTCGGACAAATGTATAATGACATGTATCCATCATCATAGTATTATACAGAGTATTTTCACTGCCCTAAAAGCCCTCTGTGTTCTGCCTATTCATCTCTTCTCTCCCTGCCATCCTTAGCACCCTTGGCGATCACTGATCTTTTTACTGTCTCTATAGTTACATCTATTCTAAAATAGCATATGGTTGGGATCACACAGTATGTAGCCTTTACAGATTTCTTTCTTTCACTAAGTAATACGCATTTAAGTTTCCTCCATATTTCTTCGTGGATTCATAGCTCATTTCTTTTTAGTGCTGAATATTCTCTTGTTTGGCTGTAATAAAGTTTATTTATCCATTGACTTTCTGAAGGGCATCTTTGTTGCTTCCTAGTTTTGGCAATTATGAACAAAGCTGCTATAAATATCCATGTGCAGGCTTTTGTGTGGACATAAGTTTTCAACTCCTCTGGATAAATATCAAGGAGCAGGACTGCTGGATAATATGGTAAGAGTATATTTTGTTTTGTAAAAAAGAAAAACCCCCCAAAAGCCAACTGTTTTCCAAAATAGCTATACCACTTTGCAGTCCCATCAGTAATAAATTAAGAGTTCCTATTGCTGCATATCCTTATCAAAATTTGGTGTTGTCAGTGTTTTGGATTTTTGGCCATTCTAATAGGTGAGTAGTGGTATCTCCTTGTTTGAATTTGCATTTCCCTGATGATATATGAAAGGAGGCATTGGTGGTATAGTGGTGAGCACAGCTGCCTCCCTGATGATATATGATATGGCACATCTTTTCATACGCTTATATGCCATCTGTGTATCTTTTTTGGTGAGGTATATGTTAAGGTCTTTAGCCCATTTTTAATTAACCTGTTTGCTTTCTTACTGTTGAGTTTTAAGAGTTTTTTGTATATTTTTTATAATAGTCCTTTATCAGATGTGTCTTTTGCAAATATTTTTTCCCAGTCTGTGGCTTGTCTTCTAATTCTCTTGAAAAATGTTATTTTTCAGCACATAAAATTAGAACCTACAGTTGGAGAAGGAATTTCACCAATAACTAAGAGTGTACTGGCAGAGATTCCAGTCAAGATGGCGGGAGTGGTAGGACTACAAGCTTGCCTCTTCTTGCAACTACAACAAAACCACAACTGAATGCTAAACAACCATCAAAAGAAGACTGGAACCTAGCAAAAAAGATCTTCTGCAACTGGAAACATAAAGAGGGAACCACAGCAGGATGGTAGGAGGGGCATGCTGGTGATATAATTGGGACCCATACCCCCTGGGTGGGCAAACCACAAGCTAAAGATTTGTTAAGTTGCAGAGGCCCTCCCATAGGAGTGAGAGCTCTAAGCCCAAATCAAGCGCTCCAGCCCAGGTCCTGGCACTGGAAGGAGAAGGGGACCCCAGGACATCTGGTTTTGAAGGCCAGGGGGACTTGGCTCTGGGATCCTCAAGGGTCTGTAGGAAACAGAGACTCCATTTGCTTGAGAAATGTACACAGAAACTCATGTGCACCAGGTCCAAGGGCAGAGGCAGTGATTTCATAGGAACCTGGGCCAGACCTGCCTGCTAGATTTGGAAGATCTCCTGGGGACGTGGGGGACGGCTGTGGCTCACTCAGGGGACATAAAATCTGGTGGCAGACATTCCAGGAGTATTAACCTACATTAGCCTTCCTGGAGGCTGACATCTTGATTGGATCATCAGCATCAAGACCTAGCCCCACCCAACAGCCTGTAGGGAAGCCTCAGGCCAAACAACATACATGGTGGGAACACAGCCACACCCATCATCAGACCTGCTAAGCCACAAAGGCCTCTAGACACAGCCCTATCCACCAGAGGTCCAGGACCAAGCTTTACCCAGCAGTGGGCAGGCAATGGCTCCTCCTGGCAGGAAATCTGCATAAGCCTCTAGTCCAGCCTCAGCCACCAGGGGCAGATACTAGAAATAAGAAAACAGTAATCCCAAAGCCTGTGGAAGGAATACACAAACATATAGAAAGACAGACAATATGAGGTAGCAAAGGAATATCTCCCAGGCCAAGGCACAAGATAAAATCCCAGAAGAAGAAATAAGTGATGAGGAGATAGGTAATTTATCTGAGAAAGAGTTTAGAGTAATGATGGCCAAGATGTTCAGAGAACTCAAGAGGAGTATAGATGCACAGAGTGAAGTTTTTAGCAAAGAGTTGGAAAATATAAAGAACACCCAAACAGAGCTGAAGAATAAAATCACTGAAGTGAACAATACACCAGAAGGAACCAAGAATAGATTAAATGAGACAAAAGAATGGATCAGTGAGCTAGAAGACAGATTAGTGGAAATCACTACCTCAGAACAGAAAAAAGAAAAAAGAATGAAAAGGAATGAGGATAGTTTAAGAGAACTCTTGGACAACATGAAGTGCTCTAATATTCACATTATAGGGGTCCCAGAAAGAAAAGAGAGAGAGAAATGACCTGAGAAAATTTTGGGAGAGATAATCTCTGAAATCTTCCCCAACTTGGAAAAGGAAACAGTCACCCAAGTCCCGGAAGTGCAGAGTACCACATAGAATCAACCCAAAGAGGAACACACCAAGGGAACTCCCATTAGGTTATCAGCTGATTTTTCAGCAGAAACTCTACAGGCCAGAAGGGAGTGGCATGATATATTTAAAGTGATGCAAGGGGGAAACTTACAACCAAGAATACTCTATCCAGCAAGGCTCTCGTTTAGACTTGATGGAGAAATCAAAAGCTTCACAGATAAACAAAAGCTAAAAGATTTCAGCACCACCAAACCAGCTTTTCAACAAATGTTAAAGGGCCTTCTCTAGTCATCAAACCACAAGAAAAGAGAACAAAAAGAAGAATGAGGAAAAAAAAAAAAAGAGAGACCTACAAAAGATTGCTTTGACTGTTTGGAGTCTTTTGTGGTTCCTTATAAATTTTGGAATTGTTTGTTCTAGTTCTGTGAGGAATGTCGAGAGTATTTTGATGGGGGTCATGTTGGATTTGTGGATTGCTTTGGGTAGTATGGCCATTTTGATAGTGTTGCTTCTTCCAATCCAAGAGCACAAGAAATCTTTCCATTTCTTTGTGTCATTTCGGTTTTCAGAGTATACGTAACCTCCTTGGTTAAGTTTACTTCTAGGTATTTTGTTGTTTTTGATGTAATGGAAATGTCTCTGTCAGTTATAAAACTGTGGTTTTTGAAGTGAAAAAAAAAAAGTGAATGAAGGTCCACAAATGGTGAACTATCCTTTTTTATGGGTGAGTTATATTCGATTATATATATATATATATATATATATATATATATATATATATACTGCATCTCCATTATCAATTCAACTGTTGATGTGCATTTAGGATGCTTCCACATCTTAGCAATTATAAATAATATTGCTGTTAATAGCAGGGTGTATGTATCTTTTTGTTAATTCTTATTTTGTGGTTGGCTTTAGTCCTTTGATAATTATATTAATTTAAAAAAGCTAAAGCTCTAAATGTTCTTAGAAACAATGAACAGTACCTACACATAAATTTAAAAATATATGTGCAGTAAAACAGAAATGAGCTATCAAGCCATGAAAGACATAGAAGAAACTTAAAAGACATATTAGTAAGTGAAAGAAGCCAGTCTGAAAAGGCTACAAACTATGATTCCACCCAAATGACATTCTGGAAAAGGCACAGCTACAGAAACAATAAATAGATTGTGGTTTCCAGGGGTTTGGGGAGAGGGAGGGAGGAATGAATAGATGGAGCACAGGGGATTTTTAGGTCAATGAAATTATTCTGTATGGTATTATAGTGGTGGCTACATGTCATTATGCATTTGTCAAAACCGACAGAATGTACAACATCAAGAGTGAACCCTAATGTAAACTATGGACTTTGGTTGATAATAATGTGCCCATGTTGGTTCATCAATTGTACCAAATATGCCACACTGATGAGGGATGCTGAGGGTAGGGGAGTATGTATGTGTGGGTGGGGAGGGCTATGTGGGAACTCTGTATTTTCTGCTCAGTTCTGTTGTGAATCTGAAACTGCTCTAAAAGAATAAAGTCTATTTAAAAAAAAAAAAAGAGTGTGCTGGGAAATGGCTTCTCATCTCCCTGATAGTGACATCTCCTGCTGGTTCTAACTATATACTTTATCTCTTCCCAACTAGTTCATTATTTAAGTGTTAGTCAGTTGAAATGGCATTATAATAGCCGTTTTCTGCTGATCTGTAATGCTTCTTTGGGAGACCATTCTACCTTTGTAGAAGTGTGCTATTGCTTTCAGTGTTCAAAGCAAGCTCAGATGTGATGTATATCATTGTCATACCTAGAATTGTGAGCAGTTATGAGATTCCAGATGATACAGAAATGATTACCTGTATGCATGTATACCTAATGGTATTTCATTAATTAAACATACATGCTTATAATAATTAAAAAATCTAAAATCTAGTTATCCTCCTCTTTTTATGGTGTTTTTGCTTCTGAGATAGGAAAATGTTTTCTAAAGTGAGAACAAAATGTTTTAGGTTTAATTCTATTTATATAAGTACTACTAAATGTTTTTCAAATGACAGTGGAACATTCTTAATAGTTGTACCAACTAGTCACGCCAACTCTTTATTTTACTATGGGGGATTTACAAATTTTCATCCTATGCTAGGCAAATGGTATTCTTATTTCTGAGTAACTATTAAAAAACACTATTGGTAACAAATATTTTTCTCCTTGGATGAAGCCTTAAAAAGATTAGAGAAATACACTCAAAAATCCATATTCTATTTATTAACTACTATGAACCTATTTCTAAGTACTTATCAAAAAGAGGGGTCAGTAAACTCCAGTTCTGAGTCCAAATCTAACCCACCACTCATTTTTATAAATAAAGTTTTATAGAAACACAATCACATTCATTCATTTATATACTGATTGTGGATGCTTTTGCATTTCAATAGCAGAGCTGACCTTCTGACCTGAAAAAACAAAAATATTTACTATTTGGCTCTTTACCAAAAAAAAAAAAAAAAAAAAATGCCAACCCCTGATCTAAAACCTTGTTGAAGTGATTTGCATCATTAACCTATACCTCTCACTGAAATAATGCATTCTACAAACTAATCACTTACTTTATAAAATAAGAATTTTTCATTTGTCTCAAATTACATCCTCCAAGCTTCCAAAGGCACTCCCTAAATGCAGTGTGCTATGATTTGGTGAATAAATTCCTATTCTCACTAGTGTAGTTAGAAGAACGGACTAGAAACAGGAAGACAGAAGCGTCTGTCTTGAGTCCTTGTTTATTCAGTTTTCCCAACTATAGCAAAAGGATAATTTTCATTCTTTAGGGATATTTTAAAGATCAGAGTAGATACTATAAATGTGTAAGGAATTTTATTATTTATGATCAATTTCAATGTTGTTGATTTCAATGTTTTGTTCTCCTCATGTCCAGCTTCACTCACTGTAGCTGTAACTTGTTTTAGTTGATATTCATGTGGCAGTCTGATCAGTCTTATCATTCATATAGTTCCTCTGCCACTGCCAATGTATTCCTTGAGTGTGCATGTCTTAGTATGGTGCATTACTGTCCTCATCTTTTCTGCCCGCTCAGGTCTGCCCACTCATTCATTTCAATCCACTTGCACCCAGTCTTTCTCATAGTGGCTTTTAGTATAATGCCTCAGATTTATCCAGTTGTGAAAAATATATTCCAGTCTAAGGGCATACTTCAGTGGGACACTGGCTAGTAGAGAGGTCAGTAACATCCATTTTGATGAGTTCTGTTAACTTCACTCCTTTTTATTTTCACAGAAATTTCAGTATCATCTAGTATAGTGACTTTTAGTATTTCTTAAGCATAGAACACCATCCAAGTGAAATCTTAAGAAGACACCTACTATTTGAAGCATAAAAAGGAGGAGGGAAGTGGGCTGGTTGAAATTGGAGATGGGAAGCAAAGAGAGGCAGGAGGACTACTTGGAGGGGCATCTATGACTTTGAGAGTAGGAGAGGAGGCTTTCCAGAAGAGATGGAGAACTCTCCAGAAACCCTGGGTTTCTGGTTTGTGTGCTTGGTTGGATGAAGTCCAAGGTAATATTCATTGCAATCATTTCCTGCCAAAGTAAACAGTAGGGTCCACTCATTCACCACCAGCAAATGAACAAAGAAAATACCAGGTAATATTTTTGGAAAAATCAGTTCTGAACACAAAAAAAAGAGTTTACCAAGGAGGTTGTGGTATTCTTTAAGAAGAGATTAAATGAAGCACTGTTTAAATAGATTTCTTTAATTGATTTTGAACTTCAGCAGGGCACCGGACCTATCATGCCTTATGTTCTTCCCTAGATTTACTTGTTATAATTCCACTGCTGTACTGGTTGTCTGACCTTGGACTGACAGATACAGAACTGGGAGAATAAATAAAGCTAAATAGTAACACCGTTGGAGAATCAGGTTTATCATCTCAACGCCGCCTTCTTTTTTTTTTTTTTTTTTTTTTTTTTGTCCTCATGGCCCTACCTTCCAGGGGAAAAAGAGAAAAGAAAAGAAGCTATTATATATTTCATTTTATCGAAACCTCTTCCATACCTACAAGGTTACTACTAAGCTTCAAGTGTGCTACTATTTAAGACCTAAGTCCACCCACATAGCTCTAATATGAGATTTAGATGTCATGCAAGACAAGAAAGAAGGGGAAAGAAGGAGTACTGCTGTTGAATTTCACTTGGAAAATATATTACGAAAGTACGAGCATTATGGTAGAGTTGATTCTGCAGTCTATGGAGCCCCGTGCATCACCTGCACTGCTGTAGCCAAGTATGTGTGATGTAAAGCTTTGAAGACAGGCGTGGACTTTAGGGAGATATGGGTCTAGGGCCACGATGTGCCTACTTAGTAGCTGATTGTCTTTAGGATAACAACTCTCTCTAAGCTTTACTTTCCTCCTACGGTAAAAAAGGAAATAACGTGGAACCTATCTCCTAAGGCTGCTGTAAGATTAAACAAAACAATCCACAAAGAATTTTTAGTGAAATGCCTGGTAGAGAACAAGGCATTAACGCATGTTGGCTCTAAGATAAATACTAGGTGTGGTCGGGTCAATGCAAAAGTCAGGGGAGTAGTTGAAATGAAAGGAGGTATTATTTCTGAAAAAAGCTATGATATACCTGGGTATTACTGGAATAGAACCAGACTGCGAGACCTCAGAGACCATAAACAGAGTTAAACATGAAGTGACAATGTTGTTTTGCCTGATTTACATCAGACCTTTCTTGTAAAGAACATTTTCCTGAATACGCTCAATATGAAGCATTTATTCACCCAGATAATAGATACAAATCCATGCATTCAAATGTTCCTTGGAGTCAGAGATCAAGATGGAAATCCCCAGAATCACAGAGATTTGTGTCTATAAACTTCCTTATTATATTCCCATTCAAGGAGGTTAGAAGGGATAGAGTCAGCTTTTTAACCAGAATCTTTTCATTACTTCTCCCTGTTGGGGTTGCAGCACATGCTGTGAATGACCTCCAGAGATCCTCAAGCTGTATGCAGAGAGCAAATTGAATCTGAAAGCTTTATTAGACAAGTTTGTCTTTCAGCTGGTGGGAGTGGATGCCAGCCGTATTGGAAAAAATACAATTTCTTGTGAAACTGGGTCCTGACCTTGAAAAAAAAATCTCAAATCAAAGTGCATGATTCAGTTCTGAGTTATGTCTTTATTTGTTAAACATGGAGTGCAAGTTCCAAAGAAAAAGGCACATTTTACCTTAACCAAACAAGAATCAGTAAGAAAAATAAGAGAGGGCTTACTCCTATTTTGGTCTTGCTGGACTTAGTAAGCAAAAATGATTATCACCAAATCAAAGGGTTAAAAAATATACTTAAATACTCATAATCAAAGAAACAAATTTTCTCACTCATTTTAATATGAGAAGAAAAATTACTTCCTCCATTTATAATCCACAGTAAACATAGGAAGTTTATTTATACCTTTTATCTATAAATTTCTCTAAGAAGAAAGAATAATCTTGGGAAGTTGAAGTGACACTGGAGATTATTTTACTTCAACACTGTCTCCTAATGTTCTAGTGGAATGTTATTCAGTTTCTGCTTTTTAATGTTGGAGAACAATGATTTTCTTGAAGTCGTGATAATTATCTCAGAAGCAAGAATTGAAGGTATTATAATTATGACTGTTTTTTCTTATGGTAGGTTATATTTCAATTTAGGCACTGGTGTAGTTAGTGCTGTTAGCAATTTTGCATCAATATTAGGATAGCTAGATTGGATGTCTGTTTAATGAACTCATCATAGACTGGCAAGTACTTTGGAAAATGAGATTAAAACATATTTTATTTACAATACTGAAGATGAGAGAAGAAATAAACTGTATACATTTTCAGAGGAATATAGCATGCTAGACTATAATAGAGGATCTCAAATTAGATATCAAGGCATAGTCAAGAATGAGAGTTAAGGGATGAGATGGGGGTTAGATTTAGCCTACAAGATTTGCAACAAAGCCATAGCATATCTCTACTTGATCAATACTGCAGTCTTAACAAAATTGGTACTTACCACTGACTATGTGAGAATAAACTTATCTGTCAGCTGTGTCTAAGCAGAAAAAAACAGTTGAGATATAGAAGAAAATTGAAGAGCACCGAGATCAAACTCAGGAGATATGGGCTTGAGTCCCGATTCTGCTACTAAACAGCTAGAGAAGGATATAATCACTTCACCTCTATGGTGTTATAATTACATGGGAGATTGACTTACTTCATCTGACTCTAAAATAAATACACCGTTTATCTGGTCAAAATATATTAGTTGAACACCTACCACATGTTAGTCATTGAATAAGAGCTGCATACACAAAAGGGCATATGTTGATAAACAAGATATAAAATAGGATCCTCTTGGAACTCATAGTCTATCAGCAAATGAAAGTTAAGTAATTACATAAATAATTTAGTGATCAAAAAAATGATAAGGATATGAAAGAGAAAAGGTATGCTTTGAGATGGTATAATAGGCGGCTCAAGGAAAGAGTCCTGTGCAACTGAGATTTAAAGGATGAATAAGGAGAGAGATCATCCAGGTAAGAGAGTAGTAGGTGTGGAAACCCTGAGCCCAGGAAGAGGCAAACAGGCTAAAGGAACTGAACAAAGCCAGAAGAGCTGGACTTTGAAAAAAAAGGGGGACAGTGGAATAAGAAGGGTAGGCAGGGGAACCATCAAGTAAGACCTTGTGGGCCATTTAATGATTTGGAGATTTGTTCTAAAAGTAATGGGGCACCATTACAGGATTCTAATTGAATGAGATTTACATTTTATGTTATTATTCTTCATGGAGTATGTTTATATGGAGGATGGATTAGAGGGAGGTAAATGAAATCGGCTAGGAGGCAAGTATCCAGGTAAAATATGATGGTGGTGGAAGGAATGGAGATGGATATAATAATTTGAAAGATATTTAAGTAATAAAATTAGTAGGACTTGCTTGTTGATTCGATGAGAAAAGTGAGTGAGAAGGAGGTGTCCATCCAGGATCACTTACTGGTACTGATTTGAGTGGCTGGTGTTGCTTTTTCTTGAGACAGAAAATAAAAGAGGAGAATCGGGAAGAGTAAATTCACTAGTGCAGTTTTGGACATGGTGGTGAAGAGTTCTCTTGAATTCACTCTGATCAGCATTTCATCCCCCTTCTACTCTATCCAAGTTTGCTAAATTCAAGTCTGATTCTCAGGCTTTATGGTATTAGACTTATAGGCAGGATCTGATACAGTTTATCAATTTCTTCTTAATTCATTTCTTTCACTTGGCTTCTAGGTTTCTGTCCTGGTTTTCCTCCTACTTCAGAACTTATTACTATAGCCTCTGCCTCTTACCATCGAGGTCCTCCAGGGATCAATCTTTGTATATCTTCTCTTTTCTACCTACATTCACCTCTTTTTTTCCTTATAGTTAACTTTTTACTCTTTTTTATTTTAAGAGGGGAACTTTTTTTTTTAATTGAAGTATAGTCAGTTACAATGTGTCAATTTCTGGTGTACAGCATAATGTCACAGTCATACATATACATACATATATTTGTTTTCACATTCTTTTTCATTAAAGGTTATTACAAGATATAATACAGTCACCTCTTGGCTTTAACTAGGCAATCTCATGGCTCAGCTCTATGCTTAAAAAATGCACATTTTTATCTTCAGGTTGGAGCTCTCTCCTAACCTCCAGGTCATATATTCCTCTACCTACACTACACCTCCATTTGGTTAACTAGTTGACTCATGTAACTTAATTTGCACAAATCAGAGACTGTTTATACTGTCTGCCATCACCCTGTACCTCCTACCATCTTCCCTAACTCCGTAAATGACAATATCATTCTTACAATTTGCTCAGGTCAAAAACCTCATCACATTTTCTCATTCCACATATCAAATCCATCAACAAATCCTGTTGGCTCTAAGCTTTCAGATGCACCCCAAATCTGTCTACCTCTCATTACTTCCACTGCCCCTACTCTGGATGAAACTATCATTATTTCTCACCTAAATTAATGCTTTAGTCTCCTACCTGGTTCTCTCTCACTTCCACCCTTTTCTTCTCCCTACAGTTTATTCTTAACACATGCAGAAAGTTTTTGGCAAAACATATGTCAGGTCACCTCACCGCTGGGTTCAAAATCCTCCGGTAGGTCTTCAGCTTATACAAACTCAAAGTCATTCTCGTGGCCTTTAAAGCTCTCTCTGATCTAACTTCATCTCTTAACGGCTCTCCTCTTCACTCACTGTGCTCCAGCCACACTGGAAATTCTTCCAATTCTAGTCATGTTCCCATCTCATGGCCTTTGTTAGAATGCCATTCCTGGAATGCTGCAGCCTAGAATGTTCTTTCCCTAGATATCCATATAGATCACATTCCGAACACATTCAGGTCTTCACATAAATTTCACCTTTTTAATGAAGACTCTATAAGCTCCACCCCATACCCCATACCTACGCCCATGCCCCTTACACTCTTCCCTGTTTCATCTCTCTTTTCATCTCCCATCACCTCAGAACATGAAAACATACTGTATTTATTTTCTTTATTGTCTATCCTGACAGAAATGTTAGCTCCACAAGGACAGGAATATCTGTTTATTTCTTTTCCACTGTTATATTTCTGAATTAGTATATAGATCTAGCCTCAAAAGAGAGGTATAGATCTAAAGTAACAAAGTGGGAAACTTCAATATATAGTTGGTACTTGCAACCATGCAAGTCGATGAGATTACCCAAGAGATTAAACAATGTGGAAAAAAAAAGCAGTCCAACCTTACTTTAAACATTTGAAAGCTAGACAGAGAAGTTTGAGCCAGCAGGGAAGCTGAGAGAGAGCAGCCAAGGAGGTGAGAGGAAAAACAGAGTGTCGTGCTATGTATGTGAGGGACAGAAGAAATGTTTCAAAACAGGAGTGGCCTACTGCGTTAAATGCTGGTAAGAGTTTAAGAAAGTTGAGAATTGAAATGGTATTTTAACACAGGGGTCATTTATGGACTTAGGATACTTTCAATGGACCGATGGAGGCACACAGTTGAAACTGAGTCCCCCTGAAACTGAGTTCCCCTGCGGAGTTTACTATTAACTTTTCAATCCAAAATTTTCTTCCCTTTTTTTGTCCCACCCCTGTTCCCTCAGGATTGAGGAGTATCAAAGAAAAGGGGAAAACTGAAGATAGTTTGTATCACAAAGGAAATTTTTTCAGATGTTCCAATACAGACAGACATGACTAGCTAAGCTAATATGTGGCAGAAAAATACCAGGTACTCAAATAGCTGTCAAATTCAATAGCAGTCAGTAGAACATCACAGCAGGCAGAACGATACCATCATATAAAGGTAGGAAAAGGGTATGTAGACCTTGTGATGTGACTGAGTCACGTGTAGAACAGTAATCAGGGAACAGGGTCCATTTCTGAAGCCTGCAACAGAGAGAAGTATGGAAAACACACTTGGGAGGGTAGAAGTGGGGCCACAGAGATGTTTAAACACTTGAGAAACAGATGTGTAAACATCTGAGATAGCTTTTTTGTTCACAGGCCATGAGGACTCACCTGATTTATGCTAGAAACAGAAAGGAAAGTTTTTAGAGTGATTAAGTAACAGACTTCAAAGAATGTCTAAATGTACTTTTTATGATTCAGATAATAACTAGAACTTGAGTTAGGCTGTTGAAAGATTGTCTTGAGTATAACAGTAGTGGCGGAACTCCGCCTATTCTTGATTTTTAAAGAGAGTAGGCATTTAACCTGAAGATTGCTTATGAGAGAGAGAGAGAGCAAGAGACAGAGAGAGAGAGAGAGAGAGAGAGAGAGAGAGAGAGAGAGAGAGAGAGAGAATGCGCGCACGCGTACTGAAGACAGTGAAGAAGAATGAATGATCTCTCAAAGGTCTCTGAAATTACAATCTTAGAATCTACAATTTACATGCAAACTGCTACAATTTCCTTTTGGAATCTTCTTTCTTTGAGGGTTAAGTTATATTCAATTTCAAAATGATTCAGTGAAATTTCAGAAAATATTAGCAACACATGGAGAAGCCTTACTTTTGTGGGCTGCAGGGTGCCTAGTCTCATGAATATGTTTCAATAGTTCTAATTTCTCCTTGATAATAGCTTGAGAAGAAATTCAAAATTATAGTATATTCTATAGTGATTTCCAGCAAAGGCCCACTTTGGAAGGAGTTAAATAATATAAGGAGGCTAAGGTAATTTTACTGTAATAATCCCTTTATTTCTGTTAAAATGCAGGATGTGGCTAATTGAAAAATCTCCAATGATCAGAATACTTTATTCAAACACTGATGTTATTCTCCTTCTCCTCCTACACACACATACACACACACACACACACACACAAAATGAAACTTCCAGGAATGCTTCCAATAAGAATTAGAAATGATGGATTAGAGCTTCACTTCCTTTGCCAGTTCAGACCCTAAAGCTCAGCCCTAACTGGAGATGGTAACCAAGCAATAAAACTGCCAAAAGGTTAAGAGAGGAAGAACAAAGGGAACTCCATCATCACAAAATGGATAATTCACATATAAATACTCTAGTTTTCACAGTCTATCACTGTCTTGAATATTAACATTGACATTACTGTTATATCCTCCCTGCAAACCAGGGAACATTGTTGAAGAACCTGGCCTGGGACCAAGGACTCCCACTGCCTACATCTAAAGACTTCTTTTGGATCAACATGAGCAATACTGGGCCTCCCCAGCCAGGGTTTACTGGTGTCACTTCCCTTTGTATTGTGTGACATATCTCATTATATGATGAGGTGATACCTCACTTCACTGATGTATACAATATAATTTAATTAATTAATTAGTTAGTTTATTTCTGCCAAGAGCTGGAGGGTCTCTGTAGTTGCTCAAGGCTTTGACTTCTCTTGGGGAGGATGAAAATTAATTTCTTATCCTGTTATTATAATTGATTAGGGGACCTCGCATTTTTTGGTACAAAATCTTATTCCTAGTGTTTTAGGACTTTAAAGAAGTTTTTAAGGTTTAGGGGTTTTAACTATGAAACCAATAATGGCATAGCCATGTCCTAGGTGTTTTCAGTAAAGCAGTCATCTGTTAATGAAACAGAGAAAGACTTGGCTGAAACTGATATGCCTTATCCTAACGGTTCAGCTAAAGCAGAATTAACAGTTGGAAACATAGCCAAAACAGGACAGGGTGTGGGTGGCACTCCTTGTGTATCTGAGAAGGATGGGACACAAAAGGGGAAGTGAGAATGCAAGAACTCATTGACAGCTTCCTTTCCTCCTTCTCTCGTGATCACTGCAGATAAACAAAGGCCATTTCACAATAAATGAATAGTTTTCTCACAGTTCAAATCAAACAAATAAATAGCATGTCAAGATTATATTAAGCTCCAATTAACCTCATGCTTTTATCAAACTGCCTAGATATTTAAGGTACTACTGAAATAGTCTTGGGATGTTTTATTCAACTCTATACAGGCAACTGAAGTTAAAATAATAAATGTATAAATAACATTATATGTATCTGTTAATTAAGTATAGCCTTCAAAAATTCAAATGAAGATAAATAAATCACTGCTTGAGATACAGTGTTCTGACTAATAACATAAGCTTTGGCATCACAAGGACGTATCTTTGAATACCCACTCTGCCACTCACTAGCTTTGTAACTTTGGACAAATTATTTAATCATTCTGACCCTTGGTTTTCTCATCTGCAAAATGGGCATCCCAACAAAACTCATTCAAAAGGTATAACCATGGCACTAACTCGAAGACTTTCTGTATTAATTTAGGTTCACTTAGAAGTAGGCTCTAAGACAAGGATTTGATAACAAGTAGTTTAATTGGCAGATGATACCGGAAAGCTGTGGTGGAAGAGTAAGGAGATAAGCAGGAATGGGAAGGAAGTCTAGACAGGGCATGCTAATGAACAGGTTATCACTGCGGCCAACTGTGGCTCAACCCACCCGAGACCTCTGGTGTGAAACATGCCCTGGGGTTGTCCTACCCCAGGAATGAAGAAGATGGGATACTTACCCATCAACTCCGGTCCATTAGTGGTTGAGTATTATTCTAGGGACATTTCCTTCCCAGTATTTCCAATCTACTCTGCAAGTGGGTGAGCTTCTCTCAGGGCAAGATAAAGTGTCTGGGCAGAATCATAGGCATTTAGAAGCCTCAGGGTTTACGAGAAGGACAAGTGCTGAGGGGATAAGGGTAGGCCATTAAAGGTCAAATTTGACCCAACTGCCCCTTTTGGTTTCTGCAAATAGTGTTCTTGGAACACAGCCATGCCTGTTTGTTTACATATTGTCTATGGTTTGGCTGCTTTTAGTATACAATGACAAAGTTGATCTCATGGCTCACAAAGTTGAAAATATTTACTATCTTGCTCTTTACAAAAAGAGTGTGTTGATCCCTTATCTATTTGGTAGCACAAATCAGATTAGAATTTAGGCTTCTTGACCTCCAATGCAGCACTTTCCTAATTACACTTGAGACTTGCTCTCTCAAAATTAATTACAGGAAGAGATGGTTTTACCAGTGTTTAATCAACTAGAAACCTCTATTAACTGGCACTTCTATGTGTCTATTTATACAATGGACATTCATTTCATAGTTATTACCCTGGGACACTTGAAGAACTCCAATATCCTGATCTGGAGTCTTCACATTAAGCATGTTCTATATACAATTTCTTTCGGAAATGCTAAATTGGGTATTGTGGAATGTGAATGTTTCCAGACCCAGCAGCTTGTGGATAAGAAAGAATTCACATTGACATTTACAACCAGATTTGTTGGCTCTGTGCCTCCATCTGCCAAGCAGGCCTTTAGTCCCATGTGAAGTCCTGCCTACCTAAACGTTTCTAAGAGTCTCTAGGGGAGCTTTGTATAAGCATGGCTATTTCCCCCATAGGTCTCTAAATTGCTCTGCTAGGCAAATACTGCCTGGGCTAAGTGTGCTGTCCATCTACTTGAACTTCCAAGCTACGAAGTCCTGGGGTGCGTGGGGAAAGGAGTGGTGGTGCTGAAATAATGTGGAGTTCCTTCTGGCATTCACAGCACGGGATCTCACTCAAATTCTATACCATGTTGCACACAGGAGTAGGCATGAACTCCTTCCCCACTCACCACAGGCCTATGGCAGTAGGACCAGCAGCATCAGGATCACCTGGGGACTCTGTAAAGATGCAAATTCTCAAGCATCATCCTAGATATACGGAATCAAGAACTCTGGGGTTGAAGCCCTATAATTTGTGCTTTAATAAGAAATGGGTGATTTTGATGTATCATAAAGTTTGAGAACCACTGACACAGGACATTGCATATTAACCAACACTTTTAACTCTGCTTTTGCCCCTTTTCCCTAATGTAGTGGTTTGGGTGTTAACATGGCCACAAAAAAGCCTCCCATCCCTGTAGGCACATCCCTTTGCAGGGACATTGCAGCTCTTCCCTTCATGAGGTGAAGTCTATTACTCCACCCCTTGAATCTAGGCTGGACTTAAACTTGGCTTGATAAATAGACTGTAGCAGAAGTGATGTTGTATGAATTCCAGAGTCTAGTTATCAAGATGTCTTACAGCTTCCACCCTCATCCTTTTGAAACACTGCCCTGAGAGTGCCATACCATGAAGCCCAGCCCAGTCTACTAGAGGATGAGGGGCCTTATGAAGAACCAAGGTTCTCCAGCCAACAGCCAGCTGTCACATAGGTGAGTGAATCCATCTAGTTCCTGTTGAGTTGCCGGATAACTGCATGCACAGGAATGACCCCTAGCAAGACCTACAGACTACCTATTAAGCAAATCACAGTTCAAACTGCAGACTCACAGAATCATGAGCAAGTAAATAACTCTTGTTTGAAGCCATTACATCTGGAATGTTTTTATGCAGAGACAGATAACTGATACAGTCAGGTATCTAAGCAACAACTGCAAAAAAGTTTTTTTTCCCCTACAATGCCTATGTGTCCTGCAAATGGAAATAATTTACATGGCTCAGGCAGGCCCATCTCATCATATCACATAATTTAAGGAAGCAGTCATAAAGGAGCGTGGTGTTTATTTAGTATTTTTTTAAAAGGCCCCTTGGGCCTCTGTTTCCACACATACAGAATATTCATCTAGATATTTCTGATGACCATTCTAGGTTCAGAGTTCTATAGTTCTAAGAAATTCAAATAGAGTCAACTTATTTCTTCCACTCCTTAAGTAGAAGAGACACAGAAACATATCTCACTTTTATTCCCCATACATCCAAGACTGAGTTAAATAACATTACTACTGGCTAGCTACCTTCATATCTAGAATTTTCATTAGGTTCCTGGACAGAGAGAGAGCTCAAGGCACAGCAAAATAAAACAAACAAAACACAGGCTTTGGAGCCTGACATACTTGGATTGTAATCCTGGCTCGGTTTCTTTCCATGTATGTGGCCTTCATCTAATTATTTCCCCTCCAAGCCTTGAGAGCCTTACCTTAAAAAAATTGTGTATAACCATACATACTTGGCAAGTATTTTGAGGAAAAGACATATGTGCAAAAGCAGTTAGCACCATAGCAGGAGTGCAATGGAAAAAAACTTAGTATGATGAATGATAAATGATATTGTAGTACAATACAGCACAGGAAATAATAACCATGTATCAGAACTGTATTATAAATTAGATTTCCC
Organism: Camelus dromedarius; assembly: GCF_036321535.1. Taxonomy (NCBI): domain Eukaryota; kingdom Metazoa; phylum Chordata; class Mammalia; order Artiodactyla; family Camelidae; genus Camelus; species Camelus dromedarius. The sequence continues at coordinate 90,254,641 of NC_087472.1, read as the reverse complement.
CTTTTTCTATTGTATTTATTTCAGATTAACTTTCTGGAAGTCAGGAATATAAACAATTCTTAATTCTGGTGTTTAAATCACCAAGTTAAAGAAATAACGTTTTATTTCAATAAAAGCAACTCTGAATCTACGTGACTCCCTACTGATTCTTTGCATTTAACATCTGTGCATTTAACATTTCTACTTTATGCCCATTCCTGTATCAGTTTGCTCTAGGGGATGAAAGGGTCCTGCTTTTGACAAAATTCCTCTCTCCCTCAGTTTTTCTCCAGCTCTGGTCCCAGCTCCACCAGTCATCATCAGTAGCTTGGACTGAAGGCATTCCCAGACTCTCCCTGCTGGCCACAATGTGAAGGGAGCAAGGAGCGGTAGGGAAGATGAGACTCTTAGCTGAGGGAGAAGGAAGTAGGGTAGGAGAGATGAAAGATGCTGTCTCCCACCGCTTTGGCCACACGACCCCTTACCCTCCCGCTCTGGCCTCACAAGTCTCCTTGACCTTCCTCTATCTCACTCCACGTCAAGGCCTTTGCTGTGGCTGTCCTCTCTCTGCCTGGAACACTTTCCCCTAGATGGAGACATGGCTCACTTCCTCACTTCCATCAGCTGTCTGATGTTCTCAAGTATTCTCTTAATAGGAAAGCTTCACTGACCAAACTACAGAAAATCACATCCTCATTCCTGTTCCCTTTCCCTCTTACCCTGCCTTCTTGTTCTCCACAATTGTGTTTTTCAAACTTCAGTGTACACATGAATCACCTGGAATCTTCTTAAAATGCAGATTCTGGTTTGCTAGGTTTGGGGTCAGTCCTGAGAGTCTGCATTTCTAACAAGTGCCCATTTGATATCAGTCTGTGGATTATACTCTATAACTCTTAACGATATCAAGATAGTATCTGTGTTCTTCTTTATTAGCTTATCATTTCTCTTCCAATCAGAGTATAGTGGACCCTTGATCCAGGCTGAGAATAGGACTGCTGACAGCTGAAAATCATGTGTAACTTACAGTCTGCTCTGTGTATCCACATGTCTGCCATTTAGACAGTTTCTCCACATGCACAGATTCAACCATTCATGGATCATGTAGTACTATCATATTTAGTACTGAAAAATTTCTGCATCTGCATATTAGTGGACCCACACAGTTCAAATCCATGCTGTTCAAGGGTCAAATGTACGTGTTTCATGAACGGAAGGACTTTAACTTATTCTGTGTTGCATCCTCAGCATGTACTACAATGCCCAATACGTAGAGGTTAGTCAATAAATATTTATTAAGTGGATGAATTAAATATGTTTCTGGGAATCAAAACTGGAACTTTGAATCTATTTTCCAGTAGAAATAATACTGTCACATCGAGGTACTTTACAGATTAAAGAGATTTCTGTGCCCTGGCTTTGGAACCTTCCTACCATGTGTAAAGTGGCTTAAATAGGCGCATAAATCCATAATCATGTTCAGAGGTCAACAAACTTACAACTAAATCATTGGAACCCAATCTCTTAACAGAGTTAAAGAATCTGAGGCTGAACATACAGGAGAAAGCTAGAGAACAAATACCAGTAAATGATTATATACAGACTAACTATGCATATGTGCTGAGGGAACGGACACTTACAGGTCACAGAAAGAAATAAACCTGATGTAATTAGTTGAATATAAACCCTGATATAGCAATTTTAGTGTCCCAGATTGACAAAGGAAATGCTTGCATGTCTTTTTTAAGTATCCAATATCATTAAATCTAACTCTGATGACTTCTCAGAAACCCCAGTGGGTACAAGAGACACACTGTCCCCATATTGCATGGCCTCTTTTAACCCAAGCACTATTTATCCTCTATCGAATTATCATTGTGCTACCCTGGCTGTAATCTTTCCACTGTGGTATATTTCTACTTGATATAAAATAAAAATCAAGTTTACTTTAACAACTAATCACCATAGGTTAATACTTCATCTGATCTTTGAAAAGCAGACAAAGCGCCCCCCTCCAAAAAAAAGGGGAAGTAAAAACAAAAACAACAACAAAAAACCAACCAAAGATGTTTTTAGTTCTGCCTAATTATAGAATTGGTACAGCGAAGACGGTTTCTGGCTTCTTTTTCCTAAGATTCAAAGCCAGCATTAACATTGCCATGAGATTTTATGCCTACCTTCTACTAACAAATGAATAGAAAGTGAAATAAAATAGCCTGAAAAGATGCAGGAAAAACAAAAGTGAAAACTATAGCTAAATGAAGAAACATTCCTCCCCCAAATCCACTTGTGGTAGTCACGGTCCATTTTTCTTTCTCTTGAACCAAAATTGGAAGAGTTCTTAAAATTATTTTCAAATGGGACAGAGGGAGGTGCTAGGACTGGGTGTGTTCCCGTGGCTTCACAGATTTGTATAGGCTATTGTGTAAGTGATACAGGAGTCACTGAGATGGAATCATCATGCATTTACTCTTAGAAGCCACTCTGGAGCTCTACCCTGATTCCCTCTTCAGGGACAACACACCCATCCTTGCTACTCGAGTACTGGTTTTTGATGGTGTTCTTCACTGGGAATTGCCTTAGGCCCAGAAGACTCTTCTAAGGTCACCTTTCCTCCCAGTGGCAATGACTGGCTGGTTCAGCAATACAAAGGCCAGGCCCTCTCCCCGTAATTCAGTTCAGCTCTGCAGAGCCAGCCCAGTTCTAAGGCTCCTGTGGAACTGGCTGAGACCTCTGTTGCAGTCAAATCACCCTGCAGCCTCTTCTGCTGTCTATTGACATGGACCTTTCTGTATCGCAGGTGTATCTCCGCGGAACGCACCCCAGTATACTTTTGTTGTCCAATACCATGAATCAGAGTCCATATCCAAGGAAGCTACTCTAGGACATTCTGCATAGTAAATAACACAAGTTAATTCCTATTTTCAGAATTGCAACCAATTTTCCCTTTTACTCAGGGATCACCTCACTATGGTCCTTCTGAGCAAAAGTCTACAGCCATAGAGAATGTGATCCAGCATACTTACATGCTCCAATGGTGGTCAGTCCAGGAGCTGGGCCAGGCCACTTTGCCCTCAGCTCTTGAAGTAAATGGGTTACCGCCTTCCACTCTGAGCTCAGATCTTCTAACTTCTTCTTTAATAGAAAAGCATACGTGTTATTTATTTGATTACCACTTTGAAGTAACTTAATTCACAACGTTATTAATTTATTTTGTGAATACATTATTGTATTTCTATTGTATTTTACTTCTAAATTACTTGTTGTGAGTAGAATTTCTTTCAAAGTTATTGTAATTATTTTAGCCAACCATGCCACAAAATTTTATTGATTGTTTGCTTCATACAGGTTCTTGCTCCAGGCACAATTTCATTTAAAGAAGTAGAGTGCAAACACTCATGAAAACAAAACAAAGAAACAAAAAACAGTGTCGTCTCACCCACTGGCTTGACTCTTAAATAGTATCTAGTGTAGCTGCATATGGGGCTTTTCTAGACAACATTAAAAATATCCTACAGTCCTGAATTATCCCAGATCAATTATATTAGAATCCCTTGGAGGGAAGGGCCGTGGTACACATGGGGATCAGACTCTTAAGAGTCTGCTTCAAGCAAGAACTCTTGTTCCAAATGGTGAAAAAAGATGTCAGCAGACATCCTTCAGTCCTCAGTCCCTTTAGGGACCGTCTCAGCTGCAGATATCTGCCTTGCCCAAGGGCAGGCCCTTCCCAGGGCAGCCCTAATTTAAGGACTGATCAAGGTGAGAGTATAAAGGCTCAGTCAATTTGGTTCCAAGTAGGACCAGGCTGAGAGTCTATTTAGCTGCAGAGCTCCTGGAGGAGTCAGCCAAGCCTATGTCAGGGGTGTGCTGGTATGTATTAAAAACTGGCTCTCTGGAAAAAAAGAACTGATCTTAGTATTTGCTCATTTCTGTGGTGTAAACACTCCCACGATAGCCAATTTTAAGTTACCAAGAGACTGTCAAGTGGCTCACAAAATGCCTGAAAATCTGATAATAGACTCTCATGAGCAGATACAAGCTGCCTCCAGTACCCCGCTGGGTGGCCGTATGATTACTTACTGCCAGGAGAAAGCGAGCAGAGGTAATATCTGTCAGTTCTGAGCTGAGACTTTTGAAAAATGAGTGAGGTTTCTCCACCTGTATTTTCCCTTTCCACTAGCTGGGAGCAGAGGACCCAAAGGTCCTATGGTAAACTTTCTCAATGGACTTGGGGGAGAATTTATCCTAACGTGCCGAAGCAGTGGTAAACAAACTTTGGGACCAATAGAAACGCCTAGAGGCGTCATTAAACCAGTGATTGCTAGGTCTGAGCCCCAGGGCTCTAGATTTACGAGGTCTTGGGTGGGGCCCCAAAATGTACATTTCTAACAAATTTCCAGTTGATGCTGATGCTAATTGTCCAAGACCAAAGACTAAGGCATCCATTATAAGTAATGAGGTACCTAAGCATCTGCAATGGACTAGATATGCACCATCTTTGACAAAAATATGAAAAAAATAATTTTCTGTAGGACTTAATTCTCTTGAGGAACCCCACTTAAGAAAAGCTGCCAAGGGAATAAATCCTAAAATAAATGCTAAAACTTTATCCCTTCCTATTTTTACTATCATCTATGCTCTTGAGGTTATTTATTCCATTGTGTCTGACATCATGTCAAATCAAGGCTTTGAATTTCTTCTCCCAGAGTGCATGCTGTTAAACATTTACCATCACATCAATGAATATAACTCTTTTTATTTATTAAAATAGAAGCCTTGAATTCAAAAACAAACAAAAAAATGCCTCTGATCAGTGAGGAAAACTATCACTGAAAGTCATGACACATGGAAGATGTTTTTCCATTCTGACATCAGAACTAAACACTGAGAATTAAATGCTATCAAAGGCTAGTGAATTAATATATATTTGGTCTCTTGATCTTCCTGCAAAGTTGCAGTGAGTTCACAGGGACATAATATTAAGAGGAACTAGAAGTAACCATGTTGCTAATAAGAAGTAGCAATAGATAATAGGGAAGAGACAATAAATGTAAAAGTAGATAACTAGAAAATGTAGCGATCTTGGTCATTCATTGAAGGGATAACAGTGCAGCAGATGGTGAGGTCTCATCACACATCATTTAACCTATAGGAAGTCACCTATGTATCCTATATATGGTGGGTGAGAGAGAGAGAGAGAGAGAGAGAGAGAGAGAGAGAGAGAGAGATTATAGGCTGATTTACATACTGCTGAGATCTGCCCACTCTTCCACTCAGTAAGCATATGGCCCCATAGTGAGTGGGTGAAGAGACATGGAAGTTTGCTGTTTCTATAGCTGGCTTAGGTTTCACCTTCTTTTCATGGTACAAGTATTTCACTGTGTTGAATCTGATTCTAATATTTAAAGTATTTATCTTACAATCTGGCTTTTAAAAGCAAATTAACTACTTCATCTGGGTGTCAACTGAAGCAACAGTGATCCGTACTAAACACTGATTCCATGTGCATCATTGTATAATGAAACAGAACAATAAATGATGCTTATAAAGATGACCTTGAAAATTAAGAAAAGTTTAAATTACACTCTGTTTTAGAATCAGAAGTCCTGGATTTCAGTCCTAACTCATTACTACTGGTTGTGTGATCATTGGCAAATCAGGCAGGTCATTCAGATTTATCATCCTTGAAAGGTGGATATAACACTACCACCTAACTCATAGCTTTGTTGGAGAAACTAAATGAGATATTTTATGTGAAAAGAACTCTGTGAACTGTAAAGTACTATAACATTGTTGGTTAGTTATTATTCACTGCTTAATGAAGCAAAATAGAAGATAGTAAATAAAAGTTTTCATTAAAACAGTTAAAATGAAAATACTTTGATGCTTAAAAGACTAGGTTTGGTTATTCTGAAAGTAACATGTTTATATATTCAATTCCCTTTTATTAATCCATTAACTCTGAATGGTCTATTCATTTATTAGAATGTTATCTTCTCACTGTTATTTCCAGATGGGTAAAAGAGGTATTCATATAATTTCAGATATACAGATTTAAAAAATCAAGTACTACCCCTCAATGTACCACAAACATCTGAGGATACTGCAAACTGTCAGAAATGCAATAAGCTCAGAATTGCATGTTCCTCAATCTTTCAAAATTATTAGCAAACAACATCACAAAAAATGGCTATAGATTTTGATTCACCTGGTCACAAAAATACTCTGGCAACTTCTTCAAGTACCTGGTACACTTTAGACTTGAAATTTATTATTTATATATTATGGAAATTCTTTTTTGTTTGGTTTTGTTTTGCTTTTTGGTCCTCTGGCATATGCTCATATTTTCTGTTCTCTATTTTCTATTAGGCTCTAAAGTTCCTTCGGGTAGCAAAAAAATGTTTGGCTGCAGCGACTAATGCAGTATTCTCCACATAATAAACTTGAGCCATGCTCAGTAAAAATTTGTAAAAGATAATGATTTGCTAATCATGTTAATAATTTGTAACCAAATTTAAGGGAACCAAGTGTATGTCTAAATTCCAACATCTTTAAATATAAAATCAGTGGGATAACAGTTATCAAGTCCTATTCTTGATTAGATTTCCCAAGTTTTCAAACTTTGAATATGCTAAGCAAATTGCAGGTCCCAGGCTTTCTTCATGAGGGCTCAAAACTCAACAATCATAGTGGATTCATGTTTTACCAAAAAGGAGAAACTCTGAGATCATTTTCTAAAAAGGGCAAAACTAGTTTCATTATAGGGACGTTTGCAGCTGAATATTATTTTCCATTGTTTTTAACTGACTTGGAAATAGTCATTAAATGTTAAGACAATTATATGAAGCAATGTAAAATTTCTTCCTTATGGAGAGCAGAAATTAATAATAAGAAAAATCATTTCTGAAAATAGCTTTCCTTTTTAACTTAAAATGGAATACTTTTTAAACTTTATTTGAGTTTGGGATTTTCAAAGTTTTAAAATCTTATCTTTTTCTCCTATGTCAGTGTTTGGCATGCAATTAATATCTGCTACATCAATAAATGAATCCACCTATGGCTGTATATACACAGATATGCATGTCAATATTGTAATGGAAACATCTATGTCTCTATAGATGCAATTAATACAACCGAGGACTAGGGGTGAAATTCAGATCTCTAAAACGCTTGTCCACTTCCAGCATGAGCTAATGAGTAAGCCTATATTGAGATTTTTTTCCCCAAATTTTTCCTCAGAAAAGAGTGTGTATTAGCTTATAATGTCTTTTGTGTCTCAATTGTTTTATTTGGACAACAAACTTGCATAGTAGCCTGAAATAACCTCAAGAGATATGAATTTGGGATGCTTATAGCTCATCTGCGAGAATTTGTTAATAAAAGCAAGGAAGTAAAGAAAGCTGATAAGCCATTAGCAATTATCCCTAGGGTACCTCACACTCAGTGGTGAAGGCCACTGTAAACAAGTCATTTAAGAATAGTTTTAAAAAGCAAAACAATAAGTTGTTCTGGAGTGGTAAATAATACACTTCTAAGAAAAATGAAAAGATCCTCTCTCCTAATATTTTGGGAATGGACGTTGAAGTTAGAGATAAATATTCCAGTGATCACACCAAGGAAGTGAAAAATGGCCCTTCTGGTAACTGGCAGCTAGGTTAGGTGTGATGGTCCTAACTTAAGTACATAAAAAACTGTCATAGAAAATAAACTAGACAGAGACAAGGGCACCCCAGGGCCATGTTTGGAATGAGACAGAGACAAGGCCACTCTGGCACCAAAAAAATGACTAATATGAGGCACTGCTGCTTCTTTAACAGTGACAGACAGCTCTGCCCTGCTTCAATCCTTTTGCCTTCTAGATAGAAATTGTTAAGATACCCGATCACCACACTGACTCCATTTTTTGAAAGCATCTAATCCAAACTGGCTTCCATCTCCCTAATTCCTCTTTCGAATCATCCAGCCAGCTAAGCCCTGCTAGCAGCTCTTTTCAATGCCCTCTTTTATCCCACAGTCTCTGGAGGACTTTCTCCCTTGCTGCAGTAAGCTAAACGATCCTCATTAAAAATTTTTTTTATTTATTTACTTACTTACTTACTTTTGTGAGTGGAGATAATTAGGTCTATTTATTAATTTTAAGAGGAGGTACCAGGGATTGAACCCAGGACCTCATGCATGCTAAGCATGTGCTCTACACTTGAGCTATATATCCTCCCCCTCTCACTCTTTGATTATAGGTATGTTCCTAGTTGCTTTTGGACAGAGAGCTTTAACAGTACTATATGGGGATTCCAACAGTGCTGTACTGTAAATAACTTAGAAGGAAGACTGTAGGCTCCAGATTTCTGGAATATATATAAGAAGAGTGTGAATGAAGTTGCTTTATAAAATATAAGTGGGACAAAAGCAATATTTCTAATTAGTGTGTTATTTTATAAAATGTGAGATTTCAAACAAGGAAGTGCTCATCAACTAAGAAATTAAATATAATTAGGCACTTGGCAATCTCATCCACATTCCTAAATGATTCTATCAGTTGCTCAAAAATCTATTATAAATTTATCTTCTCAATGGGGAAGTGGGGCTCTCCTTATATTCAAAGGTAAGTGATTAGCATTTACTCAACTTCTTATAGTCAAGGCTTTTGCCTCAGTTGTAAAACTAACTTGCATTAAAAAAAATGAAATTCTGCTACTCATATATTAATAAATCATAAAATCTCTCTAATATTGTTACTCTCTTTCTATAATCCTTCTCCTAACTTTCTCTGTTATCACTGACATGGAAAATGTGCTTATCAAATGCGTTAGTCAAAATGGACCTGCTGATCTGGGGGGGACAGATTTATGTCTATTATCTGGCTATTGATTTCTGATGTAACCAACAAAAACTTTTTGATCTGATAGATGATTTATAAAATCCAAATACTGTAATAAGTATAATATATAATTGCAAATATTTTGAACCAGACACCACTTGATCTGCTATACCATTTATAAATCTTCAGATACACATCTGTTGTGAGTAATATATTTTAAATTACCAGGCAAAAACAAAATAAACCTAAGGAAGTGGAATGTTGGAATCCTGGAAATGTTAAGATGTTGATGTTGGCAGTAGAACAAACTCAGGAGAAAGAAACAGCTTAATCTAGTTAATTAACAACAAAACAGCTGGGAAGATGAAACATCCCTGGTTGTGACTGACTATAATTGAAAATGACTAATGATGCTGTCATTTTGCAGCTTATATCTGAAGAAATGATGCCTGGAAGATTATAATTGCCATCTTGACCATTTGTTTACAGCAATTGTGTGTGTGTGTGTGTGTGTGTGTGTGTGTTAAAGGTTGGGGTGGAAACCTTTGGCCAAATAAAGCAAGCTCCTAACACCTTCTATTTTCTCTTACATTTAAAAAATTGAAGAGCAGTAATAAAAAAAAAAGTATAATTAGATTCACCTTAACAAGATATTTTTGGATAATCTAAAAAGTTAGCAAAACAAACCAACTGGTGTGATCTTATTGCTTCACCAAGTAACCAAGACATTTTAAATTCCATTGATGTTTTCAGTTCTAATAATGCAAGGTGACATAAGAATTTCAAAATATATACACACACTTAACATTGTTAAGAGAAAGAGTAGTGTTGTTCCACATTAAGCTAAAGAATAAGTATGAATAGAAGGAAATCTCATCTAAATGCTTAAATTGAAAAGAGAGTTAAAATTGTCTTAAATAACAAGTGGCTTTTTTGGGGTAGTTGTCAATAGTGTTGCAACTGATGGCAGTTGTTTTTGTTGCTTTTTAACTGCTAAATTTGGTGCTATTGAAGACCTACTCATTACTCAGTGGAAAACAGAACACATTAAAACGATTCCATCAATAGCATTATTATAAAATATTATGATCAAAGGTATAATGTTAGCAAAATACTAAACAATTTATTGAACTTAGCCAACCAGTCTTCAACAGCTTCTAAAATTAAGATGAAGGAACAATATACAAATCAAATGAAATAAAAGTGTGTGTGTGTACGTGTGTGTGTGTGTGTGTGTGTGTAGGGGAGAGAGAGAGGAGATGGAAAGAAAAACAAAGATGCTTATCTCTTCAATCACATTATTCTAAGATTTTTCCAGTATTCTTACATTAGAGATGTAGTGCTACATTTATGTCATCAGTAGAACTGTCTCAGAATATATGTTTTATCTTTAACATGAAGTCCTCAAAGAAAATGAGAAAGAAGTTGGTTATTCAAGGATGACAAAAACAAACTAAAAATTTACCATCTTTGAAAATCAAAGAAGGCCTAGAGAAGTTGATAAAATGAAGAAAAAAGGAAAAAACTGAACAGGAATGAGCCTCACTCCCAAACAGGACTCAGCTTGGGAGGTGAGCGTAGGAGGTAAGAAGACAGCCTGGCTGACGCAGAACGTGGAGGTGCCAACAGACAGTCAATTTTCTAAGAAAAAGAATCATTCTCCGATGTGTCCTTAATTAGAATGTCTGCAAGTGGTGGACGTACTAATTATCCATTTAAATACTGGATCTTATATACACATCATGAGGGATTTTCATTTTCTTTTTAAAGAATATCACCATCTTCTTTATAATTATTATAGTTTCTGTATGTACCTACTCCCCCAAACAAAGCCAAACTTCTATGAAAATGTATTGCAGGCTATTCGTACCCTTTTCCCTTCTATTAAGAAGTGAGAAAACCCAAAGTTAAGAAGGAAAGGCATTAGGAACAGCAAAATTTTACAATTTTGATATATGAAATCCAAGTTAAAAACAGGCTTTGTTTATGTACTATCAGAGCAATGGATCACCCTTTGGAAAAATCATCCCTAACCTTTAAGAAGAAGTTTTAAATCCAAGTACAGACTGAAACAGACCCCACTGCTTTGCTACCTTGTATTGCTGGGTTCCATGTTTTGAACTATGAGGTAGTGTTTGAGCCTCTAGGGTATTAGGCTCCCACAAGCTCCAGCTAACCTTCAAGTGTTTCCAAGGTCATGGCCCTTATCAAAAGCTCCATGTGAATACACTATTTCTCCACACCCCCAATCTCCCAAATCAATCTTGCCCTTTGGCCACTATGAACTTGGTATGTTGATTCCTCCCCCAATGTGAGGGATAAATCAGAGAGCAGGAATGAGTTTTCACTTAACTTCTGCTTCTCCCAAGTGAACTCATTTGAGAGGAAATGGGAGAGGAGGGAATGAGAAAAGAAGAGTGCTGACTCTACACAATGATTTCAAGAAATTCAAAAGAGAAGGAAGTTCACAAATACCTTCTTACTCTTTCTTTCATTTCAGAAAGGTTTATATCACTAAAACGAAAGGAGACATTGCATATGCTCAGAAATGGCCGATCCCAGTTCTGATCTCAAAGTGGCCCGGGAATTGAGGGTATGATTAAGCCAGCCTTAACTGCTTGGATTGTTTACATATAATGAAAACAAAATTTTTCGGATTGACTTTCAATTAAGACTCTCTGTTTTTCACAAGGATAAAAGTAAAAGCCAATTTAAATGCATATTTGTAGTTTGTAACAATTATGCCAAACACTGCAAAAAGTCATTGCAGATCAAACAAGAGTAGGTGGAGTGGACCTACAAAATGGTCCATTTGTCCGTCTCATTGCTTGCTATTAAAGTCATTCTGTTAATCAAGAAAAGTGCCTGCTTGGGGACTGGCTTTCTTTAGAGCATCAACAGAAACCCTGAAATTTGCTGCTTTCAGGAACTTCTCTAGCTCTCTAATCTAAATACTGTACACACTGTTACTTTATGAAAATTATCATACCAGGCCTGGACTGGATGCAAATTATTTTCGGGGGATGTTAGGAGTGGGGGCAACATATTCCTGAATAAACGTCTATCGATATCAACAGAGAAATCTGTGCCTTTCAGCATCTGGTGTTTGGACATTACATTTAGGCTAAAACTTTAAGTTTACCTAAGGAAAAGCCCTTGTAAACTGTAAAGAAAACAAACAATTTTCTAGAAATGAAGCTTGGGCCAAGCATAAGTGGTGATCTTGGAGACAGAGTGTAAGTCATGGTAATGTTATTTGCAAGGACAAACTAGTTCTGTATAATGAGGTTATTGACCTGTACTGTTTTAGAGCAGTTTTAAACATAAAGGTGAGGCTCACTAAATCTCAGCCTGCAACATTAGCTAGAGTAACCAGGACTGATCAATAAACAGCCACCATTATAGGCTCTCGGGAACCTTCATCATAATGGGAGCCATTATAATTTTGGTCAGGCACAGAAAATAAGGTAACCTATACCTAACATCTATTTATCACTGGACTCTCAGTCTCTCATTTGCAAATGGAAGCCATTGATTAGCTATTTTTGAGGAAAATTTAGCTGGTTTTCCATTTCTCTCCTTATGTACTAGCCTGTGAATAACTGTGTCCTAGACTTCAAAATGCACATGAGGAAAGGAAAGAAGTAGAAAGCTTTCTCCTAGGCCAGCGTTTCACTGAAGACAGAAGCACTTACATGACATTTCACTAAAAATTCTTGACCCACTAAAGTCCTAAAGCCCGAATGCCGATCTTCCACTTTCATGAGAAAGAGCAACAGAGAAAAGAAAGGTCATGGATCATATTGTGATTCTCTACAGCTGTTGGAGACAGACAGTATGATGCAGTAGCTTGATTTGAATTAAGCCAAACAATATGAAAAGCATCAAGGCTGGCAAGCAAAGCAATAAAGCCTCAAAGAATTTAATCTACCTTGAAGGTGGGACTCCTTTTTGTATTGATGGCAGCACACCAGGACAGAAATGAGTCCTTTAATGCAATGACTCGTTAATACCCTTAAGATCACAATATATAAATAGGCTATGTTGATCAAAAAGACAGCACTGCCTCTGCTACTGCAGGATGGCCAATATTTCTTTACAAGTTATTTCATTGATTATAAATAGACCACGGCAATGGCAAATGTACAACAGGGGAAGCATAACCCATTATGAGGTAATGGATATTGCTAGAGGTTGCTTCATTACCTTCACTGGCTGAGTGGCTGGTTTTTCCTGGTACAAATGCTGCCCTTTAGACAAAATCCCTTCCACATCCGGCTGTTTAGCTTGAACAGCTACTTCAGTTTCCTGGGGAAAAGAGCACATACAGTGCAGATTAACTTCACAGTTAGCAATAAAATTACTAAATTTAAATATACCCTTGGAGACTCCACATGTATTGCAGATCAATTTCTGCATGGTACATCGGGGCATAAAGTAGCTTTCAGTGCAGAGAAAAGAAATGCATGGCTTTGCGAAACCCACAGAAGTTTGAAAAAATGCATTCAATATCTTCTTGAGTTGTGCCATAGTACTATCCTATAGAAACAGAGACACTTTACATTTTTCGAAAGAGTAAAATTCAGTAACAAGAAGTATGATTTATGAATAGGATTACATAGGATTACTATGGATAAATACTATTATTAGTTTTAGTACTCTCAGTAATCCTAATGTTCATTTTACTCTACAAACTTCTTTATTTTAACAGGATTCTTTTCTGGGCTTGGGATCCAAAATTTTGTTTCAAAATAGAAACCAAATAAATCTTTCCACATCATTGTCAATATGGTTAATTTTCTTTTCAAAGAATGAACACCTAAAGAACAGTATTAAGGCTTATTAATTATTAAGCAGTCAAAACGAAAGAGGCCTTTTGAGGAATGATTAGATTATTTTAAAAAACGTGTTTGTTTTTCCTTAGTCTGAAGAAGACTGAATCACAACTGCATGACCAAAAAAAAAAAAAAAAAAAAACCCAGAACAAAACAAAATACCCTCTTTAGCTGTATGAATAGAAAGTGCTTTGTTACTGGCTGCTGTCTAGCTCTCTTGAAGAGACAACAAAAGCGATGTGCATAAATTGAAGCTGAAGGAAGTGAAGTTAAATATTACAGAAGACTTTCTGGATGGAACACTTGTTAAACACTGGGATGGAGTATCGATTAATCAATGTCAGGCGTCAGTCAGGGCCTGGGCAATCTTCCCCAGATAGCAACTCCTGATTAACCCATATCCCTCTTCCTCCCTCTCCTGCTCTGTAGCCTCCCAGCACTTCTGTGTGTACGTGTCTTCATGCCACGGTTTCCTTTGTATACTGTGTCTGCACCTGTTCTCTCTCAGCTCATCAGAGCCAGGTGTCCTTGGAACCCAACTTTCTGTCATGTTATATGGCACAGGAGGGTGTCTTGTAACTTGAGGGTGCTCATCACATGCTCTCGGGGAGGATTATTTCTTCAGTTCTTACAGTAAATAGCAGTGAGAGGTAGGTAGTTTGGTTAAAAGGGTCCCTAACATTAACACTAACCCTGGGTATTAGATGGGTATGTGTTCAAAATACACACACACACAGACACAGACACAGACACAGACACAGACACAGACACACAGACAGACACACACACACAGATACACACACACCCCTACCTTTAGAGACAATAATTATGGAAGAAAGAAACCTAAAATTGCAAGTACTAATTCACTGTCTATGATGAAAAGTTCTAAGAATGATTTTTTTAAATCTTGAAAATTTTGACGAGTTCAAAACCCGAGTGTATTTTGTGAGGGTTGGGTATTTCCTTCTTCCTTTACAATTGTTTGTAAGTGCACCCAGTGTAAATGTTATACCGTCAGAAAATGAGCACACGTTTAGTCAATAATTTTAGCAATGCTTCAAGTGTGCTGCAAATGATTAACACTAATACCTTTCTCTTCCTGATCCTAGTCTTCAGTTGCCAATAAAGAGTTCCAAAGATCACAAAGAACTGATGTTACTATTCAGAAGGCATGGACAAGTGACCAGGGTTAAAAGATGGCATTTAATATGACAAGGAAGTCGCTTAGGAAATAAACACACCGATTTTAATTCATGATATTCTCAGTGGCAAATGAACAGAAAGAGTAGCAAGGGTGACATTAGGGCAGCCCAGGTATTACTTAGAGCTCCAACTTCTAAGGACGTACTTGCTCAATGGATTGAGAAGGTGGCATGCCACGTGAAATGTCCAGGTTTTGCACTTGCAGAAAGTCAAATATTCCCTCTCCAGGCAACTTAATTAGCCCTAGATTGAGTTCTCTGATGAATAAGCATTGCAAAGTCACATCATTTCCCTTTACAGAAATGTTTCCTAGTAGCATTTCCTTCCATCAACACTATTGCCATCTCTTCATCCTTTAATGAAATAATGGGGAGTTTAAGTACCTGGATAAGATTTACACTTGGCCCTACAGCAATAGAGCAATGGGTGAGAGAAATCATGTTCAGCTCTTAATTCTTCGTGGGTACTTCTCCTTCGCAAGTTTTTGTGAACAAGATATCTAATTATACGTACCTTTGACAAATCACCTTAGAAAGGCCATTTTGAAGATAAATTTCTACAATTTACCATACTACATTTATTTGCAGTGTGAATTTATTACTTAAAAGATAGGTCAGTGATTGAGGGTCAAATATTATTGCTGGAAAGGTCAACTATAGTAAATCTAATTAAGTTCACTTAAATGTTTCTTAGTATAGTTTTTCTTTAGTGACTGTGAAAGAAATACACTATTAGAAGCTGATAATAATCCTGGAAAAAATAGAAGTGGATGTGAAATAAATTCAAAAATTTTTATCACTTCATGAAACTGAAACTTGGCATGGAAAAATTGAAAAGCAAAGAAAACAAACAAACAAAAAAACAGCAAAATGACATGACTGTGCACACATATGAAAAGGCTGCTTAGACCATTAGCCGTGATGAAAATGCCAGTAAACTGCTCCAAGATTAACTGCTGTAAGGTTAACAAACGAGGGTTGCTAAAACTTTACCATGTGTTTCATACATTTTTTCCCTCATATTTACAGTACTACAAAAAGGGTATTATCTAATTTTACAGATGCTGAAACCAAAGGAGATTAGGTCAATTGTCCAAGGCCTCCTAGCTTGTAAATGGCAGAGCTGATATTATTACCAGGTTATATATAAACTTCTACTTTACCCCTTACATTGTTGACTATAGCATGAGTGTGCGCGTGCACACACATATGCTAAAACTGGCAGTCATATTTCTAACTATAATGTTAATTTTTTCTCCTCCTTTTTAACTCCAATACATTCTACAGTATCCTTCCTGGTTGTAAATAAGAGAAAATTCTCTCTTTTCCCACAGAAAAATAAATTCTTACACAGCCTTTAAAAAGCTCCAAGGATGTCTCTTTGTGGGTTTATGATAGCCAAACTTATGATATCCAGGTCAAAGAACAGGTTTGAGTAAACCTTTTATCTCACAAATGGCCTCACATCTTTATATGATTTACGATAAGGTGAAGGAGGTCACCACCAAAACGGAAACACAGCTAACTATATTGGCCAGTTTTTGTAAATAGAAAGTGCTCAACTTTACAGCACTTTCAGACAAAGTCTTCAAGGGATTTCAACCAAAAAAATCTCACTTCTAATAATAGAATATTTCCATTTAGGCTTTTTTTCCTCTGTCTTATTCTTAATATATCCCCTGCAATGTAAGATTGTGCACACAGTGTTAAGACTCTTAGATGTAACTAGAGTTTGTTTTTTTTTTCCCCAGCACAGTACTGAGAGGTCACTACAACCTCATGCATAATTTTAAGACAATAATTTTTATTAAATAGGTAACAGGAATCACCCTTCATTTACACTCACTAGGAGAATATTGCAGTGTATTTTTTAGAAATCCAGCCTTGATAGGCTTTCAAAATGGAGCACCTTTAGTCTTAGTTATTTCTCATTAAACAGCACTAATATTGGGGAGTTGTTGGTCTGACAAGCAATGAAGCAATGGTTAGTGATTAAAAAAGACTAAATAACACCTTTGAGGATGAAAGTAGCAATTCATAAGCAAACTAATGTACTTGTATTTTCTAAGGATTTATTCATTGAATACTGTATTTCTAATTCAGTATTAAACTGATTGTATGCATGCATTTCTTTTTTTTAACTAGAAATTTGGTGACCCTAAGGATAGTGTAAGATAGATAGATAAATATCTATATATATATATCACAACATAAGGAGGGTATAAACAGTCTTTTCACATATGTTCCAACATTCATTCATTTGACAAATATTTATTTAATATTTACTATAGTTCAAAGTCTTGGCTAGGAACTGTGAATATTATGAAGCAGAAGGATACAAACACATATTAAACTTAGACTGCAACAGGGATAATGACCAGCAAAGCACCATGTACAATGGGGCACAGAGAAGAAACTCATCAGGTCTGTGTTTAAGGGACAAAAAAAGCCTTGTGGGGGAGGAAAGGCTTGAGCAAAGGCATGGAACACAAACAGCTCAGGCACCTGGTTGACAAAGGGATGGATGATGGAAAGTACTGCAAGAGAGAATCTGGTGAATGCAAAGACCAGAACCAGAGGTGGCGTGGAGACCCCATGTGTGGGAATGGGAAGAAATGGTGCAGGAGTAAAAGGCGAGAGCCCGAGAAAAGAAGGATCTTTCCTATCACTGTCAGGACCTTAGTGGAAAAGTTACAAAAGAGTTTTAAACAAGGGAACGACACTTTGATTTCTAATCGATGTCCTAAAAATGAATACATATGAATATATGAATAGACAGATAAAGATAGATAGATAGATAGATAGATAGATAGATAGATAGATAGATAGATAGATAGAAAGAAAGAAGATCTATCAATGCACAGTTTTCCATTCAAATAAGCTGGTCAGAATAACATATGTATACCGTTACTGAAAACAAAGAAGATCAAGATAAAAATGACACCTTTTTTTCCTTAGCAAACATAAGTGCCCCTTCACTTTGTTTTCTTATTTATGAAGAATATTTTCTGCCATTTGACCATTTGGTCAACCACCACAATCAATGGTTTTTCTATTAAGTTTAAGATATCATGGATTGTAAGGACCACTGTTACTCTACCAATTGCTAAGAAAGTTTAAAAAATTAACTTTGGAGGCATTATTGTGGGAAACATCTCAATTTCAGAGAAGCAGAAATGTAAAAAAAAGAGAAAAAGGATTTTGGAAGCAATGAAATTCTAAGATATTTGTGAAGACTATGATCGGTGTATTAGTTCATTATTATTCATCGACTCCGTGACTATGTCTGCCCTGTGGGTGAATACACTTTCTTCCCCATTGACTTTGGGCTTGACCATGTGCCTCACTTAGATCAATGGCCTGTGGGCAGACATGACTGTATGACAGCTCCGAGCTAGGTCTTTAAAGGCAATTCAAGATTTGCTAGTACCTCTAGTTTCTGTCGTCCACCATGGGAGAATAATGTATCATAGAGGAGCTGCCCTTTCAGCCTGGGTTCTGAAATGAGAAGACATTTGGAGCAGATCCACAGTCCAGAATGAGAAAACCTGAACTTGACCCACAGTATAGAGTAAAGCTGCTGCTGATCTGCAGACACATGAATGAATAATAAATGTTGCTATAAGTCACTGGGATTTGGGGGTTGTTTGTTACTGTAGCAAGAGCTGACAATTACAACATAACAGTGAAACAAACAAATACATGGCTTTCTGGGAAGAAAAAAAAAAGCCTTTAAAATAAATGTGCCCTGGTCACATATATCAACTGCACCATCTCTTATTCCACATACAAACTGTTTGCTAAAAAGGGCGGCAAGAGAGGAAAAATGAAATGGAATTGATATCGCGTTAGAGCCTGACTCCTTGGCCTAGATTGTCAAGCAGGTGCTGACAAATGAAGGCTGATGGATGGAAAAACACAACATTGTGCAGTTGAGTTTCTTCCTCTTTCTCCTCATGCTGGGTGACTGTTCTTTTATTTATCTACAATTAGGTTTGCTAGACCACAGCAACACGGCTCTCCTTCACTGTAACTGCAGGCTGTCAAGTACGTGCCAAGCTGATTGAGAAAGAATGACAGCTTCTCTCTTTCCATTCTGAGCTAATCAAGGGCAGCCCACCAAAGGGAGGCTTTTTTCTGATTTAGAGATTTATGGATTTCAAAAATAATCTGTCCAGATGAACAAAATATAATGCTGTATTGATTTTTAAAGTGGCAAGTGTTATGCAACCAAGAAGGTTTAAGCTACTAAGGTACACACTTGGAATGTTCAGGGCCAATGAAAGGGTGGACATATGTGTGACCATCAACTAATAAAAATGAAAACAGAAGCTCTCCATTCATAAAGATGGGGTTTCAAAGTCTGTTTGGCAGTAGAATGCCTTTGGCAAATGAAATCTTACCCAAACCCTCCGCCCAGCATATTAGTCGATTCATTTAGTAAATATATACTGAATATAAGAGCACCTATTAAGTTCTAAATACTGTTTTGGCACTGGATATATAACAATGAAAAAACAGACAAAATTTTTCTATTCTCAGGAAGTTTGCATTCTAACAGGGACAATGAACAATAAAATATAAATTACAGCACATGAGAGGATAAAAGTGCTAAAGAGAAAAAAATAAAGTATCTGGTGGGAATGGGAGATGTATGTGGATGGTAAGGGAAGATGGGAGGTGGACATTTGAGAAAGTACCTCCAAGCTAAAAAGCCTTACTGAGAAGATAGCATTTGAATGAAGATTAGGAGGACGTGAGGGAATGAATCAAGCAGCTGTTTCAGGGAGGAACAATCCATGCAGAGGAAATAGCAAGTAATAGCAAAGGTCCTGGGGTAGGAGTGTGTCTGGCATGATCAGTACAAATATAAGGAAGTCAGGGTGAGAGGAGCCTAGTGAGCAAGGGGAGAGTAGCGGCAAGCAAGTCAGAGAGATCGAGGAGGGTAGTTCCTGCAGGGCAACTGTGTAAGGACTTGGGCTGTTATTCTGACTGAGGTTAGGAAGCACAGGAAATCACTCAGCGGAGCAGTGATGTGATCTGACTTATTTTTTAATAGATCATTCTGGCTGCTGTGTTAAGATTAGACTAAAGGAATATAGAGAACAGATAGAAGTTATAAGCAGACTCCCAAGGGGGTTAGTTAAATCTCTAGTGATGGGAGGGAAGTACTTGTTTGTGGAAACCTGACACACGTACTATAAAAATCTTTATACATACAGTTCTTAAATGAGGACTAAATCTCTGATCTGATTTAAGCCATACAGGACACTGCTTTAGGCAGACTCATTCAATGAAACTGTTGCTCTCCAGGTTTTACCATGTTCCTAAGTCCTTAGGGGTAAAGAGGTGTGGGTTCTTGAGCCTGGTTATCTAAATTCCAATCCTGGCATGACTTGATTAATTGCAATAGAGACATATGGCCCATAAATCCTAACATATACTCTAAAACCTCTGCCATTTGGCCCTTTGCAGAAAAAGTTAGCCAACCGTTAATCTAGAGAAATGGTAAGGACTGACATTTGTGGCTCTAAAAACCTTCGGGTGCACAGAAAAATTATATGGGTAGTTATTTTAAAAGATAAAACATGAGTGACATTCTGCTTTTTATCTCCATATATAGACTTATAAAGATAGTCAAACAACTTTTGTTCTACTTTAGAACTGGGCTCAACAAACAAACAAATATTTTAGGCTTTGTGGTCCATATGGTTCCTGTCATATCCGGATTCTGCCACTGTCATGTAAAAGCAACCACAGATAATATGTAAACAAATAAGTATGGTTCTGCTCCAATAACAACTGATTTACAAAAACAGGACTGCATTTGGCCCTTGGACTACAGTTTGTTGACTCCTGCTTTGATATATTACAGTGTTCTTAGAAGCAATCGACTAGGGACAATAACATGTGGTTCTAGGGTTCTTAATTCATGAGCTGGGGCAAATTCAATTCAATTCAATTCAATTCTCTAATTTCACTATCTTTAATTACAGCATGGATTAAAAAAAGACATATATCACACTGCATAAAGGGTTAATAACATCTTTTGTCCCTCTGCATGAGAGTTTGACCTTCGAAGAACTTTTTAGCTGTATTCTCCCTGAAAACCTGATAAAATTGGAATGTCAAATGTGTTAGTAGACAACACTGCTTCTGCAAAAAAAAAAAAAAAATCTGGACTGATAAATTATACCTGGCTTAGGAGTACTACATACGAACTACAAACACCTAATGGAAAGCCATAGTTTTGGGGAATCCTCTGAGTGTAGTGCCTCTTGTAACTGAGCATATACCTTTCAAAGATCTTGGAAACTTTATGTTACGGAACATTGGCTCCTGGGACCCAAAAAGCTTATAGGCCAGGGCTGACACAGCACCTCTGAGCCTCCTTCCTTTGCTCCTGAACTATCATCTGGGAGTCGGCAGGTGCTGCAAAGAGAATAGCTCTTGGATGGCTCTGTGAAGGCAGCACAGACTGCTGTGTATTCTAATCCCACTCAAGAGAGACACCTGATCCCGCCTCCCTGGGAAGCTGTGTTTCTGTTCCTACACCCTTCTAAGAGAATTTGTGGCTGAACGTGGTTAAAGGTAGCCTTGTTCAGTTGCTCTTAAGAAGACTCACTGATGGGCTTTACAACAGTCATTTCGAAGACTCACATTTTACTTCTACAAATTTACTGCTCTGAATTGGGATGCATTTTATAAACGATGGTATGTCAGAGTCTAATTGGCAGCACTTTTTTCTTAGTGACAGCTAAAATGATGATGCATATTCTAATCAGTCGTGTCTTAGAAACAATAAAATATGGTATGTGACCAGGATATTCATAGCAGGTCAGGATCAAATGATTTAGTAGAGGCAAAGGTAATACTAACTGCTACCATTTACTGAGAACTTACTAAGTACACTCTGCTATGCACTTAACATAAATCATTTTAATTAATCTTACTCAATCTCCACTGCAGAGCCTTTCTATAGACATTATTGTCATTTTTCAGATTAAAAACTACAGTCATGAGAGCTTAAGAAACTTGCCTATGGCATAAGCTAACAAATGGTGGATATGAGATTTGAATCCTGGTCAGTCTGATGCATATCCTGCACGCTGAATTACTATACTGTAGGATATATGGATTTAAGTATAATACATATATACAAGTTTTATTTGATGAATCACAGGATTTAGAACTAGAACAATATAATTTTGATTAACATGAAATTTTAGTTGAAATCAGAGTTTCTCAACCTCAGCACTACTGACATTTTGTTCTGGGTAATTCTTTGTTGTAGGCACCTGACCTCTGTAATGTGGGATGTCCTGCAGCATCCCTGGTCACTATTCACAAGATGCCAGTAGCACTTCCTTCTCCCCCCATTGTGGCAACCAAAGGTATCTCCAGACATTGACCAACTCCCCTGGAGAGGAAAATCACCCCGGATTGAGAACGACTAAATTACTGACAATGTGAATGAACAAATCAAAGTCTGTCTACTCATGGTCTGCATTTCCAGTGTACATGAAATAGTATAATTTCATATGAATTCCTTTCTTTTCTTTTTCTTATATGGAAAACTATTTGCAACACCATCCATTTACATGTATTTTTTTCAGACGCAACTACTATGCACCCTATTGGCTCAAACCACATTCGAATGTGGTTCTGATGAACTCTAGCCATAAACACATACTTCAGTTTCTGGCTGAACTGTTCCTAAAAACACTGCTTTAAATAACCCAAAGGGATTAAGGAACACTGGATTCTACGGAATAGAGAGACAGAGAGACATATACAACAGAGAGTAATTTTTCTAGGTCCCTGAATCATCTTTTTCTTGCTTTGTACATTCACCTTGGCCAGTGTTATTTGCAGTATTTTTAATCGATGTGACACAACTCTTAAGTTATTACCCATGTGGTAATTGGACATAGTTCTTGAAGTCTTAATAGAGACTATTTACTAAAAATGTAAGTACTATTAAACACTAGAAGTGTCTTCTAAAAAAATAAAACAGCAGTTAGGAACATTTTCATTAAAAGCAAAGAAAAGAGAAATTCAGTTCTGACTTCATGATTGACATACACTTCAAATAAAATCAAAGATGCTTTGTTTTTTACTGTTAAGTGCTGTACCAAAATTATAATCATTATCTAAAACAACCTTTCTAAATTCTTCAATAACTTATAAACACAAAAAATCAAATGGGTAACTGAATTAAACTTGTATTTAAAAAAAACAGCAACAAAAACATCTGAGATTTTCTTCTGAATAACTTTTCCTTAAAACAGAAATAGAAAATAAAGCAAACACGAAGGTTTCTGAAATCAAGGAAAATCACACATGACGGAATAAAGCCCCTTCTTTGGTTCACACAACACATTAGCCTTTGTCTTGGGTCCCAGGTCTTCATCTAGCCTGCCATTCTTAATTTTTATACTCTTTCAGCTTTCTATGATTTCTACCACTCCAGCAAAGTGAGCATTTTCATTGGTTTCCTGTAAAGTCAATGATAAGGTTTTGAGACCTTATATAAGGAACTGTGGACCTGGATTTTAGATGCACATAACTGCTAAAATTCAGAACATATAGAGAACTCATATTCATCTGTAAGAAAAGGCAAGCAATCTAATAGAAAATCGGGCAAAGGATGTGAAGAGTCAACTCTAGAGGCAAAAAATTTAATGGCCAGTAAACAACCAGGGATATGCAAATTCAAACAATAATGTCACGCCATTTCCTGTTGCTATGGAAAGCAATTTATGATTTATAATAAAGATGTGAATACTCTAGTGAGTCAGTAGTTCTACTTCTAGTTATTGTCACATTGGTTTGTGAGGAGACCTACAAAGAATGTTCTTCCAACATTGTTCACATTAGTGAAAAACTGAAAACAACCTAATCATCATTCATCCATAATCTCATAGCTCTACTGTTTTGTTCCTATTCAAATCAGAAATATTTTTAACAGACTACTTCTCTATTCTAAAGCCACTTTAAATCGTTGTTCTTATTTTGTATGGCATTCAAAATCCTATTTAACTTAGTCATAAGCAAACTTAATGTTTCTATTCATAACTGACTCATTGAAGATATTAAAGATAATAAAAGAATAATGCTGTCTCTGACAAATCTGACTTCAGCTCTAATGTCATACACGTGGTGAAGTGTCTCAGATAACATCTGTTTAGTTTTGAGTGAAGCACAGTATATAAATGTGCATAACTTTTGTATTTGTGTTATGTTTCCAATTATGTAAATCACTAATACCTATTACTATGCTAATACTAGAAGACGTATTGTCATGTTACCATGAATTATTAATTTTGTGTTTCTTATCAGCTACTTCATCAAATAATTTAAAAGACAGAGATGCTTATCTATTCATATTTCTCTACATGTTATTCACAAAAGTTCTCTCAAAAAATCCTGACAATTAAAAATATGCACACATGGCTTTGTAATTTCATGGGTCGATAAATAGAATTTTAGTTATATCCTACACTTTCTTGTGAATGCTTCCATATTTTGCCTTTTGAATATTTAACAGCATTATTAACTTAAAAAAATCAATCTAATTTTCATGACTAGCATGTTATATAATCAGTTATTATAAATGCATTTTGAGCTTTTTAATCTTAAAATTAAAGCTATTATTAAAATAGTCCAACTCAAACAATTATGGCTCATTTTATTAACTATATACATTGTGCTTTCTTTTGAGCAGTAATTGCTGAACATCCGTTATGTCCAGAGGAGGCAACAAATTGTTCAGAAGTTGGGAGCTATGGCTTCAGAAATATTGGGCATGCAAACTCTTCGTTTTTAACATATATACTGTTTCGAAATTACAGAGCAAATTAAATGCATTTGCTCTGAGTGTTAATTTAAGTAGTTAATTTACAACTACGGTGTTCCTTTTACAAAAAAATATGTATTAGATATACACTGAAGTACTTGGTATCCTTCATAATATGTGTCACTCCATACATATTATATATGTATATAATATGTATATTACATATATATATATATATATATATATATATATATAAAATTTCTTCCAACGTGTAAATGAATGAGTCTAGTCATACTAATGCTACTGCGCAAAGGACAGCCAGGAAGAATGAGATAAATATATGACAAGGAAAAGAGCAGAAAGGTGGCAATTTGGAAGTATTTAGAATACAAAGATGATTTCTAAGTCTTGTATAACTGACTAAAGAAAATAGTAACATCAGCTAATTTTGTCTGTTAGAAGAAAGAAGTATTTTCAATATACAACATAGAACTGAATTTAGATTTATAATATACCCTGGTTTTCAATGACAAAGCAATTAATATGATAAATGAACTCTCAAGATACAGAAAGGTATATTCAAGAGGAAATATTGCCTTGGCATTTCTAAGCAAATTTTGTACATAAGTATTGGTTATGTCTTTGCTGGAAAGAATCATGTGACTTGTGATATATTTTCTCACTAATAAACTCTAAGTTTATTCTGAATTTAAGTATTTCAAGTATTCCTTAAAGTGCTATCTTCAGAATACTATAGAGTTTCATTAGAGATGTTCATCTTTAAGTTAATTTCCACCAATCATTTTGGTAATATTTTTTAACTTTTTAATATGAGTGGAAGTTTAAACTGGTATAAATTTATGAGATAGCAATTGAACAGCAAAATAGCTTTACTTTAAAATAAATATTCCTTAAAGTGTTCTCTTTAGTGTTAAATGATTTTTCTATGTATTTGTTTTTTCCTCTCTTTTAAAAATAAAATCATAAAGATTATGGCCACAGGTTCTCTTGTTTGTTTTTTCCCATGGCGCCTGATGCAATGTTCTATCTGTAAATACCAAGTCCACACCTTCCCCCTAAATAAGTGTAATGAGTGGCTTTATGTTACTGTAACTTCTTGGCAGTCATCCTTACCCATAATGATAGTCCCATTTGCTTTTAGAGGTGTAATAAATATGTATTTAGAATTTTAAATATTCTTCAGTGGTAACTCACAGATTTAAGGATTCCTTTAGCAACCAATATAGTTTAGTGAGCACAGCATGGCATTTCCTGATGAAAGTACAAATTCACAGCCATGAAGTCAATAGGGTAGACATTCACCAGGCAGACCAAGGGTATTGCTGCAGAGACCAAAGGGTCAAGGAGAGAACAGAGACCTACATGGGGACTGTAGGTCATATATGCCATGTAATTTTCTCTTACCTGTCAATCCACATGTCATCCTAGAGGGGAGCAGGAGGAAATTAAAAATCTGAAAGACTGGCCATTTATCCAAGTGCTACCAACTCATATAAAGAGATTGGTAAATTTGTTTCAGAGTGAGATCCTTTTTCCTCACTATGCAACATGGAGGAAGCTTATGAAAATCAGTGAGGAATAAATAAAGAAGCTCCATTTATGTAAATCAATATCTGACCCCAAGACGTATCTATACAACTCCTCCTGCATATTTATTATATTTATGACTATTTGCCTACTTAAGGAATCCATGACAATATTTCTCAAAGTTCAAGTCCCAGACCAGTGGCATCAGTATCACTAGGGAACTGAATTTTAACAAGATCCTCAGGTTACTTTGCCCACATTAAGGTTTGAGAATCATGGCTCTCCATGGTATATACCAGAACTGTGAAGGCCTAAGTGTTAATCCCAGAATTTAATTTATGGATATCATTTATCTTTCATACACCTTAATGAATAAACAGCTTCATGGATACAGCTTTTTGAGACAGACAAGTAAGAAAGGCAGTTGTACTTTGTTTCTGAAGTTGTGGTTAGAAAAATGGTACTTTTTGAGTATTGCAGATTGCAAGTGCACATTTCTGAACGCATCTGAAATCTCAGCCTGCTATTTTCTACGAACACCCACTGTCACCAAGGGTGGTAACTCGCAAATTCAAAACCTTCTTCATTTAACTCCATTGTTTCTATCCTGTATTGGGTCTGCCAATCAAAGCCACCCCTTGGGTAGCACAGTTAGTAAACCAGGTGGTCCATTCATTCGCTTAAACAGAAGTTGTTTCAAAACTATTGGAAGCGTTCCCATCTTTCTACTTCACACATACTCAGAAAGGGATGGCATCCATATGCAGGGCACAGCTTTCTTTTGAGGGAAATTAAGAAAAAATAATGCTAACATTGCTTCAAATGTTCTCCCATAGAATATATCGTTATGTAAACATGCTTTTAATGGAGCAGTGGAAGACTGGTAAGTAAAAAATTAAAATTGTAGTGCAGTAAAAGCACGATTCCAAGAAAGTATAAAAAAGGTTTAGGGTACAAAACGACTTTTCAAGGTATATTTGGAGCAATAGGATGATCAAGGAAAGGATAGGTCTGCTTTTGGAAAAGATGGTGCAACGTTGGGGAATGGAAAATAAAAGTGGGAACCCTTTAATTCCTATTGGGTTTGTTTTTGGATGTCAAGAAGAATGATATTCTGACTGCAAAAAATAAAATAAATAGCAATGAGAGGGAACTGTTGCCCAAGATGGGTAAAGAAATTAGAAAGTCCCCAGCTGTTCAGAATTAACTCTCTTGATCTTGATAAATTACATCTCAGGACACTAATAAAATTGGCAAACCAAATGGCAAACCACTATGGGTGGTCTGGAAGATTGGAAAAATGTAGTTTTTATTTTCTAAAGGAAAAATAAGGTGTGGGAATAAAATTTTAAGCTTCTAAATAGTTATTTAACCTTAGAAAATGCAATGCCGGAAGAAGTTGATGAAATATTTTGAAAGAATGGGAGTCAGTTGACACAGGTGCTTTGATAAGACTAATGCCATCATGGCCATTACATACGGTTAGATTGACAGATGGAGAAGGCAAATATTTACATACTTGTTTCCAATGTTTTGAAAAAATTAAATCTGTACTTATTCTATAATTTGTCATCACATTGAGTTTCTGTACAGGATTGTTTGCTAAAAAGGGCAAAGACCACTCCTATGCAATTCCAAGGTTTGTTTTAGTATTTTCAGGTTATAACCTTCAGACTAGAATCTATTTGTCATAAGAAACATTCATCAACACGCTTGTTGTAAAAAAAAAAAAAAGTTTTTACTTCATTGTAAACTGTATTTACCTTAATAAGAAAAAGACCAATAACATAATAGAAAAAAAATTGGCAATGAGTATAATGAACAATGCACAGAAAAGGAAATATAAATGACTCTGAAACATTTTTTGATTCTGAAAAAAGGTCATCCTCACTCAAAAGATGAATACAGATTAAAATTACAAAGGGATGCCATTTTTTTCTTGCTTAGCAAAGATCAAAAAGGTTGATGACACACAGAGCTGGCAAAGTTTCTGGGAAGAAACTCCTTCATTTTACTGATGGGAGTGCTTTATGAAGGGCAATTTGGCCATATGTACTAAAATAACAAATGCCATTTTGACCCAGTCATTTAACTTCTAAGAACTTATCCTATGGGGATACTTGCAATGTGAGAAATGACATGAGCATAGAGTTACATGCTGTCATAATATTGTAGCAGGAGCAACACTTGAAAACAAACTAAATGTTCATTAACTGGAATGCTGGTTAAATGAATCATGGTCCATCCTTAGAATACAATAGTATGTGACTGCAAAAATGAGAATTTCCTTGAAGTGATAATATGGAAAATAATTGTCAGTATGTATCATTAAGTGGAAAAAAGTACTATTCAGAAATGGTGTTAATAGTATTCTACCACCCATTTTTTAAAGGAGAGAATACATACTTAAACATTCATACACTCATACCCTATCCTTGGAGTGCTATTGAAGAAAGTGATAACATTGGCAGCCATGGGGACATAAAGTGGGTGGCTGAAAGATGGAGATACAAGGGAAGATTTTAACTTCGTACAAGAAAGCATTGTTTTTTCAATAAATAAAATATACTTTTAAAGTTTATCTTGATGGATTAATTTATTTTCAACCTTAGAATAATTAACCTGGTATGAACTTACTGACAGAATACTAACTCATTTTGTATAAAAGGACTGTGAAGATTCTCTTAAAATGAGAAACAAACATGAAATGATATCTAAGTGAAAGTAATATATTTACAAAATCCTCACCCATACTGCATATAATAAATATGATTATATTCTCCTGTAGCACATACTATCTTATTCTATTTCATTTTACCCACTAAGTTGATTTCATAACTTATCAATGGGTCACCAATAACAATTTGAAATACTGTTCTTTCAACTGTCTCCTCCTCAGAGTATTGAGGTTCCTTAAAAAACTGAAAATAGACTTACTATGTGATCCAGCTATTCCACTCCTGGACATATATCCGGAGAAAAATAAAATTCAAAATGACACCTGCACCCCAATGTTCACAGCAGCACTATTTATGATAGCCAAGACATGGAAACAACCCAAATGTCCATCAACAGATGACTGGATAAAGAAGATGTGGTACATATATACAACGGAACACTACTCAGCTATAAAAAAAGAATAAAATAATGCCATTTGCAGCAATATGGATGGACCTGAGGATTATCATTCTAAGTGAAGTGGGACAGAGAGAGAAAGAAAAGTGCCATATGACATCACGTATATGAAGAATCTAAAAAATAATAACAAGAAGGATACAAATGAACTACTTATTTATAACTAAGACGATTGATTTATTGAATATGTGTAAGTACACTGACTGTCCTTTATGATTGGATTACTGCATTCTGTTGATTCTTTTTTTGTAGTTGGCTTTATTCCTTTGATAACTATGTAAGTTTAAAAAGCTTAAGCTTTAATCTGTTCTTAGAAACAATAATTAGTACATATATGTAAACTAAAAAAGTGCAGTCTACTGTATATATGTATTTACATGCAATATAATGTGTATGTGCAGTCGAACTATAATAATTCTACCCAATAAAACTGAAAAAGGAAAAAAAAATAGTCTCCTCCTCTTCATCCTACTACCAAGTCCTCATCCAGGACCATGTTGCTCCTCAGCTCTCTCCATCACCTCCTGACTACTCATCCTTTTTTGGTCCTATGCTCCTCAGATTTGAAAGTTTGCCAGTTACCCCTCTTTAATGGTTCCCACATCTCTCAAAGATCATTTTTAAGCTCCTTAAAGCAGCCTACAAGCCTCACTAAAACCAGGCTTATACTTCAACATCATTGTATTTATTTTTCTTCCATCCTTCACGCCATTAATCACTTCCATATCTTGGTTCTTCTTGTTGCCTCCCTCTCTCTGGAAACCGTTTCCTCTTCCTCACACACATTTCACTTTATCAGTCCCTACTCATCTTTTAAAGACCCAGTTCAGGCCTAACATCATCCAGGAGGCTGCCTTGGGATCAGACCTTCTCAAATTTTAGTAAGTCAAAGCACCTTTTGGAGGGCTCGTTAAAATAGTTTCTTGAGGTTCACTTATATCTATTTTGAGTTGAGAGGTCTGTGGAGAAGGCCAACAATTTGCATTTCTAACAAGCTTCTAGATGATGCTGCTTCTGCTTGTCTAGGGACCACATATGGTAGCCGTGCTCTAAACAATACCCTGACTGGGATAAGTATCACTCTTCTGGGCTATTACAGCATCCTATAAGAATACGCACTACTATGCATTATAAATGCTTTTGCATTGATTGCATTAAGTACACTGAGATATATTTATGTATCAACTCACTTCTAAAAAAATTGAATGAGGGCCACTTTAACATAGTAGGGTATTGTAGTTAATCAATAAATAGTTTGTTAGTTGAATGAAAATTTCGTTACCTTAGTCTCATGTCTTTCTTTACTTAGGTTGATCAGAGGTATATGAAAATAAAGTTAATGTGTATTTCAGCAATACAGTTGATAAAATCTCCAAATGACCCTTTGTGGACAAGATGGAACTATATGAACAGGGTAGGAAATTAAGCAATTAGAATTTGGTAACGAATTGAACAACTGCCCAAGGAAATTTGATGGCTGAATTGATGTCAAAATAGAGGGAAGTTTCTCCTGATGTGCTGAAGGGCTCCATCTTAGGATTCACTTCAGTTTAGAAATTCGTTTTCACAACATAGATGAAGTTAAGGAAGGGAGACATATCAAATCTCAACTTGAAAAGAAACTAAGAGATTGTAATACAGTGTATGAAATAATCAGGAGCTTAAGATCACGAGTTCTCCATCTTTACTATCAACTGGATTAACTGGTTAACAAATTTATTAAGGCTTCAAGTAGTTTGGGGTTAAGAGCAGCTTTTCTTTCTTGGGGAGCTGAATGAGGGAGAGGGTAGTAGTGGGACAGAATAATTAGAACTGAGGCGGGGAGGCCATGAGTACACAGAGACAGGGTCAGTACAAATGTAGAAGCTAAAATCACTAGAGATGAACCAGAACCAGACACAGAGCAGCAATGCTAATCATGGATGTTGACTCCCAATGGTAATGGGTTTCTTGTGTATTCTCTGCCTTGATCAGGACACGGGAAGAAGCACAAGCTTCAGGGACTTTGGTGGATAAGCTTGAGTAGTGCCAAGGAAAGGGCTGATGGACCAGACCAGCATTTAATTCAAAAAAGTAGGCTACACAAGGGCAAGATGGAGAAAATGTCAATTAGAAGTAGCACGTGTGAAAAAGAATTGGTGATTTTAGACACTAATAAATTTAGCCTGAGTCAACAATGTGAGTCAAGTATTGTTAGAGTAAAGAAGTGAGTTATGGTTAAAGGCATGGACTATGGTCAGATAAAACTGGTGGTGTTTTGACGGTTTAACAAGTGTCTAGCCAGGGACTGAGTTGTCTTCCCTTCTCATAGAATGCCCATCTCTCCTAGAGTGGCAATCGTCAGACTGCAGTATGCCCCTTGAGGTACACAAAGAATTTCCTAGGGATATGTGGGCATAGATGGTGTTCTTGAAGGAAGTTTCCCTATTCGTAGCTTCTACAGGGGATTTGCCTGGGTTTCTTTCTGTGGTACATGCATCATTCCAATTATCATTCCTACTTTTTTGTTAACAACAGTCCTCCAACTTTACAAAATATAAACACACCTCCTCTGATGTATCTCAATAGCATATTTTACCCAAGACACATTTGTGCCAAATCAAAACACAATTCAAAATATTAATGACTGAAATCCTCCTTTAATCAATATACCATCATGAACTTACTCATCCATCTCATTAACAGATTCATTTTCAACAAAAACCCACTGGGTATGTTTAGTAATTATTTATCAAAAGTTACAGATATTTAGGTAATTTGGTTATTACTAGGTATATTTATTATTAATGATTGTAGACATAACTCAATCTAAAAGATTTTTTAAAATACCTAGAGCCTTACAGTCACAGAAAATTGTTTTAAATATTGAATTTCAATCCACATGGGTGTATTTGTCATACAGAAGTATGATAGAGTGGTTAATAGAAGACTTTACAGGATAAATATATATTACATTAGGATACAACTCTTTGGGGAAGTGGAATGGAAATATGATTTAAAGAATAAAGAGGAATGATATGAAACTTCTAACTATTAAAGATGAACCTGTTTTGTTTTTTAAGTGGATGATGGTAGCTATTATAGTGCTATGATATTTGGATTTTACTGGATACATTCAAAAGAGTAATGTAACACTGCTTAAATGTCAATATTTACAATATGCCAAGGGAGAAAAGAGATGTCAACTTTAAAATGTGTTAGCGGATGCTCAGTTTTCTAAACTATTCTTAAGAGTTTTATAAGCAGAATGGTCTGAACAGTACTGTAACAGATAAGTGCTTTTGGAGCCCTTCTCCTTGACTTGGCAGGGGAGGAGGAAAAATCACCTTCTTCCTTCACTCATGAGAAACAGACCAGTAAAAGTCATACCAGTTTCTTCTTGGCCAACAAATTGTTAGTCCTGCTTGAATTCGCTGATTCAGAAATTCTCAATTGAAGAAACTCTTCTCAAGTTTCTAATCTTCTCCTTATATAGGCATTTTTGCTTGGTGAATGATGAAATGTCATGACTATCTGCAATTTTTTCAGAGTGGTTTTCTGGTAGCAACTTGCTGCTTTCTTTTGAAAGAGGGGACATTTTGGAATCCTAATTTTTCTTGTTAAGGGCTCTTACCAAAACTCCAGCTACAAAAGGAAAGGTCCCATTCACTGTCTTTCTCATTTCCCATTTACTGCCTTAGGAAAATGTGTTCCCACCTTAATCCAATAGTGTTCCCAGGAAATTGGCTCATTTTTTCCTTTTTAATGAAGTGGAAAGCCAGGTTAAGAAGGGCAAGTGAGTTAAACAATGCCATACAGCCAATAAGTGTCAGAGATGAGATTCAAACTTGGGTCTTTTGCTCCCCCCCCCCATTATCATGCTACTTCAACTCAACAATGGTTTTTGGAGTTGAGTAGAGAGGGTGGAAAGTAAGAGGAGGAATTATGATTGCCCAGTATTCAAAGAGAAAAAAGTCAATGCCTAATTTCACTAAAATGTGTTACCTACAAATTTCAACAATCTTCAAAGTTTTATCACCGTCAGAATTATACTCTGGCTCAGAACCAACCTAAACTCAGGGGAATTTTAAATTTTCAATAAACCTCTGTTGTCTAGCTGCATGGTGAATGACAGTATTGTGCCTTTCATCAAATAAATTTCATCTACTATTTCTCAGAACACATTCCATGGAGATTGTAAAAAAAGTTTTTCTTTACCTTCTGAGTAACCCACCTAGGCAACAATGATTCTGAGTCTTACCAGAATAATTTCTTATGTTTTATGTTGATTTTTGTCAAGTCCTTAATTATTTAAGAGAATAGACTCATCTCACTTTTGAAAGAGCCAAAATCTTTTACAATTGTGTTACCTCTTACATTTATCTTTGAAATTTTTTATTGTCTCTTTCTAAATAGGTAGTCAAGCATTGTTTCATGGACTCATGATCCTATTTAGCCAAGTATTCAAACCTTTTCATATTTTTGACAACATTTGATATATTGCCTTTCACATATCAAATCCTAAATGAAATCTTATCTCAAGCTGCCTTGAAAAGCTCAAAGGATTTGTTCTTTCAGCTTCTGAAAAGAGAGAGATTAAAAATAATTAGGTTTATTTGATATGTTGAGTTGCATGAAATGTATCATCAAATAAGAAGAGATGCTTCCCTAGGTTATAGCTGTATGGGTCAAATTTTTATAAGTGTAAGTATTTCAGTAATTATATGAAGAAATTTGTTAATGCCCTTGCTGTCCATAAATGTCCAGGTGCCACTCTACCTAATATCAGAAGTGACAGTATAATATTATCAGTAATAATTTCAGTTATTACATTAAAATGGTGTGTGCCAAAGAAAAAACAAAATTTCCTTGTCCAATGAACTTTCATCAGATCTTTAACCATGATTATTTGAAGTTTTTGTCATTTACAGATAGCTGTTGTTTTACTCTGAGGCTTCCATGAAAGTGCTTCCCGTCAGCTATAGGCCAGAAAGCTTGTCTCCAAGAAAAAGGGACTATCTTGGAAAGGACTAGTCAGGTACTCTAGGGTGCAGGCTTCTGATAGCTTTATTTAAATAACTTTGTGAACAAACCACTGGACTAGTCAGGATTTCCAGAACTCTAGTGGAGAAGCTGATAGGTTTGTAAAACTTCTAACCTGAGATCATGTGAAACAAGAATCAGTCACAAAGAACTGAATGAGCTGATGAAGGATGATGTGATCAAGGCTTTTTTTTTAAAAAAATAATATTTTATTGTTTTATTTTCTTAAAGGAACTTCTTTTTCCTTTTTCTTATGCTATCTATAACTCATAACAATTCATTAGATTATACTGCTGTGAACAAAGATGAAACATTTAGCTTTTCTCCCTGCCTGATCCGCCCAGAATTCAAAGTTCTTATTGAATATTCTTTTTTTCATGGCAATATATTTATTTGCATAGCTTCAATAAGAATCTGTCCTTCTTGTAACATGATATAATTGAGAAAGTTGATTATATAACCAAGACTCTGACTGGAATGTCATATTTAAGAATGATGTGCACAGAATCAGACATGATCAGACAGGTTTGGAAAACCACAGTTGACTTTATGGAGACAATGCTTACAAAGCCTTCTTGGGAAAACTGGCCTGGTATCTGGCTTACAGGATGTCCAATATTGCAGGTAAATAAGGAAGGTCACTTCCTGGCAGGCCCAGGAAATCTTAGGATATTTTAAAGACTTTAAGAATAGAAGAATTTATCCAAATCTATAGACACTGCAGGAAAAATCTGATGTCAAGTTTGTGGCTTGGTGTCTTAAACTCATGACCTTTAAAAGCCAAATATGAAATTCCTTGTGAAAATTTTCAGCAGAAAGACTTGAAAAAGCCTATGTGGTCAATTACAATTCCTGCTCCATCTATGTTAATAAAGACCCCAGCCTTATTTTATAAACAAGAATAATCTTACTTTGAGTATTTTTTATCAAATGGGAAGTTACTGTATTGAAAAATTTTATGTTTCAATAGAAAACTATAGCACACTCTTGGGGGTCATCAGATTCTGGTCCTGTTCATTGCCTTTGAGCTATTTTGCATTTCTTTGTAAAGTACACGATTTTGTTACCTACCTGCAACCTGGACTGGATCCTGCTGTTGTATACATTTTGTCAGTCATTACCAAATTTTCAATTATTCCCATTTCCTTCAGTATCTGGCTACAACTTTCCAAACTAATGTTCCTAATTTTTTCTCCCATTCTCCTAACTTGGCATAACTAAGAACTCAAAGCTGACTGCCCAGATCCGTATTTAGAGTATAGACTGTCTTGTAGCTAAATTTTCTTCCCTAGGATCTAAAGAAGCCCTGAGAGTTGAAGCTGGATAACCTGATATACACTTCGAAAGACTCAGCAGCACAGCGGATTATCTATGGACAACCTTCATGCCTGGAGCTGCTGCTGTGTGGGCTACTTGGGGAGCTCACCAGAACTCCCACATCTTCCGTGCTCTGCCCCAGAAAATAACCATGACTATGGACCACCTTACTAAAACCTCTCTGATGTCTATGCCATCACCAAAAACATTCAAACTGCAAACCAAGAAATCCATCAACCGGCCACTGCTGTCCTCACTCTATTGCCTAAAAATGTTTCCATACAACATCTAGGAAATTTCTTAAGTGCCTACCCACTGGACTCAGAAACTAGGTTTAGAGTCTGCTCCAACAATTAATCTTCAGTCTTCTTAATTGCATAGAAAAATCACCATCACTGAATACTTTTTTGATCACACCATTCAGTAAATATCTTCTCCTACCAAGTCTGAGTCAGTTCAACTAGTTTTTCAACAACAGAAAGTTTCTAAAATGAGCTACATGGACTAGCTTTCCTAAGTCGTTCAACAGGAAGCCTAGTTTATTCTTGAACAAAAAAAAAAGGGACTGACAAAGATCTCCTTAACATTCTCCTTAGCTCGATTAATATTGAGACAGGTTTCTTCTTGATTACAGGCCTGACATCTCTTTTCTTAGTGCATTCACTTTAGAAAAGGTTCTATTGTAAATTCCTTCTCTGCCCTTTTGAGATGTAAATCTTTTACAACCTATGAGTATCTTTTCAAAGACCTGGGAGCCATCCTTTCAAAATGTAAACATTTGGAAGGTTAGTATCCTGTCTCTCAGTCCTTGTGGGAGAATAGTAATTTACTTTCAGTAAGTGACAAGTAGCAAACACAGATGGCCTAATTACATTAACCATCCTCCCCCTTAATGTCCTCCAGTACCTCCCCAATAGCTCATCCCAAAGCTTAAAACCTTTCTTGCCTTTTGTTTCAGTGAAGGTTAAGTTCAATCTCTCTCTCTCCTATTGCAATAATTGTGAATAAAGTCTCACTTGTGTATTAAATTGTTCCACGCAAGTTTTCTTTGGCAACACTCAAAGCAGTGTGATACACACAGAGAAGGTTTTTGGTGTTCAGATACTTTAACATTTAGTCACTACCACTGTGTCCTTTGGTAGTTTTCAGTGTGGATTTGACATTATGGACAATTAAGTTTTTTACATAGTAAGGAAGAGGCAATACAACACTATGTCACATTTTTTTAATGGACCACAGAAGGAAAGTCAATCTGGAGAGGAAGAAAAAAATCCTTCCTGTCATCAATATGAGCATATTTCAGTAGGTAAGACAACACAAATTATGTGTCTAGCCTCAACCTCATATTTTAATAACAAGTTTGGAAAGCAGTAGTTAGGCAGTTTTATGTCAGATAAATAGTATACCTCCAGGTCATTTTTGAAAGCACTCATTAAAGATTAAAAGCATAAGACCCTTTATAGAAATTTTAACTGGTCCCTGGTTCTTAGCATCCAATTATCATTTCT
This sequence comes from Camelus dromedarius, assembly GCF_036321535.1. Taxonomy (NCBI): domain Eukaryota; kingdom Metazoa; phylum Chordata; class Mammalia; order Artiodactyla; family Camelidae; genus Camelus; species Camelus dromedarius. Next base: position 90,217,481 of record NC_087472.1, on the reverse strand, counting down.
AAAATCTAAAATCAACATATTTTGTGTCTAAATTGAGAGTACATTTGAAATCAAAATTCAAAGGCATGCCTTCTAGTGGGCTGACTGATGGGAAAGGGCTGTGATTATGCCTAATTTGCACCCTCCACATCACGATCTCATTGATTATGCTCCTCAGCTTGCTAAGGGTTCTGTGAGGTGATTTTCAAGATGAATACTGCTATTTGTAGGATTTCCTGAATAGGAATATTTCGGGAGTAAATTGCACAAACCAAGCGATGTGCAGTCAATTTTCACTCCAGCATAAACAATGTATTAGAACAGAGCCCTTAAGGCTTTCTTTATTTGGGTTTCATTACACAGCTAGCTGTTCAATAAGCATGAAGTGCCAAGCAGGCAAAACTGAGGCTCACAGAGGATATTACATATTTTTCAAACAGGTGCTCTGAGTTTGACTTGAGAAAACAAATGACCTGGATGGCAAGGCTTTAGGCCATTAGTTTCAGAGGTAACCATTGCCATCATGGCCAGACAAAGAAAATTTCTCTAAATTTAGGAAATGGAGGCTCCTTGTACATCTACTTTCTTTGCATTAACTCATTCCTAAGATTTTTGTTTAAAGGTGTTTCTTTCTCTGTGTTGAAAAATGGGCAAATGTTCAAAGCTGTATACAAACTTTTTGGTTTCTAGTAGTTTAAAGTTAAGCCAAGTCCATTTTCCCATGTATCTTTAACCGAGAAAAGAAGTGTAATTGCTTTAAGCAGAGAACTATATCAGGCTGTAGGGATTAAAATCACGTATCTCGTAGCAGACGAACTCTGTACAATCTTAGTAAATCAATTACGAGACAGTGACTATAGATAGAAGCTGAACAAAGAGGGACAAAGAACTAGGTAAGTCAGTAAATTATTCACACAGGTGACTATTCCCTGATTACAAGCTAGGGGTCTGAGAATTATGAGGAGAATCTTTCAAGTCACTGTATATACGATTTTATGATCTTTTTTTACCTTGGATACAGCAACAAGCAGAAGAAAAAGGCTAAAGGAATATTTTTGAAATCCACACTCCAGAGATGAAAAACTCAGAATACGTACAGAGGACTGAAGCCAAGGAGTTCTACTGCTAGGGAAAAAGCAGCCGCCTCAGTGATTTAGACTGAGCTGCAGGAGGCAAATATCATGACTCTCGGAAACTACACACAGCAGTGAGAGTGGTGTCGTGTAGCTCTGATAAAGCAAAGTGATTAACAGAGCTGAGAGTAGCTTTCACTCTAAGCAGCAGGGACCTGTTTGGCAAGAACCGATGGACTGCGGACAAAGAAAGGCCCAAAGAAAGTTTTTAATATTTCAGAACTCTTCTGGGGTGCACAGACTAAAGTCACTTCGGTTGAGTCCGTTTGTATCAGAGCATTTTGTTATCTTTTCTCTTAAATATATTCCATGTACAGAGATAGCTAACATTGAACATATTTTTCATTATTTTAATGAAGAAACATATTTTAACTGAAGGTTATATTTAAAAGTAAAGGAATGTGCTTTTCTCTCTGAGTTATAAATAGTTACGTCTGGCTGAGAACAAAGAGTTTATGGCCTTTCCTCTTGTAATATTAAAACAAGAAATACTTAAGGATATACTTGATTCCAGATCACTGAGAATCTGGCTGAGATTATTGTTTACTGAACCAAGTAACTGTACTTCTTTGCTGAGATTATTCACTGAGTAATGAAAAATCAGTATTGATGAGATGCAGTTGCACTGGAGAATGGGCGCTGGTCAAATACCTCTGAGGACACTACATGCTAGCTAGGTAGAAGAACTGAAGGGATGCCAGAACTGATGGCTTCTCTCAATGATGATGTGCTTTGCACTCCTATGAGCACACATGACCCAAAGGCAGTGTCACTGGTCCATCAGAAGTCACACTTTGGTGCCAAGACCTCCACTGTGTCATCATTGTACTGGCTGTGTTGTTACTTGTCCTGTATACTTTCTTAAAGCTAACTAAATTTGTTTGGGGTAAAGCCTACTATGACTAGAATCTAATTGTCAGACTGAACCCAAGACCATGCCACTGGTTGAGTAGCCTAGTTTTGCACTGATGAAATGATGTCTACCTGGGACTTATACAGTACCATCTGCTCTTAGGGGTAGCTATCAGAATGGTAGATGTAAACATGTCAGGAAGAAGGAAGGCAAAGAGGGTGGAGGGTACTTTACAAATATTAATCATTTTAATTGTGGCAAAACTTTTTGAATCTCCTTCCTTTCCTCACTTAAGTCCATCCTTCCTAAACTTTCATTCTCTCTTCTCTAAAAGATCCTCACACTTCCTTTTATCCTTATCTCCTAGCAAAACATCAATTAAATGTAGACAAAAACATTAGGTTATTATAATCCTGAGAGGTAAATAAATTGAATAATTTAAGTCAATGAATTAAAAGAAAAAACTTTTCTCATAGATGTTACTTAACTTATTTAGTCTTAAGTTCCCCATCATTACATTAATTAATAAGCTGCACTTTCAACTGAATTGGTTTATTTGGTCGACTACTTAATGTTGTTGGTTCACAGGAGATGCAAAACAGGGAAAAATTCTTGAAATGGGCTCCTGCAAAAGGAGGAAAAGATAGGAACAATCAATGTGTACAGGGACACTAAAAGGAAGAGATGATGGTGTCCAATTGGCATCTTTGGAGCCCGAAGCTTTCCTATAACATCTCATTACTACCCTGGATGCCTCATTAACATCTTTATTCATTGATTTAAAAATGCGAACAAGTACACACCATACACTGGGCCCTGGGATGGGAGTATTCAGAAGTAAGTAGAACAAGGGAGTTAAGTAAGAAAATGCCCTCTGCATTCAAAGAACAGCATAATGAGGTACTCAGGTCTCTAAAATTTAAGTCTCAAAAAATGTACTAGGCTATAGGAAGGAGATAGATACCGAAGTTTACAAGAAATCCTAAAAGGGTTTTTCACTCTACTAGGGGTATGTAAGAAGGCTTTGAGGAAGCAATGACATTGAATTCTGGCTTGAAGGATGAAGGAATATTCATCATGCAAAAAAAAGAGAAAGCGGTCATTTAAAGAAGAGAGAAGATCAAGAACATAGATGTGGCATGAAACCACATGTATATAAAGATACCACAGAATTTGTTCAGTCTAGAATAGAAGAAGAGGTTGGCAGAATAAGAGGACAGAAAGGTAAACTGGAGTGAGTCTGAGAGGATATAATGTCTACTAAACAGCCTACCTGTTGTAGGCACTTGGTCTGAAATGACTTCAGTTTTATATAAGAAGTCTACAAATACATATTAAGTACAATTAAAGCAGGGATGGAAAATGGATTGCTGTAACAAATATGATGAAGACATTCTAATGATATGAGTTTAATGAATACATTATTACTAGCAAACACTTGAAGACAAAACAGAAAATGCTAGTCAAGTAATAATCATAATTAATTTTATAATTAACATTACAACAATGATGATGGTGATCATGATGATGGTCATAAAGAATGAGAAATTTAGTTCAGTGATATTGCCACTCTTTTGGAAAATAATATTTAGAGCAAAGAGTCCCTACCTTAATGTCAAATGGTCCTGTTTGATTTGGTTGGTTGTAAATTTCCAACTGATTCCTAATAGGAGACAGCCACAGAAGCAGATGATTTATTTGCTCTTCAAGCTGATCAAGGTCTTTTATGTGATCCTCAATTTCTCCTTGTTTCTCAGGTAAAACTCTAGAAACCTGCAAGGAAAAAAAAGTAGAAGACTCTCATGGTTTAAATTGAAATGCAAAAAAGAAAGATTTTCAAAAGTTAATCATTATGACATGGTATAGAAATTTACTGAATTTAGTATTTTAACAGCATGGTATTGATTACTTACATGTGTTACATGTTAGGATTTAATCCATGTATTACAAATCACTGATTAACAGTCCAAAAATTCTACCCTTCAAAGACAAGAATCGTTTTTTTTTTTTTTTGGAAATTCACAATGTGTACACCCACACAAATACACACCCAACTCCAACTGATAAAAGTAAAGGAGTGTACGCTTCACTTACCCACTCAGTCATTAAACAGAACGATGCCTTGTGTATTGTATGCCAGACACTCTGCCTTTATACTGGCCACTAACTTTCTTTTATGTTACGGAAAATTGTGCAAGGAAAATCTTTTATGCACAAAGAAAATTGGTAAGGTAATAAGCATTTTTGTGAGCTGTAGCTTGAGAGATCTAGTATAACCAAGTAAAACAGTATAAGACGATTGGAATGAAAAGTAAAAAGAACATTTGAATTAGAGTAAACTATCATGGAATGATTATTAGTTATTTTTATTAAGGGTTTACTATGCACCAAGCACCATGTTTGGAAGTTTGACATTTATTGCCATCTTTAATCTGCTCAACAACTCTATATAGATACTATTATCCTAATTTCATATCCTCTCATAATTTTATCCCAGGTTGAAGAATGTTAAATAACTTAGGAAGTAGTATGGTATGCGGTTCAATATTGTGAAGGCTAGAGTTGGCTGCTTGGTTTTAAGTCGTGATTCCATACTTTTCATAGCAGTTTAGTCAAGTCTTCTTTAACTCTCAATGCCTCCTCTATAGAATGGGGACAATGATAGCACCTGCTTTATAGGGTCACTGCAAGGATTAAATAAGGTAATCCTTGTAAATAGCTTAGAGCAATATTCAGCATGATAGTAAATGATAATTAAATAATTAAATGTTAGTGATTATTGCTCAAGTTCAAGTCTAAGCAAGAGTAAAGCCTCTTTCTTCAGATTAGCAAGGGCTAAAACAAGGGTACACAGGAATAAAGAATGTGAAATTGCAATGGCAACTCTTTGTATTATTAACAATACTCTTCTAATAATATAAACATAACATTGCACTGTAATATGAACACAGATGTCATAATATACCTCTATTATATAATATTATCACATTATGAATAATGATAGAGAATATTTTTAAAGTAAACTAGATAAGCATACTAACATAGTGGTACCTCATCTAAACAATGCCCCATACTTTGGAACTATTGTTTTAGAAACTTTTAAAATAACTAACTAATGAACATTATCTTTTTTAATTGGACCCAAAAGTGTGAGGTGAAAAGGAGATACATTCATGGATAAAATAAGCAATCAATTAATTTTAGGGGAAGGAATTTTACGTAAGCTCTTATTATATGTAGACAACGTACATTTTGACATATGTTGTAAGTACATTGATATATAGACACACACACACATACACACACACACACACACACACACACACACACACACACACACATATATGCACGAGTATAGGGTTAACATCCAGTCAGGGCTGATGCTGGCCAGCCTGGGACTGACCTTCTTCTCCTACAACAGTGTTTCCTTGAAACATTAACTTTAAGATGAAAGGGAAATGTTGGGTCTTCTTTGTTGTATGAAACTATGTCTGGATTGGCGAAGCTGTGAGTTGAAATACAAACCTTGGGTCTGTATGACTAAATAAAAGCAGTAAAAGATGGAAAGGAAACAGAGGTTGTGGCCTCTATTTAAAGTGACCTGCACAAACTCTGTTTTTCACTCCTGGCAGCTTCTCCCTGTGTGGCTAAGGAGTCAAAAGAAGCAATGTGTGTTGGTAGCGTGGAATATTAGCCCGTGAATAATGAACCGTGATGCCGTACCTGCTTTGTTTGGCTTATATCCTACTAGAAAGCCAAGTAGATATGGTATTGGATGAAGGCCTATATGTCTTTCATGAGTTCTGCCCTATAAGGACATCCATGGTGTTAAACTCTACTTATATATATATGTGTGTGTGTGTATGTGAGTGTGTGGTAGTTGATATCACAAATATAATTCCAAGCATATAATAATCTAGTAATTTGCTCAACTTATCTTTTCCAGCATTTATAAGGAAGTAAACATTTTATTTTTATTGGGTCATTTTCTACTCACAAGTACATGTAAAAGGCATTTTATACCTTCAATTTACAGCATCTAAGAGCCCCTAGATCCTGAAGCTACTGGAGATAATCACCGTCATAGATTCTCAAAATCTCTAAAATCGAGCTGTGAACTCATTTTTATATCTGATCATAAAAGACTTCACATTTCACTTAGGCTTCATGTATAAGCACAGAAATCTGTACACATTTTAACTAAGATTGTTAGTTTCCTTCTCATACTCCCAACCCATCCCTTCCTGGTAACAGAGATAGGACAGGACAGACTTTGTGCTTCTCACCATCATAGCATTTATCTTACACTATTTAATTTGTTATTTACATTGAATTTCTGGATGAACTACGTTCCTCCACATGATAAGCCTTCAATAAATATCTGCTGAATGAAAGGCCAACAATTTCCAAATTCAGGATTAATTTTTTTTCAATGTAAGAAACAACAGATGCCCAGTGTAGGCAATGACATAAAAATGTAATTTTATCCTCAAGTTAAACAGTGTTAAGTAAAAAACAAAAATATTAGTAGATTGGACTACATAAAATCAGAAATTTATGTATGGCAAAGAAAACTAAAAGCAAAGTTAAAGGACAAATGACAATTATGAAAAAAAAGTTTGTGGCTCATATCTCAGATAATGTATTAATTTTCCTAACCCATAAGAGAACTTCTGCAAATTAATAAGAAAAAGGCCAACAACCCAAAAGAAAATTGGACAAAAGTTAAGGACTGTTTACAAAAAGAAAACACAACTCGATTTTAAATGTACAAAGAGAAGTTATGCTCTCGCCACAATGTGAGATCTAAAGCTTTCAGCTATTGTACAGACATAAATTCAAGTCTAAAAACACACTATGCTGCCAAAGCTGTGGAAAATTCAGACTCATACATGGCCAGTGGGATGTACATACTGGCATACCCCTTGTGGAAGACAATTTGGCAATATCTATCAAATGCCTATAACCTTTGGCACAGAACTCTTACTTCTAGGAATTCATATCATAGATGTATTACTGGAACTAAAATCAATGCTTGGTGATGGTAGGGCAGATGGTGGATGGGGTGGGGGATTTTTCACCATATTTCTTAATTTTTAAAAAATAAAAATGTATTACCTTTGCAAAAAAATAAGTTAATTCAGAAATGGAAACTACTAGTTTTTTGGGGTACCAAAAAGAGTGATAAGAAATTATGTATTTTAATAACAAATCATTATTAATAGGATATACCACATATAAAGCCATCAGTCAAAAATCTTCTGAGTATTTTCCTAATACAATATCACTTAGTTAATGATAGAGTGGAATTTGAGACCTTCTAGTATATAGTTTTTGTGCTCCCTCTCCTCCCTTCAAAACAGTCTTCAGGAATTGATGGCATCTATGTAGTTCATGGAAAAAGATAATGGATGTGAATAATTTGTGATGTAAAATAAAACTAAGTTTTGTGCCAGTTTCCATGTATTTTAAAGCAATTTATTATTTACTATTTACTATTCTTATCAATATATGGACAGAAAAACTTTACTAGTAAAAAGAGTGATTTTTCCTAATACTCTTTTTAAGTATCATGAAATCAACTCTTCATACAACCTGTCCCCTGTGGCGAAAGAAAACAATTAAACACATTGAATTTCCTTATGTGTTAAGTTAGTATCTAACCAAATATTGACCTAATTTCACAAGATTAGCCTCCTTTTCTTTCAATTTTTGAATTTTTATTTCAAATGTGTAGAAGTTTTAGTATTATGATAAACAGAAGTGTCTGTTTTAGAAATAAAGATATTAAATACTGACTTCATATCTTACACCAAAAATATTCTAGAGAAATTCAAGTGTTAAGTGTAAAAAATTAATAATAACAGAACTGGAATAAAATATTGATGTCAAGCAGCCCTCCAGAAGTGACAGGGATGTAAATAAACTTTTAAATACAATATTTGTTTATTTATCTGGAAACTAAAGCCAATTAGCAAAATTAAAAACAAGTAACAACTGGGAATACTTGTAGCACCTATCCGACAAAGGGTCATATTCTTACATATAATAAAATCTTCCAAAGAAGGAAGAGATGGCAAATCTACTGGAAAATTGGATAAAGATTATAAATAGGAATTTGACAAAAATGCAAACAGCTAATAAACAAGACAAAAGTCCAACAACTAAGCATTCAATGAACTGCAAATTAAAACAGCAATGTAAATCATCATTTGCCTATTATATTGACTTTTGTAAGAGGTATTTATCAAAGTTCTGCAAAGTAAGCACTCTTATGATGTTTGTTGGAGCACAAATTCTTACATTTGTAGGGAGTAATTCATATCAAAATGCAAGACTTCCACCCTAAAAACTACAAACAGTACTAAGAGATTAGGGAAAACTTAAGCAAACAGAGGAATATAACCTTGTTCCTCTACTGGAAGGAGCTAATAGAAGGAATCAACTGAAAACTCCAATAATGTAAAGATATCAGTTATCTTCAAATTAATGTGTAAATTTACTGCAATCCCAATCAAAATTGTAGCAGCTAGTTTCTAATAAAAAATGGCATGTCAACTCTAAGATTTACATGGAAATGTAGAGGGCCCAAAACACCCAGGGCAATTTTGAAAAATAACAAAATTTGAGAACGTTTACAAGCAGATATCAATATTTACTACAGTTAATTATGTGTGGTATTGCTGTGGAAACAAATAGATTACATATATTTACCTAATTTATGACAATGGTGTCCACTTTAGTTAAGTGGATTGTAGATGATCTTTTTACTAAATGGTTCCAGGTTAATTGTATATTAATATATATATATATAAAAATCTTGACTCCTACTCTATACCACACACAAAAAATCAATTCCAGATTGCTGCAGACTTCAATGGAAAAGACAAAACAATAAAAGCTTCTGAAAGAACTTTAACACAGGAAATATCGTGATAATTTTAGGGTAAGTGATTATTTCTTAAATAAGACACAAAAAGCACTAGTCATAAATGAAAAGACTGACAAACTGAACTTCATTCATCAAGATACCATTAGAAGAAAAAAGCAAGGTCCAGATTGGAAGAAGATATTCACAATGCATATATCTGACAAAGAACTTGTATTCAAAGAACTCTGACATCTATAAGAAAAAGACAGGTAACTATTTTTTCCCATGGGCGAAAGATTTGCACAAGGACTTCACATAAGTAGATATAAAAATGCCTCTAATCATCAGAGGCTCACAAATTAAAACACAATGAGATACCAGGTCACATCCGCCAGAATGACTAAAAAAAAAAAATTATGATACATACTCATGATGAAGATGTGGAACAATGGGAACTCTCATACACTGCTGGTGAGAGTGAATTGGTACAAACATATTGCAAAACTGTTTGACAGTATTTCCAAAGCCAAACATATACATATCTTATGACCCTGGCATTCTGTTTCCAAGTATATTCTGAAGAAATGTGCACATATACACAGTAAAGGACATGCAAATCATAACAGCGTTATTCATAATGGTTTCAAACTAGACACAACCCAAATGTCTAGCAACAGAAGAATAGAAAAACTATGGAATATTCACACAATATGTAAAGAGACTAAGAAAACAGCCTATGGTACATGCGATAGCATAGAAGAATCTCATAAAAATAATGATGAACAGAAGTTAAACATAAGGGTATATATGCTATGATTCCATTTATATTAATTTCAAAGACAGGCAAAACTAATACAGGTATTAGAAGTCGGAAGAATGCTTATTCTTGGGGGAGGGTTGTAGCTGGAAAAAAGTTAATAGCTGGGAAGAAGTATGAGGGAGACTCCTAGGGTAATATTCCAATTCTTGATCTAGTTGCTAGTTAGCATAGGTATGCTAACTTTTAAAAATCTGGTCAATTTATATTCTTATTATTGGTGCATTTCTTATTTTCTATGCATCTCTTGTCCTTCAATTTCAAAGATTACATGAAAACATTTTAAAAGTCTTGAAAGTATTCATTCCTTTCAACTAGAAAACTCCACTTCTATAAATTGTCAAGAGTAATATCTGAGATATACAGAGATATGTGACAAGAATGCTCAATTCTGTCATTTTTACTAGTGAAAAATTAAAACAAAATCCCCCATGTAGAAAAAGTTACATCCATATAATGGAATACTTTGCACCTATTAAAATACATATCATTAAAACATTCTATTATACTGAAAAAATATTCATTACATATTAATTAGTAAAAAAAATAAGTTATACACCACACATAAATTATGTCTTTGATTTTCTGTGTATATTTTTCATATAAGTATCTACAAGTAGATACACATACACTTATTTTTTAAATGACTGAAAATATATGCACCAAATTATTAAGCTAATTTTCGGCAGTTTATCAATTAAAGATAACTGTATTTAATAGTTAATATATTTTGGCCATTTCCAAGTTATCATACAAAAAGAGTATTATTTTATATATTTTAAATGTTAAATTAAAATATATGGATAGTACTGCTTGGGTGGCTGGCTAGCCCTCCAAAATACATGCAACAACAACAAAAATTAGTGTTATAACAGAGATTTAAAATATGCTTTAGATACTATGTAACAGATTTTACTTATTACTTCCCTTAATCTCATCTATGATCTTATATATATTATCTTCTAAAATTAATAAATGAGGAAATTAAGGCTCAAAACTATAAATAATATTTCTAAGGTTACTAGTAAGTGAAAAAACTTGGCTTTAAATATCTGGGTTTTCCAGACTCCAAATTCCACCCTTTCCTTTTATCTGCCCTCTCAAAACATACTTCCTGCTATCTTTCAAAATCGAATGTATTACTTGATAAACAGAATATTAAAATACATGCTTTTCAAAAGTTTTCATTCTTATGGGAACAATCTATATCTTTAACTTTCATTATCATTAATGAGATAAACATTTAGAAGTCAACTTAATGTATATTGTTTCATATTAAAATGTATTTCATCATACTTCAAATATAAACATATTTTGGAAACAAATTACTATTAACATTTATTAATTCATGATTGTCTATTATATAGAGACTACAAGATAAATTAGATTGCTTACTGAATAAATTGTTGAATTATGACTAATCCAAAGTCATGATTAAATGATCTTCATATAACTGTAAAAAGTAATTTCCATATTTTGGTAGATTTGTCATTCAATGTAAAATAAAGACATACATAAAATAAGTGGTTATATGATTAAGAATAGTAATAGAAAATTGTCAATTCATGTAAGTAGCAATTTGTATAATAAGTTAGCATTATTTCCAAACAATTTAACTATAAATGCTGAATTCTGAGCCTTTCATGTTTAAAAATATAGATCATGCTTGAGTTAAGTTTAAAATTCTTATTTCATACAAGGCCAAATCAAATACCAGGTGAATAAAATTTTAGATGTAAAAAATAAAACCATAAAATTAATAAAAATATGGGTAAGTGCTCTTTTAATTTGTTGTAAAAGTTATAATTTTTATTTAAAAAGTTTAAAGTGATCAAGTTTATAATAATATAAAACTCTGTAACATAAAAATAAAATAAGTAAAAGAAAAAAATCAAAACCAAAACAGTCTATCTTATATAATTTTAGACAGTCTTAAGATAAAGCCATTGTCATAGATCAACAGAAAAAGAAGAAATACTCAAAAAAACCAAAAGGATCAGATATAGACAATTCATGAAAAAGCAACTATAACTGACTTATAAATCTATTAAATTGTTTAACTTCACTAGGAAATACAGAAATTAAATTCAAACAGTGAGGTGCAATTGCTCAGATAAGAGCTGAGCTAAAGGCACTCAAAAGCAGACTAGACAATGCAGAGGAATGAATAAGTGACTTAGAAGACAGGATAACAGAAGTAACCCAATCAGAACAATAGACAAAAAAGCAAATAAAAACCAATGAAAGCAATATAAGGGACCTATAGGATAATATAAAGCATGCCAACCTACACATAATAGGGGTCCTGAAGGAGAGAAAAAGGGATTGAAAAGGTATTTGAAGAAATCATGACTGAAAACATTTCAAACCTAAAGTAGGAAACAGATATCCAAGTAAAGGAAGCACAGAGGGTCCCAAACAAGAAGAACCCAAACAGACCCATACCAAGACATATTATAATTAAGATAGCCAAAGTTAAAGATGAAAATTGATTCTAAAGGTAGCAAGAGAAAAACAAAGAGTTAATTACAAGGGAACACCCATAAGGCTCTCAGCTGATTTCTCTACACAAACACTGCAGGCCAGAAGGGAGTGGCAAGATATATTCAAAGCCCTGAATGAGGAAAAGCTACAACCTATGATCTTCTATCTATTCTTTAGAATAGAAGGAGAGAGAAAGAATTTTACAGATAAGCAAAAACTGAAAGGATTCAGCAATACTAAACCTATACTAAAAGAAATATTGAAAGGTCTACTCTAAATAGAAAAAAAAGCAGGACACTATAGAAAGGAGAAAATCCTAATTGGAAATGTGATAACTACAATGAGTTGTAAGAGAATAAACAAGAAAATGTAAAATAAGACATCAAAATCATAATAGGTGGGAGAGGGGAGCAAGAAAATATAGGGTTTTTCTCTCTTTTCTTCCGTTTTTTTTTTTTTTTAATTTGTTCTTTTTAGGATGTGTTTGAGCCTACATGACCACCAGTCTAAAGAAAACAGATATAGTAATGGGTTAACATACTTGAAAAACAAAGTAACCACAAATCAAAAGCATACAATAGAGTCATAAAAACCAAAAAGAAACCAAACTTATACAAAAGAAAATTATCTAACCAGTAAAAGAAAGAAAAAAAGGAACAAAGAAGAAATACCAAATCAACTGGAAAATAAAGTTAAAATGACAATAAACATATCTATCAATAATTATCAAAAATGTCAATGGACTAAATGCTTCAATCAAAAGACACAGAGTGGTAGACTGGATAATAAAACAAAAGCCTACAATATGCTGCCCACAAAAGACCTGCGTTAGAGTGAAGGACACCATAGATTGAAAGTGAGAGAGGATGGAAAAAGATATTTCATGCAAATGGAAATGACAAGAAAGCAAGAGTAACAATACTCACATCAGACAAAACAGAGTTTAAAACAAAGGTCATAAAAAATGATAAAGAAGGACACTATATAACGATCAAAGGAGCAATACAAGATGAGGATATTACACTCAGTAACATATATGCAACCAATATAGGAGGAACTAAGTATATAAAACAAATACTAACAGACATAAAAGGAGAAATTGATGGGAATACAGCATTGGTACATAAACAGATATATGGATCAATGGAACAGGATAGAGAGCCCAGAAATAAACCCACAAACTTTTGGTCAATTAATCTTTGATAAAGGAAGAAAGAACATTACAATGGAGTAAACACAGTCTCTTCAGCAAATGGTGTTGCGATAACTGCACAGCTGCATGTAAATCAGTGAAGTTAGAATACTCCCTCACACCATACACAAAAATAGACTCAAAATGGCTTAAAGACTTAAACACAAGACAAGACACTCTAAACCTCTTAGAGTAAAACATAGGCAAAATATCTGACATAAATCTGAGCATTGTTCTCCTAGGGCAGTCTATCCAGGCAACAGAAATAAAAGCAAAAATTAACAAATAGGACCTAATTAAACTTATAAGCTTTCCCACAGCAAATGAAATCATAAATAAAACACAAAAGACAACCTATGAAATGGGAAAAAATATTTGAAAATTGTGCAACTGACAAAGGTTTAATTTCTAGAATAGATAAACAGCTCATACAAATTGGTAACAAAAAACAAACAACTCAGTCCAAAAATGGGCAGAAGACCTAAACAAGCAATTCTCCAATGAAGACATACAAATGGCCAATACACACATGGAAAAATGCTCACTATCACTAATTATCAGAGAAATGCAAATCAAAACTACAATGAAGTGTCACCTCACACCAGTCAGAATGGCCATCACTCAAAAGTCCACAAATGGTAAATGTTAGAGGCTGTGGAGAAAAGGGAACTCTCCCATTCTGTTGGTGGGAATGTAGTTTGGCGCAGCCATTATGGAAACAGTATGGAGATTCCTCAAAAGAATAAAAATAGACTTGCCATATGATCCAGCATCCCACTCCTGGGCATTTATCCAGAGGGAACTTCAATTCAAAAAAATATATGCACCCCAATGTTCATAGCAGCACTATTTACAATAGCCAATACATGGAAACAATGTAAATGTCCACTGATTGATGACTGGATAGAGAAGTCATATATATTTATACAATGGAATACTACTCAGTCATAAAAAATAAAATAATGCCATTTGCAGCAACATGGATGGACCTGGGGATCGTCATTCTAAGTGAAGTAAGCCAGAAAGAGAAAGAAAAATACCATATGATACCACTCATATGTGGAATCTTAAAAAAAGACAAACTTATTTGCAAAACAGAAACAGCCTCCCAGACATAGAAAACAAACTTATGGTTACCTGGGGAAAGTGGGTGGGAAGGGTTAAATTGGGAGTTCGAGATTTGCAGATACTAATACATATAAAATAGATAAATAATAAGTTCATACTGTATAGCACAGGAAACTATATTCAATATCTTTTAGTAACCTATGGTGAAAAAGTATATGAAAATGAATATATGTATGTTCATGTATGAGTGAAGCATTATGCTGTACACCAGAAATTGATACAACATTGTAAAGTGACTATGCTTCAGAAATATATATATATATATTACATATACATATATATATATAAAGAACAATCACATAAACCAATCATTTGCTAATAGAACACATAAGGGGGAAGGTAAAGCTGAGGAATAAAAGCAGAGCTGTCTTCAAAGTACTTATGTTCTCACATATGTTGCATTTCTGACTCTGCTTCTTGTTTTAGTGTATGTGTGAATACTCAAGCTTCCCAGTACAGCGAGAACAGGTCTTGCTTGGCAGCGGACTGGTGAAATATGATTTGAGGAATACAGGAGTATGAAAGGGTAGGACCTGGTAAGTCAAGAGGACTAAGGAACACATGTAGAAGACTCAATTCTTGACTAATTTTGTTAGCTATGCTGATACCATGGATTCTAGAGTTAGAGTCAAGACTAGATTTACATTACTTACAGCACTGGCAGAAACACTGCCCACCCAATTAATTCAGTGACTATTTACCTACTAACTATTTTTGTTCAGGCCACTGCCCCAGATACTATCCATAAATCTATTGCTTTTTTACTTGATTCAACTCGCCCATTGTACGGCTAAATATAAATCTTCACTGCCAATGCTTTTCCATCTTGAAAAAAGCTAAATAACAGTGCACTCTGAATGCATCTTAAATAAATACTCTCTAGCCAACCAAAGTTTTTTTTTTAAACTTCCAAAATGTAATAATATCAATTAAATAATTCACATAGAACATTATCTTCCTTTAGATAAAATACATTTGGTATGAAATATTTGGAGACCTCTTTTCACCCTGCATATTTTTTGACCTCAATAAATTAAAGCTACTAGAGAACCAGAGCTTAGGAAAGATATTCTCGGGGCACAATAGTCAATTATTTTTTACCAGTGTCTCATGGTAAAATATCCCTCACTGGAAGGTCATTTATTTTCTTTTCCTCTGGGAATTTAATAAAAGAATAATGACTATACAACTGAAAAATATATTATGCTTATATTCCACCAGACATTTAAAAATTATAAATCCATATACAATTTTAAAGTTTCCAATTACAATTCACTTTTAGGACAGTCACCCCTCAGTGGCATAATGCTTGAAATTTATGTTTAAAAGTAAGTGGGCTTTTCTTTTTAAATTTTTGTGGCTGTCACTTACAATGTTTAAAAATCTGTATTTCCTATACTGCTACCAGATTTAAGTGAATGTACTAGTAAATTTTCTATATCAAATCACAGTGTATATTAATTTCATTGCACAAGCACTTCATTACCACAAACTGAATTTTGTTATTGTTGCTGAAGATCTAAAATGCGTAATACATGATGAGGTAAATGAATGTTTTGAGGGAGATTTCAAAGTCAGTAAAATTTGATGTACAATAAAAAGGTTTGTAGTCCTTGGAGAACTCTACCCTTATTACTACACTAAACTCACACTGGCTTTTAAATAAACCTTGGTGTTCCCAGCCTGTATTCCTGTTCATTAACTTCTTAGTTTGTAGTATAAGCAATGAACTCCACGGTAAAATAATCCTTAATAATGCACATAGTCCAAGGAAAAGATTTTTTGACTGTTCACCTTGATTTGAACCTCCCCTAAAGTTAGGTAACAAGCCCCATAATGTCTCCCAGAGGCATTAGACAAGTAAAGTGAACTGGTGAAATTGATTTGCCCAAACTTCAATAGCTATCATTTATCTTCTAAATGGATTTTATAGGGATTTACACCCACCTAACTATCCAACTACCCACACACTCTTTACTACATAATGTGATTTTGATCACAAACTGTTTAAACCCAGAGGACAATAAAACTCACAAAGAAGTTAAAATGTAATTTTACATGACACATATACACACCACAGAATGTGTTGTTACAGATTAACCCTGTCTTTTCCTTTCCCCTTCTCTCCCAGACCATAGTCATTCTCACACAAGGAAAGAGCTACTTGAATTTTACACTCTTTCATCAGCAGTCTTTGTTCGTATTTGCTTAAAAGATCTTAGCAGCAGCCCAGCTGATATAGAAAAAGGTCCTTTGGATTCTTAAGAACCATCATTGTTTCTTATTTTGTGTTTGTTTATTTTTGTTCATTTGACCAAAATTCATGGGAAACTAAGCCAGGATCTGTGTAATTTTACCCAAAGAAGAGAAATTATAACAAATTATAGTAGGTTAATATTTATCAAGACAGCCCTTGAGATGTCAGGAAAAATTAGCTACTTTAATAATAGAATTTTTTTTAAAATCAAAGCTTCTCTTCTGTTAATTTTACATAGATTACTATAGTCCAAAATATGATCTTTGGAGAAGAAAAGGGAAAAAATACACTGAATCATCACATAGCCTCAATTTTAGAAGTTTCATTAAAAAAATTAACTATTTAAATATAACACTCAACTTAAACCACTTAAAATTAAATACAATTAAAAAATCAGTTCCTCAGTTGCACTTGCCACACTTCCAATGCTCAGAACCCACGCTGTATTGTATAGCACAGACAGAGAACTGAGCCATCACCGCAAAAAGTTATTCTGGACAGCGCTACAAGCTATGCTGAAGTACTTAGTTCAGGATTGATGTATCTAAAAGACATTAATCCTCATGATTTCTTTCTAAAGCAGAACAAAATATGTTAGACAATAATTAATCCAGGAGTGTTCAAATACATAAACACGTTTGACAGTTTTGCCAACATGACGATGAACTGCTATTTTTCATCTCAACATTTTCTGGCTAGACGGTTTGTTGTTTTCCAAAACTTGTTTCTTTAGAGAAAGAAAATCACCACATTGAAAAGGAGTCCTATTTCTTTGTCCTCTTCTGAATGAAATCATTTTATCATGATGCTTAAAAAGATCAAGATTAAAAAGTATTTTAATAAAAATGATATAGTCTGCCTAACTCACATTTTTATTTTCTCTGTATAATAGTCGATATTATTCCAAATTGATGCATTATTGTCATTTATACCATGAAGTAAATGCATATTGCATTACCCATGAAATGAAACATGCCTAACGATGAAGAAAGTCAATGTCTCTGGGAGTTTTTAATCTTACTCACAAATAAAATAATAATATGATATACGATAGCTAGTCGTGGAAACAGTGATGCTTAGGGATGGTGTTTATAGGTTTTGAACACAAAAATGGGAGGATGTGTCACTGGCATATAGTAGGTCGAAGCTTTACTAGGTGTGCAGACAATATGAGGAAAGAGAATAAAACTTGAAGGTGGATATGTTTCTTTGTGCTAGTCAAGAGAAAAGAGCACAGAAAGAAATTGGAAGAAGACAAAAAAATTTGATTTCTTTGGAAAAAAACAAAAAAATATGGGCAGAAGTCAGGGCCAAAGCAATTCAGTTTTCTTTCATGACTGTTGTTTTAAGCCTAGTTCAACAAGGGTCCAGGCCAGGGGACAATCAACTATGGCTGATGGTTCAAATCAAGCAATCACCTATTTTTGCATAGTCGGAGAGCTAAAAATGTGTTTTACATTTTAGATAACTGACAAAAATCAAGACATATAATACATGAAAATTACATAAAATTATATAAAATTCAAATTTGTGTCCACAAATAAAATATTATTGGAAACTGGTGATGAAATAAAGTTCACATTTTAAAGCAAAACAAGAAAAATTTTTTTCTCTGCCCATTTGGGCCTCCTCCCTCCCCTCTAGTGTGCACTGTGCATCTGCATCACGCATTAACCAGACCTCTTCAACAGCACAAATACCTGCTCAATTGTAAATATCAATTATCTTTCTTCTGACGCTAGCCACGCAACTCGCTAGAAGACAACATTCCTTTTCAATCCTGGAAGGGGTCACGATGACCCACCACTTGCCCAGTATGTGCAGACATTTTTGGTGAACATTATGTACAAAGTCAGTATATCATTTCCCTTAAAAATAGTAATTGGTGCAGAAAAGACTGGGTCAGACAACCTGGGGAAATACTCGGCTGAACCTAACTGAAGTTCTTAGCTTAAATACTTAAGACCTTACTAATGATACTAGTGACATTAGTTGCATCCTGCCTATTTTACAGGATTATTGTTACTTCCATTACTAAATGCATGACAGAGCCTCAGATAAAAATACTGATGACTTAGTGATTTGAAATGATTGACAAAATAGATAGTTCTGTAAGATCAATGATTATACTAGTACAATCCTAGATATGGGAAGAAGCAACAAGAAGGAACCATTTCCTGGACCATAACAGACTAGTAAGACAGGCACTCCAGAGGTTTTTGGCTACTGTTAGGAGGGCCTGGTCCAGTAAAAGCACATTGAGTGGCCTGTCAACAAAATCCTCACCTGACCAGGGAATCAGCATTCCTAGCAGTGTGGGACAAATTGGTCATGAAATGCTTCCCAAATCTTGGTTGAAATTAAGAAGCAAAGGGAATGGGTTACAAATAAAACAATGTTGCCTACCATCCAGTTCTACAAGAATCAAGCCATCAGTCATTGCAATTGCTAGCCTACAATGCACCCTGAAAGTTCATGGCAAAGGTCAGGATAAGGCATTTTGTGTTCTGCAGCTGGCAGAACTGGTCCTTAGATAGATATTTTCAGGAGAAAATTTTATGAACCTAGTTTCCCACATCTTCCCACAATTAGAAAAGCACTAAAACCATTAACTAAGATATCTGTTCCTTGCAAATAGCAGTAACCTTTTACCAAGATGTGTGCTTGAATTACATGTACTCCTTCACCACGATCACCTATTTACTGGTCTTCCCTCTTACTTCTTCAGAATAGTTTTCAGAGATCCTTAATCAATTGTCTCTTGGGTTATAATCCTCAGTTTGGTGCAAATACAATTTTTCGTTTCTTTCTTAGATTGACTATTGATTAATTTTTCATCGACACCAGCCAAATTTATTTGTTTCCATATTGCCTATGGCTGCTTTTGCACTTTAAAGGCTGCACTGAATGAATATCTGCTGCTGAGACCTGCAAAGCTTAAAATATTGACCATCTGCGCCTTTACAGAGTTTGCTGACCATGCTCTAGATCACCAAGGAATTGAGGCTCCAACTCCAGTACTTCTAACCTCCAGCCCTTTCCTCTGCCTGTCTCCCAGAGCTGCTTCAAGGGTGAACTGGTGGGCTTGATGCTTGGGGTTCAATGTATATAAAAAAAACGTTTAAAATGTAGCATCCATTAACTCATCTCCTTAGCAAACGCCTCATCCAACTTTGAAACAATATGAAATATAGTGCCCTCCATTGGAAATGATTAAAAATCCACCATCCTCCTGGCTTGTTGCTGAGGGAGTTTATGGACAGTACGTGCAAATGTCTGCTTTGGCTTGGCCATCCAGCTGGGACCAGCTAGCTGAAGCCTGCCATGGCAGTCAGTTGAAATTTGGAACCTGAATATTGCATGCGGAAAATGCTTAGCAAGATCAAATGATCTACATTGTTATTTAACTTTAAATTTCTTTCATTTGCTTTCCCAGAAGTTGAGTCATTCAGAAAAAAAGCAAATGAGAATGGAATAAAGAACTTTATAAAAAGGAAATGATGCACCAAGATTTAAGCCAGAAAAATAAATTTTAAAAATATTATTATATCCTGTCAGTTACTCTTAGCCTTGATGAGCATTGCACCACACTCGTCAACATGCTTGCTTGTCCCTAGCTGCATGCACGTGGCTGCTGAGCACCTGGAATGCGCCTATTTGGAGCAGAGATAGAAAGGAAGTGTAAAATCCAAAGCGGACTTCAAAGACTTAGTGCAACAAAAAGAATGCAAAATACCTTAATATTTTCATACTGATTACAGTGTTAAATTGATAGTATTTTGAATACATTGAGTTAAATAAAACACTAAAATTAATTTCACCTACTTATTTTTACTCTTTAACTTGGCTACTAGAACATTTAAAATCACATGTGTGGCTTGCATTTTATTTCTGTTGGACAGCATAACGTTACGCACCGAGAAATGGCCAAAAAATATTAAATGAAATATAATCCATATATATAAAATATGCCTGTGGCTTTTAGTACATCTACTAAGTTCCTTATAATAGTAAAAGAGGTAAAGTTTTTTTTATAAGTAGAAAATTACTTTCTTCTTGCCTTCACTAAATAAATGCTGAAGAAATATTTTAAGCAAGTAGTATGAAAGAGCACCAAATTATTAGCTTGTCTCAGTTGGGTCCAGCTGTTCCCAACATGTTTCCTACACTGATGGGGAAGAAGCAACCTCATGTATATTAATTCCATCTCCTGATTCTCCAGCTGCCATGTTTAACTGAGCACTAAGACTTCCTTTGGGGACTGACTTCCAACCATGTTATGCCTAGAAACCAGAGCTGTACAGCTTCATCTGCACATCAATGGCCATCCTAACTTTCTGGCCCACAGATGGCATACCATGCAACACTATTCTTTAGTAACTTCCTATCTGAGGAGGAGAGTACTGATCAAAGGACCAGCTATACATGGATAATGTCCCTGTCACACAAGAGAAAGGGAAAAGTAGAGAGGAGAGAGATACAGACCTGGGCTCCTTTCGTGGGTCTCAGATGAGGAAGCATGGTGGTGACTTCCTGTGAAGTAGGGCTGAGCAGCAAAACCCAGGGGAGGGGAGAGAGAGAGAGGGAGGGAGGGAGAGAGGGAGAAAGGGAGGGAGGGAGGGAGGGAGGGAGAGAAATGTGGCTGGGAAAGGGACGTGAGAGTCAGGGGGTTTGGATCAATACTGGTGGGGAGGGGGAAGGACAACAGAGGACCAGAAGAGGTGACCCAGGTGCTAACACCATCTCTGCCTCTATTTGTGTTATCTGGGGTCCTTCAACAAATATCTTGGGAATTCAACTTTCTCTAATGAAAAATACAGAGATTGGATTGCACTGGCACTGAGGTGTCTTCTCTAGCTTGAATGTTCTATGAATAAATTTCATCTCTGGCAGAGAACAGAGAAATGTACACAGCCCTGAGTGTGTCAGTGAGTTTAAAGAAGACAAAGACTGTGTTGGTCTGACACGTGGATGCCCACGAACCTAAAAGATGCTCTCTGAGGTTTTATTAGAAGCCTGTGACATTGGCCTAAAATGTGGAAAACCCCATGACAACAGGATACCTTGTCACCCAAAGCAGATGTAAGCTTAATTTTCCTCACGCTAAGATAATGAGCAATATAATAGAGCCTAACAAAGCAATTCTGGATACAGGCTTAACACAATCAACTGCTATGGTGTTTCAGTCATTTATTTACAGGATTTAAACATCCTTCCTCCAAAGCTGGGATTCCCGCCAGATAACCTGTGTAATGGATCTAGTGCAATGACCGACACCAAATGACCAACAATTCCGTCCAGCCCAAGTGCTTTGCTGGTGCAGGAGAAGCATTTCCTGGCTCTGGCTAAGGCTGCAGCTACATTCCTGATGATGTGGCAACATTTTAGGCTCTGGTTTCCAATAGAGAGCTGAGACACAGTCATTCTCAGGCCGTGGAAGCCATCACTTTCAGGATCAGGTCAGGGAAATTCAGAGTATCTCAAGTCCTGAAAGGAAACCAAAGTTTTGGGGTATCGAGACAGTGTTTGTGAATGTAAAGGGAAAGAATCATTCCTTTGAAAGGCAAATGCAGAACTTGCTCTTAACTTCCATATTCCTGATTCATTCCCTGGAGGCTTCATGTGAAGTAGAAACTCTTCTGAGACACACACACAGCTGTCTCTTAGAGCACCCCTGTTGGATGAATGGTTTTATTTTTACATTGTGATCAGACTCTTAAAACAAAAGATACTGTGACTTTTTGTCTGTACAAACTGAAGTTGGAATTAGAACTCACTTGAAGTCATGCTCCTTATCATCACTTTTATATAATTACTCAAGAGTCTAGATAGCATTAATCTCGATATGTCTCACAGGTGAACCATGAATAAAAAAGTTTTGAAATTGTTTTCAATAATTAAAAACAATAATTGGATTGATTAACGGTTAAAGAGAAAATATTTAGGGCCTTTTATATGCCAGACAGTGAGCTAGGTAAATAATTCCTTCCTTCAATGAGCACTTATTCAGGAAGAAAAGACAGACATTGAACCACATAATTAAATTACCAAGTGACGAGTACTTTAATAAAGACCGACACAAAGTACTCTGGAAACATGGAATCTGGAGGGCCCATGTCTCCTGGAGGGAGAATGGAGAGACAAATGGCAGACGGGAAGGACCATATCACAGAGGAAACCTTATCTGAGTTGTGTGTTAAGGCTTAAGCTAGCAGAAGCAATTCTGGGCAGCCCATGAAAAGGTGGAATGTTGGCCCAAGCTTCACAATATGTGGGGAATAGAAAAGAATTACTTATGACTTGTGTTGCCAGGTAAAAATACAGGATGTCCATTTAAATTTGAATTTCAAGTAAACAATGTGTACTTCCTAGTGATATTTTCGGGCAGTATCTGATACATATGTATACTAAAAAAAATCTAGGCTTTCTATGTTTTATTTTACTTTCTATTGAATTAGAGTTGATTTACAATTTTTGTATTAGTTTCAGGTGTACAGCATAGTGGCTCAGTACTTTTGTAGATTATATTCCATTATAGGTTATTACAAGATAATGCCTATAATCCCCTGTACTATACAGTATATCCTTATTGCTCATCTATTTTATACATAATCATTTATACCTGTTAATCCTATACCCTAAATTCATCTCTCTTGCCTTTGATACACACAAGTTTGTCTTCTTTATCTGTGAGTTTGTTTCTGTTTTGCATATATACCCATTTATATATTTTTTAGATTCCACGTATAAGTGATAGCATATAGTATTTGTCTTTCTCTGACTTATTTCACTAAGCGTAACATTTTTTAGGTGCATTTATGTTGCTGCAAATGGAAGAATTTCCTTCTTTTTAATGGCTGCATACTATTCCATTTGAGTGTGTCTCTTATCTTCTTAACCCAATCATCTGTTGATGGGCACTTGGGTTGCTTCCACGTCTTGGCTACTGTAAATAATATTACTATGAACACGAGAGTACATGTATCACTTCAAATTAGAATTTTCATTTTTTCCAGCTATATATACAGGAGTGGGATTGCTGGATCATATGGTAGTTCTATTCTCAATTTTTTGAGGAACTTCCATACTGTTTTCCATAGTGGCTGCACCAATTTACATTCCCACCAACAGTGTAGGAAGGTTCCCTTTCCTCCACATCCTCACCAACACGTTAGGTATAGACATTTTGGTAACAGCCATTCTGAAAGGTGTGAGGTGATATCTTATTGTGGATTTGATTTGCATTTCTCTAACAATTAGCAATGTTGAGTATCTTTTCACGGACCTGTTAGCCATCTGTATGTCTTCTTTGGAACAACATCTATTCAGGTCTTCTGCCCTCATTTGCTAATTCTTGCAACCCCAGTTATGATAGGAATGTGTAATAAAATGGTGGCAGATGGGCTGGGTTTGAATTTTGCACACCATCATATGGAGTACTTAACTTATGCTATAGGGACAAATACTTTTAAATGGAGTTACAACAAAGTAGACTTCAGAAGAAGTAGAGTGAAGGGAGGACCTGAAACTATTAAGAAGCCAAGCCTTACTAACAGCGTGAACAGAGCTCATTTTGCTCTACAAATATCTCACTCATAACACATAGTTGGTGGCTGGCATCACCTCAAACATAGCTAGGGTGTGATGGTTAGTTCCTTTGTACATTGCTAACATCTTCCTACTTATTTTACCTCAGTGAATTCTCCAAAACCGGAGTACTTTTTCTGGGATTTCATCTTTTTCTGTTCACTAACCCTATTCTTTCAGTCTTACTTTTGAGGATCAACATTCCTGCTTTTAATTTCTTGTCTTAGATTTTGTTCTTGAGTTCACTTAAACTAAGACATTATTCTTCTCCATTTCTTTGAAAAAAGCAGGGCTAAACAGTCCATGATTTATTTGTATGATACCTGTTTTCCTTAATGAAGTTTGAGTGATCTGTAGAAGCAGAGCTCAGTGCAGCTAGATTGAACATCTTTAGTAGTCATTGTATAAGATAACTCAAAATGATCCCACATTTTACACTTTATATGTTAAAGAAACTTCCTGAAGTTGATAATTCTAATAACTTACATGATATCACCAATAATGACTTGTGAATGTGAAAGGAACTTTTCTAAACTCTCAACAATAAAGGTCAAATTTTAATGAACCATGCTAGAGGAAAGACCATATTATCTTTTGATTCTCTTACATGAAGAGGTGCTAAAAGAGGATGCAGCAAGGGAGACAGGGAAAGAAGTATGATACAGTATAGAGTAGTTAACTACCAAAAAACATTCTGCCATTTTTCTCAATCTTATGACATATATGTAATTTGTCAGCTTCTTTAAACATTGTCATGATTTCTTTGTGTAAATACTGATGTTCAAACTTACTTTTGTATTTGTACTGTTGTATTCTTTGACTTAAAGAAGACCGCCAAAGTGAAAAGTACTTAATGTGCCACAAAACCAGGATTTACTTTTGCTTAGACTTTCATCCTTGTTGAGTATAGGAAACAATTCTATTCAGAATCCTAAATGACAATTTGGTATAGGCACTGCTAAAATGGGTATTTTTTCCCCTTCCATTTTTGAAAACTATTATTTCTTATGGATGCATAAACAAAAATTAACTGACAAAATATGAAGTTATCTATCTATGACTTAAAACTACTTTTATATGTTAAAAATATTAGTTTAGTTTCATTTTGCTCTATTTTTTCAGTTTTATTGAAGTATAACTGACAGTTATAAGATATTTCAATTATATAATATGATTTGATATACGTATGCATTATGAACTATCACATTAACCCAAATGTGTTAACTAATACAGCCATCACCTCACATATGTACTTTTTTGTGAGAACACCTGTGTTCTACTCTCAGAAAATTTCAAATATACAATACAGCATTACCAACTATATTATCAACAATAAACCAACTCTGATAGAACAATATTAAAAAATCATTTCCTCAAGAATGATGGTTTAAATGATCCCTGAGGGTTTTATCTTTGATCTGCTGCCATTAAATTGAGGTGATCTCATAATTACTCATAATGCAACAGGTTGTAACATGTAAAGTAACAATATAGAGGCTGATATAGAACAATCGAGAATAAAAGTTTAATTTTTATGCATCATTTCTTCAGGAAAACACATCACAAAGGGAAATAGCTTTGAATAAGTTCAGTGAGGGTTGCCGTTTAGTTAATTAACTTAGCCATTTTCATTAGCAGACCCAATATTGACTTTAGAATAATGTCTGCTTAATTTTATTCAAGCAATGAATATGTATGAAACATTGTCAAAGATAAAGTAAAAATTAAGACAATATTAGGTAAAAAATTAAAATTAAGTTACTGAAATATGTCAGAAAATTATACAGAGTACATTCATGAACTTATATTCAATTGCAATATGTTCTTCCAAACTTTTAAGATATGACCTTGGCATAGACACATTATTTCAGCTGCTTAGCACAGGGTTTGTAATAATCTCAATTTTATAAGAAAGTGCATTTCTAAATTGGTTGGAGAAGACTAAAACAATGCATAAATCCAATGCACTGAATATAATTTTCTGCTTCAGTTGACAATCCAGTCTTTAGAAAAACAGGCTTACTTTTTAACCTTTTTTGGCCATATTCATTTTATGTGCCTTCATATTAGAATAAATAAAATCAGCAGGTTCCTATTGATTTTTAGAAGGAGCAATCTCATCTGTAAGATTGAAAGAAAGTGAAGTCTATCAAAAGCAATTGATGAACAAATATGTGATGAAAAATGAAGAAAGCAATAAAATAAAAATAAGGGGTAAATATAAATGTATTTCTGAAATATGATAGTGATTTTCAAATCTGGATTCTGTGTCCCTCAGAGTTAAAAGGCAGAAGGGCCTACAAAATCATTTTAATTAATCTTAACTATGACAATAAAAATTTCATAGAATAATGGTTTACTTTCTTACCCATTATATTCTTAACCAGAACCCACAGCAGAATCAAAGGGGCAGGGGCTCTTGTTTTGTTTTGCTTTAATATGCATATGTAAATTCCACACCAGACAATCTAACTCACCAAATCTGCAATGGAGTCCTATATTTAAATCCAATTTTTATATTTATATTTTGTAAATAAATGCCTAGATCCCAGTAGTACAAACATCCCTGCTGAAATCCATACAAACTGCAATGTCTATTGTAGTAAGTACATTAGACTATTTCTGTTAACATTTTGTTCCCAGTCTCATTCTGCTTTCACCTCAAATTTACCAAATCTGAAACTGAAGTCAAGTGTAGTGTAGTAAAACAAATAACTTAAGAGCTGTAAGGCCTAGGTTTAATGATCTGCTTTACTACTTAGGAGCTATCGGGTCTCAGCTGTATTGGGTAATCTCCCTAAACCACTTTTCTCTTTTGTAGAACAGAGTCCATAATTCTTGCAGTACCTGAACTTCACAATTCCCCTTCATCCTGCTTCCTGTTTTCCCATATGTAATTCGCTCTGGATTGTCCATTTATTTTACACCATATCTCTTACATTCAGCCTGGCCTTTCACATTTCCAGAGCAGGAAGCTAGTTCAAGCCCTTATCACTTGAGCTACTGGAAAAAGTTTTAAAGTGGTCTTTAGACCTCCAGTCTCTACCTGCTGTAATTCAGCCTTTGCACTGCCATCAGATTGAGTTTTCTAAAATAAAACTAAATTCTTAACAAGGAGTCCCTCCCCTCTGGACTGATTTACCAGGGTTTCCTTTATGTTCATATAGGGAAAGATCAAATTACCCATGCTCCTCTAGAGGCTATGATGTATTCTACCAGGGAGATATACCACCTACCCAGCAGAGTCAAGGCCTTTCCTCATGAAGCAATTATTGAAGACAATCTATAGCAGGTCCCTTAGCTCCCTGATGTGGACTGATGCTCGAAGCAGTTAAGTCTATTGTCCTTAATGGGACAGAGTTATACTCAACAGTCATTAATGACCACCGTGTCTTACTCAGAAAAGAAAGATTCAAAGTCCCTTAGCTTGTCAGATAAAGATTTTCAAATTTCCGCCCGAACGTGCTTTTCCAATTTCTAACACAATCACCTGACTGTATTCAGGTGCAATCCTACTGTAATATTTTGTTTACAATTTTTCCACCTGCAATGAGCTTCTTTTCTTGACTGCTTCAAATCCTACTTCAGACGGGAACAAGGTCTGCATGAGGGCTTCCCTTAACACTGTGGTCAAAGGCTATTTTGCTTCCTCTGTAATGTATTTGAGAAAATATTTGTCTTCATATATCTCCTGTATTACTATCCTCTGTTGCCATTTCAACCATCTAAATGATTATCGTCCCAGCTAGACTGTAAGGTTATAGAGGGCTTAGAGAGGGCTGAAAGGTTACTCTGTCTCCTACCTGACTGTAATCCATACTCATTTTAAGTTTCCATTTAGCCTGGTATCATGCACATAACAAATGTTCAATTACTTATTGAATGAATAAACCCAATGTTTTAGTTTTCTAGTGAATTCATTCTGAAAACTAATATTTCTGTCAATCACTAATCAATCAACCACCTTCAAACTAACTTCCCTTTATTAGAGATGACTAGCAGTCTCAGTATCAAATCTATGATTATTAAGACTGGCAACAAGATAAAATATTCACCCCTTAACTCCTGCTCTCCAAGGTTAATTCCATAAACCTCTTTTGATATGCAAAGTTCTGTAAGAAAGTGAACACTGTCTGTCACTTAGCAACATGCTGATCTTAAACAAGGTCAATTAACCTTGCTGAACCTGGATTTCTTTTTCTGAACAAAGGAGACAGTATCTACCTCCTATAATTTTTGTGAGATTCAACTGCGATAATGTGTGGGAAACACTGTTAAATATATACTGGTTTATCAACTGTGAAGTTCTGAAAAATTTTACAGATAATGGTGCAGATGACGCCACTGCTGAGTAATCCAGTAAGTTGAGGACAAGCAGAGCAATATAAGGGCAGCATCAATTTGCTGCTTAGGTGATGAAAATTAGTTAACATGTATTTTCCTACTAATGTGCTGCTAAAAAATGTAACTGATTTTCATACCACAATTATTCAATAATAACTGGTTGAGCATCATCTAGATATCAAGCACTCCACTTTAAGTCCAAAAGAAATTAAAGACATATCCCTTATACTTCTAGTTCTGTATCTGTGTTGTTTTTCTTTTCCATACTAGGTATGTGGAATAGACTGAAAAAGTGATTTTTTTCCCCTTTCAAGGCTTTTGTTTGCTTGTTGATTAGATGGTTGGTTACAGCAGGCAGAGGTTTTGAATAAAAACCTATCCCTAACAAAACAGAATGACTCAGTTCTAAGTAACTCGGGGACAAATATATATTGTAGGGTTAATGTAATTTCTTCTCCATAGAGACAAATGCTCAGGTTATTGCTTCTCTCAACACTACTGATGCCATTGTTTACCTAGACCAATGCACTTCGAAAGAAATACAATGTGAGCCATATATGTAATTTATTATTTTCTATATATTAAAAAGTAAAAAGAAACAGGAAAGATTAATTTTAATAATATACTTTCTTCAACTTAATATAGCTAAACTGTTATCATTTCAACCTGTATTCAGTATAAAATTTATTAATGAGATATTTTACTTTTTTATTCTAAGGTTTTGCTATCTGGTGAGTATTTTATACTTGCAGCACATTTCAGTTTGGACTACCCATGTTTGTAGTGCTCATATAGGAGGTAGTAGCTACCATATTGGAAAGCACTAATGTGAAAGGAAAAGTTGGATATTGTGTCCAAAATTTCATTCAAATAAAGCCTGATGAAACTTTGAACATATATTTATTATTCTTCTTGGTCTCTTATTTTGATTATTTTCCTCTCACCAACATATGACGTATTATATAACCAGCTATGTTAAAAAGATTGAAGTTTTCATTTGAAAAATGTGGAAGCTGAGAGTCACTGACACGACAAATACTGCCCTATACCACCTCCACTCCAAAGTCGTAACCTAGTTATTCAAAAATATATATAAAAATTCTTCTGTGAATACTAAAAGCAAAATGTGAGTACAAACATCTACTCACACAAGTCAAATGTATTTTTAAAATGACATTATAGATAAAAAAATTATGGTTCTCCATTTGCAATAAAACTTCATCAATAGAGACAGAGCTCTTCACGGATGTAATAAGAATTTTAATTACTGAAA
The DNA here is from genome assembly GCF_036321535.1 of Camelus dromedarius. Taxonomy (NCBI): domain Eukaryota; kingdom Metazoa; phylum Chordata; class Mammalia; order Artiodactyla; family Camelidae; genus Camelus; species Camelus dromedarius. The sequence continues at coordinate 90,187,563 of NC_087472.1, read as the reverse complement.
AAATTACTTCAATATGGAGTTCATAACATAAATGAAAGCATAAAGTTATTTCAAGGATATCCTTACATTTCACTAGGAAATAATTGTCATAATACCCTTAAGAGAAGAACTGGTATTTCATGGATATTTATTTTATAAAAAGAAAATCACCATATACTAAATCTGAGCATTTAAATTAGTATGAGAAATTCTGCATGAAAACTAGATGAATTTGAGTCACTTTAATTTTAAAGCCTCCATGGTTTTAGCCCCATAGTATCTCATAGGGAAAATCTACAGTAATCCAATGCAAATCTTGCTTATGATAGTCTAGTTTCCACTGATCCCATATACTTTTCAAAATATGAAAAAAAATCAAATTCAATTTCTTGAAATAATGTATTATTTCACATAAAGGTCTATGACAAGCATTTCCCTAATGCTAAAAGTGGTGCATCTGCAAATATAAAATATATCTTTGTGGAGATCCCTAAATGATTAGCTGTATTTTCAAATGTCAAAAGGCAGAGGGGCAGAGAAAATACGGTGGCAGACTAAGATGGCACCCAGTGATTCCCACCTCCAAGTATTTACGCTCTTGCATAATTTCTCCCCTTGAGAGTGGGTAAGACTTGTGACTTACTTCTAACAACAAGAGGATGTCAAAGATGATGGGATCTCACTTTAGGCTGCATAAGGTCGTGATTTCTGCCTCGATAGCAGTTTCTCTGTCTTGCTGACTTTGATGACACAAAATGTCATAATGGAGAGGCATATATGGCAAGGATCTGAGGGTGACTTCAGTCAACAAGAAACTGAGGACTTTGGCCCAACAGCCTGTAAAGAATTGAATCTTGCCAACAATCATGTGAACCTGAAAGCAGATCTATATCCAGCTGAGTTTGCAGATGAGGCATCGACCCTAGCTGATGCCTTGAATAGAGCCTTGTGAGAGACTCTGAAGCCGAGAATCCAGATAAGCCTAGACTTCTGATCCTTCCGATATCTTGAAGTTTTTAAAAAATGTATTTTATTTTAAGACTACATTAGTGGTAATTTGTTATGAAGCAATAGATAGCTAATATGAAATCTTTTAAACTTAAGAGGCAAATATGATAATACTGAGATATGATGTGATAATATTACAAATGTAGGAAAGAGCCATATTTTAATGAGTTATTGAGAAATAAAGGCTACTTTAAAGTTTCAATTTCAGAAATACGAGACCAAATACACTTTCAAATGAAATGGTAAAACCATTTAGGGTTTCATGTACATTCTCACATACCAAAAATTCATTCTCAAATTTTAAGTAGCACAATGATCAAGATGAATGAATACTGTCATTCATACACTTTCATTTCAGCATTTTACATCTGAACCACTCAAGTTATCTTTGTGTTGTTGCTATTTCAAATCATCCTTTTAAAAATTCTCCACAGCTTTCTGTAGCCATGAATGCCAAAATCTGTTAAGACTGCTTTTAGGTAAACTACTGCCTCGGGGTCAAGAAAAAAATTAAACTTGGTTCTTTGGGGGTACTCTCACTCGGTGACTAAATTGTGCATGTTAAATTAGAAGCAGGGTTTATTTCGAACTGTTTATTTCAACACATAGAAAAGATAAACCCTGTGAGAGAATGGAAGGAAAGTGGAGAATTGGCAAACTCGCTCCCTTCAACAAGTTAAGAACGTAAGTGCTAACAAAAGAGAAAGAGATTTCATGTAAAAAAGAACATAAATTATGGGGAGACAGAAGGGAGAAAAGGAACAAGAGAGGTGAAGGAAAATGAGGGAAGGAGATTAACAGGTTTTGAGAGGATGAGATGGAAGAGTGAGGAAGAAGTAGAGTGAATTACAATATGGAAATTGAGGTATATGTACTCTTACATAACATGGAGATGATGAAAACATGTTGGAACTTCGGAAAACCGTTGAGAAATGTACAATTTATACACGAAAAATAATAGTTCTATGCCATTCCCATTTAAGGAATGAGTCTGAGGTTTTGAAATGCATGGAAAATCATGAAATGAATTTTAAAACTCTATGTCAGATCTTAACTTTCTGAAACTAAATTGAAATTTTTTTCACAATCTAAACTCCATTCTATAAAACACCATCCAAGACTTCTATCAGCTCTTACAGATGATTTTAAGTGAATTTTCTGAAAAAGTTATTTTTTCCTGATTCCTTTTTCCCTCAAATTGTATACTTCCATCTAAGACACATACTGAGAAATTTTGTCTCTCTGGAAGGTTTTGAAAGTGAAACAGTAGAATTCTCTTATAATGCCAGGAATGACACAGCCCTTGATAGCTGAATAGAAATATGTGATACATTTAATTTCAAGTTGTCTTTAAAGACAGTATCCATTTATCACTGTTTTGATATCATGATAATATTGAGTAAATGCATTCTTATTCTAATGTAGTAAAACATTACAGTGAACTTCTCCAGAAGTCTCCTTGAGTAATGTCAGTTGTCTATTCTCCACATACACAATTCGTTGCAATTCCTTCACTAAGCAGCTCTAATGCTTGCGGTAAAATCAAGCAACCCTCCCCTACCAACTCCAGTATCACATTTTACTTCATGCTGATTTACACTTTTGTTTATAATCTCAATTTCAGGCCCCCATCTTAAACTTAGAACTTCTAAAGTAGGACATTTACTTTAAATTTCATTTCCTTCCCTGGTTGTGGTCATACTTTATTTGGGAACTGAGAATACAAGTGACACAGAACAGAAAAAAGTCAGGGAAGAATTAACACACTTTCATCCTAACTTAACATAAAGGTGAAAAGCAATGATATGGAATTCTGATTCAAGTGATATCCATGGTCACCTCCTAAGGACCTGCATGTAAAAGCCATTTGTCTTAATTTGAGTCTGCCTGGAAGTAGACCCTGTAGCAAAAATGTGAACTCAAGTAATTTTGGGATGTGATCCCAGGACATAGCAGTGGGGTGTGAAAAAGCAAAATAAGGAAAACTGCCAATAGAGGGTACGTTATCAAGCAAATCATCACTGCAGGCAGCTGAAGCTTAATACTACTTGGGAGCTCTGGGAGAAGAGGTAGGAAGCAAACCTTGGATTTATCACATCTGAAGGGCAAGGAGGATAGGGAATTCACCCACTAACTGGGGCCTTAAAGGACCTTACTTTTCCTACTTTTCTGCGCTGCTCCAAGGACAAGCAGAGAAAGCCGTAAGAAAAAGAAGCAAGTTCAGGTACTTGGAAATCTGTCAGCATGTTTAGGAATAAGTGCTGATGAGATATGCGTTGGGGGCACAGACAGTATCTGCTAGAGAAAAATATATTTTTGTTTAAATGATTATCTACAACCTGCCTACATTTGGAAAGTATCGACACAATGTTGTAATCACTACTGAGTCCAAACAATATTATGGATATTAGCTGGTTACCTTTTTTTAATCCATCCATCGATTCATCTTCCTTCCTTCCTTTCTTTTTTGTTTAGGGAACTTTCTAACCACCTACCTACCTTCATTGGTTTTAAGGAAATCATTCTTGGATGCTTTGGGAAAGAATGACCCTGAAGAAAAGGTTTTTTGCAAAAGCTGGGCCCTGAAACTGCTGCAGGCAACTTTTGCCTCCATAAGGGTAGCCAGATGAAGCTGATAACTTGACACAGAAAGGCAAAACCCAGAAAACTGTTAAAAATGGAAACAGAACCCTGATGATATTTATTAAGTCAGTTATACACAGGTTTTCCTGTCACTTGCAACATTAAAAGTACTAATCAATATATCAATTGACTCAGTTAACTATGGGTTAGGACTAATCCTCCAAGTGTCACAGAAGGTGAAAATTCACACCATTTTACTATAACTAATTTTATCATTTTATTCTTACACCATAAAATCTCTTGGTTAATGTTAGTGAGTAATACTTCTCTTTCTTTTTTCTAATACCTATAAACCATCTTTTGCAATCCTGTAATGCAAAGTAATGTGATCCAGTATTAGTTCAATCATTATGTTCTGAACGAGAGAGATTTTTAAATTTGCAGTTTGGGATTAGAGCCTTACAGCAGCCCAAGTGTTTACTGTTTTAAGAGGATGCTGGTGAAAGAAAAGGTTAACCTAATAGTACCTGCTGTGCCTACATTGGCAAACGGAAGGAAATCACACAGATGGTGGCATTTGCCTGATGGTTTAGTGCCAGGGGTGTCCTCTCAAAGGCACATAAATTAGGATGGAATTTCTATCTTTTTCTAAAGATATGGACACAGATTTATTGGAAAAAGTTATTTTTCTACTCACATAATAAAAATCATCATCACCACCACCACCACATCAACAATCATTAATCAATTTAACAGTGAATATTTACTGACCCTTCAGTATGTGACAGGTTACCACAAAATTTCGCTTTGTTCTAGACTAATATTGGGTAGTCTTAGGTTATTTTCTTCCTAACAAAGCAAAATACTTATAATCGTATCCAACACACAGTAAACTATCAGTAAATGTTATCTATCATTCTTAACACAGCCAGAACTCTTCAGTTCTCTTAGGGAGTGAGGAACACTCCAAAGAGGATTAAGTTTCTTTCTGGACAGTCTACTGCAGACTCGGTATGGATGTATAAACAAATAAAGAAATGATACAAACTGAATGGCTGACACACACAAGGTAGAAAGTAATGAACACAGTAACAGAAATACTGCTGGAGGCTTGAGGGTAACAGGAAGACAAGATGAGTCTTGTTGGGCATCATGGGAGTATAAAGTGGTCAGACTTTGATTTGTGGAGTAAGAGTGAAAGAAAGAAGTTAGACGTTCTAGGTAGACCAGGCAGAGTAGGACACACAAAGGATAAAAGGAACACTGGGCAGTCTCACCAGAATGGCAACCTGAGTGAAAATGACCAATGGGAGAAAATACTGGAAATAGCCACAATTGGATTACAAAGGAGCTGGAAAGCCTGAATTTTATCTTCTAGACAAATTTACCAAGGAACTTTTGCCCTGGCTGAGCCCTCAGCATCCCCTACCCCTAGTAGGTATACAAGGCATGTTTGCCTGGAGTTTTCTGACTAGTAGTGGCTCATGCCAGGAGCAACCCAGCACTGCAGAGCAGTGTGCTGGCGGTTTCACAACATGGCTAACATTCACACAATGGCGCAGCTGAAGGGCTTGAGGGGAAGGCAGATTAAGGTAGAAGTTTTTAATCTGTCACTGTTTTATGGCTTTATCACTGTCTGGAAAACTTTTTTTCAGCTCTGTAGGAATAATACTAAAAAAAAATAGCTAGTATTTATTGGTGTTTTACTATATACCAGGCACAGATCTAAGCTTACGTGTGTTACATCTCTCTATTTAGTCCATTTTTGTATCATCATTTTGGTCTCTATACTCAGATGAGGAAACCAAGACACAGAGAGTCCACACCGCTAGTAAGGAATGTGTGGTACACAGTCATTGGGCTGCCCCAGTTAATCATGTCTCCCAGAATCCAGGTCTATGCATAGCCCACTCTCATTGTGACTCAGCTTGGCCCTACGCCTTAGCTTTGGCCAATGGGATATTAACAAATGTGATGCAAACAGAAGCCTGAAAAGCACTTGAACATTGGTGATCTCTTGGAACTCTTCTTCATAGAATCCAAACACCAAGCTGTGAGGAAGCCCAAGAAGACACATGGAGAAGACCAAACAGAAACAAACAGAGGCTGCTGGCCAATAGCTCCAGGTGAGTTCCCAGCTGGCAGCCAGCACCAACTGCCAGTCATGTGAGGGAGGCCATTTTGGATTTTCTAGCTTTCCCAGGGCTTTGGCTGACCCTATGTAAAGCAGAAGAATACTGTGATCAACTCTCAGAATCATGACATATAATAACGTTTTGTTGTTTTAAATCACTTTTAGGGCAGTTTGTTACATAGCCTATATAACTAGAACAGAGTGGAACCAAAATTTGAATTAAGCCAGCTAGTAATATGCAGAACTATGCAGAAACAAGTCAAATATCCAAAGCCAAACAGAAGCCCATTTTTAAAAAGTCCCTGAAATAAATACTCTGCACTGCCTCTGCCAGACTATGTGATGACTATTGGGCTCTCTTACCTTATTCCGTCTCTCTTCGTCTTTCCTGCTCTTAGGTGAATATACACAAAATCCTTTCTGGTGACATTATCTTAGCTCTCAGGAATAAAAAGTGACCTTATTACATTTGTGGATATTATCACCACTCTTTTCACATTTTAATTAGCATCAAATTGTAGGAAAATAATTACGTAAATTGTTAGTGGAGGCAGTGGCCTTCTGTCTCTTCCAGGATTAATATAATGACTTTGGGTCCCAGTGAAGAATAAGTCAATGACAAGGTTGGCATCCAGGTCAGAGGTAGAATGAGAGAAAGGAAATATAAACTTCTTGTGCATCCAGGGAAAGGCTGCCCTTAACCCTGAGCAGTTTCGGTAAAAGTATCTAGAACTAGGGAACTCAACTGAGATTTTTTTTTCCAGACCAAATTATTGTACCTACTATGTGTTTGTCTCATTGTTACCTGAAACAACCATTCCCTCCTCCTCTGCACTGTGTCAGGCCCTCTGTTATAGGCTCTTACGCTGTCACCACAATTCAAACTAAGCAATTATTACTTAGATGGTGGGATTATATAGAAAGCCATCTTATTCCTTCCATCTCTGCCTTCAAAGAAGTTCTATTCAATCATCCTTCCTCGCTTCTATTTGAAATCTTGGTTTGATGTAAGGGGTATGGGGAGGAGTGTGGGAAAGCACCAGATTCATAATATAAGCTTTAAAGAGATGGTCCTGTTCTTATTATCTTTGGGCTTGTTCTTGCTCCACCATTAAGATTTGGGTAGGAGCAGAGGGTACGACTTTCACTTTATAGGTTCTTGGACAATGAGGAGCCACATCTGCGATGAAGATATTATATAACCCACAGGTAATGGGCTTTGAGCTGGATTTAGTAAGTGGATGGGACTATGGGTGATCTGTCTTGGGGAGGTAGTGACCGTGCACTACTGATGGGAAAGAAAGTGCAAGGACAATTGCGGCATTGTTGTGGAAAGTTTTAAATGTAGCAATGTAGTGAGGATAGCATAGCTATCTTGGTAGCGTGGTTTCCTTGAATAATTTTTTAGAGCAGAAACTATGTACCCAGGCTGGGCTGTATGTGAAAAAGATACAAAGATATTGCTTGGCATTGAAATTTGGAGTCTCTTTATCACAGTAGCTCAGCCTCCAACCTAAGAAATCTAAAAAGACAATGAGAACAGCTGCATTTATAATTACAGAATTAGTTTTAATGTTTGCCTTCTCCCACCAAATATATGTTCTATAAACACAACTTTCTATTTTGTTCATAACTCTATCCTCCTTTCCTAGCATGATACTTACCGTATCAGAGACACTCTATAAATATTGACTGTATTAATAAATGAATGTTGCTACCCTCCGAGGATTTGGCATAAAGTATCCTTGAAAAACTTTGTGACCCTCAAGACTACTGGCTTTTGAGAGTGTTGATTCTGAGCTAACATTATATGAGAGTCAAGATTAGCTGATTAGAAGGCTGAATACTTAGGAATATATCCTAACTGAATATCTTGCTTTTGAGATGAGTGAGAAACCTGAGAGATTAAAGGTAATGGTCAATTGACTGCATTGATGACCTTCCTATATGCACACTTCTTTGCAATATGACTTTTAAAGCTGTTACCATCAAGAAGTATAGCTTATTTCCGTAACCCTTGAATCCAGACCGGCCTTGTGTCTTGCTTGGCCAACAGACTGTGTTAGAAATGACAAGGAGCTAGCTCCAAGCCTAGGCCTCAAGAAGATGTTCTTCTGCTTCCTATATTAGAATCCTATTTTTCTGCATGGGAAAAAGTCTAGGCTAGCTTGCTGGAGGATGAGAGATCAAATGGAGCAATGGTGAATCATCCCAGCTGAGCTCACCCTAGATAAGCCTGCCCCCAGCAACCCATCAGCTGATTGAAAATGCATGAGTGAGCCCTCCTGAGATCATCTGAGCTTCTGCTATATCAGTCCAGGTGACCCACAGACTGTGTGCAATTATAAATGGCTAGCATTTTAAGTCAGTAAGTTCTATGGGGTAAGCGACCTACGTGATTCACTTTGTAGCACTGGATAACCAATATCTAGGGAAAGGCCAGAAATGGGAGTAAGGCGTGGTTGAGAATTCTTAAAAATACCAGTCTTAAATCTTAATAAAATGCTAATTTTCTAAGTGTAACTGAAGGCAGGCACAATGCTTTGCAAAGACACCTGAACAAAAATTCACAGCAAACTAATGGAGGTAACCAGTGGAGAAGGGATTTTAGAAGATCATTATTACAAGACTTAATAGCTACATACTCTTTCTCAGCCATTGCCTGAAGCAGTGGAGGAGGTAAAAAACACCTTGACTTTTCTCCTCTCTGTTCTCCAGTCCCTTGCCAATGCCTCCTATTGGCTAAATCTATCCAGAAGCAGGAGAGCAAGGAGGCCCGGGTAATAAGGTGGGCTGAAGTCAGCCTCTTGCAATATACAGCATAGGAGGGAAAGGACCTGGAAGGGATCTGAGAGCACAAGGTATTGAGGAGGGCATGTCTGGGTATAAATCCCCAAAGGGCAATTCTTCAAAGGTATACACATGTGCTCATGGGTTCTGTGAAAGTTGAATATGTATCCTCTGGGGTTGGCTGGACGTGCTTCACACCTACTAAGAGACAAAAGGTTTTAGAAAAAGCCTCGCCAGTATCTCGAAATACACTGCCTGAATATTCCACTGAATGGGACTTCTGATCAAATCACACACAGCTTCTTGACAGCCATTCTTTATGTCTTTACTATGTAAAATGGAGACCAAGGCCTAGAGCATTGGCATCACCTGGAAGCCTGATGGGACTGCAGAATTTCACCCTACACAAGACCCACAGAGTCAGAAACCTCATTTTAGCAAAGTCCCTACGTGCTTCATGTATGCATTAAAGTTTCAGAAATGCTGCTCTACATGATTACAAATGGACCCTCTCTTCCTTACCACTGGTATTAGAATTTTATGATGCCTGTCTTTTAACAGTAATCCCAATTTAAAATATAAGAAAGTATTATAATATATACTGTATCCTTAGTTCCTCAAGTGAACCCTGGGGATGAGAAAACCAGCCTCATAAGGCACTGCCAATGTAAACATGAGGAAATGGAGGCAAACAAGCTAGTGAACGGTGAATCTGCACTGGGACTAAGTTATTAACCGCAATTTTAATGATCCTTCTAGGACTGAGATGAGGTGTGGAGGAGGGAGGGAAGATGGAGGAGGGACAGCCATTACACAAACCATTACAATATTTGAGATCACATTTCAGAAGTAACCACATAGGAGTTAAGTGAGAAACTGGAAAGCAGTATCTTAAGAGAACTGATTCTTCATTCAAAGTAGAAGTGATTATTTAATCACGTTGCATTCTCATTTCTAGGATAAACAATTGAAGAGGTTAATGTTAACATCTTCCTTAATTATTTTAGTACTTAAAACTTGTTTTCATCTGCTCTCAAACTCTGTAACATCTTAAACATCGAGTGTCTTTTCTATTCATTTTCCCATTTCCTGGGTTATCTTGTATTTCTTGCCAATGCATGAGTATATACAGCACCTGAAAACTAATTTTTCTTTCTCCCTTCACCAGCGTCATCAATGACTCTAGCAGAAAGCGGCGTATCACTGATATAAACAAAATAATAAGCAGCTCATACGACATAATAAGAAAAAAACAAACAACCCAATCTAAAAATGGGCAGAAGACCTAACCAAGCAATTCTCCAAAGAAATACAAATGATCAATAGGCACATGAAAAAATGCTCAGTATCACTAATTATCAGAGAAATGCAAATCAGAACTACAGAGAGATAAGGTATCACCTCACACCAGTCAGAATGGCCATCATTCAAAAGTCCACAAATGACAAATGCTGGAGAGGCTGTGGAGAAAAGGGAACCCTCCTACACTGCTGGTGGGAATGCAGTTTGGTGCAGCCACTATGGAAAACAGTATGGAGATTCCTCAAAAGAGTAGGAATAGACTTACCACATGACCCAGGAATCCCGCTCCTGGGCATATACCCAGAAGGAACCCTACTTCAAAATGACACCTGCACCCCAATGTTCATAGCAGCATTATTTACAATAGCCAAGACATGGAAACAGCCCAAATGTCCATCAACAGATGACTAGAAAAAGAAGAGGTGGTATATTTATACAATGGAATATTATTCAGCCATAAAACCCGACAACATAATGCCATTTGCAGCAACATGGATGCTCCTGGAGAATGTCATTCTAAGTGAAGTAAGCCAGAAAGAGATAGAAAAATACCATATGAGATCATTCATATGTGGAATTTAAAAAACAAAAACAAACAAAAAAACAAAGCATAAATACAAAACAGAAACAGACTCACAGACATAGAATACAAACTTGTGGTTGCCAAGGGGGTAGGGGGTGGGAACGGACAGACTGGGATTTCAAAATTTGTAGATACTAACAGGCATATATAGAATAGATAAACAAGTTTATACTGTATAACACAGGGAAATATATAAAAGATCTTGTGGTAGCTCTCAGTGAAAAAAAAAATCTGACAACGAATATATGTATGTTCATGTATAACTGAAAAATTGTGCTCTACACTGGAATTTGACACAACATTGTAAAATGACTGTAACTCAATAAAAAAAAGTTAAAAACAACAACAACAACAATAAAGCAGCGTCAAGGAGGTAACTGTATCGGTCCAGGATTTGTAATAGAAATAGCAATCAAAGCAATCTTCAGGATGGTCATTTAAATTGTGATTGAGTTACAGATTATCATTCTTTTATAAATGTCTAAATAAGTCTGAGAATTATTGCTCTATTCAAAATTGTTGATGTCACCCACATCATGGAAAGGCAGAATGTGTCACCTTCATAAAAAATTTATTTTTAGACTGCCTTTAAGGTATGATCATCAGTCACAGGTTGCCTATAGATCACAACTATCAGGACAAACAGCTTTTTTGAAATATCCTTGCAATGACTTTGGTTTCTGGACCATTTCCTGGTCCATCTCTTTCCCTCCACACTTGGCCAACCATGCCAAAGATGGTGTATACTTTTCCCAGTGATAACTGAAAACGTTCAAAAATTATAACTGCACCATTCAGTTCAAATACTTTTACTTCTAAAGCAAAACAGATTGATTTTCTCCAGCAGCAAACAATGAAATTGTCTCTTTGACATCTTGCAATTAGTTCTAACATCAGTAAATAGATTTAAAGGCAGCAAAACAAAAATTGTCCATCAGGTTCTTATCAGTCCCTTCATAATCCACACAGTGGCCTTGCTCTGAACTATAAGGTGGATAAATGAGGGGAATGCTGATTTTGGCATCCAGCTTACTCTCAGATAATCTAGCTCATCCTTCTCAGCTGACATGAGACAGAAATAACATCAAAGGGTGATAAACTCTTTCCTGCAAACCTGGGGTTCCACGGTTCACTGGCCCCAGGCTTAATCTATCAATCTATTTTCTACACAATAAAAGGTAAGAAATCCATTACAGATCTGTTATAAGCCCTGGCAGGTGGTCTACAACAAAAATGGAATACATCAACCACTCCAGCATACAGTGTCCCTTTTCTAGAGTTTGAAGCATTAAGGGTCTGCTGACATGCATATAGTAGTCAGGATTTAGTATTAAATTCTTTTAGGTACATAAACTCATACATCTTGCAGTATGAGTATAAAGATATGACAGAAAAGTTCATTTTGGGTATGATCCTGATCTTTTACTAAAAATAGCACTGTTACTCTATTTTATCATTGCATTACTTATTGGCTTTGCACACAATATAATAAATGAAACTGGGTTAGAATTTACAGTCCTGTGCTCTCAAATACAGCTTTAATCTTCATTTGTTATTCAACCTCAGTTTAAGGATTTGGTGTATGAAAACCTCCAATTAAGGCTATTTCAAGATTATTAAATTATTAGAAAGGCAACTCCTCTAGTTTCAGGGTTGACACTATATAATCTAGTCATTCTAAAGAGAAGGCATTCCAGAAACAAAAGGAACAACTTTTTATATCAGCAAAATCTCTTCTTATTATATCATTTCTTTTCCCTTCTAAAATTCATTGCTATAGGGCAAACATCTTTGTGCTTAATAAAGGACTTACTTCAAAAATGTTACGCTGAACGTCAGAGTTAGGAATTTCTTTCCTTTTTAAATCATCATTATACTTTTCTTCATTTAAAATTCATTATGAACAGGGAAGAAATTTTCCAAGAATAGTCACATTTGTTCTTCGTCTGAAATTAGTTTACCTTTTTAATAAAGTGTGGTCCACATCATATTGAAATGACAAATTTTCATACACAGTGCACATTGTCAGTATGTATATAGTGGAAAAGTAAAGTTTTAATATAGAAATGAATTGTTGCACAAGTATCAGTGCTTTATAATGCATGCTGGATTTTTGTTTGCTCATATTTTTAAAAATAGCATTGGACTGAAATGAACAAATTGTCTAGCATTAGGTTGATGTTTCCTAATAGACCATTAACTGGATCCAGTGAAACTTTCTACTACACATGCTTTCTCATCACCCCACCAAAAAGGAGGAAACCAACATGGAGAATGAAGGTAGAGGAAGGGGCAGGGAAGCAGTGTGGAGGCTCAGTTACACTCTGTCTGGATTTCTGAGTTAAAGGCAGGTGAGTAAATTGCAAAGATGCTCAGTGTTAAAAAGGCCATCTAAAATTATGCTCATGCTTAAAACGTGAAAATGTTGGTGCTGAAAACAATCATGGACTACATGGACTTCATAGCCAATGGAATGAGAAAAATTCATCATTTCCCAATACTTTTGACCTGAAATGCTGGTTGATCATAGATAATGAGAATAATGAGGTCAATGGAATGGGAGAGCACAGGCTAAAATCCCTCTGCGCCTTCCATTAAGGTCCTTCCATGGTCTGGGTGCCTCTGTCTCTCCTCTCATTCAGCTTTTGGATTCATAGTGGTGACATGTATTTCAGTTTTCTCCCTAAGAGCCATATTTATAACTGTTTAAGATGGTGAATATTATTCAGCCTTAAAAAGAAGGAAATCCTCTCATATACAAGAATGTGGATCTTCCTAGAGGATATTAAGCTAAGCAAAAAAAGCCAGTCACACAAGGACAAATACTGCATGACTCCACTGATATGAGGTGTTTAAGATAGTCAAACTCATAGAAACACAGAGTTGAATGCTGGTTACTAGGGACAAGGAGGAGAGGGAGACGGAAGTTGTTTAATGGATATAGTTCCTGTTATGCAAGATGAAAAGCTTCTGGAGATCTGTTATAAAATATAGTGCCTATAGTTAACAATCCTGTATCATACTCAAGAAATTTAAGAGGGTAGATCTCATGTTAAGTACTCTTACCACACTTTAAAAAAAAAAGGTGACTCAGCAGGAATTTTGTGTTTGGTCTTTGTGTTTTTCTGTTTTAGCACTGCACCAATTTTTAAATTAAAGCTAACATTTTGACCAATTTCAGTGTGCCAGATACTGTGTTATGCATTTCCCATGCACCGTCTCGCTGAATTTTCACCACAACCTGGAAAGTATATTCTACAATTGCCTGGATTTGGGGGAAAGCATGGAATCTGTAAGCCATAAACCTTACTATTCATCACCATGATAAACTGCCTCCTCCCAACTCCTTTTGCTTTTTATTTGTTTGTAAAACGTCTGACCCACATTCTTGGCATTGCCTGAAATTTCAATCATTTGGAATGTTAAAAGCCACATATTATTATAAACTTATTGTCATTAAATTGTGATTAATTTGGTAGTAATGGCAATCAGGTTTCTTGGACAGGCCAGATTTCTTAACTTCACTAAAGTGTCAAAAGAACCATAGCATTGATGTTCTTATTCAATAAGAATAATAATACTTATTGAGGACTTTGTCAGGCCCACCTTAAGAGTTCATTTTCATAACTGAGTGACCAAATACATTTTTTTCAATCTTCTAAAGGGGAACACTCATGAGAGTGAAAGAGGGAGCTACTGAAAATTATGATGAGGTAATAGGCAAAACCATGATTGTCAGAGCCAACTGAGAGGTACTCATGACACACAACCTAGTAAGGACCCCCGTTTCAGTGTGAAATTATAGGAGGCAAAGTCAAGGATGCTTTTGTTGTAAACTTAATTATTACTACCTCACTCAACTCTCAGCTTCAAACTATTTAGCAAACAATACCTGTATTGCTATCAATATTACAAAAATTATTCCTCTATTAAACCTATGCTACATATATTTTTAAACCTTATTTCTTCTAGGTAAAGTGGATCAGATTTTTTTTTTATTAAGACATACTTAACTGAAATTCACTTTCTAAAAAAATTTCCTATTTGTGTTTGTAAAACATTTTAAGTCTTTATACGCATTACTTAATAATGGCAAAATATGAGGCAAAAATTTAAATTTGTTCAACAAAATGAAATTTATTTATTATAACTAATAGGAATGTAAAGTTACTTAATGTCAAAAATAGTAGACATATAACTAATTCTGAAACATAAATATGCTTTCCTGTATTACACAATCACAAATGTTCCACAGGAAAGGACGTTCTGGAAAATAATTTGAAAACATAGCATCCAGTTTTCCAAAAAGGGCAAAAAGCAAAACAAAAACTCAGTTTCTTAAAAAGAACAGTTTTGTTTAAAAAAGTTTTTACTTTCAAAGGATCAATGGAATGAAATGAGAAACCATGTTTTTTTTTGTTTGTTTCTAGTACATTATCTACAAAAAAAAATCATTTGAGCATCACTGAAAAGTTAAAAAACTGTTCATTTTGGAATAACTTTTGTATTTAGACAATGTGTTCTCAGATAAGTCACATAACCTTTCTAAGACTCAGTGTTCTAATCTAGAAAATGTGAGAGTTTTTCAGCTTTGTTAGGCTCCTGCCATCTGAATAACCTTATGAGTCTACAAAATAAATGTTCCATCTTTCCATCTTTCAATTCAGGAAGCATACAATACGATTCAAAAATAAAGACTGATAAAATATATTTTGGTTCTAGATAATAGGGAATTGAAAAAAAAAAAAACACCTACACATAACGTGTGGGGAAAAAAGGGGACACAAAATGACAAGGAGAAGATGAAAGAAGGATTAAAAGATAAAGAGTCAAAAAAGAGAGAGAGTAGGGAAGAATGTGTCACATACACTACACAGGCTGAAAAAAACCTGACACATACAAATACACATATAGAAAAGGGGATTCATGATAGACTTGCAAAGATGGTAATTCATAGGCAAAGACACTATTGTCAGAGAAAGAGGAAGAGAGTGATATGGAGAGGTAGGAAGGGAGGGAGAACCTCCCCCCACACACATATACACAAGTTCAGAGCATGTACAAAGAAGTATGACGAGTAATAAATATTGAAATCAACACAAAGTCAGACGTGTATGATCAGAATGAGATGCTCAGAGAGAAGAAAACACACAGAGGCTACTTTAATAACATTCCCATTTTGTAGATCTTAAGGATAATATTGTTAAAGACTGTAAAGCTCAAAATATGCATTAGATGAAAACGAGGATACCACTTCATGATCCTTATCTGGAGGAAGCCATTCAGCTTCAAAGTAACATTTCCCATCTCTGCTATGAAGAGCCACTACTTGAGCCAAAGCAAGTCAACACAGTTTTGCAATGAACCCATTATAGGACTCCCTTAAAAGGATAGCTGTATTATCTCCAATTGCTGTTTTCTCTATTCAGTAAGAAAGATAAAGATGCCAAAGTAATTGGTCAGTTGGCTAAATACACAGGGTTCAACATATTAGAGTTAGCTGTGGAGAAAGGTAACTGCCACCAACGACTGTCATGGTAGGACATTTTTGGAGATACTATCTGTTGAGGAATGGGCGTGTTTGTATCCTAGCAACCATGAGATACTAGTCAGAATTTTAACACACATTGTAGACTTTGTAATGGAGATGGGGGGCTGGAGAATACAGGGAAGGGGTCTCTTTTATTCTTCCCTCTTCAAATGACTGAAAAATTGAGATTTAATGATGGTCAAGAATGTCTCTTAATCACCTTGACCATCTTACCTTTTTTTTTTTTACTATTCATTTATGTATTGACCTAAATCTGGCACTGATCATTCACTTCCTATTCCTAAATTTAAACCAACAGGGATAGGGTGGCATAAGGATTGAGAAGAGACAATTAATTCCCTTTTAATATGACTAATGAATAAGACTCCAAATTCTGTGACATTTGGTGGCAAAGGTACAGTATTAAAATTACACTTTTGGGATGAGACACAAATATTATGGATGATAAAGTAATATAAATCTACACAAGATGGTGTTTATAGCCTTAGTTTTAATTTTCCATCATAAAAACTTGACTTGTTACTCTGTTCCAGAACAGATAAAACCCTGACTCATGTTTCACTATTCACAAAGCTGCTACTGTGTTAGTTTTACATAGCTCACTCATATTTCCTTACAATTATAATTTTTTTGTTTCTTTTTGTAATATCAAGTCATACTGAGATACAGTGGAATATTTTGGGGCATCTTTCCTCCTTCTTCCCCTTCCTATAAGTAATGATTTTATTTGCGTTGTTATGTGGCTACAAAATTTAATTACTAGGAAAATATATTCTCTCCATAACCTAGTATCTATATACTTACATAGCTATTTTGAAATTGAAAAGTGAAATTTACATTTTTCAGTTGGAAAAAAATTAAATTAATTTCTTAAACAATTCTGATTATTCACACAACTGAAAGAAAGTGTTGATATATAAAAATAAAAGGGGATTTTTCCCAAATACCTAGTTGCTTAAATTATAGACATCAAAACACAAATTTTGAATTTAATGTTATAAGGTGGTACTTATTTCACTTCAAAAATATTTGATCAGTCATGTAAATAATCTATTACAGGAACTTTAGCATCAATCATCAATTTAAAAATATAATGAACAACCTGACACAATTCAAAATTAAGTCTCTATTATTTTCTTTTCAAATCATCTATGTACAGAAACTTTCTTTGGTATAACTTCTTCATATACCTCTCAATTTAGTCAGGTACTGATGAATAACAAGTGATTCTTTAGAAGCAATTGTGCCATTTTTGAAAAAAGCCATTTCATATTACATGAAAATTATAGTTTTGCAATATCTTCTTGGCATGGATTTGCTCCTGGGTTAAACGATGACAATTTGCTTTATATTTTGGATTGAACAAAGTTAACAGGTATTCAATATGCTCAGTAAGGTAGCAGAACTGTGGTCAAAAGTGGATAAAAGGTTTCAAAATACCCTTGTAAGGTCAAAAGCATATATAGACAGCACATATGGGGACATATAAAGTGAAGGAGAAGAAGCCTTAGATCTGACCTTGGCAAAACCTGCAGAGCATTTGGATAAAAGATGCCAGTGTTTGGGATTAAGAAGCGTGTAAAATTTGGGTTCTGAAAGTCTGTAGATGGAAATTTGCTTTTATATCAAAACTACCACACAATAAATGGTCTTCTCTCAGCACTTACCTACAGGCAAAAAGAAAGATAAATCAAAACAAAAAGTGTGTGGTTCTTAACTGAAGAAATTGAATTTCTCATCTGGAAAGAATCTAAGCCATTGGTATGAACACCTCAGAATAAAGCCTACTGCATTATACAAAGAGACTTAAAAGACCTCTTTCAGCAAGAGACTGAGCTCTCTACCTTAGCACATAAAGTAAAATACCGCAGTCAACAAGACCCACCCAGGTACTTAGAGCTTGCTGTCCTTCTATTTCCTCATTCTTAAATATATCACTGCTGTATGAACAAACTCCACAGCCCCCAAAGAGAAAGTGGCTTACAAAAGGACAAATTCCTTGAAAGACACAACTTACAAAAGCTGACACACAAAGAAATAAAAATCTAACTATCCCTGTATCTACTGAAGACATTGACCAATTATCAAAAAGTATCACCAAACGAAACAAAACCAAACACCCCATACACTGAGGGATTTACAAATGAATTCTTCCAAACATCTCAGGGAAAATGACACTAATCTTCAACAATTTCTTCCCCCAAAAAAGAGAGCACCTCTCAACTTGTTTTCTAAGACTCATCTAACATTGTTATTAATACTTGAGAAGGACTAAAACATATTACATACCATTTCCTGTCATGAACAAAGATATAAAAATTCTAAAGAACATATTAGAAAGTTGAATCCAGCAATCTATAAAAAGTACAAGACATCGTGACCAATAGGATTTATTTCTGGATCCCAGAGAAGTTTCACACTCTAAAAACAATGGCTGTAATTCATAACATTCACATGGAGGAGAAAAATCATATAATCATTTCAATAAATCCAGGGAAAGTATACGATATGTTCAATATCTATTCGTAATAAAAAATTGGGATTAAGAAGAAATTCCTTAATCTGACTAAGAGGATCTATAAAAAGTCCTACAAGAAGTATCGTATGTAATGATCAATTACTGAAAGCTTTCCACTTGAAACAGGGAAGAATCAAGGCTTCCCATTATCACCACTTCTTTTAAACATTGTTTTGGAGGTCCAAGTTTATGCTAAAAAAAAAAATCATAAGGATTGAAAAGAGAGAAACTACCTCTATTTGATGACACAATTCTGTACATTAAAAAAATTCAAAAGGTTTTACAAACCATTAATATTAATAACTGAATTTAGCGAGGATTCTGAATATGTGCTTAACAGAGAAAAATCTATTCTGTTTCTATATACCAGCAACAAGAAAAATTAAAATTTGAAATGAATCCCATTTATAATGGGAACATAATGTCAAGTATCTGGGATTAAAGCTAATAAACCATGTGCAGTTCCTCTTGAATGAAAACTGTAAAAAGGCATTAAAGAAGATCTGAACAAATGAAGGGGTGAATCATTTTCATGGATTAGATGACTCAATATTGTATAAAATTTTAATCAATCTACAAATTCAACATAATTCAAATCGGTATCCTGGCAGGCTTTAGTAAAAATTGACAAGTTGGTTCCAAAATTTATTTGGTAAACCAAAGAATCAAAATAGCAAAAACAGTCTGGACTAACAAGAACAAAGTTGGAGGATTTACACTACCAGATCCCAAATTTTTTTTATAAAACAAGTGTGTGTGTGTCATACATATTGTATATAAAAATGCATATGTATGTATATATGTGTGTATGTATATAAACACATATATGTATATACACACATAGATATGTGTATATGTACATAAATACATTGTACATATACATACACACATAGTTGAATATTATTCAGTCATAAAAAGGAGTGACGTTCTGATACCCACTACAATATGGATGAAATTTTAAAATCTTATGCCAAGTTAAATTAATCTAGACACAAAGGGACAAATATAGTATGAGTCCACTTATATGAAAAATCTAGAATAGGCAAATTTGTAGAGATAGAAAGGGAATTAGAGGTTATTTTGTTGGAGTAGGGTAGGGAGATGGGGAGTTATCGCTTAATGGTTATAGAAATTCTGTGTAGGGTGATGAAAAATTTTTGGTAAATAGATAATGGCAATGGTTGCACATTGTGGATATAGTAAATGGCACAACTGTACATGTTAACATTGTTAAAATGACAAATTTTATGTTACATATACATATTTTACCACAATTAAAAAAGTAAATATACCAAACTCACTGAAGGGTACATTTTAAAATGGATGAATTGTATGGTATATAAATTATATCCCAATAAAGCTGCTGAAAAATGACTGTTATTAAGCCAGTGTGGTACTAGTTGAAGGACAGAGGTAATCAAATGGAACAGAATAGAGAATTCAGAGCAGATTCATACATATACATTCACTTAATTTATGATAAAGCTGCCACAGCAGTACAGTAGGAAGAGGACTGTCTGTCGATAAAGTGATGGATCAATTGATGTTGTTTTTCATTTTAAGTTCATATGGTTTTAAACAGTTAATATGCATTAATTTGATTAACATTTTGAACTATTAGATTTTAAAAGTATCCAAGGTAGAAAGACAAATACTCACAAGTAAGTAAATAAATAAGTAAATAAAAATAAATAAAACCCTTTTTGGAGAAGGTAAGCATGTATTAATCATTGATCAAGATATTATAGGTAAGGATAAGTAATTTTGATTTATGATACTTGTTGAGTTGAACCACCTTCATTTTCCTTACATATTGTCAATATACATTTGAATACTGAATTAATTACTTCATCTCTTTTCCAGTCTAATTCTTCAGAATAATTCATGTAAAGTAATAATGGTGCCTCTCTTGGAATGTGGTCTATAATGTACCATCATCTACCATCACCATTCCTTCCATCCACAACAAATCATACAACCAAATCAAATGGTTAAGTTAAAAAAAACCCACAACAACAATCCACAAACCAGTCCCCCTCCTCCACCCCCACCAATTAAACATTGTGAAACAAAACAAATGCAAATGCTTGCAACATTTAACAAATGTGACAAGGAAGATGGTTAGTGTCTAACCTTTATCCACTGAAGATTTGTCTGCTTGAGCTTATTTTCAAGTTTATCTTGCTCTTCTGGGCTTATGGGAGCACTGACAAGCACTGTTCCTCCAGTTTCATTTAATTGTTTTAGAATTCCCTGGCGCAGGGGCAACTCTTCGGCCAGTAACTGAAACAGACAAATGCAACAACGTTTAAAATAAATTACAGCACAATGCCAACTACCTTGTCTTTGCCTCTATTGATTAGTCTAACAAAACAAAACAAGACTGGAAGGCCCACTGATACCTCAAATACCAAGTTTTCTACAGAGTGCAGAGTGGGTGGACTGAAATACCCACTCCTGAGTAAATCAGCCAGTCTAAGAGAGGATCAGGGTATCTTATCCCTCAGAGACTTTTTTTTTCAAGAGAAAAATGTTACATAGCATGATGAGCTCTAACATAATATCCCAAACAGTGTCAAGAGTCTAAAAACACACCTCTATCCAAAATAGAACAATCTGGATGAATTTAATCATCCTCTCAGGTATTAAGCCTTCATGCTATAACATACCAGTGAGTAAGAAAGCACATCATATTAAGAGATAACTAACATTTTTATATAAAAATTCTGTAAGTTAGATCCTATCAACTTCATCTTACATAGAAGGAAACTGAGACAGAGAGGTCAAATACCAACAGAGAGGTTAAATACCAGGTTCAAGGATACAAAAGTAGCAAGCAGCAGAGCTGTGATTCAAACTTGGGCGGTAGAATTTAAGAACCCTTAATTTTGATGACTCCACATCCCTGAAATTCTCTTATTCACTTAATATCTCATTAAAAATGCCCTTTCCCATGACCTACCAAACCACCATAGTTTTATTAACTGTCTTTAATTTATTTGTGTCATCTATAGCTGCAGTATTCAATACAATACCACTACCCACATGAGGCTATTTAAATTTAAATTAATTAATATTCAATAAAATTAAAAACTCAGTTCCTAGGTCATATTAGTTACCTTTCAAGTATTCAAAAGGCACATACAGCTAGTAGCTACTGAAACTGATTCTGTGGGACATTTCCATCATCACAGAAAGTTCTATTGGACAGTGCTGATCTAGACTGTCTAAGAAAAAAGGAAATCAATGCATATTTATTAATAAGTGAATGTCATTAAACATGTCTCTTAAATGAGTTTTCGGTTATATTGCTAAAAATAACACTCAGTACATTTAGAAAAGATGAACATTCAAGAACTGACTGAGTTTATTTTTCCATGACATAAATATCTTCAAATGAACTATGGATCAAAAACTTCTTTTGACTCTCAAATACACAGTGCATATCTGACATATATTAGGTGCTCAGTATTTGTTTACTGAATTAAGCAACATTTTTATCCTAATTCTTTATCCTCTACTCAGGTACAAATTTCTTATTTCACAGAAATAAACAGTTGACCCTAGAGTCTTATTTGCATGTGAAAACCAACTGAATCATTGATAAAGAAAGAACTCCATTTCCCTTTGATTGTGTGACCTTGTAAAATGAGGATAATAACAACCATTTTGAAAGTTTGAGATTAAATAAAACAGCAGATGTAAATATATCTAATACTTAGTACTTAATAGAGGATAATTTAATATTAATTTCTCTTTCCCTTTCACCTTCTCTTCAAGAGTTAAAGTAAAACAGATCCAAAAGAGTTCCTTTCTTCAAACTAAAACCATGAAAGTTAATCCAACTGTACAATCAAAGCGTCTCAGTCAGCCAGGTGAGGTAAGCAGTAATAAGCAGACATCACAGTAGATGGGCATAAAAAGCCACTTGAATAAACTGCAAATCCATTCAACCAGTGTAGAAAGTGAACTGGTACTATGTCCCCGGTCCTTACTCCTCTTCCGATCCCCAGACAAAACAAACCAAAACAAAACATTGCTTCAGGTAAATCGAACACCTTTAATTAGAGGTTGTAGTAGTGAGATTGATTCAGCAATTAAGATCCTCCCTAAGAAATGAGATTCATTTCTATAAAGATTCTCCCCAGTTTCTTAAATAATTTGGACCTGTGGAATTCTCCATTAAGTCTAAAATAAATTTCAAATTAGTTTTAAAGGTACCACCATGCGTTTTACAGGCACACACACACTTAAAAAAAAAAAATATATATATATATATACAGTCATTAAGAAACACTAAGTTAAGACAAAAGAAAGTTGTGAGAAAGCTAGTGCAGAACTATCAATAACCTAATGGGCAGGAAATCAATTATTAAATACATTAAAAAAAGATTCATATACTTTTTATGCAAGTAGGCCCTGGGGGATTTTAGAAAATAAAATTACCTTAATTTCTTCAAGTTTTCCTTTCAGTTGCTGCTCATTTCCAGGTTCAAGTGGACTACTAGTAATGTTATCTGCTTCTTCCAGCCATAAGATAAATTCATTTAAATCTCTTTGAAATTCTGACAAGATATTCTTTTGTTCTTCTAGCCTGGAGAAAGAAGAATAAAATTGTTATAAACAACATACTTCTCAAGCCTTATTATTTTTTTTTAAAGAAAACTGAAAAAAAAAAGGCACACATTTTCAATAAAATAAACAGTTTAAAAGATGTTAACAATATACAATTTTTAAAGCAAATGTATTCACAGAGCAATTTCAGTATCTCAAAAATCTCTGAAAGGTAAGAGATTAAAATTGGTTAAGAAAAAAAAATTCCAGTAACATTATTATTATACTAGAGCAGTGTTTCTCAGCTTCCACACTACTGACATTTAGGGTTGGATAATTCTGAGCTGTGAGGGGCTGTTCTGGGCATTGTAGGAGGTCTAGCCGTATCCCTGGTCTTTCTCTACCAGATGCTGGTAAGCATTCCCAAGTTTTGACAACCAAAAATATCTTGAGGCATTGTGAAATACCACCTTGCGGGCAAAACTGTCCCTGGTTGAGGACAACTTCACTAGATTAAGTATGTAATATGAAGTTGCATGTTTTAAAATGCTTAAATAAAATAACCTTATGGAAAATTATGGGGTAAAAGTAAAAGCAAGAGCATTAAAATAAAATCACCGAATTACTGCATGTTGAAATGTTTTCCAAATTATGACTCACAATCTTTTTTGAGGAAAGAGGGAAAACGATTTAAAATACTTAACATATGTTGTACTAGTGTAAGATTTAATTATAAAAACACACATATTGTATGTTACTCAATTAGCCATAAATTTATTTTTATATATTGAATCGTAACACAACTGAGCAAAATGGGCTGCACTTAAAATAATTCACAAGTTTTTGGTTTTGCTTTGTTTTGGGAGCTATATATCTCTTGTATGTAAGTTTTAACTGAAGTATAATATACATATAGGAAACTGTACATATAACCATATAACTCAATATAGTTTTAAAAAATGGATACACACAAAAAAAGAAAAAGAATAGAATGTTGGCAGAAACTCAGAGGCCCCTATTGACCCTTGCAGTCACTACCTTGAAGTGTAATCAGTATCCTATTAATTTTGATTATTTTTGTCTGCATTGAACATTACATATATGGAATCATGTACACTGTCTTTCATACAACATAATGTTTACAATCATCATCCATGTTGTGTGTAGTTTATCTTCCTCAGTGTATAGTATCAAATTGTATAAGTATGTAAATACATTTTTGTTCGTGGATATTTGAGTTACTTCCATTTGGGGGCTGTTTGGCTTAAATTTTTGTTTTGTTTTGCTTCAAGTTAAATGTTTATTGAGGGCTTACTAACTTTCAGGAGTTCTACTGGGCATTACAATCAAAGATAGACATGTCATGTACCTTGCCTTGAAGATTTCACAGTCCCTAAGAGGAAACAAGCATGTATATGGAGGACTATGATGGAATATTGTAAAGAATATATTATTTCTGGGGCAGGACACAGGAGATGTTCCAGTGAACACAATAGTTTATCTGGGTCTTGAAGCATGGAAAGAGATCTTATTCACAGCCTCTGCGAAGACAGGGCATTAAGAGAACTACAGTTACACAAATTCCCCAAACCAGATCCAGTTACTGGATTTATGCTGGTCTGCACTCAGTTTTGTTCTTTGATGGGAGCTTGTCCAAAGTCTGTCTGAGGCACATGAGAAGACATACTCTTCTTTGTCTATTCTCAAAATAGTAGATCCTATAAAAGACCAAGTCATAGTATGGGATCCTGTGAAAATTCAAGTCATATTATGTCACCATTCCACTCAAAACTCTTCCATTGGTTCCCAATTCATTGACAGCAAAAGCCAATTTCAGCATTCTATGAGGGCCTAGATCTGGGCTGTACAATATAGTAGGCGCCTTCACATGTAGCTACTGATCACTTAAAATGATGTAAGGTGAATTGAGATGTGCTGTAAGTGTAAAATGCACTGCAGATTTCAAAGATTTAGGTACAAAAAAATCAGCTCTGTACTTTCCACTCAATTTTGCTGTGAATTTAAAACTGGTGTAAAAAAAAAACTATATTTAAAATATTAGAAAAGAATGTAGAACATCTCATTGGTACTTTTAATATCATGTACAAGTCAGAATGATAATATTTTAATATAGTGAGTTAATAAAATATATTCACTTCACCTGTTTCTACTTTTTCTTAAGAAAATGCATCAAGTAGAAAAATTTAAATTACATATGTGGCTCACTTTATATTTCTATTGAAGAGCAATGATCTATAAATTCTGCTGATTCTCTCTCTCCTTCTCTCTCTGACCTCATTTCCATCCACTCTCCCTTACTCTTACCTTTCTTGAGACCCACTGGCTTCCTTACTGAGCTCCCCAAACACACCAAATGAGCCCCCACTTCTAAGCTTTTGTACTTGCTGTTTCTTTTTTTTCCTGCCCAGAATTGCCTTCCCTCACATATCAGTCACTGCTGGTTCCCTCACCTCCTGCAGGTCTTTCCTAAAGACTTTAAATTACACTTCTCCCCTCAAAATTCTGTTACTTCTTCCTGGTTTATCATTCCTTTTACTTCTTAAAACTAACATACGGTATAATTTGGTTATTTTGTATACTGTCTATATCACACTCAGGAAATTAAGCTTCCTGAGGGCAAGGACTGTGTCTGATTTATTTATTACAGATATCCTTGCTTCTGGAACCATGCCTGGCACAGAACAGATGTTAAATAAATAACTGTTGTGTAAATGAATGAATTCTGCCATCATTCTTTTCAACCTTACATGCGTTTCTGTTTTTCAAAAATCTTTCCCATTCTTTGCAAAACTAATTCTAAACCATGATCTAATTTACTCACCAACGTGTACCACAGTATTCCACCAAATGAAAGACACCTTCAGTTGCAGATTATCTAATACCAATGTAAGTGCTATCAGCATGTGGGTTGGGATAGGGAATACTGCTGATTAAATGATGACACATTACTTAGTGGCTTTATTCATTTAAAAAGTAGAATATCAGTGAAAAAAATTGGTGAGGTATTCTTAAAATGTCTTCACATTTAGAGTCAGAGTCTTCTACATCACTTTTCCCTTTAGAGTGATGTCTGTCATTTTCCATACAGTGTCATCCTGTGTAATATCAAGAGTGCTGACAATGTAGCACTTCATAAGAGGGCTACACTATTGTTTCTTAGATTTGCTTTTAAACCACATGTGGCCTGGCTAGCAGGAACTGTAAAACCCAGCCTGATTTCAGTGATGTGAATGTGATAAATTGTGCAGCTCAGAATAAAGTTTGGCTTGTTTGCATTGCCCCCATCACGGATATAACAACTCAGGTTCTTTTGGCTGCTACCAAGTTGCTGGTTGTTTCAGGATATTAAAAAAAAATCATAACATAATGACAGTTTACTGTTACCTTTAGTTTGTAATTATGAACAGATATTATTATTGGCATTATCTGCCTGGTGTTTGAGCTCATTTTCTGTTAATAGAGTTAGTAAAGACTTGGCATTAATTTCCATGGGAACTAGTGTTTGATTATATGAGTTCTTGCCAATGACAAATATTTTGGCTCTCTTGTACATGTAAAGTAAGGATGCCTACATTAATGCCTGATATTGACATTGCTGGTTACTGAAGTATTTGAGATTTAGGGAGGAAGGGTCAAGAGATGAAGCCGCTGAGGTGGCTGTGGGCAGGGTAATGAAGCAGCTAGAATATTTTATTTTAATCCCTAGGAGATGAACTACTCAAAGGTTTTGAGTAGAGGAGGATTTACTTCATTCATTCACTCCAGATACTGTGTGGAGAATGGATGTGGGCGAGGGTGGTAAAACAAGAGACTGAGGAATCAAGTATGAGACAATCACAACAGGCAGGTGATAAAGTAATAAAGGTCCAAATCATGAAGATGTAGCAAGAGGAAAGCAGATGACAGGATAAGTTTAAAAAGTAGAAGGAGATTCAACAGGACTTGTTGGTAAAGGGAGGGAGACTAGCATTAGCAGCGAATAATTATAAAGCACCTACTACAGGGCAGCCACTACATCAAGCACCAAGTCCCCACATCACTACTATGTGGTGGGTACTAGTCTCCCCTCATCTACAGTATTTTGCCCAAGACCAAACAGCTAGTAAGTGGTCAATCCAGCATTCAGTCCTGGGTCATCTACATCCAGAGACTGTGCCCTTCACTTGTTCAACCTCTTACATATGGTCTAGGAGTGATTCTACCTTATCTGGCTGAATAGATGCTATTTACTCCAGCTGAGCTTACATTTAATTGTCTCAGATATTTAGGGGAAATTACTAGTTTAAAAAAATAGATCTGGAACTCAAGGGAGAGAGGAAAACTAAGATTATGGACTCCAGAGTCATCAGCAATGAGTCGGTGGATAAAATATAGCCTTTGAACTAATAATGTACACTTCATATCTGGCATCCTCTGAATTTTCAGGTTAATGATAGACAATTTTCCCTCCTGCTTGCTTAATTTGAAAAAATAAAAGAAGGAAAGGTCCATTTCACAGCCATTTATTGATTTCCTATGAATGGGTAACCTGTGGCTCCTGCTCCTCCCTCAACCTCCCTACTTTGACACAGAAAGTCAAAGGAATGCCTAGTGTGTTCTTATGGCCCCTCCAAAAGCTACACAGATTTGTGAAGGAGTTTTTCAGCCCACCAAATACTCAGCTGAAGGAGAACATGGTTCTCCCTTCTTCCAGTCCTCAGTAAAACTTTGCAAAAACCTGGTTACATTTGTAAAATCTAGACAGATGGTAAGGATTTTCTCAACCTTCATCAGAAACTGATGACTTTAAGGGATAAAAAACCCAAAACCTAACAAAAATTTGGAGTAGAAAAGAGTAATATGCAAAAAAAAATTAAAGAAAAAGACCCAAACCTAGAATAAAATTCTAAAAGCAAATACCTCTACCTCCACTTCAGACATATTTCAAATTAATTACTTGCATATTTTTTCCTGTCAAGACTATCCAGCCAAGAGAAAAAGTAGAAATAAACTTATTCATTGTAATTGAGATTTATATATTTAATTGGGATCAAACTCAATATAAGCATTTTGTACCTATTTTTTCATTTAATACGTTACTGTATTTCCTTAGGTCATTACTATTTGAAAATTAATTTTTAAGATCTGAGTAATAAGCAATAGATGAGTACACCATATTTTACCATTTTTCTGTCATTAGACATCTAGTTTGGTTCCAATTTTTCATTGTAATAAATAACCCTGTAACAAATACTTTTGTTTATGCATTTTGGCTCATGTATCTGCTAATTTTCTTGAATAAGGAAGAAGAGTTAACAATAATAACACTAAGAATTCAGATGCCCACTGCTAAATTACTTTGCAATGCTGGTAGTAAGGATATGCAAACACTTCCATCAACAGTTACAAAATATACATTTTTAAAACAAGTTATAAAATATGAAAGTCTCAACATACTTTTTTACCGTTATTGAGCATTACAATCTATATACTTGATAGAAGAAAAACAGTTTGTCATGGTATACTTTTTAAATTTTTTATTAATAGAAAAGTTAAACAATTTGTATACATGTGCATATTTGTCATTTCTGTTTCTACTGTCAAACTATGTGTGTTGCTCATTTTCCCTCCGGGTTTTCTTATTTGTTTCTAAGGGCTCGTTTCACATTATCTTAAAAATGTATTTACTGAGAATATTTTTCCAGCTCTCCTTTAATCTTTTTAAAAATATTTTTGTTTCTAAATAAAATTTTATCAATTCCTTTGTTATTTCCTGCATTGATTCTACTCTGAAAACTGTGACCATCCTACAGTTGTTTAGATATTTGCCTTTACTTTACTCTGGATCTTTATATGTTCATTAAAAAAAAAACCTAAATGCTTAATGTATCTCAAATTTATATAGTTAAGTATAAATCTTGAGGGGTTTTTCAGAAATTGATATTTTTTCCCAACACAATCTGTTCTCTATTGACTTGTGGTGATTTCTTCATTATATTTTGTGTTTTATATGTAATACGATTCTGTTCACAGATCTATCATAGATTTTTGTGACAGCAGTGCACTACATCAATCATTGCAGCTTTAAAGGATGTTTAATTCCTGGCAGGTTAAAATTCTCTCCTACCTTAGCTATTCTAATTTATGTATTTGGTCAAATTACAAAATAAATTTCACTGGGGACTTTGATAAGGATTCCATTAAATCAATAAATTAATTTGTGAAGAACTACTGTCTTTCCAGTATAAATCTGCTAAATTTTCTATGTTTACAGTGTATTTGGATACAGAGTACCTGGGACTCATCTGTGCACTATAAATAATTAAGTACGTTTTCTAATTAACCTTCAGCATCAGTTTGAAAGACAGTGACTTGCATATGATTTTATGGATATTAACTGTATACTAATTTGGAAAAGTCTTAAGAACTCCCAGAAAGAATAACTCATCACTAAAAAATTAAAAGCTTTGGCTATGCTATTTGCTATAATCTTTTTTTTTTTACATGTTTTTAGAAAACTTTTTCTTGATGATTTAATTTTTTAAAGAGTACAGCATTTTTTAAAATATGAAAACATTTGATAGTCATTTCTTGTCTAGGTTTTTTTTTATACTTTGAAATATAAAAAAAAGATGGTGCCAAAATCCCACGGGGACCTTGTTATAATATGCTTTTCCAAGAGCATGTGTTTTCTGAAATTTCAAAAGCATCAATTTGAAGTTTTAAAAGCTGCAATTTGAATTTATGTATTCAGATGATTGCAGAAAAGCGAAGGAACGCAGTTAGCATTTCCAGGCTTGTCTCTTGACAGAACAGTTTAAACGGCTTTATATTGGCATTCATCACATGAAGTGTTATTTCTTTGTTTACCTACTTGCTTAATGCTTATGGTAGGATTTATTCAGGCATGTGGTAGTAATAATAATGAATGGGATATTTAACATTACCCATCTGCAATTAAGTGCTAAATATTTTACTTTTAAAGACATTTCAATACATTTAGCTTTTTTTTTTTTTTTTGGAAAAGAATGGCTTCTGTTTGAAATATTGGCTCTTTAGCCATTTATATTATAAATGCTCTTAATGCAATTGAAGGAAGCACATATTATGATGGGGAGAGATTTGCATAATCAGAAAGGAAGAGTTACCCATGTGTTGCTAAATTCAATGAATTTAACATTAACTCTTAATGAACATTTTCTGTGGGGCTGCTCTTACGGTAAGAGGAAAGGACTGCCAATTCACACGCCAGGATTTTAGAGGCGGAGCTTCTACCAAGTGTTTCAGGCCAAGTGCTAGATATTTTCACATATCAATTTCTTTTAACACTCAATACATCACTTGTATTATCTTCTGAATAGTCCCAATTAAGAAATTGAAGCCCCAGGGATTTATATTCCCTATACATCCAAGGTGACTATCCCATTTTCCAAATAGGAAGTTCCTTTCTAAGTTTCTGATACACTGTAACAGAAACTTTGGAAAATGTAGATAGAATCATCATCGGTCTACATAAAATGCTTAAGTCATTAATTCGATTGTGCATCCTAGTTTAAAATCATATAACATATTACATTAGAAAGATCATTAATTTAAAATTATATAATAAGGTTATTATATTAGAAAGGTCACACTTCCCCATTCATAGTTTATACGATTGTATAACATTCTCCACGTGTATCTGCAACACTGGAGCTGCCATCCTGATTGATGCATGCAGGTTTTCAGTTACCTACTTCAGTGTTCTAGATGGTGTAAACTTCACTTCCACCCATGTGACCTGAGGTATAGTACTGCTGAAGCCATGTGTTATGTTCTACTGGAAACTATTCCAAGCAACAAACACAGATTTACGTAACAGAGTTTCATGTTATGTAAAGACAGTATTTATTTTTTCTGTGCCATATGTCCATGAGCTAAATGATGCAACCAGTTACTGAGCTACATTTAAAATAATCTTTCCAGAGTTTGTTTATAATGGCATTTAACTCCTGAAATGATGATGTCATACCATCCTAGTTAATTACTACTTCTATTACACTTGTTTTCTTCCTGTTGTTTTTTTCTCTATCAAATGACTTCTACAAGCAACCAAAATAAGCACCAATTGAGATTAAGCCAATATGTCTTTCTCAGACAGTACTTTGTTGTTTTGAGCAAAATAAAACAAGTATCTTGTAATTTGAGAAACTTAAAGATTCAAATAGAAGGTAATGCATAAGGAAAAATAAAATCATGCTTAGGCACACACAAAAACTTCTCTAAGTCATACCTTCTCTAGCACATTGTCAGAATCAGAACCGAGGTATCAATTCTATTTTTAAACCAACATGTGTCCCATATCTGGTTAGTGCAAGAATCACACAATCAGACATTCATTCATCTTTGTCTACAGTTTGTGCCTTATAAAAATTAAGTGCAACTGAGAGACATAACATATCAAGGTTCCTCAGTCATTTATTTCTCAGTATTAAGGAAAACAGTAGCAACTTGTGGGTAGATGTGGAGAATGAGAAGGGAAATCATGAAGCTTAGGAGTGAGAGTTCCTGAAAGGAAAAGAAGTCGAAATCTAAGCCTTGCAAGTTATTAGTTAAGAGTGTGAACTTGGGCAAGGTATTTAACCTTGTATGGACCTACGTTTCTTCATCTTAAAATGGGGAAAATAAACACTTCATAATATTATATGGACTAGATTTGCTCTCAGAAATCCCAGTTTTAGGCTATTGCTTCACTAATGGTATTCAACAAATGGTAGAGAAAATAAAAAGTTTTTTGTTTTTTAAAGGAAGACTCCGGATACTGAACTGCTATTTCTATCTCACGATTTTGCCTAAGCCAACATAATTATATACATAGACATATTTACAGTGTATGAGTACACAAGGGGAGTATTTGAAACTGAGCATTTGATGAGCCAGTTGACAGCTCTATTTCTTTCTTCTGACAAACTTCCTTGACAAATTTTGTTGAGGAAACACAATTAGAGTCAAAATGCCACTCTATAAGTAAATGTGCCACCAGATGGGACTGCTTCTAGGTGAAGTAGATGTATGATTACAATGCAGCCAACACTTATTGAAGGTCTACTAGTGTCCAATGATATGGTGGTGAATGTAGGCAATAATCCTTGCCCTTGTGGAGCTTACATTCCAGACAAGAAACAAGGTAAAGAAGTGAAATACTGATTGTGCCATAGGGGTAAGAGCTACAGAGCGAAAAACTGAAGCAGGAAGAGGGAATATTGAGTGGAGCTGGAAGGTGACTGCCATTTTATAAAGGGTGATCAGAGAAGGCTTCCTTGAGAAGGGGTATTTGAGTAAAACCATCGTGGTAGAGACTAGCTAGCTGCTCTTCAGAAAACTTGCCTCTCCTCTTTTAACCATAAAGCTAGCTGTCACTTCCCACCCTCTCTTGTCAGTAGGTGTGGCTACATAAGTCAACTGTAGTCCATGAAATGCGAGCACTGATTCCAAGCTTGGCTCATCACCTCACCCCCACACAGCTGATATTCCTTGGCCTCCTTCTTTCTAATGTAGAAGAGCATAGTGATTTTGAAAGCCACATGTAAAAAATGTCAGAACCACAAAAATCAATGTAGCCTGGGTCCCCAATACACAGTTTGGAGAGGAGCTGCTTGCTGATCACAGGCAACTTTTTGAATTTTGCATGAGTGAGAAGTTTCTATTGTGTTAAGACACTGAAATGTGGGGCTTCTTTTTTTTAACAGTGGTTTGAATTAAGTTAGGTAATAAAGGACGTAAGGGAGCAATCCATGTAAATATTGGGGGGAGGAATACTCTAAACAAAGGAAACAAGTACAAAGATCTTGAGGCAGGAGTGTGGTTAGAATGTTCCAGAAACAACAAAGAAATGGAAAAAATGTTCAGAATGGAAAGAAAGAAAGAAGGAGAGAGTAGTAGGGAGAAAAAAAAAAAAGGTTAAAAAGCTGAATCTTAAGAGGTTCTATGCAGAATCCCGAAGCTTTTCATAACTCATATTCTCTATCAAACTCAGTTTTTAAGATTTAAAAAAATTCTAGAATAATCTTTTTGGGGAATCTCAGATTGAACTCTTCTCCAACCCTACTTAGTAGGCTCAATTAGCTAATTGAATCCCAGAACTCCCTCCATACTTTTGTTGTGTGCTGTCTACACAGATGCTGAAATAGATTTCTGAAAACATTGTGCATGCTTTGGATCATCATCTATCAGAGGCCGAGTGCCATACTTTATCAGTAAAGCCTGTAACAAAGCCACTACCACCTGGTGGAAGATGTAATGAAGAGTGAATGACCTCAGTTTTTCTACTTTCAATCATGGCTAGATTTTTCCCTTCCCAGAGGTTCAAAACACCATCACCTTCACTCCCTAGCTAGCTCTTCTGTCAGCTTCCACGGATGGCTGTGCTAGCTCCCAGTCTCTCAAGCTAGAAATCTGACAGGCATCCTTGATTCTTCTGTCTCCCTCACACTCAGGGTGTATCAGTGAACATGTCCTCCTAATTCCACTTGAGATCTCTCTCTTGAATTTGCCCACTTCTATCCATCCTCCCTGCCACTGCTCTCACCCTCTCTGACTGGATTGGTGAAGCAGTTTCCTAATTGGTTTTTGCCTCCAACCTTGATGTCTTCTTATTGATTCTCAACACTTCAGAATGAATAATCTTTCTAAAATATGTCTCTGATCATGCCCTTAACACCTTCAAACACTCCCTGGTGCCAACGGGATAAAATCCAACTTCTTTAATATGGATCAAAAACCTCTTTAGGATCTCATCTCTACTCACTTCTCTTTCTTCCTCTTTCTTTGCATTCCATGGTCCAATGAACAAGTCACCCTTCCTCGCAATCCAGGACCATATCCATGTTAGGACTTAGCACACTCTTTCTGTCTGTCTGGGATATCCTTCCCCATATCTTGATCTAGATAGCTTCTGGTTACTTTTTCAGTCTCAGTTTAGCTATCCCTTCCTCTACAAACCTTTCCTCAATTAATTAGCAATCCCTTCCTAATCAAGTCTAAGTTACGGGTCCTGTTATATAGTCCCATAGCACCTCATAATTTTTCTATCATAGGGTTTATTGTAATTTCCTGTGTCTGTGCATATTATGCAAGTACCATAAGGACAGGCATTCTGCCTACTGTGATCATGCTCTATTCTCAGTACCTACTATATAGTGTTTGTTCAATTCTTAAATTCATGACCTCAGAATGATACCATCTCAGTTATGCATCTGAGAGTGATACCATTATTCATATTATTCTTGGGAGACTTTCCATGAAAAACAGAATGTGTTATGGGAGGAAAGTTCTATGTAAAATTAACTAAATCAAGCTGGGGAAAGCTACATACTAGAGACTTACAAACTATGGACCATGAGCCAAATCTTGGCCATCACCGGTTTTTGAAAATAAAGTTTTATTGGCACACAGCCACGTCCATTCATTTACACATTGTCTATGACTGCATTCATACTATGCCAGCAGAATTAAGTAGTTGCAACAGAGACTGAATGGTTCACAAAGCCAAAAGCACTTATTTGGCATTTCACTAAAGTTTGCCGACATCTGCTGTATACTAAATCCCTTTATTAGACACATACTAGGGAATTAAAGGTATGAGAATTCTGACATAAGACTAATCTGTACCAACCTTTTAACTTAGTTGTATGTGTGACCATGAAAATGTGTATGACCATTAAAACCCCTTTACACTCTGAAACAATTATGAACAGCTCACATAGTTTTTATTTCACAGGATACAACATGAGAATAGCTAATACGAAAGCTAGACATTGCTCCTAATTATAAATATTTATTCTGTTTAAAATTTAAAGTTACCCAGTATGAGAAGCTATGTTTTTTTCACTTAGAATCAAACACGGAAAATACTTAGTAAAAAAAAAAAAAGACCCAGGCCTTTGCCTCCGCCTCTTCTTCTTTGCTTTTATGTTATTCAAGTTTATTTCCTTATTTTTCTCTTTCTTCCTGACCTAACTTTATCACTTCTTTTATAATTTCACATTCTTTTGTTACTCAGTCTTTTTCTGTGGGTTATATGGTGACTTTTATTACTGTGACTATATTTTAAATTCCACCAGGTACTCGTAATTTCTACCCCCAGCAAAATGTCATCTATTGTCCAGCACTATGTACACTTACAGTGGAATATAAATACATTATACAGACAAGGAAAACCAAAGTTCCTTTGAGAGACAGAAAGGACGTATTTTGCTCACCACTTTCATCCTCGACAAGAAAGGGTATTTCCATTTGATTTATTTAAAATCTGCACACAACTCCAGGTAAGTTTTTCAGAAATGCAGATCATCATCATACTTTAAAAAATATAGCCATAGGAGGTACAAGAATAGTTATACTCCTTCAAACAGCAGTTCTTGAAGTGTTGTCTTAGCACCCCTGGGGATCCTTGAGATACTTTCAGGGGTTCTGTGAGGTCAAAACTATTTTCATATTGATACTGAGATTTTTGCCATTTTCTCTCTCATCCTTTTATGAGTTTTCTAGAGGCTATGTCATAGGTGACATGGTAACAAATTGAATGCAGAAGCAGATATAAAAATCAGCTCTCTTCTCTTAAACTAAATATTAAAGAGATTTTTAAGAATGTAAAAAAATGTCATTCTCACAATGTTTTTTGTTGTGGAAAACTGTGATTTTTCATAAAACATTTATTATTTACATTAACATACAGTGGGATTATTACAATTGTAATTGAGTTAATAAATACTTTAGACACTTCTCAGTTTTAATGTCAAATCTGGTAACCCACATAAAGAAAAGTTTGGAGAGGGGTCTTGAATAATTTCAAAGAGTATCAAAGGGTCCCAAGACCAAAAAGTTTGACAACTAATGCTGTAGAAGAATTGCATAACCAAAGCTTAAGGACCACATAGGATAAGTGATGAGATTATTTTCTGGAGAAAAGATTTATCTCCCGTCACTGAGGATAAATAATGACAGCTTATCATGCATATCAATAAATCATCATCATAAATAAAGATCCCACACAGGTAAATAACACAATATGAAATAAAAAATTAAAATAATCTATTAGGTATGAAGAACTTTACCATCAAACATTGTGTTCAGAGTCTACAAATTTACCAATGAATTTATAAGAGACAGAGTAAGGTGAAGAATGTAGGCCAAGCACCATGACGCCAACTTTGAGAATTAATGAACTCCCTAAATATCTACTGTGACTCTGTGTGACATGCTGGGCTTAGTGGGGCACCTTCAAAGGATATGTATGTATATATACTGCTCACATTGAGATAATAATATACTCAGACGATTTGGCCTGTCATTAATTTAACGTCTTTTTATCAAGAAATCTTTGAGTGTCTACAATGCAGTGAACAATATTTGTTCTACAGCATGAGGTGGTTACAAAATATTGAAAGGCAGACATGTACATACATGTGTTTTTGTTTTTTGTTTTTGTTTTTACTGTGATAAGCACTGAAATGTATCTATGACTAGGTCAAAAATTTATTATGTGTCTACTGAGTGCTGGCAATGTACTAGGTGGTGGATATTCAGTGGTCAACAACACAGACCCATTTCTTACCCATATGGAACTTATAGCATGATGGGCAAAACAGACATTAAACCAATAATCATACTAAAGTATATTAATGCGAAGCATGACACGTTTGAAGAAAAATTAAAATTATGAGAGTATTCTTTTCTTTATGAATTTTCAACTAAGAAGTTTCATTGATGCGCTGCACCTAAAGGCAAAGGTGCATTAAATTCTCCTTCCCGCAAGGAAACAGTGTCAGTGGTCAAAGTTATTCCACCTTTGGGTAACATGTCTTATTTTTGACTAAGATGTATTTCCTCGGTTTGTATGCATTTTTAAAGTATTTTATAAACATTATTGACTTTATTATATGTGATGAGTACAAAAGCAGAGAGAAATTGGTCAGACTACTGGGAAAACAGAAAAGAAACAGTTATCACAATCAGCATCATCCCCCTTCTCCTCTTGTCCCCTTTATTTTGCAGATCAACTTTGCCTCTTTAGTTATGTATTTGCCCTTTCCTCAGTCTTCTCTAGTCTTCTTTATTATGCAAATTCCACATCATTTGATACTACCAGATATTATCATCCTTAGATATTGGAGGAAGCAGAAATATGAGGAGAGACAGGCTTGAGTCTTTCTGAAGTGGCTGACAGAGAGTTAGTAAAGGTAGTGGGGAACATTTGTGGTTAATTTGTCTTGTCCCTGTCATCCTTATTAGCTGTTTTGTTCACATAGGTAAACATGATCATAGTAGAAAAGGCACAGACTTGGGGTCCGCATCAATGACTTTTAGTTCTTGAGCCTTCTATAACTTTGATTATTAGCCTTATCTTTTTGAACTGTAATTATAATTTATAGAATGGATATAGGAATACTGCCATCCTCTGCTTACCATCTCAGAATCAGGAGAGAGGGTGGGCATGAAAGATCTTTACAACTGAGTTGCTGAGAAAATTACAGAGGGAAACATTTGTAAAACTCTTGATAAAAATCATTCATAGGGAAAGCACACAAAACTAAGAGTCATTAATATTAACTCCTGTAACTTCCCAGTTTCTAGCTTAGGCAAGTGAATAGATATTGATGCCACTCACAGTACATTCTGTTGAGGAACAGAACATATTTAGTGTTGTATATTGATTTTGAGGCCTCAGGAGGACTGATACATATCCAATGGCTTTATCTACACGAGTTCATTGATAGCCTCAGCAAAGATGGTATCAGAGCAGTGGTGTGGACCAAGAGTGAAAAAAGAAAAGAGGTCAGATAAAAGAGAACATGTGGGTTTAAGTATTAGTGACTAGGAAGAGGAGGATTCAACTGGAAATAATAACTAGGAAGAAGTAAGAGCCCTTTCTCAATTTTGGCTGCCCAGAATCTAAATACTCTGCATATGTGGGGGTATTTCCTAATATCAGAGAGGAATCTGAAGGAAGAAGTTCAGTTTTTGAACCTGGAATGAGTGACAGAAAATTGCAAGGAATCACCTAGCACGCTTTCCTGTAGCGGTGGCATTCTCCCCCAAAGCCTGTAGTAGTGGAGTGGTCTGTGGCAGCATGCAGACACAGGGTGTGATTTGGCTGATAACTCCTAGAGCTGGGCCTCCCCTAGGTTTTTATCCATTTTTGAGCTGACATTTTTTAGCCTTCTGTTTGGGAATGGGAGCAGGTCTTTATCCTTCTCATAAAGTCAATTTCTGCTTACATTAAGCAGAACTGAATTCTTATTCATGGCTAAGAACCCTGACAAGTACAGTGGAGCACATTATGAAAGGAGTGCTTGTAATTTATTTTTTAATCTGGGAGCTAAAAACATTTACTTGGTCAGGGCTAGGAAGCCAGGAGAGAAAGAGTGAGGATACACTTATGCTTGTGTGCATTCGAGGGAAAGAGAATAATTAATTGGGGCAAGGTTCCTGTGAAATAAGAGATAAGGCCTTTGCTGAAAATGAGAAGGAGGGAGTTATACATTCGCCATTATAATAACGAGAGAAAAATTATTAGATTTGCAGCTCACAGATGTATGGTATTTTCCATTTTAGAAAAGGTTTTTTTTTTTTTAAAAAAACATATTTATCAGTAGATAAAAAGAGAAAAATATTTTAATTCAAATTAACCTATGTGGAAAAAAACTGTGATAACTTTAGATATATATTAGTGGCCGAACTACAACAGTTCAGAATTAGTAAAAGACAAGAGATTTGATAAAGGGAACTTGAGAATAGACTAGCACACGTATCTAAGGCATCCTTTAATTATATTAAACCCAAAAAAGGAATCATTAAAGTGATCAACACATTTTTATCTCTAGACTGGGTTTTCCTTTGTACACAAAGATGGTCTACTGACCTGTGGATAATTGTGTTCCTTTTTTAATAGTACAATGGTTTGTAATTCTAACTTAAAAAGCACTTTGGAAATGACTGTTCATAATGTGAATTATGTCTCACAGGACAGGCTTTGAAGGTAGTCAATTCAAGTTTCCCCAGCAGCAAGGAAAA
This sequence comes from Camelus dromedarius, assembly GCF_036321535.1. Classification (NCBI taxonomy): domain Eukaryota; kingdom Metazoa; phylum Chordata; class Mammalia; order Artiodactyla; family Camelidae; genus Camelus; species Camelus dromedarius. The sequence goes on along the minus strand of NC_087472.1, from coordinate 90,148,508 downwards.
TGAAAAGAATGCAAAATGCCTTTTGGCCTGTTGTAAGAAAATGGTGGGGTCCAGGTGTAGCTGCTGCTGAGTTAGATGTACAACACTAGACAGGTTTTAGACAGCAATAACCTTAAAGGGAGAGTCCAGGTCCAGGACTCCAAGCGGGGAGTCTTACTGGAGCACACTTTGCTTTGTGCTTATTTCTCATGTTGCAGGCTCTCTAGCTATCTCTGTATTGACTGTATGCATTTCACTGAACACCATATCCATGCTTTAAATATGCTTATAGACACCTTCTCTTTCACCAGGATTCCCCAAACATAAGAGGGGACATTTCTGTTTTGCAATTAGTAAGATAAGAACTTTATTTAAGCTTATTTTTCTGTATGTCGTGATCAATATGTTTTCCTGGTCTACACCCAACATTCTGTTGACCAGTCCTTCTGATTTGTGATAGTTAAGGGTGGTAGTCTGTGACCCACGGAGATCACATTATTACTTCAGTCTGCCACAGGAGCTTCCTGACACCTGAACCCTTTCTCCACAGCAGAGCTCCTTGGTTAATATGTACTCTGGGAACTCTGTTTTGTTTACCAGCTACTGAGTAAATGACGTGAGAAAGCTGACTCGGTGATTGCTACCATGGCTCCACCGAGAAGAAAAACGTTCAATGTCTTCAGCCTGGCACATCCAACATGTTTTCTGACTACCTTGTTACAGTTGTTTCACATGCTCCTCAAACCTATCTTACGCCAAGTTGAACTCTCTATGTCTGATTTGCTTCCTTTATTCCATCTGGGTGTGTTCCCTTGTATTTTTTAAAACAGCTAACAGCACTCCATTCGGCCAGTTTTCCAAGCCAGCAACTTGGGGAAGGGGTCATCCTAAAATCCTCCCTTCATCCTCCTATCCTCTCATCTAATCCATTACCAGGTTATCTCACTTTTACTGATCATCTTGAATCTGTCCCATCTTTACAAATTTCATTTTGCTCAGACAGCATCCCTAATCTGAAATACTACAAAACTACTTAACTGAGTCACCCCGCTGCCTGTCTCACTCTCTTCATTTTACCCTGAGCTGGACTATAAGAGGGGCCTATATGGTTCCAAATCTCATCTATTGAAAAACCTTCCAATGCTCTTCTATTCCACCCCAGAAAGAAGTTTTCCGAAGTACAAAATCCTCCATGACCTGGCCCATCCTGACTGCTCTATTTATCACGACACCACCCTTTGTCCTTTAGAAGAGAAATCCTCTTACTAAACTTGATTGGGATGACAGGATAGGTAGTTCTGGAGGAAATACTGTTAAATTGGAAAGATTGTATAAAGTCATTTGTACATATTTAAACATTTTATTTCTACTTAGGACATATAAATGATCATTAACTTACCACTCATTTGGTATGGGGTACAAGACTTTTCCTGAAGTAACGAACTGACTGAAGTTTACACATTCTTTCCTGTAAAAACCACTCCTATATTGCATAATCTATGCCTTTTAGTTTTTATTTCTTTACAGGAAGAGTAAGATTTAGAGACACAAAGAACCTAGATGCAAAACCCTTCCAGATTTTTGTGGTTTCTATCCTCTACCCCCAATTTTAAATAGTTGCTTCATCAACATCTAATCGAACAGCATTTTTTTCTAATCATCTTGATGAAGCACTCCAAAATGTTCAACTTAGTTTTCGCAGAAACCGCAGTTTTCTTTCTCTTTGCATCCCTATTTTATTAGTTTATATAATATTTAATTAAATAAGAAAGTTATAATAACGAGAATTACTTGTATAAATGGGTTGGGAAGAAAACATGGATGACTCTTACAAATCATGCTTTCAAATGGTTGGAGGCAAGGTGCGTGGTTCCAGGAAGTCTATTTGAAAAACTTTCAAAAAAATATTTAAGTTACTAACATCCAGCATTCAGTTTGGAATAGGAATCTGACTGCTGCTTTTACACATAGAATGAAGAGCTTAGAAAAGCTAGATGAGTAAATTAAAGGGGGTTTAAAAGAGCTTCTCTGTACTGAACTGCATGTAGTCCTTCAAGGAATCTACCCTTTTTGGTTTCACTGATTTTGCTTATGTCACTTTCCTTCTCTGCTGTGTCCATTCATTATTTATTAGACTGCTGCCATCCTGCAAGGCCCATGCCAGACACCACCCTCCCTACTCTAATCCTACTTCCCCAGCACCGTGAAAGTTGATGGAAGTCCATGCATAGTGTGCATTCACTTGTGTATCTGCAGAGAGTGAATATTGTCTGTACCAGCAAATGCAACAACAAGTTTAGATCCAGCTAGTCAGTTTCACTAGAACTTGCCAAGTTTCAAAGAATAAAATGTGACATAAAAAGATTAATTATGAAGCTAATTTTTCATAGTCTTTTGATGAAGAATTATGAATGTCCTTGAAAGCTTTTCAAGAGTCATCAGAGAACAGATGGGAAGAGACCAGCTTTTCCATAGACACCTGTGGATAATAATGTCTGTATGATCCTCTCTGATCAATCTAAAAATAATTCTTTGGTGATATGGATTGCATCTAAAATATCTTGTGGTTATAGGTTGGATGAGGATAAAATACTCAATTTCAAGGCTAATTCCTACTTAAATCATGTAGAATTTACTAGTTGCAACACAGTAAGACTGAGACAAACAAATGTACAAAATGTTTGAGTCAAAGAGCTGCTTTTTGGTGTAAATAGCTACAGAAATTGAAGTCATTTTTCTCTTATGAGTATTACATTCCAGAGAACACCTTAAGTTAGAGTTATTAATTGAACTCCTTTCATTTTTAAGATTAAAATTGATCAAGTCCAATTTTCAGAACTAAAAACGTTTCCATGGAAATGTAATGTTATAAAAACATTTTTAAAAATGGTTCTGGCTCTGTAAGATCTGTTTTAACAATGTCAAGTGTAAAGATTTAAAAGCCTAATTTGAATGTAAATAAAAATTGTCACAATTTAAAGTGAAAAAAAATTTTTTTGGTCATCTACAACTTACTAGATTTTCTGCTAAATATCGTGGGTTAGAGAGATGAGAATACAATATTGCTTCCTTGCCTTCATGAAACTTTGAATCTTGCTGGGCAAATAAAATATATGTAGGTATGATATATAACAGATATGTAAAACATTACATTAACATTGTGAAAAAACAAGAACTTAAGATAACAAAAAGTACTTCTTGAGAAAGGCAGGTAAGATTCTTTTGAGGAAGTAGCACTTAAGTTTGGTTCTGGAGGATGGGTAGGATTTTGTGCAAAAAACAAGGATAAAGGAAATTTAATGCAAAAAATAAATGGTTTTTGCAAAAGCTGAAGGACACAATACTTCAGGTCATTTTATGCTTGAGATACAAGCTGAAATAGTAGAAATGATGGATAGCATGGTTGCAAAGACAGGTCAGAAGAGATTCTGTGCCTATTCACTGGCTACTAAGTGTGGCCAGCTAACGGGATGGGCTTAGTAAGAGAGAGGTTGGTAGGCAGAAACTGGAAGTATATCCTACAGAATACTAAAGGTGAAAGCTAAGATAAGTAATGCAAAATTGGATCTAGATTAACGATGCTAGGGTCAGACTATTTGAGTTTATATCCTGGTTCAAATACTTGCTAGTTATGTGATCTTGAGAAAATAACTTCAGCAGTCTGTACTCTAGTTGCCCTTCCACAGAAATGGAAAGAAGAACAGAGTTGTTATGAAGAATATATGAGCTAAGTAAAGCAGCTGGAAACATGTCTGGCAATATTAAGTGTTGTCAACACCACCATCACCATTATCATTGCTTAAGGGTCTATATAAAGTATTATGAAGTCAAATGTCTACGGGAAAGCAATTAATATAAATGACTGAGATGGGACAAGTGTGGTAAACTGAAGAGAAAGCTTGCTTGCCGAAACCAGTGCTTCTCAAACTTTAAGGTGCACATGAATCACTTGTGAATCTTGTTAAAATGCTGACTATGATTTATTAGATTCTGCATTTCTTAGCAACTCCCAGGTGATATCCGTGCTCTGGTCCAGAGACCACACTCTGAACAGCAAGAGTCTGAAACATCTGTTACTTAGTTGGAGCTGATGATGCCTTGAGAGAACGTGGGAATGAGTGTCTGAGTAGCCAGATCTAAGTTTTCAAAGGGAAACAGAAATTCTTACTTCTTTTTAATATGAAGCCTCTCAATTTTTAAATGTTGGTAGTTATTTAATAACAGTGTCTATATGAAAACACCATGCCTACGCTTTCCAAGCTGGATGCAGCTTGTGGACACTGGTCTGCAAACTCTGGGCTGATGAAGAAAGTCAGAGTCAAAACCAGTGATAAGAAACTAGGGAAGTTCAAGTATAGAACAAGCAGGGTGAGTGCGAATATGTGAGAAGGCTATTAGCACTGGTTTACATGGATATGATTGGTACATACAACGTCAAGAGACTTGTGAATTATAATAAAATTTGGGGTTTTCATTTTGTAGAAATTAAGTGATGTATGAAGGCTATTTTGTTACGGGAGTCTGAATTAGTGAGAAGCCAAAATTAAAGAAGACTTAAGAGAAAACTGTTGTCTTATAAAGGGTGCATAGAGTAATATGAATTGCTAATAGAGATTTTCAAGAAGAGGTCCTACTAGGCCAACTTTAATGAATTAGATAAGGCTCATTTCTAATTAGCAGCATCCATTTGCATGCAAACAATGAGCTAAGGTCTTTAAAAAACAATTTCTTCCCTTAAGTACATTCAGGAATGTCTCCCATTAGCTTATTTACACCATTAATTTGCCTGGCAAACTAGCATAGATTATACACAGGTAAATTGTGGTTCAAAAATTCAGAAGTAAAGGCAGTGAAATGAGTAAGAAGTTACTGATTTTACTTCAAGTCTTACACAATAAGGGCTTTTTAGTATGCTTAGCCTTACTTTGAATGTTGACATATTCTGACAGAGATTTTTGCACCCTTGCAAAAATACCATGAAATCATTTTTTCTCCTAGTACTGCTTGCCAGAAAAGTGCTAGTATTCCTTTGAAAAGGTGTTACTGCCCAGATCTCATTTTCTATATAACATTCTTCAGTGAAAGAAATCAGAGACCCTTGGAGGATGATTGATTCCAAACCTGGGGCAGGGAAAGTACAAGGTAAGCCCTGGGATATTTAAGCAGGAAGCTTCAACGAGCTCCCACTAGTTAAACTGGGTAAAAGTGAGCATCAACAAGAATGGTAACTAACTCATTTTAACATATTGAACAAATACAAATCCATAAGTCCATACTGACATCAAAGGGACAGAAAGGAAAACGTTTTCTTTTTTAATAGAAGAAATCAGCTTTTAGGATCATGTCAGAATTAGGAAAATCATAATTTTGCATCCACAGTTTAACAGTTCAGTTAGAAAGGATCATCAGTGGATATTAAGGCCATTAGATGACTTACAAATCTGTAATAAAAATATATTACTTTATATTCAAGATTTGATGGTTGCCACCTTAACCTAGTGATCAAACAGCAGCATTTAGAGTGGGAACACCTCACATTATGTATCTCCTGATGTGATACAAAATACATAGCATCGTATATGAAGTATTCTTGCCAAAAACATTTGAATTGTATCTTTTCAAGCCTTATCTACACCCACCTTCCAGTTTATAAGAAATACAGAGAACAGAAGGCAAATTATACAATGAAGGACAAAAATCAGACAAGTCTAGAAAGGTGAAATTTTGTTGAGGATATTGTACTGGACTCTTTCAAATGTCAATATAAGTAAAAAGAAAAAGAAGGTAAGAAGTGCTTTAAAATAAAAGAGACTAAAGAACTGAAGGCGATCAGAATATGCCACCCCCAAATATATCACTTTGGCTTAAGGATGAGTTTGAGCTGAAGGCAACTGAGGAACAGCACATGTAGGAAAAGCTCTCTTCCTTCCCTGTTTCTGCCTAAATGCATAACAATTTCCCTTTGTGAAGGTTACTTGCACTCCCCTTTCCCGTACCAGGAATAGGAGATGACTTCTATCACCCGAGATGGCATTGACTTGAATCTGCACAAAGAAACCTTACTGAAATATCCCTTACCTTCCATTAGTTTTCCCATATATTTACCTTCTCTCAATCTATCACCCCTAGAAGCCCAAACAACTCTTCCTTTGTCTTCTCACATCTCTACCATTTATCATTCTTTGTTAAAATGGTATATAAGCTCTTAGACCCAGCACTTCTTTGGGGGTTTTCCCTTTTCTATGCAGCTCCTTTTCTATGAAGCCCAAGTATTAAATTTGATGTTACTATTCTATGTGCCACAAAAAAATATTAACATCAAATTAAATGTATATGCCTTTTCTATTAATGTGTCCTTTATCAGTTTGACCTGCAGGCTCCAGATACTAAACCTGAGAGTAGAGAAGAACTTTTTTTCCTACCTGAGAGAACCAAATGCAATGCATAAAACAGGATGAAATACTGGTACAAAAAAAACCTCAAAAAAGATATAAAAGACATGTTTGAACCATTGGATAAATGTGGATATGGACAGGATATTAAACAATAATATGGTATTATTTTAATTTTCTTGGGCATGATAAACAAGCATAGTTATATTTGGCATGTCATTATTCTAAGGAGATGCATACTGAAGTGTTTTGTGGTGAAGTATGAGTGTTTATAATTTACGTGATACTGTAAAAACAAAAAAAGATTTGTGTGTGTGTATTATTTCCTATATTAGAGAAAAGTAGATACAGGGGAGGTAGGGAAAAGGCAAAGAAAAACTGTATATAGTAAAATGTTAACTGCTGAATCTAGAAATTTAGGAAGAGGAAAAGAAGGTATTATGACTGTTTATTAAGCTATTTTTTTCAACTTCTCAATATGCTTGAAATTTTTCACTAAAAAATGTGGAGAAGAAAAATTTCAAGCAATATTTTCAATCAGGTAACACTGAAGTTAAAACTGTTATTCCTCAATATGTCAGTACAATTGCCTTATCTGTGAAATGGGGGAAGTAATATCACATGTGTCTTAAGAAAAGAGGAGAGAGAAATATCTTTAGATCATTTTTTATTGCTATGGGCTATAACACAGAGATGCCTCAATTTAGGAATTCCATTTCCCATCGCCGTGCTTCTCTCTTTCATTCAACCTTTTATCAAATGATGTTATTCTAAGTAAAATACACTTTATTATGTTGTCGGCGATCCATTGCTTGAAGGCCTGCCGACCTACATTCCCTTGACTGGAGCATCTCCTGGAATATTCTGGCGTACAGTAACGTTTGAGAATGGTGACTATACCATCATAAGGAGTAAAACTATAGCAAACGACAAGGAGGTCCAGGCAGATAAACGAACAGCTGGCTAGAAATAGTGTTTTTTTGTTTTTGTTTATTTTTTTCTTTTAATATGCTATGGACTCTTTTGGCAATCTGGTAAAGCCTGTGACTCCTTCTCAGAATAATGTTTTTAAAGTCAGGATATAAAATACATAGGACTCCAAAGGAAGTCAATTGTACTGAAATGCAGTTAGAAAATAGAAACACAAATCTGTGACACAGTAATACATGCTTGTTCATTGTTAACACATTAATAAGACCTTGCAGTAGATCTCATAACTACTGCAGTTTTGAAGTAGTGATAAGCATGAAACAAAACTGAGATACCTGTAACAACTCTCCTGAGATAAGAAAATATCTATGACTTCACAGATCCTCCTAGCGTTACACTGGTTTGTTGTCTATATTCAAAACGGAAGAGGACGCTCAATTTCAGTTAGAGGTTAGTGAAAACAAAGAGGTATTTTCCCCCATTCAAGCTCATGGCACCCTTTGAATTCTATCAGCGGACCAAGGCCTAAGAGTCTTCATTTGCTTTGTTTTAATCTATGACTTCCCTTTATGGCCAATAGATTTTCATTTGCATCTTCTTCATTTAGCAAAGCCCATTTTGGTGGCTAAGTCATCATTAAACTCACTACTATCATGCTTAAACCTACAGACGTTATCTAGTTCCTCTGCCACACAATTGAGGCAATAGCAAATCTTCTATATTAAACTGCACAGCTAAGTGACTATATTTTATACTTCATTTACTTCCAACATAGACTAACCTTAATGGACATTCATTGCTATGTGAAAATTTCTGACAATCTTCTCGTATTTCTGATATCTTACATTTTCAAAGAGAAATGTCCAAAATTTATGGAGCTATAAGGCTCCAAATAGTTTCTACAGACTTTAATTACTTAAATCATATACTTTCTTTCGTGTACACAGACTAATATTAAATATTTCCAACAGCTGCATTTAAAGCCCTCTGCAAACTAAGAATACTGTTGTCAACTTGAATAGTCATATTACTTTTCACCTGTGCAATAAATAACTTCTATTTCCTTCTAACTTCTGCTTGGATTGCACTGAAAACATGTCACTGATTAGTAACAGTTTCATGATTACAGCCCTCCCACAATTGTTGGGTTAACATATTCTTTATAAAATATTATTTTACTTATTTTTACTTTATTTGCTACTGGGTGCTTGGAAATAGCTTTGACTGTATTTGTAGAAATGGCACTTATATTTTATTACTTTTTTACATTTCATAAAATTTAAATGATAGAAAAATCCTGAGGAAGTATGTCACAAAAGTGATCTCAGTGGAAATTTAAATATGCTAACATTTATTTTTAAAATGTAGCATGAAGTAGACAAGTTTAAAAGATGAGTTAAAAAAAAAACCTCAAAGAACTGATCTTGACTTTTTAAAGAACAAAAGTGCAATATTTAATGTAGGTCAAAATGTTTAAATGGGAGAAGTGTTTCTAACGAGTTACAGCCAAATCCCTGGCTGTAATTAACCTACAGTTTGTGTAATATTTCACAACAGAGTCAGCATATACCACTTTCATATAAGCTTAGAAAGATCTAAAATTTTAGAGCTTATGTGATGAAATAGGCATATTGCCCTAAATTCATTTTTAAGTTCTAATTTGCACTTAGAAGTCAATAACATACAACAAGAATTTAAAAATCCAGGTAAGAAGTTATAGAAAATATTAAAATGCTTTACTCAAATATATGAGTAATTTATTTTAAAACTCAGAAAAAATGCTTTATATATAATAATGAAAAATAATCCTCCAATCAATTTAATCTACTTTATTAATTCAACATATTTTTGTATAATGCTATTCAATTTTCCTTAATATTCTCACTTCTTAACATCTTATTTTAGAGTAGACTGAGTCTAGTTCAGAAATGACATTATACAGGTTTAAACCTGTTCATAGTGTAAACATATGTGTTGTTTAATAATGGGATAGCTGTGTGTTTAACAGAAGGATTTCAGTTTGGGGAGAAAAAGTGTATGAGTTTCCCAAGGAAGCAATTTAATTACAAAGTTTGGGTCTTTATTTTATATTATCTATGTATGAACTACAACATTGTCTAAACCAAGATTTAAAACAAGAATGTTTTTAGATGATGCTATTATTTTTTAAATTCAGCAAGATGTGTGTGTGTGTGTGTGTGTGTGTGTGTGTGTGTGTGTGTAGGTCAACTAATGCATCCATTTTGTACAGTAGTATGAATTATATCTACTCTCTGAACAATGCAACATGAGCAAAGGCGTCCAGAAGAGGTGGGCGAAGACAATGGACGTAATTCGAAAACCTTTCTAATACATCCTCACCAAAGACACTCATCAATGAGTTGTTCTAGCTTTCTGAATATTAAAATTCACCTATTATGTAAATGATAGGTAGGAAGCAAGAGCTTGGCAATAAAACTGAGTTTTCATTGTTTGTAACAATGGTCTCATTTGGTAAATAAAGGCCAAGTCCTCCCTTATGAAACAGGAAATACTAGCAACAACTGGAAGCACAGTAGAAAATCTCGTTTATAAAAATACCTATGCTTTCCAAGCACAGCAGCATACGCATGGCTTTCTGTACTTTCAATGCATTCCAAGGGAACGTTAAATGATGACTAAATTCAACAATAACCTTTCTGAGGTTTTCCTTTCCCCTCTAGAGTTAAACATTTTCAGCCCAAGTCCCTCTTCAAGAATGTAATAACAAAATACGACAACAAATATATGTATGCGTATGCATGACTAGGACATTGTGCTGTACACCAGAAACTGACACATTGTAACTGACTGTATGTCAATAAAAAAAAAATGTACTAACAAATGTCCGGAACTAAAAGGTAAATAAGACTATCATGGTTTTAAGCGTCACAAGTCACGTTTGTAGCTGTTAAAAAATCTAGCCAAAAAACAGCCTTTCCTACAAAATTGTCATTTGTGATTTCTCTTCCCATCTTCTTTAAAAAATAATTGAGACTCAGCTTGTTGAAGATGGAATATACTGAAGACATTCATATTTAAACAATCCTGTGTAATTTTTAAAATGAACTTGAAAATTTAAAACAGTAGAAAAGCACTGCCTATTTAACTGGCAACAGCTACATATTTTAGTATTTGAGAAAAAAAAGTTAATTATTGCTATTGATTAACTTCTGATGAGCTCCTTAACGTTAGTGTTTTTCACCCCAGTTATAATCTTTCACAGTATCTTTTTTTTAAGGGCAGCTAAAATAACTCTGTTAAAATTTTAGAATTCCTATTTTATCTGTCACCCTACCTCCTTTTTCTTTCTGCCAGCTGTTTGCAGACCTCCTGCCACCGCAGATTCAGGCTTCCCAATTTTTCTTGCAGAATACTGGCATCTGTTTTTGAGGACTGCTGAATTATTTCTTCCCCAGTTGCATTCAATACTCTGACAACAGTTTGCCGCTGCCCGATGCCATCCTGGAGTTCCTGTGAGATACCAAAAAGGCAAAACAAAAATGAAGCCCCATGTCCTTTTGTTTGAGAAAAGATTAAACAAGGTGCTATCACATGCAGTTCTACTGGAAGAGAAAGAAATAAAAAACATCCATGTGAAAGTTTCTCTATGAAACTGACATGCCTATATCCAAAGGATACAAGACAGAAAGACACCTTTTTATGTGTAAGTAAAAAAGCACCCTCTCAGTTCAGCTCCAGTTTTTGTATTTGTAAAGCTTGTCAGCTACAGGATGTTATAATGTCCTACAAATCAATTAGTTGGAAACCTTCTCAAGAGCAAATTCGATTTCTTGTCCCCACAAGGATGTTCCATGTTTAATAGTCTATGAAGTGTTGTAAAATTTAAACGTGAAGAAAGTATTTAGATTTCTTTGGGACTGTTGATATGAGAGGTGAAAAAGAACATAGTTTAGCCAGTGTATTTTTGAAAAACCTCTAGAGATGTTTTTTAAAAATTCATTACTATGTTAGAAGAAAATAGATTCCAAATTCTGTTTCCATTTATGTAATTTGTATTATAAAACCACATTAAACTGACAATTAATTGCTTTCAGGGGCAGCCCATCAAGAAATCCCTAAGGTACAGTGATAAATTTAAAAATAATCTATAGCCACCAGAACATTTTTATGAGTCATTGATGGTGTCAAGCTTAAATATCTTCTACTTTTTACCCTGGATGAAACTTTAAGGGTAGAGTGTCAGAAAAATAGTTCTATTCAAAAAGACTGTTACAACCAAATAGGCATAAAAACAAAAATGCTTTTTACTGTTAAATACAAATGGTACTCTACACTTTATTACAAAAGATAATCTAGAATTTGTGAAGCAATTAAAATAACACACTACTAAATCTGAAGTTTAGAAAATGAAATAATATAAGAACTTGAGATATCTATCATATTTAAATCTAAAAGACTCACAAATCTGTATGTATGGATGGGATAAAGTCAGTGCACAGAACACTTTCCTGATACGTGTGATTCTAGTCATCTGATACTCTTATCTTCCCCTGCCCCAATGCCAAGTACATAGCAAACTCCAGGACACACTTTCCAAATAAATGAAAGAGAGCATTTCTTCTGAGACTGGTCGAAGCTCCCTTAGACTCTCACTCCACATAAATTTCTTGGGTTTTTGTTTGTTTGTTTATTTACTACTTTCATGTATTATTTTGAATACTGAATGTTTGGTAGTATAACCTCAGCAGTTCAAAGACTCAACACATCAGCAAAAAGGTAACAGACCATTATTCTAGGGACACAGTACCTCACAGTGAATCTATGCAGTTACTGAGCTATTCATAAGCTTTCCTGACCATACTCTCTTAAATATGCATGAAATGTGCCCTAATAAAGATGTGACACTTCCTTGCAATTAGCTGACTTTGTTCCATTAGTTACATCTCCCTCTTTAGCACCCGTTCAGATTGGTGTTGCATGAGACAGTCATTGCTTAGTAACAGGTACACCCATTCATAACAAATTGTGTCTATATTCCCATTATACCATAAATTCCTTGAGGTCAGAGATTGTATCCTATCCCCAGCCATGCCCCTAATGCTTACTGCAACTTCTGGTGCATGAGAGGTTTCAAGTATATGGTGAGTGAATACATGAATCTATGAATGCAAGAAGTGGGGAGGAGAGGAAGGAGGGGGGAGATCCCATCACTGCTATGGTATTATTAGTATTAATGCTTATCACTGGACCTCCTAGAGATTTAAAGAGGTACAGTTTTCTAGGTTTTAGGCATGTATAATCCAGCTGAGAAGATCAGACGTATTTGTGAAGGATAGTTCATTATACTATATACAGTAGGATACAGAAAGCAGGGTGCTCCCTAAGTTACAGATTCAAAGAGGGATTATCTCAGTGAAAGGATGAAGAGGAGAGCTCTCTGGGGGAATTTGGAATTTAAAGAATGAGTAGGTCTTAGGGACATGGAGGGTTGGGGGGTGAGGGAATGGCAGAAGGCAAGATCTATAGTGAGCAAATGTAATCTGATCAGGAATATACATTTGGGCTTTATTTCACTGTAAGACAGTGGGAGTTTAGGGAGAGGTGTGACTCTGTGTATATTGGGCCTGGGCAGAGAGGACTACACTTTGTATTAAGGAGTTTGCCATTCCTTGGAGGGCAACAGAAAATGACTTAAGTTCAGGAGTGTCAGAGCTAGAGCTGTGTTCCCAGGTAATTCTGAGGTAGAGTTTAGGCTAATGTTAAGGCAGGGACACAGGTAGAACAGCTAGGGATCGAGTCTGGGAGATAGGTATTGGGGTTAAAACTAGAGTTTTGATAATGTGACAGAAAAGAACGACTAGAGGTAACATGAACTGTTAAGGCAGAATCAACAGGCTTTGGGAACTAGCAGGACCACACAATCAAGAATGACTACTGAAATGGGGAAATCTTGGCCTGAAACACAGAAGTCAGGGAAGCAGTTGGAGGAGAAAGATGATGACTCAAATTCGTACCCCAGATGGTGTCCAATACCCACAACTGTTAGAAATACTTTCTAAAAATTCACGGAACACCTATTAGATGTGTGCTATAGTAGTGCATCTCTAACGTGCACAAGAATCTTCTGGAAATCTCGTCAAACTGCTGATCATGATTCAGTGGGTCTGTAGAGGACCAGAATTTCTCTACCTCCAACAGGCTTCAGGGGGACGCTGATATCCTTGGTCCAGGAACAATACACTGAGAAATAGGATGACAGAGTAAATGCTTTCTGAATCTTTGTTAAGTAACCAAAGAATTTTTGTTGCTGGTTTATAATGCTATAAACTAAAGGTGCTTCAGAATTTTGACCTCAGCACCTTTGCTTTGTATTTTTGATCTCGGGCCTTCTACTTCATGGCTGATGGTTACAGTGACTTTTACAACCCAATTGTAGAATCAACAAAGGTTTTATTATAAGAGATGGGACTGAGTAGCTAAGAATGAAGCAGTAATTTAAAATTGTTAGATCTAAATCTCATTTATATAGAGTCCCAAATCAGGGCCTCCAGATTTTTTAATTTTGTGAAAGAAGAGCTCACTAAATAGTCTACTGCATTTGTGTGAAAAGATTTTGTAATCAGGAGAAGTATTTACAATGTATGATCTACTTGAGGAGAGTTTTCCAAAATAAAGCATTAAGACAGCAAAATGATGGATCAAAATAGGAAGTAATAACTTCTACATGCTGTTTTACAGTTAGCCTCTAAGCCCAAAGATAAAATTTGATTTACAAGATTAAATGGAAAACATCAACTTTATTCACTTAGTGAAAAACAAATTAATTTTAATTCTATAGTTCTAACTATTTTAAGTACAAAATTATTCATTCTTAGTGAAATTTTCAAGCTTTGATATCACATTAATGTTCTGTAGTCATAGGCATCCTTATCTATATCTTTGGCAATTAACATCTAGTCTTAGTTTTAGACAGAAAAAAATCATAATTAAATTTACTGGATTATTCACTATGGTTAGATATCTTGTGTTTTGATTCTAATATTAAAGCATCATTCTTAATAAGGACTGCATCTTAAGACACCCCTAGAAAACTTTTTAAAAATAGAAAAGCCCAGAATTCTACCATCAGCCAACTGAGTCAGAATCTCTGGGTGTAAGGGAACAAAGGTGTACAAATAGATACACTATAAAAGAAAGGATAGGCAGGAATTACATAGAGCAGACAAATGAGCAGGAGGGACATATTTCAGAGTTACTGAATTCTTCTCAACTTCCTATATGCTTTTTACATTGAGAAATGTTCCTAAATTATAGAAAATAAGACACATATCTAACTCCTTCAAGTCTGGTCAAATTGGGGAAAGAGAAGAGGAATTACAAGCAAGCAAGGAATGACTGCATTTTTATATAGCAAAAAATCTAAGACAAAGAAACTAGTACATTTTATATGAAAATATTGCATAAATTTAAAAAAGTGTATTTGCAAAAATTTCCTAAACTGTATGAAAACACAATAAATGGAAAATAAAATGTGACAAATGAAGACAAAGAATAAGCTAAGAAGCAGTTATGGGAAATTGTACAATGACAAATTGGATAAGCTATGTAGGAGATAAAGAATTGGCAAAGTATCACAAACTGGGCAGAATAGGAAAATAGAAGAGCTAAAAAGTGACTGGGAAAAAAGATGAAGACTGAGGGAAACAGAAGCGAAAAAAAGAAAAAACAAACCTTCAGTGAACAAGTAGGTTTGTCAAAAATCCAATCTTGTGATTTCATATAATTTTGTTAACGTTTTATTTTGAGACAGAGTCATCATTGGCTCAGTTTACTCACTGGTCAAGTGAGAATATGTAATAATATGAAGCCTCTAGAGACTTGTGAAACTGCCAGGTAGAAGTTTATGGTGTAATTTCATAAAAATCTGATGCATTATCATTTCCCTACTGCTTTACTCTTTCTGTCCTGCTTAAGGTCACTGCCATTGTTCCTCTCTGTCCCTAGAATTCAAGTAAGAGTATGAAAAAATGTTTCTGGTCCTTTTCTCAAATATAAATTAGACAAACTTGCCTCTCATGTTAATTCTTAGACTATATAGTCACAACTACCCTCAGAGGTTTTAACATGTCCAGAAATTATCTTTCAACTCTTATCAGATGATGAATGTTTGTAATGAAGCAACACAAATGGGCAAATAAATACTCAAGGAAAATAGCAGGCTCAGCAACAGGACACGTTCAACCTAGCTCAGTCCTGCGAGAGCATCTCATGAGGATAGTCACAGGGATTTAAAGATGGCTAAAATTTGAGAAATCCAGCAGTTAAAGAGGTAGAGAGAGGCAAGAGTGAAAAAAAAAAAATAGGAAGGATGGGAAAAAATGTGGAAAATGGCTTTTTCTTTCTTTTTTTTTTTTTTTTTTTTGTAAAGAATGAAAGTGGCTGGAATCAGGAATCAAGGTTGAGAGCCCAGAATGAGATCAAGACTGATACCTACCTATTAACTACAAGTCCAAATACAAGGAAAAGTCTGAGGGGTCTCTAAGCCTTTGTATTCTGCTCTACTACTGCTCCCTATTTTCTTTTTTGTTTGCTTGTTTTTGGCTTTTTTTAAATAGACTTTATTCTTCTAGAGCAGTTTCAGGTTCACAGCAGAATTGAGCAGAAAATACAGAGTTCCCACATAGCCCTCCCCACCCATATGTACATACTCCCCTACCCTCAACATCCCTCATCAGTGTGGCATGTTTGGTACCATCGACAAACCAACATGGGCACATTATTATCAACCAAAGTCCATAGTTTACATTAGGGTTCACTCTTGATGTTGTACATTCTATGGGTTTTGACAAATGTGTCATGACATTTAGCCACCACTATAGTATCATACAGAATAATTTCATTGGCCTAAAAAAATCCCTTGTGCTCCATCTATTCATTCCTCCCTCCCTCCCTCTCCCCAAACCCCTGGAAACCACGATCTTTTTATTGTTTCTGTAGCGGTGCCTTTTCCAGAATGGCATTTGGTTGGAATCGTACAGTTTGTAGCCTTTTCTGACTGGCTTCTTTCATTTAGTAACATGTCTTTTAAGTTTCTTCCATATCTTTCATGGCTTGATAGCTCATTTTTTTTCACTGCACAAATATTTTTTAATTTTACCTATACGTACTATTCATTGTTTCTAAGAACATTTAGAGTTTTAGCTTTTTAACGTACATAGTTATCAAAGGACTAAAGCCAACCACAAAATAAGAATTAATTCATAAAGATACATACACCTTGCTATTAACAGCAACATTATTTATAATTGCCAAGATATGGAAGCATTCTAAGTGCACATCAATAGTTGAATAATGAAGATGCAGCATATATATATATATATATTATATGTACATAATATATATATGTAATCAAATACAACTCACCCATAAGAAAGAAGGATACTTTGCCATTTGAGGCCCTTCATTCACTTTTTTTCACTTCAAAAACCAGAATTTTATAACCAGCATAAACATTTCCATTACATCAAAAACAACAAAATACCTAGAAATAAACCTAACCAAGGTTACTTATACTCCAAAAGCCAAAATGACACAAAGAAATGGAAAGATTTCTTGTGCTCTTGGATTGGAAGAATCAACACTATCAAAATGGTCACTCCTACCCAAAGCAATCCACATATCCAACACAAGCCCCATCAAAATACTCTCGACATTCCTCACAGAACTAGAACACAATTCCAAAATGTATAAGGAACCACAAAAGACCCCAAACAGCCAAACCAATCTTTGTAGGTCTTTTTTTTTTTCTCTTTCTTCTTTTTATTCTCTTTTCTTATGGTTTAATGACTAGAGGACGTCCTTTAACATTAGTTGTAAAGCTGGTTTGGTGGTGCTGAATTCTTTTAGCTTTCGTTTATCTGTGAAGCTTTTGATTTCTCCATCAAGTCTGAATGAGACCCTCGCTAGATAGAGTATTCTTGGTTGTAAGTTTCCCCCTTGCATCACTTTAAATATATTGTGCCAGTCCCTTCTGGACTGTAGAGTTTCTGCTGAAAAATCAGCTGATAATCTTATGGGAGTTCCCTTGTATGTTATTCATTGCTTTTCTCTTGTTAATTTTAATATTTTCTCCTTATCCTTAATTGCTGTCAATTTGATAACTATGTGCCTTGGTGTGTTCCTCTTTGGTTGATCCTGTGTGGTACTCTCTGTGCTTCCTGGACTTGGGTGACTGTTCCTTTCCCAAGTTGGGGAAGGTTTCAGTGATTATCTCTCCAAAATTTTTCTCAGGTCCTCTCTCTTGTCTTTCTGGGACCCCTATAATGTGAATATTAGAGCATTTCATGTTGTCCCAGAGTTCTGTTATACAATCCTCATTCCTTTTTATTCTTTTTATTCTTTTTTGTCTTTTCTGTTCTGAAGTAGTGATTTCCACTAATCTGTCTGTTAGCTCACTGATCTGTTCTTCTCCCTCATAAAGTCTGTTCTTGGTTCCTTCTAGTGTGTTACTCATTTCAGTGATTTTGTTCTTCAACTCTGTTTCGGTTTTTTATTTTTTAATATTTTCCAACTCTTGCTAAAGACTTCCCTCTGTGCATCTATACTCTTGAGTGCTCTGAACATCTTCACCATCATTACTTTAAACTCTTTTTCAGATAAATTACCTATCTCCTCATCACTTATTTCTTCTTCTGGGATTTTATCTTGTGCCTTGGCCTGGAAGATATTCCATTGCTGTCTCATACTGTCTATCTTTCTATGTGCTTGTGGATTCCTTCCACAGGCTTTGGGATTATTGTTTTCTTATTTGACACTGCTCCCTATTTTCAACCTGAACTCCAACTCCAAGTAAAAGTGAATGGCTTTCTACTTCCTCAACTGAAGTAAGTGTTGCAGGTCAAACTCATTACTCATCTGTAATGCTCAGCTAAGTGTTCCCTCTTCTTTTGGGCCCTTTAAGAGCCCAGAGAGAGCTAAGTGCCTGTCTTTTGTATAGGTATTTATAAAATATTTGTATTTAGTGTCATTCATTGGTAGCATTTATTCTGTATTAGACTTTGCAGCTGAGTATTAAGTAATATTGAAGGAGTTTTTTTTCTTCTTTTGACCATAAAATGTCTCCAAATTTGAACTGTATCTCAAATTCAACTTTTATGTAAGGACCAACAGATCTTTTATTTGGGATTTGCCAACTAAATCAAATCAAAGAGGAGCAGCTATCATAAATGATCAGTCAAAAATAAAATGCACCTTTTTAGCCTATTATTTCTCTTAGTCTCATTTGTTTTGCCTTTCAGTAAACATTCATTGTGTCACACTAATAATAATGTTGAAACCACATGAATGTTTTTGTTAGTTTGCTACAGGAATTGAAGGCAGGAGGGGGTCTTGTTAGATTTCATGTAGTACTCTTTTTCCTGTGTGGTGTAATAGTAGATATGTTCGTTGGTATAATTCCCCATCTGCTCCTGATAATGGTTGCTATAAAAGAATAATGAGAAGTACCCTTAAAACTAGAATTAGACTGTTCCTTTTCCAAAGCAAACACCCTGCCAATGAACTAAAGGAAAATTATGTACAGTAGCAATTTATTTTAATGAGACATTTACCTAATATCAAATCACAATGAAATTTCCTTCGTATGTGTTTATCTTATCCACATCAGTGATATATACATTTATTATTATCACTGCTGTTAATGTGCATACCAAATGAATTCGTCAAAAAGTGCTTTAAGTACTACATGCTTTATGAGAATATCTCGGGCTTTTTTTTTCTTTCTTACCCAAGAAATAATGTCCTGGTAGAACAAACCCCCAAAATATGTATTTCTCAATTTCGAGCAAATTTCAACGGGGAGAAAAAAAGGATGTATGTTAAACCTCTGCCTCTGGGGATCTGAAACTGAAGGCTACAAGTTATATCTGTCCTCAGACGTGTTTTGCCATTAGAACTTTAATAATTCGAATGCCTTTAGGTGGAGCCTACATGCATTCTACTGCCCTCTGAAGGCATCTGAATTAGTGGTCCTTGCTTGAAAGAAAGCTGTTGTTATAAAGCACACAACTTTGCAAAGTTAATAGGTTTTACTTTGCTAAAATCAATGCTAGGCCTCTCTAGGTTCACAGATTTATTCAATCCTTCTTGGCTTCTAAATCATTCATTACAACTTCAGGAGAACTACCTGGGAACATTCAAGAGCTGTTTTTCTTTCCAATTACTTAGATTTGTTAAGAAAACAAATTGACCTTTCTCTGATCAAAAGGAGGCTCTTGGCTAAGACCATGCTTGCTCTCTTATTAAGTGATACTGACAACAGAACACATGACTTCAGGTGTAAAATTCTTTCTACATAATTACTAGGATTGTTTTAAAAACGTGAGATATTTCCTTATGGAACATATTGCACACAATAAAAAACTGGCTCTTAAGGCATAATATTAGAAAGGAGACACAGATCATTTTCAAATTATTTGTTCTTCTTCTAGAGGTCTTATCAGTTTGGAGCCATACACTTATTTATTTAAAAGCCATCTGGTAGGTAGAAAAGATCCAGTGAGTGTATGGAAAAAGCAACAATACTGTTTTTTAAAAGCAAGATGATGTGGAAATGGAATTGATGAAGGACTAGAAATGTTTGATTTAATCTCACTGGCTCTGAAAAGTTGTAGTTCCTGTTCGTACTTGCCATGCTTATCAAATATTTTTCACTAATTCAGTCATTCACTGATTACACAACTATTTATTGAGCACCTCCTATCAGCCAGGCACTATGCAAGGTGTTGTTTACCACTGGCTGCAGAAGGAATGGACTGGAGTAGCTCTGGAGTAGAAGTAGAGAGACCAAGCAGGCAATATTGCTGTAGTTAAGATGAGGGAAAACAGTAGTGTGGACTGGGGATGCAGTAGCAGAAATAGAGAAAGGTGGGTGAAACTAAGTGATATCTCAGAGGTAAACACACTGGATTTAGTCATTCACTGGAGATGTGAGTGAAGGAAAACATATCAACTGGGCAGTTGGAGAGACCGGACTGAACCTCGGAGGAAAAATTATGATGGAAAATATAACTGAGATCATTCTTGGCAGAGCTAAGTCTAAGATTTGTGATGTGGGTTGGTCTCTGAACGTGGGTAGTTTCTCCATTTTCATTGGAAGCACTGTGGGTAACTTCAGAGGTAGCATTCATAATCCAAACATATTTTGGGGCTCCCTGAATATTTGCATGTCAGTTGCTACATAAGAAAGTAAGAGGAGTAATGTCATGACTGACCTTTGCTGTATCTCTAGACTGAAACATTATTCTTTTCATTTGCTAGCAAAGACAGAAATCTCATGATATGCATAATGTACAAAATTGAGAGGTAGTACAATTTTCCATTTGAAAAAGAACTGATTATTGCTCTCACAAAGCTGCTTGTATCTACTCACCCTATTGTTTATCCACTCACTGCTAAAAATCATTAGACAAAGATGACTTTAAAATATATTCATGTTAATCTTTGAGAGATCAAGAATTACACTTGTCCATTAACAAACTCATTTTGTGCACTCATAGGAATTCTATGTGTTTTAACTATGACAATTTCTAAATGGATATTTAATATAGGTAAATTTGTCAATGCAGGTAAATATTCTCTTCAATATGATTCACTCCAATGAATAGGTAACTATTTTGTATTTGATGCCTTTACAATGATAAGTAAGCTTGTATTTTCCTTTCAATACTCAATCTCCTGGAGGAGAGCTTAGCAAGCAAATGACTATATACAATGCTATATTATAATGCAGCTATGGAGATGCTATGCAAACATGAGCAATTACTTGTGTGATTGTGTATATGATTTTGTGTGTATATATATATGTATCTGGATTTGGGGAGATGGTCAGGAAAAGAAGCACAGAGGTTATGGTAATTAAGATTACAAAAGCCTGAGGATACCAGACATAGTGCTAGGTACCACTAACCTTAATAATGGTTCAAGAAACATTCATTGATAAATTGAGCAGAAGACTAGGCGAGATACTCTAGGTACACTACTCTTGAATGGTTTCCAATCTGAGAAATGTTAAAGGTAAAATTCTGAAATATATACAACACCCTGGTATAGAAAAAAGGCATTAAAAATAATTGTGTTTTATCAAAGTCTCATCTCTTACCACAAAAAACAAGTTATCAAAGTAAGGTTTACTTTCTCTGACTCTTGAGAATGGAAACACCCAGAAATAAGATAAAGAGGGATAAAAACAGATCTCTGTGTCTAACATCAATTAATTGATTCTAAGCATTTAGCTTACAGAACCCCCAAGACATCCACTAACAATCCACCTCTAAGCACATGTTGGGCATCACTAAGCCGTATATGTCCCTCTTGCCAAGTTACACAGGCATTAAACATTGGCTACCCTTTTTTTAAGCTTTCATTTCTGAGGTTAACTTTCTTATTTTCTAACTCATTATCTGTTGTATGCTAATGCTCCTCTCCTTCATGGAATTAGATGAGAAGGAGACATGATAAAAAAAATAATCATGTATCTCTTGTTGACTGAGACTATCCTCTAGAAATCAGACAAATTAGGCACAAGAATGAATTCTTTACAGTATTAGCATATTTGCACAGTGTCAACAACTTGTACCTTACTGAACTATATACCAATCAGAGAAATCTAAGAATAAAACAACCAGAGGACTTAAGGAATTCTTCTGTTCAAACTTCCAGAATTATCCATTTAAATTCCTAAAAGATCAGAGAGAATTATAAAAAGAGGTAAAAAACTATAGTGGTTTTGACTTCCTTATAAATCTAATTTGTGTAATGGAAAAGATTCAATTATCAAATGTTAATGTTTTCTAAATTTTTAATGTCTAGTGAAGTTTCCTTCTTAACCACTCCTTGGTATTTCAGCAATTTCCATTTGACTTAAACCTCAAGGAAAACACATTCAAGCCAGCATTAACATCACTTTGTAACCAGTTAAATGACATCTGTATTCTCCCACTTACAAGGCTGAAAAATGCCAGTTCATCCCTATTTTATCCCTTTTTCCTTTCTTTTCCTTAATCCAAGTTCTACTGATCCTGTTATACCTCTTGCCCAGTTGATTCCATCATTGTGACTTCTCCCCATCCCTCCACCTCTGTTGTTGACCACTCTTCACCTACATTAGAAATAACTTCCTTCTCTTTTTCTTCACCCTTTCTCATACCAAAACATCATATATATTCTTTCCAGATTAATCTTCTTGATCGACAGTTGTAGAATCCTCAGTACCTGCTTAACGAAACCCAAATAGCTTAGGTAACACTCAGAACCTCATAGCATCCTGAGAGAAACCTTTCTAGGCTTCTCTAATTGACTCCCCAATTCTTCATCCATGGACAAATCACAGTGGTACCTTCGCCATCCCCCAGACCTTTTCCATTCTCTCTCCTCCATCACAAATGCCCTAAGTTCTACTTACGTAATCCTTTCATACCAGTCCACTAGACTATGGGCTCCATGAGGCAGGACTCATCATTTTTTTTTCTCATTCTAGTGCCTAGAAAAGTACCTGCTACATGGTAGTGCTCCAAACACATTTATTAAATGGATAAATGAAGACACACCCAAAAGACTATCACATTTATGAATACATTTTCAACTATAAGTTATCTATCTTGTAAATCCCTACTGTACATCGATTGTAGGATGTTTCTCAGTCTACATAAAATTAAACAGCCTTATTGTGGTTGCAAATTTATGAACTTTACTGCAAGGAGAGTGTTTTCTTTATCTTTGAGTTGTCTACCATGTTAATCAGTAAAGTTTTGTTGGCTACATGACTAAGTGAACAGGCATATTACATACGGTCAAAATAATAATTACACTGTATTTCTGTATTTTTAAATACCTAGTAGGCTTTGAACCAACAAATAAGTGCTGATGGTTCTAAAGAGATAATCTTCAGCAGCTGGTTAAAAAAATTAAAATGTTCACCACTTCATTTTAGTGACAAGGATGGCCAGGGAGCAATGCTTGTACAAAGGCAATGCACTGATGCCCAAGCAGTAACACTGCTTTACAACAGAGTCTTCAGAGAAAATAAAAAGAAAAGAAACCAAGTAGGAAAATGTTTCTGTCATTTCTGATTTCCAAGTTATATCAATGGCCTCAAAATAATATTACTCTCACCCAATAAGAAGAAAAGCCTATGATCTCTGTTCCTGAAAGGCCAGTGAAAACATCAAAGGATGTTCAATACTGTCAGTCATCAGAGGGATACAATGAAAACTGTAACAAGAGACCACTTCATGTCCCATAAATGGCAAATTTAAAAGCACTGTGAATATCAAATGTTGGTGAGGATGGAGAGCAAATGGAGTTCTCTACCGTCATTGGTGGGAGTATAAAACTGTACAACCACTTCAGAAAAGTGCTTTGCAGTATCTTATAAATTTAAACATTTGACCTAGCCATTCCACTCCTAGGTATTTACCCCAAAGAAACACTCACAAAAAGACCTGTACACAAACATTAATTGTGTCATTATACATAATATCCCCAAACTGAAAGCAGCCTGAATGTCCATCAATGGGAGAAAAGGCAACAATATCATGATACATTTATGCAATGGAATATTAACAAGCAATAAAAAAGCAATGAACTATTGATACACTCACAACATGAATGAATCTCAAGAGTAGTATGTTGATCAAAATAGTACATACTGCAAAATTCCACTTGTATGAATTCAAGACATGACAAAACAAATCTGTGACAGAAATTGGAACAACAGATGTTTATAATGGGTAGGGACTGACTGGAAGGTGGCATGCAGTGATGGGAATGTTCTTTTCATGGAGGTATTGCTTTTATGAGTATAGTCACTTGACAAAACTTAAAATGAATACAGTATCTATGTGTTTCCCAGGTTTTGGGACATAATTCTATACTTCCTTATTTACTTGCTAAAGTCATACAGAACAAGAAAGCATGGAAAATAATTACATGGCAGAATCTGAATATTATGTGAAGTATCTTAAGAGAACGAAGTGCTGAACTAAATTTAACAGGTTCAAATTTTATATAAGAATATACTTTTCCTCCCCTCCCATACAAATCTGTTTCACCTTTCGTAAAGTTTACTTCTATTAAGAAATAAGAACAAGAATATGAAAATGAATACACGTATGTATATGCATGACTAGGACATTGTGCTGTACGCCAGAAACTGACACATTGTAACTGACTATACTTCAATTAAAAAACAAAAGAAATAAGAACAATATCACTTTCAAGTACTTACATCTCCTAGCTTAAACACTACCTTAGCCATGTTAACAGTGAAAATTTCTAACAAATTTAACTTCTTTCTCTCCTAATTCACAAAGCACATATCAATCTTTCTTATTCAGGAAAAGAACTAAGAAAGGCTGATTGCTAAACCTCAGTCCCTTGCAGACAGAATTTAAAAGAGTTCAGAAGACTAATCAGGTCATGTGAGGACAGGCTTAGTGAACCATCAGGGATGTTATACTATTTATTCTTTTATTCCTATACACGATTATCGATTTGGACAATGTGTATGAGTAGCCAAGTGGCATTCATCTTTTAGGAAACTGTGTGTGTGTGTGCATATATATATATATATAGTGTTTATTAGATTAATAGAGGGTAAAAAGTGATCTCGTGATCTTAAGTTCTGCAAGAAAAAAAGGCTCAAGAAGGCTGTAAGTCTTTCAAGAATAAAATGTTGACAACCTAATAGCAAATAATCCCAAAGAGTCATTTAAAATATGTGTGGTGTTTAACAAGATGCATGCCACCACACAGGGGTGAATCTAAACGAGCTCAGACTCTAAAAGTGTATCAACATGATCTGTAATGAGGGACGCATAACCGAGGGCAAATATAAAAAGAACAGCATAGAATTGTACACAGTGCAGAAAAGTTGAGCCTGTTAATGAAACTTGTGACGATGTTAAAAACAACATTCAGGGCCTTTTCACTTCCATTTGGAGAAAGTAGAACCAGAAAGATGTAGGTTCACTGCTCAGGGCAGAAGGGGAAGGTTAGGGATAGGGATAACACAGAAAGCAGAAGCGCTCAGCTCCTCCGCTTGTCTGCTCTGTCAAGGAGAATGTTCATCAGACTGCAAAAGGTGTAACTGGACAGGAGAGATGAAGCCCAAAATAGGTGAGGGAGTTTTAAGAGAGCACCTTGCTGCTCTAAATGAGCTAAAATCTCTGGACCCACACCAATTATATTCCAGGGAAATGAGAGAACTTGAACAATATGGTCTTACCCTGCTGTCAGTAGTCTTTGAGGAAGTATGTTAACGCTGGAGGTGGGCAAATGTCATCCTGATTTTCAAAAATGGGAAGTCAGTGCAACTGGTTTCCACCTATTCCTGCTAAAGAGCACTTCTGGATGAATGAAAATGGAACAAACAAACACCTGTTAACAAAGATAATGGGAGGCAGCTGATATGGGTTTGTATGACAACCTGTTCTTGTGGTGGACATGTGTGCCTGTATTTGTGGTTTAATGTCTTTTCAGTATGAAACTTGATTTCACATTGCTAAGCAACTTAATTTCTTTCTTCAGTTAATAAAATTGTCCACAGTTGCTAAAATCAAGTAACTCTTTAAGACTTCATAGTGCTCTACAAAGAGCAGCGCAATGTCCAATTGCCTACCACCTGAACCAATGTGAGGGCCTCTGGCTAGTAATGAACAGAGACAGCGATCGGGGTATGAACTACTTTGTGTATCTGACATGGCCAAAATACGTTTTCGTTACACAAGAACAGTGTAAGAAGTAAGATGTAGGGGTGTTGAACAATCTACATAGGAGGGAGATTTATGAAAAGAGAAGTGTGTTTGAATTAGCCTACATGAACATTCAGAAAAATGTTGAATAGTCATCTCTGGAAAATGAGATTAATGATATTTTTTGTTACTCTTTGTTTTACTTCATCATTTTGAAAGCATTTTTACAATGAAAATGTATACTTTTTAATCAGAAAAAAAGGCCACATTCATTTGGGAAATAAATTATTATAATCTCAAACAAGGTTATTTTATCTGGATTTTATTTTTACCTAAGACTGAAAGAATACACAAAATAGCCTTTCCCAATGCTATAATTTTAATTATTCAAATGCAGTATTTTAAAATAAGGTTACCTCATTTTATCTACTAAAACAGCAGCACATGTAAATATAATTCACTACATTATTTGCTCAAGTAGATACTATTCAATTTACACAGATATACAGCCATGTAGAGTGGACAAAATACATCCAAAATTGTAAAGGATAATAATTCATCACATCTCCAGTAATATTATTAAGCTCTTCTAATATCATCATCATTTCATAGCTTTCTTTACTGTTATTTTCCTACATATTAGTTTAACATAAATCAATATTTACTATGAAAATACCAAGGGAAAATGGTTTTTACAAGTTCCATAGGTCCAGTTTATTTGATGGCCTGTAAGTATGCTGCTTTTTATAAAAACTGAGACAAATATTCAAGTGAGGACAACTTAGAATTATTATGGCAAATGTTTTTTAGGAAAAAAAGCTGGAAACAGCTCTAATTTCATTTTGACATTCAAAACAAAGGGCTAATAAGGACTGTCATGATTGGGAGGCATTTCCTCAAACTCCTGCTCTACGTCATGCTTTTTCCATATTTATGTTCCTTTTCCTTATTCTTCGCCTTAATAGAACACATTACTGTGTATCTCCCTTGGTTCCATTGTTTTCTATTAATATTTCATTTTATAGTTTGAAGGCTTGTTATACACTGTTTCAAATCCTCTGTGGATTGAAGAAGGGTATAAATCAATAAAATCTAAAACTCAATTTGCTCCTTTAAATAAGCACTTCAGATGTTTAATCAGTAAAGGCAAACAAATAAAGTTAGCTTTCTACTCTACATTTAAAGCAGTATCACATCCTCAACATAAAAAGAAAGTTGTAAAAAAGAAAATAAAAAGGGAAAAGGCTCAACCTGAGACATTTACAATACATTTCAGATTTAGCAACAACGTATTTACCTATTCATCACTCCTGGCATGGCCCTTTGTTCAAACCAGGGACGGCATTCATCATGTAGAAAATTTGTGTCAAACAGGCAAAGATACTATGAATATGATGCTAAAAGAATGATTACAATTATCTTATAGAGGTAATACATTAGTCTTACATACTTATGAAGTGCTGTCAGATGATTATTTCATTTGAGATCCTCACAAATGCATGAGGTAAGCAAAAAAAAATCATGTTACTATCCCCACATTAAAGATGAGGAATTGGAGGTGATGGACATGTTTATGGCATAGATTGTGGTGATAGTTTCACAGATGCATACTTATCTCTAGTATCATCAAGTATATATATTAATATGTACAACTTTACAAATATCAATCATACTTCAACCTAGTGGTTTAAGAAAAAAAAAAAAAAAGGTGAGGAATTGGGAGCCTGAATGATTTATCTATGTTGTCCTGCAGGTGTCAGACCCAGGACCAGGCTCTAGACCATAATCACATTTCAGTGAGATTCTCCCTACTCAGTGTTGCCACTTTTCTGGCTTAATTACTTAGATATTACAGAGACATGCAGACACATGAAAAGTAGAAAATTCACAAAACTGGGCAAATTACATACACGTTTAAATTATGAAAATAATAAACCAAGTGTTTCATCATTATAGCTCTTTTGCTTGGGAGAAAAAGCTTATTTGATACTGATTTTCCTATTAAAAGACTACACTACTTTGTCTTTCTTTTTGATAGTGTTTGCATATTTAATTAAATGTGATAATTATGTCAAAAAATGAAGACCAAAATAATGAGAAATATCTACCCAGAATACGTTTGATGATGATTTAGAGAGGACCACAGCATTCCTAGATTGGATTACATGTTTTTGTAAAGCCGCTGTATTAGAATGTCATGCTGACATGATTCCTGATAATGTATTTAATGGTTAAAATATGCATAGTGAACATTTGTGTAGAGTTCATTGCATCTAATTTTCTATCTCCTTTGAAATCAGAAGGTGAATGATGCAATTGTGGTTATTTTTGCTGTTAAACTTAATGAAAATTCTGTCCACTATCTATCAAATGGATCTTTTCTTTTTTCTGTTATCCAAACAAATATGCTCAAAAGTAATTTATTTTTATTGAAAAGTCCTGTATTGACATGATGAAAAAACACAAACAAGGCTCTAATTTCTTTCAGATGCATTTCCTGGCAAGATACACACTGGAGGGTAGGGGAAGCTTTATACTTACATTTATATTATTGACGATATATGGAAAGACCAGGTGTTGTACAAATGGACAAGTTTTTATGCTAGCATTTTTCAATAAATAATACTTGCCAATCTTCAGAAATGAAAATGTGCACATTACCTTTTTCTCTATAAAAATACAAGGTTGAATGAGGCTTATCTGAAATGTTGCTATAATAGAGTGATGTCTACTCAGGCCAACATTTATGTGGGATGGTTTGTCTTAATATGTTCTTGTAGTAATAGATTATACTGTGATAATGACAGGTCAACAAACCTCATGCATGCCATAAAAACCAATGATATGTGAACAATACTTTCATTTTGCAGGTATTTAAAAATCATATCTTATTTTGAAGATCACCATAAGAGTTGAAAACAATGTGAAAGAATAAATGTGGTAATAAGTTACTATTATATCTGTCAAAGAGAGAAGAATTCACAAAACGAGAAGGAAACTCAGAACAGACCACAAACATTAAATCTACATTCCACTATTCTTAATTCAGCATAGGAAGGTAATTTGATCGAAGCTCTGCCATTCACAACTGAAAGCCAAAACCAAACTTCTGCATGATTTAAAAATTTCTGCACATATCAATACAGTCTCCATTTGCCAATTTGACAATATTAAAAAAGAAACGCCCCCCTCCTCAGCATGGATGGTTATGTAAAAGAGATTGCTTTGAAAAGTCAATTCTATTTTTTAATATGAAAATCAATATTTAAGAAAATAATTCTCTTGCCCCTATATTAAAGGCTTTCGGTAAGTGTAGATTGAGAGATCTCTCACATGCTTAAACACTGACACGTAGATTTTAATTGACAATCAACATTATCTCTTTAGTTCTATATATTTAAATACACAGACATAAGAAATAAGGTAACCATTCATCTTTAAGACTAAGATGATTAATTAATTAATTTGTTCAGTAAGTATTTATTGAGTGTGCTGCATCTTACATCAGATGGTTTTGACCTCATGGCATTTCAACCTGGGCATAGATAAACAACAAATTCCACACACAAACACACACACACCCCCACACACACACAAAAATTACGTTAAGTGCTGTGAAAGAAAAACACAGGATGCTGTTAGAGCACAATGGAGGAAACACCCAATAATTAGGGAATTGTTAGATAATGTTATAACTTTTTATTAGGTGGCCTGGAAAGGCTTTAGGGGTGAGGTTGTTGAAATGGAAGATGTACAAGGAATGACAGGGTTAACTCTCTATCCTGATGGAGAAAATAGGATGTGTGAAGTTCCCTAGTCAAGAAAGGGTTTGATATGTGTGTGAGTAAAAAGAAGCTGAAAGAAAACAAGAATGGCTGGAGCAGCTTGGGAGCAAGAGAGGGTGGCATGAAATGAATTTAAATATACAGATTCATAACAAGAATGGTCACTGCAACCACTAAAATTTGGAAACAATTCAAATGCTCGATAATTAGAGAATAATTAAGTTAATTATTTAAAATCATTTTGAGATTTTATTACACTGCCTTTTAAACTAAAAATGTATAATTAAAGCAATTATCAAATAAAACACAAGGAAAACAGGAAATATAATAGAAGATATAATAGTGTATATAATACTATTTTACTTTTATAATAGGAAAAAATTCTGAAAAAATCACTGGAAGTTTGAAAGCCAAATTAAAAACTTAACAGCAACATACGGGGAGAAAGATTATGATTATTTTAATTTAATATCTCTTCAAAAATTTTGATGCTAAACTTTAAAAATTATAGGCAAAACCAAAAAATAAAACAAAACCACCATAAGGCCTTTTCCGAAATATTAAAAATAAGCTTCAACAGACACGGAACTAAAACTAATGTGTTCTCGTGTGTGTTACACATTGAGAAAAACAGAGTATGACACAATGTTTGAACCCTGTTAACTGTGATAAAAATGGGGTGCCTCTAGGTACGTGTGGGAAGGGGAGGGTCTTCTATTTGTCCATTTATCTGTCCGTGTGTCATGGGTAGAAGACATTTGAAATAATGCTTGCTATTGAGCTATTATTTTTAGAAATCACTGTTTAATCACTTACCAAGCTCAGCACGGTTTGCTAAACCATTAAGACCTTTACTTGTATTCATGAGTGTTGGAGGGAAAATGTCATGATTTAGCTTACTATTGCTCTTAAATCCATTTGTTTATCATCTTTTCTTGGCATAGAGAAAGAAGGACAAGATCACAACCATATTCAAATACAGTGGACTTTATACTAAAAATCTCTCTTTCTCTGTTATGTCTCTTCTGCCTTATACAAGTACATAATATTTTTTTATCAAAGTATAATCAGTTACAATGTGTCAATTTCTGGTGTACAGCATCATGTCCCAGTCATGCATATATATACATGTATTTATTTACATATTCTATGTCATTAAAGGTTATTACAAGATACTGAATACAGTTCCCTGTGCAGAAATTTGTTTTTTAATCTATTTTTATATACAGTGATTACCATTTGCAAATCTCAAACTCCCAAATTTATCCCTTCCATAATTCTTTTTTAGTAGAGGTGATGATTGTACTAATAAAATAATTTTTAATTACTTTGAAAAAATTTTACTAGTAACTCTCACTTATTTTCTAGTATGCATCTAAATAATTTTTCAAAAATCAGACATATATTGCCTTGAGAAAATAGTTCACCAGATAGAACATGTGACTAAATAATTTATTATATAGTTATCCAAATTGAAGTAAAACTCGTGCTTGATCACAGAATGGCAAGTGACTGATTTGATAAAACTCCAGAGAAGTAAGATTTAGAAGACAATAATTTGTCTATTCATCAGTTATTCAACTTCAAGCAAGTCACTTGAACTTTTTAAGTTTATTTGTAAAATTTAAAAAGTAGCAGTACTACCACCTACTGCCTAGTGTTGCTGTGAGGATAAAATGAGATCTTATGACCACCTGGTTTTTACATTTTAATTTTTTTTTTCCAGCTGCAGTATGCATTGCTTAAAAAATATCTTATAAAAATTGATTTACACATGTTTTCAGAAGCACTTTTTATTTTGTAATGTGAGATACTGGTTGAATTTGTTCGAGTATTAAATTGGCCTTAAATTACAAGTGATGATTACCTGCTGTCCTTATTAGCTACTGATTTGATCCAAAGGCACTGCAGTATTGCAAGTTACTTGTTGCCTTTTAATCAATTCTTAAAGATTTTGGATCCAACAAGGAGAATGACAAATGTTGAAGCAGCCAGATTTTCAGAGCCTCCTTTGCAAATGAATAATGCTTGGTTTTGATTTTTCTAAGTAGCCTTTCAGACTAAGTTTTTCTCCTCATACGTGTTCATACTGGATCAGAAATTTTTGTCCATGCCTCTAATAACAGTGAATGGGTTTTTTACAAGTCTAAGGAATGTTTCTGGGTCTGTTTCCTACTCCTGTAAGATGGCAAAATATTTGCCAGATTATATATAAAGGGAAACTCAGTCCTGCGCCAAGGCAATTGCTGTGTCTTTAGTAAAGAAGAGTAATGGTAATAACAACTAAGCCAAATGCCAGAGCCTGCTTGTGTTGACCAAGTTTCTGCTGTGGCAAGTTATATCTATCTATCCTGGGTAACATTCAGCGTATTGAAAGTGGTTTTCTTATTATGGTGAATTACTATTCTCATCAGGATAAGTTTCTCACCATAGGATTTTGACTATGGAGATTCAAATATGATACAATCTACCCAACAAACAACAGTCGCCAAAGGAATACTTGGAGTTTAATTATGTCCAGCTTTGACAGAACTCTACTGTGACTGAATAGTGTTGGGCCAGTCAATTGATTTTTAATGCACTAAGCAAATGCATTTAATTTGGGGGCATCTTAGTACCTTTTATGTATGAAGGGCTCTAATACACTGTTCGTGTTTTCTCCTTTTCTGTATTTATGTAGTATTTCCATGCTCAGTACAACCAGGTGCTCCAAGGTACTTTCTGAGTACTAGGAATGGATAATAACTATGGAGAGTTCTATATATTAATTTCAGCCTGTCATGAACTTTAGTTTCAAAATAAGATTTGAAAAGGCTCCACATAGTGGAGGTATAAGGAAAAAAGTAAGTATCGTTTGTTCACATGTCCAGCAAGCAGAAAAAGTAGTACTTAATGTTAATTTTCCCTTGTAGTTAATTTCAAGGCACCTACAATTGCCAGGTATGTCTGAAGTTTTGGCAAAGCATTGTATTGTCTTTGCCTTAGGACACTAGCTAGACTAAAATGACAGTAAGGTGTGCCCAAGTATATTAAAAAAAAAAAGACTCACCAGAAAAAAATGCTATTTAAAAATAATAACACTAAGAGCAATGCTATCTTAAATTCCTACAGTATTTTACAGCTTAGAAAGCATATACACTAATTTGAAAAACTTCCCCACATTAACCCTATGAAATATTGGGGCCACCTTTTATATTTATTTTGCAATTCTGAAGAGTGAACAGTGATGTTCAGAGAAATTATATTAGTCAGGGTTCTCCAGGGAAATAGAACCAAGAGAAGGTATGTGAGTGTGTAAATATGCCTACCTATCCATCTGTTTATCTCCAGTAACACTCACACAGACATACCCCGAATAGCCCAGGATAACGTGGGACCAAACATCCAGACACCTCCATGGTTCAGTCAAATCGACAGATAAAATTTTTCTTCACAGAAATGGAGTGATTTAAGTTAAACTGATGAAGTTGAGATTATCACCCTAGTAGTTCAACTTCAAGCCCAATGTAGTTTTACTTTATACTATATCAAATTTCCTACACAAATGTTCTTAAAGTAAACTTGGAAGACTATAAATTTGTGTAGTTCATAGATCCTGCTTTCTTCAGTTTAGGAAGATAGCTCAAATGCATCTATCTGACAGACATGGAGAAGTTACCATTTCCTACTAAGGTTTTCACTATTGCTATAAGAAAAAAGCGCCCATGATTTCTGTCTCTCTGTGGCAGCGAGCATGGAATCGAGGAATACAGGAGAAAAACACAGAACAGAAAATATTTGCAATTCAGAAATGATCTTGTAAACCTAATGAAGATAATTGACTCCAAAAAAGAATCTCAAATTTGAGTTAAAAAAGGAAAACTCGAGAGGTATTTGTTAGATTGCATATTCAGTTCTTATTGGAAACTTGCTTTAATCTTATGAAGATATTCACAGGAAAACTGTATGAAGAGGTCCTCTACAAGTTCTCAACAATAAAAATCATTTTGACATCGTGCTTTCATTAGAAGACATATACAAAAATGGTTTTTGAATAAACTTTCTGGTGCAGAATGTCATTATAAGTGAAAGATATGAAAATATACTGCAAGAAACCACTTGTACAAAAAAAACTGCCATTTTGACCTTTTTCAATGAAACATTTCACAGTTCTTTGGGGTAAAAACATCACACTGTATAAAATGCTCTTTTATTAGATAGTTCACTCAAATGGCTCCTCCTGTAGTCAACCTTAAGGTATAATTTTTGAAATAACATATTTTTTCCCTTAAGTGTGTCTGTTATTATTCACTCATCGTTATCGTAGAGTAGCGGGTTAAGTGTGTGCTATGTATATTTTTCTTCTTGTCATTGCATATTATCATAGTCACCATACTTGCTGAGATACTGCACTCAAGGTCTCCTGTTTAAATATGATGATAGCTGTCAATTTTCTTTCTTCAAGATTTTTGGTATTTCACAAGAAATAATATACTAGCAACACAAAATAAATTGTGACTATGAAAAACCAATATAGTAAGTTAAGCAGTCTATTTTAAAAATTAATGGCTCAATTACTCAAATCCTTGTGGTACAGTTTTAATAGTACCAATATTTCCTTAGATTAAATAGACAAAGGCATTAATAACTCAAGTCAGCAAGTGTTTACTGAATTCCTACCATGTGCAAGGCAATCTATGAAATCTGAAGTAAAATAAATATAAGACTAGTTTATTACTCTCTAGACGCGTAACACAATGTTAGGAAACAAGATGTAATCATATGAAGAGTTAAATTAAGCTTTAAATAAAGGCTCAAGGCAATGGAAAACATGTCATTTGGCAGGACCTGATTAATCTCTAAGTGGACTGTACACAGACAAAAGTGATTATAGTTCAGATGAGAGAGAGATCTTTTCAAGGATGGGTGGCAAACAGGTCTACAGAGGAGTAATTTGTGAGTTTTCCTGAGAACCAAATATATTTTAAGAGTTGAGGGGACATGTCTGATAGTACATACAACACTTAGGAAGTGAGAAAACACTGGGAGACTTATGAGACCATAATTTGGAGACCATATTAGAATGGACCTTGAATACCGGGGGACCAGAATTTTATACCAGATTCCATAAATAAAGATGATCTACTGAAGGTCTGAGCAGACAAATGACGTGATAGAATTGATTGTTATAGCTGATCATAGTATTACAAATGGATTGGAGAGGAGAATGAGAAGGGAGAGAGACGAGATTAGAGGCAGTTATAATCTAAGGTAGTATGACTTCTATCTAAGAAAGAACTTGGAAAAAACTGAAAAGAGGTATTGAAAAGTCCAAGTGTGGCCTGTAGAGAAGGGAGAAAGGGAGGTGCTGAACCTCCAGAGACTGGATGAAACAGGAAAGTCAACTGAGGGGTGACTTTGGAGGGGAAAGAGGGATGGTTTTGTTAAAGTCATATGGAGATTGCAATACTATAGGGATACCCAAGTGTGAGGCTCTTAGAGGTTCACCCATGCATGAGTGGTAATAGAACTGGAGATAAAGCTGAGAATAAAGATAAACAGATGGGATAGCTAAAGCCAAGCAAAGGGCATAAAAACAAAGTTCAGGCTAGGAGAGAAAGAGAAAACACCAAGCCTAAATCTGGTGGGGGCACATATTTAAGATGAAGAGGGGAGAGATTTGCTAGGAAAGGATTTAGGAACATTGTAGGAATAGCAGCTAAATGGCTTCTGAGTTTATTTTTGTTTTTGTTTTTGTTTTTGTTTTTTTAAAGAGGAGGAGAAGGGATGTTATTGAACAGGCTCAAATGGCAGTGGAATCAATGGACTGGACAATTACATGAGCAATAATTTTGAGAGTTCCTTCAACTATTTAATGAGTGTCTCCTATGTACCAGGTATTGATGCTTAGGATACAGCAATGAGTTTTCATGGGGCTTACATTAAGTGAAGGAAACAGACAACAAAACTAAGAAAATAGATGTATAATATCCTAAGGAGATAAGGAATATGAAGAAATGTAAAGAACACTATAAGGGGATGGAGAGTGAGAACTGGAGAGTGTTATGGCAGTCATGGTAATGGGAGCTAATAGACACTCCTAAAGAAAGTGAGGGAGTGAGACCTGTGGATGGCTATCTGAAGGAAGAAGGTTGAATTTCAACAACAGGAATCAAAATCAAACTCAAAGAGAAAGGATGGTAAAGAGTTTACGTTGGGATAAATTAGGATTTCATGTATCTAATTTTTTAAAGAATAAACTGTTATGCCCTCTTGATAAGGAGTCAGTGATGAAAGAAGTTTTGAAGACATATAATAGAAACCAAAAAACAAAGTTCTTAAGAGATACGCTAAAATTAGAGCATTTCCTCCATAGTCAGGTCATTAAAATTTTCTGTAAATGTGAAAAGAACCATGAAAATTCTTAGAAAATGCTGCAACTTTTCTGAATGTATCTTCCATCATTGCCTCTAAGTATGCATTATATTTTCACATTTTACAAGATTTTAAAATATATTTATAATTTAAAATAGCTGCATAAATATGATATGCAATCTCTTATTTTTTTTTTACTTTTCTCACCCTTCTTTTCTCCATCCACAAAATGTCCCTGTTCAAATAACTTAATTATATATTTCCATGTTTTGCACTTAATGTTTTCCTTCAATTTATATAACCATAGAAAGCATACTTATACTATATAAATAAGGCATATATCTCTAAATAGGATTGTATTTTAAAATACAATTGATAATTTATTCTAAATATTGTTATGCATGTGGTTTTTATAATAAACATTATGTCGTGTTATTGCTTCCTAGTCAACAGGTACATTTCAAATTCATATATTTTAATAGCTGCATAAGAGTCTATGCTTGATGTTCTGAAATTTATTCAGTAGTTTTTCTATTGAAAGTCACTGTTTTTTCCCTTAGCTTTTTTCCCCCCACTATGAACGAAGCTGCAACAAATATCCTTGTACATATATCCCTTATGTACTGGTGTTTTATTTTATATGTAACATCACAAGAAGTAGCTTGTACATTCTCTATGCTTGATTTCACCCTTAACCTGTGTGAAAAGTCACTTTTTCCTATTTCTAAACTCCAAGGCCTACTCAAGTATCACATACTATATATATTTTTAAAAGCCTTTCTAGCCTCAGAACTGCCAATTTATTTTGTGTAATAATTATCTGTATGCCATATTCCATATCCTTTTTTTAGACAGCAAATTTCTTAAGAGCAGGAAACATGTCTAATATAATTTTATTTCCTCGTACGTGCTTAGCATAGAGCTTTTCTCACAGAAGACAAAAAATACAAATTGACTTGTTACTTAAAATAATATTTTAAAATACTACCTTAGATCAATTTTTAGGAAACAAACACAAGAAATATATTCCTGCCTTTAGAAAACTGTCTTGTTGCATGCATTATAGGCTTCCTACAATTTCCTGCATACTTTAAGATTCTGATAGTTTTAATCGGTGATTGAGAAGTAATCTAATAAGACAGCTGAAAAGTGACTTA
This sequence comes from Camelus dromedarius, assembly GCF_036321535.1. NCBI lineage: Eukaryota > Metazoa > Chordata > Mammalia > Artiodactyla > Camelidae > Camelus > Camelus dromedarius. The sequence continues at coordinate 90,111,180 of NC_087472.1, read as the reverse complement.
TATTCAGGTACCTAACCTCATTATATAGCTATACAATAAATTTCTATAGCAAATGTCTATTATTAGAAATATTGTAAGATATCGTTATGCTTCTCTTTCTTTTAGATCTTACACGTTTTGTTAGGCAGAGGGTGAGAGGAGATGGGTGTGAATGGAAATGATACTAAAAATAAATTAAAATTCTTTACTGATGTAAAAAGAACTGGTCTTTACAATAGGGCAATGTCCTTCATGTTCACCGAAAGCCTACAATACAAAGCCAGCCAGTCTCTTGGGAGAATGTAGAAAGTTTGGGGGAAATCTAATTATATTTTATTTGCAGAAGGAATCAATATGGTAGTACTTCTCAAGTTCAATCCAATCACAAATGTCAAGAACATATTTGCATTTATATCTAAGCAGAAGCACAGTGGATTAAAAAGATTTCAATATAATTTAGCAACCCCTTTGTCAAAATAGGGCTTTCATTGAACATAATGACACTCAAAGCCATCCTTCCAATAAATTACCTTTAAAAGTTCCATGAAAAATTTAATATGGTACAGGTTGGGGAATATAGGTAATTAAATGTGCTGCAGAGGTAGAAAGAAGACTATAGTGAAATATAGTAATTAAGGGTTGAAAGAATAATTCTGAAATAAATAGATTATTTTAGGAAAATCTTATCAGTATGTTAATCACTTTAGTTCCCTTATCATGAGGGAGATTCTTAAATAGGTGCTTGGGTCACTGGTAGCCAACCCCTTGGCATTTTCAGATGCTATGAGTTTCATAACAGACAGGCTCTAAACCTTGATTACTTTTCTAATAAGAACATTGCTGCTTGTCAATCTTCAATCTTTTTAATTCCCTAATGTTAGATGGAAACAAAATCAACTCCTGGATGGCAAGCAAGCTGCGTTGGGATTGGGTAAGACTGGAAATCATCATCTGCAACACAGAGATAATTGAGGCTGAATTCTCTGTGGTCTTTTGAGACTGTATTATGTGAAATGAAGTAAATTTACAAGCTGAAACAGTGGCTAAAAATCTCAATTTTAATGACATTTGAGTAGCGTGGTTTCTGGTTTTTCATGTGAGTCTGTAAGGGACTTAAACACGAGAATACAAGCACAAAAAATTATAGCAAGTAAACAGAACCTGGGACTAAAATAGGAAAAGGTAACTATGTCGGAAGTGTTTGTGCTATCGGCTGTACAGGGTTTGTTTAAACAAAAGCTATGTAAATCTTTGTTCAGCTGGTTGTTCGGGAAAATAAATGGAAGCAAACAGAAGAAAACAGACAACAGGCTAGAAGAGTTTGTCAAGAATGATAACAGGCATTGAAGCAACAGGACGGAAAATGAGAGCCCAGCCTCTGTAAATAATGCAAGCTCCTCAGGATGCACCAGAGACCCAACTCGACAGCATAATAATTTTAGCTAAAAACCTGCTATTCCCACCATGAGACTCCATAAACTACAGAAGAAAGCTGGGGAATTTTATACACCCAAAGCGACAAAGCGTGGGAAACTTGGTACATCCAAATCGCGAATTTTATCCCGAAGTTGCCCTTGACATTGCCTGGGAGATTTTGCAGCACTTAAACTGGATAAGGAAGACAATTAATGTGTCTCCATTTTTGTCTAACAGTGCTAAAAATAGGAGTCACAGATCTGTTCCTGTTGTATGCAAACAAAATTTGGTTGTCGACCTAAGAAGTAAAATGAGTACAAATGAGCTAAAGGTGCATAAAGTAAATTAGGTCAAATTCCTACGAATGCTGTTCCTTTCTTCCTATATATTTTACTTCTCCATTAAAATCCTCTGACACTGATACAACACATGTTAAGTTGGGAGGACAGCTGAGAAAACTCTTATGGAGCCCATACTAATAACACCATGTATCATCTGAGGAACAGCCTGGCAAGGGGCCTTCTTTTCTTATTAACCTTCTTTGGGCTCAGCACCTGACAAGGTACAGGGCTGCTCCCCCAGAGATGAGATTCCCACAGACACACATTAACTCGAGAAGAACTGACTTAAAGTTGTTCATCTGAGCAAGAACCTTGGGGCATCATTACTCCTCAGAAACTGGTATACATTTCCCTATCCACAGGAACAGGCACTCGCTTTATATCTGACCTCACCACTCCAGATTAACTACACATGTACAGGGAAATGATTTTCTCTCTGTTGATCTCCTCATTGTAATCCTGTGCCTACAAAACTTCAATGCAACTTCTCTCACAGGTTTAAAAGGTCAAGTGAGAAATTTCCTTGTACCTGGTTCTCAAAGTGAACTCAAGAGAAGGTAAAGCATTCAAAGGGATCTGGGACATTTCTTCACTAGCTCCAAGTAGTTCTTTAGGAATGATGATGAACTGTCAAGAGTGTGGGCAATACCACTGGTAGCTTTCTTTACAGTGCTTCTCAACTCATGTGTGACTCTGGGGAGAGGATGGCATCCCTGAAGTACTAAGTTGCATGTGTGGATGTATAAGTTATTACACTGGTATTGATTTATTTGAAATATTTATTTACTCATTTATGGCAGAGGGGAAAGAGGTAGTAAAGTACATCCACAGGGTGAAAAATGAGTAGGAACATTTAAAACTCATCAGTCAACACCCAGGTGACAAGATGCCTTAGTAAAATGAAGGCATTAGAAACAAGGTAAAATACACAAACATCTCAGTAAGTTTGTAGGATTATGGCTGCTTTTGTCTGAGGTGTGCTTTCCCAGTTTTTCAACTACTAATAGGAAAGATCTTATTTTCTGTTAAGAAAAATAAAATGCAAACAGAAATTGAAAACTTAAGCATTCTGTGTATATTTTCTAACACATCTTTGAAGATTTTACATGAGAGTCCAGCACTGGCTAACCAAAAATTGCTATATATTTTTTTTTCTTTGTTGAATGAAAGGCAGGAAGAGAGGTAGAGAAGGAGGAGCAAAGGGGGAATAATTGTGCAAATAACTCTCTCTGTTCAGGAGCAAATTAAGTTTCTCTCATGTGTAGTCACTCAGTAAATGTTAATTGATGATAATTAAGAAAAATGAGTTTTCTTTTTTGTGTACTCCGCAACACAGTCCCATATTTTCACATTAGCTCAAGTTTATAGCCCAACTGATACAGTGCAACTTTGCCCTTGACGTGTTAACTACCTACCATAGAACACGCAGCTTCCGTGGTGAATCTAAAGACCTCATTTACTTGTTAAATGCACCTTTGGCACTATTTTTTATTTTCTCCCTATACCACTAATGACACCCACAGTCGTACACACGGTATTTGAGTACCATTTCTTCTTTAGCCCAAATGTTCCTTGCTGAGAAACATATAAGGGAGAAAAAAAAACCTTCAAGTCACATTAAAAAATTTACAAACATTACTGCTGAGCTCCTTAACAAAAGTGATTGAGCATGGTTTTATCACTGCCAAAGAACACAACACTGGCATAAAAAGAACTGGAAAAAGGAAAATAGTGTGAATTAGACTTTTGTCAAGAGTGGTGGTGCCAATGTAATCAACATACAGTAAGTGTAAATCTTTAAAATACCAATGCTTTGAAGAAGGTAAACTGAGGCTCATTGACATCTCTCTACTTAGGGTAATTAAAATCACTATTAAGAAACATTCACGGTGGGTGGGTGGGGCTGTGGATAATCTGGGAGAATTTTCTATAACAATTTAGTATTCAAACATTGTTTATTTAGTGGTCATTTCTACAAATTCCAAGGACAGTAACTAACTCCAAACATCATTCAAAAAGCCAATTATAGGGAATGTATCCTTTCTAAGCCCTAAATTTAGTAAAGTTGGATGTTGGGAATTAGGAACAAAAACAGCAAGGTCAATGGAAACATAGATGCAGAACTTTCTCTATTTGAATCCAAATCCATATTTTAAGCACTTAATTTTGAGCAACTGCTAACAAGGAAAATAAGTGGGCCTTTGATTTTATATCAGATGTGATAAAAGACAGTAGTTGGAAGGCTTGATTCCTTAAACCTCAGGACTGTTTCTTGTTCACTGTAGTATACTTAGCATCAAATAGAGTTCCAGGCATGTAACAGAACCAAAACAATAAAAACAGACTGAATAAATTAGTGAGTGAATAAATGAATGCAGAAGTAGATAATGAGCTTAGATAACAAAAATGAACTGCCTCAAAACCAGGATCAACACTGAGAAGCCACCAACCCTAACCACATCAGTGCAACATCATCATCTGTATCAATGGAAAAGGTCGTGCACTTCCATGGATTTTCATCATTTATAACTTGTAAACTGTTTATCTTCCATGCTCTAGTGCAGGTTCAGTTGTTTCCAGTTAATCTTTTTTTTTTAACCTCAGAATGATCCAATTAGAAGAATCTCAGTCAAGTGCTGCTGCAAAGAGGTGCCTGAATTGGGTGAGCTCTAGAGATAATTCTCATGCCTGCACTGGCTAGAATCACCAAGCCACGCTTTACACTGGATCTTGCATCACTTGTGCATTCCGTCTTAGACTGGCCAGCTTGCCCTCTTGCGTCTTATGGTCTTCATCTGTAAAATCCTGTATTGGATCAGGTGATTGTTAGGTCCCTCATGCTCTTAGGCTGAACTTCGGTCAATCTAGGTTGCATGCTACACTCATTATAGGAAGCTTAAAACATTCCTGTTCCCAGGCCCCACATCAATAAATTAAATCCAAGTTTCTGCAAGTGGGTCCTAGACATATCTATTTTTTTAGAGGTTCTTAGACGATTCCCAGCATGTAGCTTGAACTGAGAACTACCTCTTTGAAGACTCACTGTTGTCAAATGAGTGAATTAAGCATACTTTCATCTCAGAGCAATAACATAATTCTCTCTTTGTATTCTTTTCATGCCTAAAGTTATCTAACTCTAGAATAAAGACAGGTGCATTTATTTTTAAAGGGCACGTGGCTTTTTCAGCACAATCTAATGCAATGACTAATAGTCCAAATTTGCTACCAATTTTTAATATTGCTTAGTATTTTGGGAGTCTGAATGGCTCCACAACTCAAGATTTCTGCATATTTAAAAGCAGTTGCCTACAGCATATTTTAGTCTGTCAGTGGATGTATATTCTTCCTGCTTTTAATAACAAAATTTCATTTTAAGCGATAATCCCCAAAAAGGATTTCCTAGCAGAATAGTTTATATCATAAGAGCATATGGGAGTTAAGAATAATTATTCAGAGAGTATCTTTCAAAGAGCTTAAAGCACTTCATGGAACTCATCTAATTAATGTTCACACTATATGCATGAGAAGGCATTGGACAGTGAAACCTGGATGGCTCTGAAGTGAACTCCTAGTCCATTCAGTGAGAGGATGAGAATAAATGAGCACCACAGTGCACACATGCAGGGTTTACAGAGTCTACCACTGTTCATCAGTCTGTGACAAAAATTACATTCTAATACATCAAAATGAAGAGGAAGAAATTTGCTAAATTAGTTCTTATTTTTCCTCATGATTTTAAATACTCAAACACTTAAAAACACAGAAATCTCTGGGGAGGGTAGAGCTCAGTGGTAGAGCACATGCTTAGCACACACAAGGTCCTGGGTTCAATCCCCAGTGTCTCAATTAAAATAAATAAACAAACAGAAATATCTTCCCCTTCCCCCAAAATTAACATGAAAAAATTAATTAAATGGATTAAGAAAAGGTGGTGATTTAAAAAAAAAACACAAAAATCCATTACTTAAAAAATTCCAGATGCTCTATCATTATATAAATACAGAAAACAAAATCTGATTAAAATGTAGGGCTTCCTTAGTAGAACAAACAATATTTACATTGCTTTTCATTCACACAATAAATGGTAAACATTGTCAATGTGTGTGGGCATATTTACATAGACTTAACTGTTACCAAAATATGACTGTGTACTTTTAGCTCAGACAGCCTGACAGATGAAGTTAATTTTAATATCATCACAAGAAAAGCATTAATTGAATCCATACCCATAAACACATTTTAATGGAATGGAGGAGATATAAAGATGGTATTGGGTAGTAGTTAAAAACAGAAAAGCTGATGTAAAAAAGAAAAAAAAAAAAAACAACTCAGGATCTTTTTCCCATTTTAAATCACAGTCTGTAGTTGAGCTTTCCCGCAGGGATCGTGTCTTAACCTGACCTGATTTCCTTAACCTGGTCCGATTTCCTCCAGAATAAAATTAATAAAAGAATTCACAGAAGGCTTACAATTTCATTAAAGTAGATAAAAAAAGTTCTGCCTTCATAAAAATTTCATTGGCAAACTCAAAGACACAAAAGAGTACTTAGAAATTCTACAATGCATGAATTGTGAACTCTTTTATTTCAAAAACAAAGTATTTAGTAAATAGCATTATTTGTCTGTACGCATATTCAACCATGCTAACAGAAGATGAGTATAAGGACAATGGTTCTCCCTCAAAGACAGTTTTTGTACATTTTGACATTATGTGTATGTTTGAGACATGTGCAATTTATTTCCTCGCTTCGCTCATGCGGGAATTACTGGTAAATATTTCCTGCCTGAAAGCAGAGAGTTGACGCTGATGATTATCAATATAAATTAAAAAAATCAAGTCTATTCAGAAAAGTGCAAGCAAAGGCATCAACAAACCAGTGGTAAAACACTTTGATGTTTGTGTTTTAGGCAATCTCTCGTGCTAATTGCCAACTCCACACTTTCCCATTTAAAACAGTTCTGCATTAATTTTAGCACTGAATCTCTTGGAACTTATAATGCCATGAAATAAGCAGACAACCTCTTAAATGTATTTCCTTACTTATATCCAAAATACAGATGAAAATTATAAACTTTTTCATGAGAAATTTATCCTGATTAAAAGTAATAAACACCATCTAACATTTTCCTATAATTTAAACATAAAACATTGCACAAAAATAAAACAAAATAATACCATTTGAATGTGAATTTACCCTTTTGAGTGTTGCTAATCTTAATAATCAAATGGCCATTACCTTCAAAATAGAACAAAAAATATTAAAGGAAAATTTTCCAAATTATTTCAATGTAAATGAATGGTCATTTCTAACATATAAGATCGATTACTTTACTGTTAAGCTTTATTATTCTAGAGGAAGTCCAGGGACTAATGAACAATTTTTAAACAATTCCTTTTGCTATGTGCAAGAAAAGGACTTTGCAAAGGCAAAGCTCTACAGCCAACCAGTTAAGAAGTTACTTCTTGAACTCCATAGAGTGTTCCATATTATGTTGTGATAATGCGAATGGGCCAGTGGGTGGAGTGAGCTCCTAATGGATAAAAAGTGGCTCTGACAAAGCTTAATGATCATATGGGACAAATCACCATGATGGTTTCAATAGCAACACTGCCTGAAGTGGAATTTTACTCAGAACCAAGTTCCTTTTCAATAGGTTCTTCTCTAGAATGTGTTCCTATTAGTTGCAAATTCTCACCACAATTATATGCATAATGGGTATTCAAAATCCAGAACTGTAGATTTTTTTTCTCAGAAGGCAGTCACAATTTTGAATCAACACTTTATCGTTGGAGACTTCCCCACGCTATGTGACCTGGTCATGACCAGATGGTTAAAACCTCTTGGAACAAATAACCCCAATGCAGTTTCCAATTGCGGACCTTGAAATACTCATACACAATTTGAAACAGATATGAAAATGGCTTTTGGATACATGATTGGTAGACTATAAGAGCCTGTTCCAAAGTACTCTGGAACTTTTAAAAAGCGAATATATTTAAAACAGTATAAATGACTTCTATATCATGAAGACAAATCTTTTTCTGACAGCTTAAATGAATTATACTTAATCTATGTCTCTATCAGAACAAAGAATAGCTTGAACCACATGAAATGCTTGACCACATAAGAACAGCAATCTGTAAGTTTCCACCTAAAATTAGACATTTATGTATAGAGTAAGTATGGAAAACCCAAAGGACATTCTCATGAATTACCCCTAAATGCCAGTTCTTACGTATTTGGAATTTAAAAGTCAGTGTATGTTCCCTTGAGAAGAAAACTTTCTTAACTCTGACTATTTAAAGAATTTTTTTTCGATTAAAAGGTTACTCTGTGTAACACCAATAACATTGATGATGTTCAAGTTTTAGCCCTTGGTTAAATTCTTGCTTTATAGCATATCAAATTATCACATTGTATAGAAGCTGTGCTTTCCAGTAGGTTAGCCTCTAGCCGTATGTGACTATATAAATTTAAATTCATTAAAATTAAATAAAGTTAAAAATCCAGTTCATTTCCACTAGGCACACTTCAAATACTCAATAACCACATTGCAGAGCACTCTAAGCACTGCAGAATCTTCTCTGAGATAGGAGTGTTACAACACTGCCCGTTTGTCAGTTTGGTAAATTTATCCTTTGAAGGGAGGGATGGGCCATAGAATAATGTATTACATACAGACTGGCACATAAAGATGCTCAAGAAAACCAGAAAACCAATGAAAAGATCTTGTTATTATTACCAGTGATACTGCCATATACATATAATGCCTTTCAGATAAAAAGTGCTTTTACATATCAATGTTTGTCAGGGGCTGGGTGGGGAGGGAACTCACTGCAAGGGAGGTATGAGGGAACATTTTGAGGTGATGAGAATAATCTCTATCTTGATTGTGGTGGTGGTCACACAACTACAGATGCTTGTCAAAACTCATCAAACTGTGTATCTAAAAGGGTAAATTTTATTGCATGTAAATTATACCTCGATAAAATAAAAAAGGGGCAAAAGGGATGCATTTATTTGCACTTTAAAATTTGATCCTTGAGTTTTCCAGTGAATAGACCAGAGAATGCTGCTGAAAATCAGAAGACGAAGCATCAGGTATGTCTCTGGACAGCAAGCAAGTTGGGGGTACAGTTTTCTAAAACTGTCATGAGTTAACATACTGCTCAGGGAAGACGCTGGCAGGCCTCACTGGGCAGGCCTCCCCGTACTCACCCCTACCCCACTGACTCTCTAATCATCTTTGATTTTGCCATCTGTTCCTCCTGGCACAACAAAGGTTCAGAAAGAACAGTGACAACTTCAATAAGCTTGTCTTTGATGATATTTTTGAAATCAGAGGAAAAATCAGTTCTCTCGAGTTAATCCCCTATTTACAGAGTAGTTATTTGTGAAATATAAGTACAGAGTTATACTAGCCTGAAATGGTTTCACTAATGCTACATGAATCTAAAACAGTGTCTTGAGAAAGAGTTTGTGTGATGAATTCCCATTTCCACACTGCACGAAAGTGAAGACTGTCATGCACTTATTACTTGGAGAAATTCTAAGGGTTAATTAGGAATTGAGATCATTTCTTGATCTCACTTCCTGGAAACTAAACCTTGTGATAGAATATGGCCAGCAGTTTGACATCTAGAAGGAAAAATCAGATTTCTGCAAGCTGTTCTTTTCTAGGTGCAGCAAAACCTTGACTAGGGAATTCCACTTGCAGAACCTCCTGCTCACCATGATTTTCAAAACCTGACCCTCTCTGCCTGTTAATCTTCAGAGCAGAATTCAAAGCATATGTGTTCACACTGTACTTTTACTTTAATAAATGCCGGTCACTGTTGCCTCTCTGTTGTCTTTTAATTCAATGTCATTACCGCATGTTTGTTATCTACGGTAATGTTTATCACAAAGGGCATGAAAGGGACAATTTATGCACTAAAAGGTATGTCTCTGCTCATCAGAATAAATTATCTTGGGTCTGCAAAAACAATCCCATCGGTTTTCCTGGTGAATATTCAGTAAACTATTAACAGGGCAACAAGGGATGAGAATCTCTTCCCAAAAGAATGGAGCCATTTGTGGTCATTCACTTTCTAAGGTGGAAGAAACACTAATTTTCCCTCACCAAGGTTATCGAAGGTATAACAAATCATGTTTATATCTAGCAGTGAAATCTCTTGAGTTAGTTAAACTTCTTAATCTCAAAATTTTTAAAAATATATTTTAGTTTGTTAAATTCATGCTAAAAACATACATCCTTTATCTCACATTTCAGTCTGTAAGCAGCACAGGTATGTGTGGGGCCTTAGTTTTTTTTTAGAACAGAGATGATAGTTTTGTTTGTCTTCCAGGAAGGACTGAGTCACAGTCCTACAGACAGCAGCAGTCCATGTGGTAGACATAATACACCTAAATTTAGTTTGCTCATCCATTTACCTTCCATTCATTAACCTTTCATTGGAGAGGTAATCTGTCCTCTATGTGATTGAAAGTGAGGATGGAATGAGAAAGTACCTAGTCAATATGTCCATAATAGGCACTTAATAAGGAAGAGCTTAACTATTAGTAATAGTATTGTTTTTACCATATTAAAATTTGCTCTCTTGTAACTGCCTTATTCATTTAGGTTTCTCCATAATTATAGCAAGCCCCTAGGACATTTTTTTCCTCCTCTTCATGAAGCCTTCCTGGCTTTATAGAAAGCTTTAGACTTTATTTTTACAGACATTTTTTTTTAGTTTGTTGTGACCCATAGTTGGGAAGTTAAGTCTATTTTTGTGGTTGCTTTTTTCCCCCAAAGAAAAATTTCAGTTTAACTCAGCAAACAGGCACTGTTTTTAATTCCCAAGCAAAGTCATACATAAACAAAAACTCTGAATCCCAAGAGATTCTTGATTTAGCTCTGCTATTAGGTATCTTCAACCAGATAACTGAATTTAAGAAATGGAGCTCAATGTCTTTGTCTATTAGGTGAAGCGGTTAAACTACATGACGCCTAATGTCCCTGTCATCTCTAAAGCTAGTGTTTGTTATATGACTAAGTAAAAATCACTAAATCATGAAGTTTTTAAACAATTTTTGCACCCCAGGCAGATACACCCACAGGGTAATGATTTCAACAATCTTAATGTTATAACGGACAGTGCTGGAAAATATAGGCCCTTCAAAGCAAAAATTTACTTTGCCTATGCCAGACAGCTTATAAAGGATCTTCTTAGCATCTTCTCAAGACTTATCTCAGTGCTTTTCTTATAATAAGTGGGTGATAATTTCTGAATGAATAATAGTAAATCTTAGACCTGAAGAAACACAGAATTTAGGATTATCTTGTTTACCTAAGCAATATTTTAATTATCTAAACTATTTTGTAAGAAAAAATATGCCATCAATTTACCTCACATTTGCTTATATTTTCAAATTTTATACCTCTGTATTTAGATTAACTCAGTTCTTTCTCATTATCTTCATTTCTTCTGACTTCCCCCTCTTTAGCATAGCTGATAAAATTTTGTTCTGCCCCCATAAAATCCTTATAAAGACATAGAATATTTGAAAAACTTACGTTTTGGTATATATGTGTAAGAAGTCTTTTGTGTAAAGATATAAGCATACTTGTCTTAAAGCCAAATGCTGCTTGTGGGTAAAATTTTCTAGATTCAGACATTGTCTAAGAAAATTAAGGTCAAAATTCTAGAGAGAGAACATAATGACAATGTTTTAAACTTTTATAGCACTTTTCAGTTTATAAATATCTTATAATCATTTAATTTTGGCCATAATCCTGAGGCATAGGTAAGCACTTTATTTTATAGAGAAAGCCGAGCAAACTAAAATTTAGGAAGTTAAACATATTATTTAAGGTCAGACACCTAGTTCGAGGAAAAGACAAGTCTTCTGATTTCAAGTTCAAAAATCTTTTGCGCTATACCAGTTATCCCTCCTCTACATCTAGGAACACTACCTAGAAATATATACAATTCAAATACTTTTGTTCTTTTTCATAAATGTATTAACCATATATATAGGAGATATTGCATGTTGAGAAGTAGTGGTATGAAGTTGATAAAACCAACAAGATGCAAACTATAATCTTTTATAGTAACTGTATCTCTCTCAATACATTTAAGGAGGAATAGTTTACTAAATCATGGGTCAAAACAAATTTCAGCCACAAGGATTCTACTGTTTGATCCATGGATATGTGATTTGCAATTGACCTCATTCATGCATTTTTAAAAAAGAGATACGTTACAATCCTGGGATCAAACTAACTTTAAAGAACAGGATCTTAGGAAAATAAATCCCTCTGTCAAGTTAAGGATAAATGTGTCCATCAGAATTGTTTTTCTTTTCATTTAAACCTGTGTTTGACAGTTGACAGAGCATTGTTTCTGTCATTTTCTGATCCCAGTTTTATTCCTTGTCACATTCCTTTTCTGCCAAACAAATACAGGAGGGTTCAACAGCAAAAGCATTCCAAATCTTTAATCATTATGAAAAACACAGTACGTTGACCTTGTATTTTAAAGTTAAATGGAGTGGCATTATAAAAATTAAATTGGTTCTTTCTCATTTCCATAATATCCTCTAAAAAGCCTTGCCTAGCCTAGAGTGGATGCCCTATTTCTTTATCTTTCTTGATGACCTCTCATGCCTGCAAGTCAGCTCATTTTTCTTTGCTGAAGACTGCACCCCACTGCTGCATGCACTCTCAAAGTTCCATTAAAATCTAGGGCATCATCACTCATTCTTATCTGCAGCAGGCTGCCGAACAGTACCGTACCCGCAACTGCATGCAAACTAGTCTCAAAGGACAATATTAGATATATACATTGTCATCCCGTAAGGAGAATTCCACCTGGATCCTACCTTATCTCACAAAGCACATCTAGCCTTTCAAACATGGCTCCCAGAGTCAGTGCTATGAAAGGGTCTCTTGCAACAGCAAACATTACTTAAAAAGCAATTTAGTGGCAAGAAATTAGCTTTTTATAGGACACCCTTTATTAAACTCGGTGTGAGATGAGCTAGCATCCTGAATTTCGCCTTGCACCCACTGAGACCACACAGGCCAAAAGCAGTTTCATTTTAAATACTGTACTACACAAAAATTGTATGCATCCCTCCTCTGATCTTGATGAATTCTTTCTTGGAATGGATGTGTTACTAGGATAATGAGAATGGAGAATTGAACAACAAGCTAGGATTTAGCACTGCTCTTGTCCTGAAATGCGAAGAAATATTGATGCCACTTATTCAAGGAGACATTCCCTAACTACTGGGGACTGCTCACTGCTTGGTGATGGAGATGGGGTGAATTAATGAAAGAGCTGGGTATAGATTAGAAATTAGGAGTATTAGATCTCTTTACTTTTTATAATATCAAACATCATTGCTCTAAATCACTAACATTCTTATTGGAACAATATTTGATGTCAAATATTTTCAAACTTTGTGACTGATGTCTCTTTTCAACATGATAACATGTAATATCATTGTTAAATAATATTAAATAAAATACCCATATACATACTACTCTAGGTAATTATTTTCTAATCAGCATGATATTCCCTGTCTATTTTATGAAGTGGTGGATGTGCCAGACTTTAAATATTCTGAAGATTCTGATTGCTTAAATCTTCCCATAAACCTTGGCTTTAGGGTAGGAGGCAGAGGTGTATAGATTTTCAATGAAAGCATCTGAGTCCTGGGTAAGTTTTCCAGATATAATAAGCTCAATTCTGAAACACCTAAGTTTATTAATTTTTTAAGTGGGGGAGGTAATTCGGTTTATTTATGTATTTAATGGAGGTATTGGGCATTGAACCCAGGACCTAGTGCATGCTCAGCACGTGCTCTACCACTGACCTATGGATACCCCCTGAAAGACCTGTCTGAAGGCAGCTAGATGCCACTCCACCGTATCTATGTAATAGTATCTGTCCCTCCCTAGCACCTCCTAACAAATACGTATCAGCGATATTTAGTGTGGGGGGTACTTTTGCTGAGAGGATTTTGTTTCTATGGTTATTTCCAGAAGCTGTCAGTATGGTACTACCAATATGAATTTTGGTCTAAACAATTTCCAGTTTCCCCTCAGGTATTTATTAAGTAGTGTGGACACAAAATAAAATAAACACTAGGATATTAAGAATATGTTGCTTCAGTTACAGAATATATTTTACATACAATATCCCTTCTAAGTCTGAAAATAATAATGAACACAAGAACAAGTATCAGATTTGTGGTTTTAGTCAAGCAAATATATGTTTTACAAGGCTTTCTGTATAAGAGCTTGTAGAGAAAATTTTCAGTAGCGTTAAATATGAGCTTTCCATTCACTAATTTATGTGAAGTCTTTATTACTACGTTCTCCAGAATTGTTAAGGGGAGTGTAGTTGAACTGTCCTCTGACCCACCCAAATTCACATCTATCTAGAATCTCAGAATGTTTCTTTATTTGGAAATAGGCTCTTTGCAAATATCATTAGTTAAGGTTTTTGAGATGCAATCATCCTGGATTTAGGGTGAAATCTAAATCTAATGACTGTTGTCCTTATAAAAAGAGGAGAAGACACCGGGAGACACACACAGAAGATGGACATGTAAAGAGGGAGGGAGATACTGGAATTATGCTTCCACAAGCCAAGGAATGCCTGGGGCTACTAGAAGATGGAAGAGGCAAAGAGAAGGCAAGGAAGGATTCTCTCCTACAGCCTTCAGATAGTCTGCTGACCTTGATCTTGGATTCCTAGAGTTCAAAATTATGAGAGAATACATTGCCATTAAGCGACCCAGTTTGTTACAGCAGCCTCAGGAAACTAACACAGGGAGTATGGTTGTTGTTATCCTAAATGGCTAAGGATTCAAAGTTTGTTTTCAGCATATGTACATTTTCAGCAAAGCATGCCAAATGCTGGTGGACTTTAAACATTGACTAGTGGTGAAGATTATAAGCAGAAGACATGGCAGCACTGAGGGCAGGCACAAACAGCTTTTTAAGCTGGTGATCCATTTTCCAATGAATGTCCTGTCACCCATTACAGATGCCAACAACACTTCGTTCTTGAAGTATTAATACTGTGAAACTCAAAATTTCAAAGTAAGAACAGAATCCCTCCATACTTGGCTAACAGTTAAGTCCTTATTTGCTTGAATGATAAAAACGGAGTTTATGCGGAAATAGACTCATAAGACATAGGAAAACAAACTTATGGTTGCCAGAAGGGAAGAGGGTGAAAAGGGATAAACTAAGAGTTTGAGATTTGCAGATACTGACTGGTATATATAAAATAGATAAACAAGTTTATACTGTATAGCCCAGGGAACTATATTCACTATCTTATAGTAGATGATGGTGAAAAAGAAAATGAAAACAAATATATGTATGCTCATGTATGAATGAAGCATTGTGCTGTACACCAGAAACTGACACAACATTTTACACTGACTATACCTGAAAAAAAACAGAGTTTATGATAGCTAAAATATTAAGACTATTGAAGAATTTTTCTTTTACTTGTTGCCTACTATAATGGTGAGGTTTTGACATATATGTAACATAACATTCACCAAAAAGAAATACAAAATTATCTTATGCATGTAAAAATTTGGACATAGGCTGTTGCTATGGCTCAGAAGTATTTACTCCTGCCCATTGAGAGCATAAGGGCATGGTGAATTTGGATATGACTGTGAGCAAAGATGCACCTTGTGTAAGCAGAGCAGCCTACATCTCTGAGATGTAGGTAAGCACAGATATTCTCTCCTCTAAGGTGTTTCCTTCCCACCAGGAGAGATTAGAAATAAGATTAGATGACAGGAGTTGAAATATGACGCATTCTTACAAATACACAAAGAGTAATATGAATCAAGAACTGTGAAGCATTGTAGAGAGATAAAATGACTAGCATTTACTGAGTATCTACTGCGTGCCAAACACTATGAATCTTTTCCCATATATATCTTTATTTAATTCCAAAAAGCAATTCTGTACGATTAGCAGTAATATCCTATTTTTCAGATGAGGCAGGTGAGGCTCACTGGGGTTAAATAACTTGCTTGAACTTAACACAGTATGTGTGGATTTAAACTGTGCTCTTCCCCTCTCTCACCCTCTCTGACCTAGAGGACCCTACAATATGGTTGTGGGTCAAGATGAACAGACTTGAAAGTCTGATATGGAAAGAAGTGTAATTTTTTTAAATTGTAGATTTGACGAAGTCTCAAGAGTGACGTATGAAAAGTATGTGCTACAGGAAGTCAGAGGTGGAAAAAAAATTAGAAGTTTTCACGGAGGAATGATGTTTTGAGCTAAACTTGGAGGATTAAAAGAAAAGCAAAGCATCGTAGTCCATATGGGGGAAGAGACATGAGGATGAGAACTGAAGGTTCTTCTAAGGAACTAGAAGTGGGAAGGTTGGAACGTTTGCTTAAACCAAAAATGTGAAAATCAGAGTATGCGTGTGGACTTACATTTGTGAGGACTGGAAAGCCACTGATATTTTGGGGGCTGGTAAATTACATAATGAACCTAATACATATCCTAGGAAGGTTAAAAAAATAATGGTGTAGTGAGATTGGAAAAGGGGAGAGTGTGAGGCTAATCCAATCATCAAGTATGAGACGTTAAATTCCTAGATACAGATAGAAACAGTGCAAGTGGAAAATGAGTGAAGGAAGAGATATCAAGATTGCACATGGCTGGAAAGGCATAAGAAGACATCAAGTGTCTGAAGGATAAGAGTCAGTTAAGTTAGTCAAAGTTTTGGCTGCTCTTATTGGGGGGTTTCTGGCAAACAAATAGTTCTCCAAATGTATGGCTTTTTAAGTACCACCATTGTAGTCAGCGCCCTTTTTTTTTTATAGTGCACAGCTTCATTATAATTTCTTTTATGAGACACAGAGCAAAGAAGCAATGTACCTTTTTAAATCACTGGGATCTATGCATGTGTTTAAATTTATAAATTTTAAATGTTTTTAAAAGTTCCTTCATGACTGAATTATTTCTGTTGACTACATATTCAATGAAAATGAGTTTAATATTCTCTAGAGAAAATCAAAAGAAACTAGTATTTTTTCTTTGGGAGAAAAAAAAAAAAACAGGAGTCTGTGGGCCTGAAAGGGTTAATGCATTTTTAAAACTCTATCTTACTCTCAGATAATAACTCATTCACTTGAAGAACTTAGTTTAATACATTTGGAGGCTCCTAGAAGTTCTTCGAAAGAAGCTGCTACAGAGTTCCAGGGTATTATAAGCATTATTAATTACAGTATTTTAAAGTTCACATTAGGTAATTGTCCAAGAAAAATGACCCAAATTTATTTGAAAGGTCACAGAAATTTATTTTACTTGTCCCACCACATGGCAGTAAAAATAGAGATGCTCTGATAAAATCCAGCTCAATTGTTGGTAACATGATATAGTGGACATGACCCCCTGGATTTAGAATTAGGGGGCTGATTCCCTCTTTTGGTTCTTCCACATACTAATGGTATGATTTTAACCACGTTACTTAATGTTCACATGCCTCAACTTCTCAGCTGTAAAATGAGCATAGTGATGTTTGGTTTAGCTTAGTGAGGACAAAGATGTTTTTCTATTTTTCCCCATGTTGTACTCCCAGCAACTAGAACCATGCCTTACACAGAGTAGAGGCTCAAATATATTTTTAAAGGAATAAATGAATAAGTGAATGACTACTGAAAGTACTTGGTAAAATAAAACACAAATATTTGAATATTATACCTGTTGTATCTATGATGGAAATAACTTTATAATGCTGTGCTCCTGCCCATCTCTTCCCAGCTCTACAGTCAATGACATCCCATTGGTAGCTTAAGATTGGCCATGCTGGAATATTTGTGCCATAAAATTTGAGAAATGCTACAAAACAGACTGTGTCTCCTCCAAGAGCCAGTTGTCAAACATTTACCAATATATTACTGTTTTAGATCCTTGTTACCTGGCCTATGCTTACTTTGGTCTCTTCTAAACCTGAAATACTCAAAGACATTCAAACGATTCAGGCTTTCTGGATCACTGCACTGTCCTGGCTTGCTAACTTCTCCCTGATAAATACACATCATCCTGTAGCAAACTCCAACTCAGATGCTGTATCCTTGAAAACAGTCTCTAATTTCCCCAAATTAGACTAGGATGCCTCTTCCATGTGTTTAGCTATCACTCAGTGGTTACCACCATGATAATATTCTATCAATGTATAATAACAATTACTTGCTTATTGTATACCTCTCCTAAGAGCTCTTTGGAATACAAGGACTGTCTTACTCATAGTCTCTGTACCTTGCTCCTACAGGAGGTACTCAATGAAGGATAGTTCTGTGAACAACTAAATAAACGTGATCTGGTTTTGAACATGTTAGCAATACACAAAAGCTAACTGGATTATTATCCTAATAACTGTAGTGAACAGAGCGCAACCAACCATTCTTATGTAGACACTCTTCGCTTACGTACACACTCTTCATTTGACACAACTTTCTGACTATTAGTGGGGGGAGCCATTACATTAATCTACAAAATTAGTCCTAATGCTGCTGGCAGTTTGGCAGACAGTTAACGTGGACAATCATTGGTTTAAAACAAACAGTTGATGACTGTGACAGATCAAGTCAATATTAATTCCTGTTTGGTATTTTTGTTGTGACTACATGACAGTGACATTTGAAGTCATCACTGTTTGGTCTAAAAATCTTATTCATAGGACAGCCCCTACAGGGCCAGCCAGAACAGCTCATTGAGCAAACATTTCTTTTTTTTCTCTTTTGCATATGTGTGACTGAAATCTTCCAGATAAACACTGTATTATTCCTGTTTTTCACTCTTGCCTCACAAAGCTCAGATGTTGTACCAGCTCAGATGTTGTACCAGTCATTATCTGTCCCTTAAGATCCATTTCATGTTCTCCTACAAACCGTATTTCCTAGACTCATTTGACAATTAACTTCTGGGTGGATTTGACAAATATGAGAGAATGGTGAAGGAAAAAAGGAAAATTCAGGGTATTCTTCCTCTCCCTGCTCTAGATGGTATTTTCTGGCAGTGGCTCAATCTCCTCTGGTGTTTCAGCATCCTAACATCTTGCTGGACACACCCTCCTTCTGTTTCTGCAGCTCCTGCCAGACAGTCTCCACCTGATTCTACCGCCCACCAGATGACCTCAACTTGTGAATTCTAGTAACATCACCTGGTGCTTAAACCCTCAGCCATGGTAATGGGAGCAGCTTCCTGCTAGTATTAATCTCGATTGTTTTTTATCATTTCTTATTTGGCTTCTTAGGTCTTTCATCACCTATGTACTTAAATGCTTCCCTTCTTAGAGCTATTTAGAGCAGTTTCCTTTAATGATGATGGTGATGATGACTATGGTGATGTTTGGAGCCATTTTTTTCTTAATGGCACTACTGTCTTCGTAGGTGGTAACAATCAAAATCAAAATATTCTGAATCATCTTTGGCTTCCTATTTCCTTTTACCCCTCCAATCGAATCAGTTGCAAAGCCTCATACATTCCACTTCTATTATCTTCTTTCCTTTCCATTCCCATTCCTCAGATGGTAGTCTGAAATACCCTTGCTTCTTCCCTGAAATATTACAACATTCTGCTAACTGGACCCTCTGCCTTCACCCCTTTCCCTTCTCTTTTACCAGAAACATGGACTCCAGAGCTTACCTGCGCTAGCTTAGATGGACAGAAAGGTAGAAAGGATTATTATAAAATTTTAGGTAGCACAATAAGGAGAATCTCAGGAGAATTCAGTAACAGCAGCTGCCATAAGGCTAGGCATCACACAGAAGGGAGATGGAGGTGGTTGTAACTTCATGGTATCAGTAGGAATCTTACTAGTAGAAGTTCAGGCAATTTCACTGCAGTTCTCTTCAATCATTATGCCTTAGATGTCTGTCTCTCATTTGGCTCTACACCTATCTAGCTGTGACAGTTTGTTCAGTGTCTGCTCCCTCATAATTCCGACCTATACACAGCTTTCATGGCTACACTGTCATGTAACTGGAGCTGTATAGCTTCTGAACCAATCATGAGATTCTTGGGTTTCCCATTTCTACAAAAGAACAACAACAACAAAAAAATAAAACATAGGAATCTGATTGGAAAACTTATCTTTTGATGCCAAGTTCTAGGTTTTATCAGCTAAGGGGTGGGCAGTTATGTGGGATCCAAACCCATTCTTTGAGTGTCAGCGGACTCAGGGTAGTTCTCTTATAAATAGAGTGATAATTTAATGTATCATCCAAACCAGGACACTTTAGAGAATGAAGGAGGGCAAGTTAAATATTTACAGAGAAAACAAGCACAAACTGGTGTTGTTCTGACCAAACAGCAACTTACAGTCACCATGTTTAGAAAGTACTATAGGCAGGCAGGCAGGCAGGCATGCATGCATGCACTGTAATTTGGGTCTACTTCTGCTGGCTGGTTTTCTACTGCCCTTCACATTTTCCCCGAGTATCTCTGTTTAGGGTGGAATGGCATTCACTTCTCCCTAACACTGGCCTGGTCCTACTGATACTTCATGTGTATGCTCAAATGTCTGTTTCTCCATAAAGCCTTCCATGATTTATCTAGTCAAAAATCACTCTTTTCTTAAGTTTAAGTTGTACTTAAACTGTATGTTCTAGGGCCTTTGTTTTCTATCCTATATTACATAAGCATATGACTTATCTTGCCTAATAGGTGTAAGCTCTTAGAGAGCATGAGTCGTATTAACACATTTTTGTGTACCTCACATGGCCTAGCTAGTATTTTGTTCCTAGTTGGTGGCCAGTGAATTCTTCATTAAATGAATGACTGCTGAGTTCTGAAAATGTAACTTGCTATTGTTGTCTCAAGCTCACAAAGTTAGTCTAGATACCGATGCCTATAAAATGAAGAGAAGATAAGAGACTGATTATGTCTACATTAGAACAGTGGTGAGATCAACAGAAATAAGAGAATTGGAAGCTACCATATTTACATGGTCTTAAGAATGCTTAATGGGAAACAAATCACACTGAGGACATTTCATTACTGAAGAGATAGACAAGAAATCACAAACGATAGAAAGAAAAATAACTCATTTATTTCTCAACAGGTATTTGTTTGGACATACACAATGTATTCTGACAGATATCTAATTTGACTAGCTCTTGGTTTCTATAATATACTTTATAAAATTGTTTACAAGTTCAATTTAATCTATATGGAAATCAAAGTGCTTATCAGTCTTTCTATTTTTTAAAGTGCTTCCTAATGCAAAGTTCTGATATTTTAGAGAACATTTTTAAAAAGCAGTTAAATGGTAAATTTTGATTTGCACTGTTTGAGAAGCTTTATATCACTCTTCCACAATGGTCACTGGGTATTATTCCTTAAGTTCAATAAAAATAAACTGTCGGCTGATTTTCAATTATACTCCACGCAGGACACTTTTTCCTTAAAAATACACACTAATTTACCTAATACTTTAAGTGTAGGATACATAATAGATTTTAAGTCTGTTTGTTATTTCAAAATAACTCTATATATCCAGGAATCGAAGCACTGGAAATTGACCCAATGGGCATCCTCCAAGTTAGGGATATAAGGCAAATATGGCCCTTTCAGTACAACTATGGGATTCACTTTAATCCCAGAACTATGCCCCCTTTAGGTGCCACATACTACAACCTCAGAAAAGTTGCTTAACCTCTATCCAGCACAGTTTTCTCAGCTGCTAAGCAAGGAAGATTTTCACCTTGCATGTCCCAGGACTGATGTGATTTTTAAAAGCCAGTCAGTATCTGATAGTAAGTACTCAGTAGAACAGTTCTCACTGTAATATACATAGAATCCTGGGTAATCTCATAGATACCCTCCACTTCTTTGGTGTATGATACTAGATATCACCTCATATGTAATAGTCAAGTCATGAGTAATCCTTATTAGTAAACAACTGTGTTAGTTGCTACCTGGGATAGAAGAATGTGACAACACCTCAGAACTTTAGGAACTCAGATTTTGGAATACAAATGAATACACAGAAACAATTAGCAAAGTAAAAAAAAAAACATATATATATATATACACACACACACACATACACACACATTGATTGCTAAATTGGATGCAGCCAACTATTTACTAGGGATTCCGGGATGGGTCAGTTTATGAAAGCAGAACAGAATTAACACATTTTTTGAAGAAGGTAGCGTTTGCACTTGCCCTTACAGCAGTGTTTCTTATACTCACTGCTTATTAAAATCACCCTGGAGGACTTTTTAAAAATCCCCAAGCCCCGGCTTCATCACAGAACACTACAACTTGTGGAAATGGAATTTGGGCATTAGTATCTTTCCAAGCTCCCCAGATAATCCATTGTGTAATCAAAGTTGAGAATTACTGCCTTAAGGAAGGAGTAGACACTCCCTAAATGAAGGGTGGGGGCAGGGATACCATTTCAGGGGAAGGGATCCCCTGAAGGCAAGCTTCATGGAATTATAATGTGTACTTCTCCTGTGCAGAAAATCAGCAGCACAACTAAGGATCAAAAGGCAAGGTGGGGAGTCTTAACAAAATGTTTGGGAAGGTTATAGTTGGGCCAGATATTAAAAAGATACAGAGGCCAGAAGGAAAAGTTGAAATCTACTTAAATTAAAGGCAAATTTTAACATGATCAGTTAGTATGAAGACTCCGTTATTAATACTACTACACATATTCAGAATAACTCAAGAATACTGAACATGAAATCAAAGCACAAGAGCCAGAATAAAGACAGATATCTGACTTACGTTTTCCTTTTGAGGAGGTTGTGTTTCTTCACACTCTTGTTCTTTGGCCAAGGTCTTTACTTACTCTCAAACACCTTAACATCTTTCATTCTAGATAAGTGTGTCTCAACCTTAGCTACTTTTAAAAATACCCGAGGCTGGAGTCCCATCTCCAAAGGTACTGATTTAATTGGTCTGATGTGTGAGCTGGGCGTGGACTAGTTAAAAGCTCTCCCCATGTGATTTAAATATGCAATCAAGGCTGAGAACCAATGGTTCTCAACGCTTCCCATTTTGACATGAATAAGAATCACATGGAGATCTTATTAAAGCAATTCACTTGGCCTCACTCCCAAAGATTCTGACTTAGTAGGCTTGGGATGGGATCCAAGAATTTGCATTTTTAACAAGCTCTCAGTTGATGCTGATCATGCTGACCCTTAAGTGGCAATGCTCTAGTTCAGTGGCTCTCAAACGTTAGCCAGCCTCAGAATCCCCTGCAAAGCTGGTTAAAGCTGGACCCCCATCCCCAGAGTTTCCAATTCAATAGCTCTGTGGATGGTCCCATGCAGGCCTAGCAGGTTCTTAGGTGACGAGGTGATGCTCCAACTGATGGTTCAGGGACCTTACTTTGACAATCACTATTCTGGAAACAAAGTAATCAGTTTATATTTACATTTTAAAATACTTCCCTTTAATTCACTTTTGGATTTCAAAACATTTTCACCTCCAAACACTTTTTGATAACAGCTTGCTCTAACACTCTTGGATTACAGAAACAAGTACATAAGGCACAGGACATAAATAGTCTCACTGTCTACTTGGATGCACAGCTGCCCTGCACCCAGAAACCATCTGACAACATTCACCAAATTGATGGATTGTGTGTTGTCCGTTCTGCTCCTTACCTAATGGTTCTTTTATTTAACTAATAACTGTAATTCTCATTAGATGCTGATGGAACATTAAGATTTTGTTTGTGGAGCATGAAAAAAACTACTTGTGGCAGGACATCAGTTCATGAGTATTACCTCAGCAGCAACACCCAACCCTCCAGCTGGCCGGAGCAGCAGGTGCTGGTCCTGTCAGTAATGCTGGCATAAGGAGGCAGTGGTTCTTCTGGCCATTGTAGATATTTTGTGATTTAATTCACGAATGCCTTAAGTTTAGAGCCCCATTAAATGGCCTTCTGCTAGGCATTCTGCAGCAATGAAATTATAGACAAAGGAAAGCGCCTCTGTTTTAGCCTAATGGGGTAGCGATAACTCAAGGATCTGGGGATTTTACTACGTTCTGTCTCATCTAAATACCCTTGTGCTTGCTTGCAAAAACCTCTCATTTTCCTCCTGCTTCTGGATCACCCTTACTCATCTATTTAAGATCCAGATTAAGATATCAACACCTGGGTAAGGTCTTTCCCAAATGTCCTGCCTCCAGTCACAGTGCCCACTTCTGTGATGCCTAGTTCCGGGTGTACATTTCGATTATCGTGTTTGCTACACTGTATGAGAACTGGATATCATCCAGCTCTCCTCCACAGATGGCACAAGCACTGAGGACAGAGGCAGTATCTAGTCCATCTTTCTCTCTCCAGCAATTAGAGCAATGCTGGGCAAGAGAAGTCCTGTGAAATATGAATCCTCACCCTCTGCTGTATTGGGAGCCTTTCCTCAATGTTTCCTGAGCCCTCTGTACTTCTCGCCAGTGGAAAGCACGTGCCTCTAGCTTTCAGTGATCTTTCACGAGTCTGTGAGCTGGCCCTGACCACGAGCACTGTGAGGATCAATTTTACCCACAGTTCCATCATCAGCATTTTTACAGTGTATGGCACGTGTAAGTGCTCAGTAAATATCTGCCAGATGAAACAAATATGTTTCTGTAAAATGGGTTGGTAAATGGGGCTACGAATAATACTAGACTATTTTTCTGAAGTTCCAATTCCAGCTGTGTGGCTAAGCAATCTTGCTTATTCTTAAATAGAAAAATGAACATTTGAACTGGTGATATTCAATAATAATAATTGTCTGGTGAAGTTTTGTCCTATGTAACTTCTTATAAACCCTCTTAGAGTCACTGTTTAATTTTGTCATTTTCAACTATACTAAAACACAACAGAGACAGTCATAAATGACACAGGTATGACACACATTATACAGAAACGGGCTTGGGATCATATTCAAGAGATACGGGTTAAAATTCTAAATCTCACTCCATCTTGCTGTGTGGCTTTAGGCAAGTAGATTTAGCTCTCTGGGCCTCTATTTCTCTTCCTCTGAAATGAGAGGCTGGACTATATACGTTTGCATGTTTTTTCCTCAAATGAATTAAACTTTCTGTTCCTCAGTATCCCAACCTGGAGAATGAAAATAATAATAATAACTGTCATTTATGGTTGGTGCGAGGATTACATGAGAGGAGACAGGTAAAGTATGTAGACCAGCGCCTGACACACAATAAACTCCCAGCAAAACCTCTGTGCTACTACTGTTACTGCTGCTGTTATTCTTATTGGTAATGTTCTTATTCATATCCCTATTTCCATTTCTGACTTTCAGTGTGGTAAAACACCAGAAGAGGTAACAAAAATACAATGGCAGATATACAAGAGCATTTCACTTTGTCTTCATTCATTCAACAAATACTTATTGAGTTCCTAGAAGTGTTGGGGGCCAGGAATATATAGCACTGAGTGAGTTCTGGTCTCTGCTCTATTACATTCACAGTACAAAAAAAAAGAAACAAACAAAAACAGAACATACCCGTGTTAGATAAATGAAGAGATGAAAATAATGCAGGCTAGGAGGATACAAAGTTTAAGGACTGGAGGGCATGGAGGAGTTGGGGTAGGGACTGTAACCCAGAAATGGCATCTGGAAAATATCCTTTGAATCCTGAGATCACATATAACCCTTTGAGAGAAAGGGTTAAACCTTTCAGGAAAATGATTTCTAAAAAGCTGTACTGAAAATGCACACAAATTGAAGTGCCCTACTAGGTGCTGAGGTATAAAGAGGATTAAGGCAAGGAAGGTATAATGAGGAAGCTCATAAATTGATGAACAAAAGTGATGAACAAAGCTGCTGGTGACTGGTGACCTTTAATATACTGCCAACTGTGAGATGCTTTTGATCCTTTCTAGGAGAAGGAGTGGAAGAAGTAGATGAGGAAGACTGAGATGAGAAGACAACTGAATAAGCAGCTGTGAGACATCTTCCACCTCCAGATTCTCAGGCTTGCTGGGGATGGGCATGTGTTCCTTCACTTATTTCAAAAAAGAGAAGGCTACTGGCACTTGAAGTGACTGTTGTGAGGCACTATAAAGTGTATGTTATTTAATTTTCACAACAAGCCTAGGAAACGACAGGTATTGTTTCCTCATACTTCAGAGATACAGAGGTTATGAAACTTGACCTAGATTACCCAGCTAGTAAATGGCAAAGCCAAAGTTTGGATCTAATGTCATGTGGCTTTGAAACCTGCATTTAGATGAGTCAAGGAGCTCAAAGACTTGTTCTATAATAACTCCACCTGTCCCAGGAGAGAGCTGGCTGGAGGAAGGAGGCACAGGCTATAGATCCACTCCTTCCTGTCACTGCACGTGTGGTGACCAAGTGGCTAGAGTCCTAGACTCAAAGGAAAACCAAATGCATTTTAGAGTTTTTCTTTAACTATGGATGCAAAATAAACAGATTCAAGGCTTCAGTAAAGTAAATAATTGGGATAAGTAGTTGTAAATATTCACTTTGAGCCTGCCAAAGTTGTCAACAGAGTAAGTCATTGAAAATATTGTTATAAAAAGTTCAGTGAACAAATAAGAATTTTTTTAAATTTAGAGACTATTTAGTACTTTTGGAAATCTCCTTGGTTTGAAATCCTATGCCATTCACCTTCTTTTCTCCAAAGAGTTTCTCCTCAGATAAATCTGGACTCTTTTTCACACCTTTTGATTGGTTACTCTGGGCAAACACTCCTTGTCAATTACCAACTGATGAGAAAAAGGGGGGATGAAATGAGTTATTTTTAAGGAATTTAGAAGCATAATAAAATGCACTAAAATGTTGCATTGCCTTCAAAAAGGGATATAGGTAAGGGAGAAGTAAGAGGTAAATAAGAGAGTTTGGAAGCCCTGCTCAAAATATTAATGTTTGACAATATACTCAACAACATTGTCACTGTTACATTTTACAGAAAATAATGTAAACTGAGAGAAAGGTTTAGAAGCAAATTAAGATTTTAGAGACATCTGGGGAAAGATCAGGGGAAAGGGTCAAGAAATCCATGACTGAAACATCATTTACTTCCTTCTCATCGTACAACCTGCACTCTGCTAAAATGTGTTAAGCACAGCAAATGATTAACTCGATGAGTCTAGCATCCCTAATTCTGTACTTTTCAACTGTTTAGTTAAGCATACTCACATGTGGTACCAAAAAAAAAAAAGGTAGAAGGGACTTCCTCATAAATTTAAAACACTGTAAAACTTTAACAAGGAGCCTGCATTTCAACATCAATTGCCTGCCACAGCACAATCTCTCAGATACTAGTTTTTTAACTAGGTGAGACCTAACACTATGTCAGCATTTTAATTTTAACTATTTTTTAAATATGAGCATTTCTAATAAATGCATTATACATGGATCTAGTTTCATAAGCAGAATATTTGGGTTAGTACTAAAATGTTCCTTTATGATTTTGGATTAGCATTATGAAGAGGTGTCAGAGACCATGATGAAGGTGCAAATGTGAGAAGTGAATGGGATATAAACTGACTAGGAACTGACCTGGAAGTGGTGCCAGAACCACGTGCCATCAGGATGGGCTGAAAGAAGGGTAGATTAAGTTCCTGGAAGTGTCTTTCTGAAAACCTTCCTGTGTTTTGTTGCACGTGTCTTTTTTTTTAATTTTTAAAAAACATTTTAATTGAAGTATAGTCAATTTACATTACAATGTTGTGTTAGTTTCTGATGTACATCATAGTGATTCAGTTTTATATATATAGGGTGCATAACTAAATAAATTGGCATGCTTACTACTGTAGATCTAATCTTCCTAAGAGTATCAATTTTTCACCACCACAGCCTTTTCAAAAGCATCCAAAGGGGACTTCTTGCCATTGATTCATATCTGAGCTCCTCACACTAGCAACCCCTCCCACTATAAGTTTGTCCTCATCTTAACTGTCCTTTTTTTATTCCTCCACATGGACCTGCTACTCTAGTCACTGCTTGGCCACTAAATAAACCATCTGTAAGTCTTTACATAGGAGCTGAAGTCATTTTGTTTCCTTTCACTTGAAGGCATATTTCCGTAAGGCCTTAGAAATGCTATTTTTAAGGTCCTAGAGTGATTCCAATACAACACTATCTGTAAACTCTGCTCATGATCCAAGGCCAAATCACACTCTACTCCTCACCTGTTGCTTCTCATCATGGTTTCTTCATTCTTTAAACAACAATAACAATATAATACTTTCTGTCCCATTTATTTTCACATGTATAGTCCCCCAAACTTTGGAACGTAAGTTACCTATTTCGTGGATGCAAATTCCCTCCCTCCAGTGAGAAGACAAGCTCCACCCAAGAGTCTAGTATCCTGGACCTATTTAAACTTCTCAATCACACCTAGCACTCCTCTAAATCTTCTTCCAGCACTCAATGCATATATATTCTATTTTAATGTCACCGCTCTTCTAGGGACTCTTTTGCAGTATCTAGCAATAAATTTATAATAGTAACTGTACTTCTGAATGAATGAATGAACTTTCAGAGTGACTCTTTTTATTCCAAAGAAGGCTTATCTATTCTTGCAAGATCCAGCTTCTGATGTGCCACCTTGAAAAATATTAACCCAAATGTATGTAGAATAACTGAGAAATTGTATTGGTTTTGAAAACAATTGACTTACTTCTTGTTTGGGGCATATCTAAAGGGCATTTTTTTCTTTTACAGAGTAAAAATAATTATAAGAATTATTACATAGCTTCTCTTTTGATGAAAAAGTATATTCATAATTTTATTTAAACTCAATGAATCAATACACAATAACCCAAATAAAAATGGACAAAGAATTTGAATAGAGATTTCTCCAAAGGAGATAAATAAATAGCTAATAAGAATATAAAAGAAGCTCAACATCATTAATCATCAGGGAAATGAAAATGAAAAGTACAATGATGTACCACTTCATACCCACTAGGATGACTGTAATAATTTTTTAAAAAACATAAAATAACAAGTGTTGGAAAGAATGTGGGGATATTAGAACTCTCAAACACTGCTCGTGGGAATGTAAAATGGTGCCCTGTATTTGAAAACAATTTGGTAGGTAGTTTCTCAGAAAATTAAATACAGAGTTACCATACAAAACAGCCATTCAATTCCTAGTAAATAAAAACATATTCACACAAAAGCTTGTACAGGAATGTTCACAGCAGCATTATGCATAATAGCCAAAAAGTGGAAACCACCCAAATGTCCATTAATTGATAACAAAACTGATAAACAGAATGTGGCATTTCCACACAATGGAATATTATTTGAACATAAAAAGAAACGAAGTATTTTTATATGTTTACATGGATAAACTTAACATTCTGCTAAAGGGAAGAAGCCAGTCACAAAAGACCAAACATTGTCTGATTCCATTTACATCAAATACCTAGATAGGCAAACCTATAGAGACAGAAAGTAGATGCATGTTTGCCTAAAGACAGGAAGAGGAGAGGGCCTGGGGGTAAATGAGGAGTAACTGTTAATGGGTATAGGATTTCTTTTTGGAGAGGAAAATATTTGAAAATTGATTTTTAGTAATGGTTGCACAACTCTGAATATATTAAAAATGACTGATTTGTACACTTTAGATGGGTGAATTGTATGGTATGTGAAATATATCTCAAAAAAGTTGTTAAAATATATAAAGTTAATTTCAAAATGTGTCAGTTTCTTTTGAATCCTTTAATTTCTCTACTATTTATAAACTGAATCAAACATTAGGGGAGGGGTATTAGAATAGTAAGGGGGTTGAAGAAAATACTATTTCTTTTTTTAACTTTGAAAGTGTTCATGACAGTATATCAAGTTAAAATTGATTTAATTCTCCTGAATGATTAATAGCATTCCTTTTTGGTATGACTAAGTTAAGAAATCAAAATCAATGTTCTGAATATTAACACTTGCTTTTCCTCACCCCTGACTTACAAATAACCAACCAGGCAACAAACAACTTAATTACTTCTCTTCTTGCCTCTCCTAGAGCTTGATATAGCCATAATATAGTGCCAAAGTAGTCATGAATTCAACAGTAAGTTTCAAAAAACTCAGTGATATGATGATTAATATCACAAGTTAAGGCTGATAAGATGTAAATAGGAGTGTTATGTAATCATGCAGAACTACTACTTGAAAGTACATGCAGAACTGCTCTTTGATTCAGATAGTAGATGTGCCCTTTTGCCTTCTCTCGTATATTTTTAGGTCTATAATGTAGTATAGACCTGATGACTGGAACTCTGGCAGCCATTTTGGAACATGGAGTAAACTGCAGTTAGGGAAACAACGGTTTAAGATGGTAGAGTAGAAAGAAAAATAATCCCATTTCCTTGATTTTCTACCTCAGACCTCCTTTACTTGAGTAATACAAACTTCTATCTTATTTAATCAATGGATGTTTTGAATTCTCTATACACAGACAAAACTAATCTTAATTAATAACTATACCTATTTAGTAAGTAGCTAGAGATGTATTTTTTATATAACACTAAAAGCTTGCTGTGAAGTTAAGCAACTGAATTATCTAGTAAGCATCAAGAGTAATCTTATTGGTGCTGTATTTAGAAAGTGCAAACACAGCTCAATTTAATTGGCTTCCATAAAGATTTTTTTAATTCAAAGTCTTAAATATAGTTCACATAAAATTTGTGTGCACCACGAATTGCAGTAAATCAGTCATTTCCATTTCTGTGTGCATGGTGTATGACCTGGCAGGTCAACTAGCAAATATATACTCTTGAGAAATCCTTGCAAATGCAGCTATACAAGAATATATATGTAGTGCGGCTTGTGATTAAAAAAAAAAAAACCTGAAGATAACCCAACCCAAATGTCTATCAACATGTGAAATATATATTCATACAATGGGATACATATTGATTGATGTAAACATATTAAGTATAAAGTTGAGAGGAAAAAATCTGAGAGAAGACTACAGACAGGGTGATTCCATTAATATAAAGTTCAAATCCAGGGAAAGTAAAACAATCTATTGTTTAAAGATGCAAATATAGGTAGTAAAATCTATAAATAAACAAACAAAACAACTTACTCAAAATTCTAGACAGTGGTTACTTTTGGCTGAGGAGGAAAGGGTGGTGATTTGGGAGGGGGAAAAAAAACTGGGCTTCCAAAATACTGATGGTGTTCTATTTTTTGAACGCAGGAGGGTGGAACATAGATGTTTATACTATTCTTTAAACCTACACTGTCCAATGTGGAAGCCACTGGCTGACTGTAGCTATCGAGTATTTGAAATGTGACTGCTACAAATTGAAAGGTGATGTAAGTGTAAAATACACACTGGATTTTAGTGACTTGGTTCAGAAAATTGTTAATTATATAAGTAATTCGTTTTCTTATTGATTATATGTTTAAATGATCCCATTTTGGATATATCTGCTTAAATATACTATGTTATTAAATTAATTTCTCTGTTGCTTTTTACTTTTTCTAATGCATCTAAGAGAAAATGTAAAATTACATATATGACCACAGTATGTTTCTATTGGACAACACTGCTTTAAACCCTACTATAAATTTTTACATTCTTTTTATATATATCATATATTTTATAGTAAACATTTTAATTATATATATGTTAATTATATAATAAAAGCCAGCTTTTCACCATTAAAGACACATGTAGAGGTAGTTTTACTTTTCAAACATGATATAAACAAGTTCAATGTAACATATTCAGTTATGGACATCTAGCTAAGTCTTTCTTTGAAAGTGGTATCTCTGCATTCCCTAAAAGATCCAAAAAACAATGGCATGTGACTACACACACACTTTTTGGTAATATGCTTTAAAAATCCAGGAAAAGAGACTGGATGTTCCCAAAGTAAATTTGTGTGACTAGTTGATATATTGAATTATCACACAAATACTGAAAAAAAAGCAAAATTCAATAAAATCCTAATTCATACTACATGAATGAGTATAAAAAAATTGAATGTAGCAACTATAAAATGTAAAGATTTTGCTCTAAACTGTTTCAATTATTTGGGAAGCTACAGAACACCAATACTAGGAATTATCTCTCTGTGGAACTCGAGCTGACAATACAATTTGCAAACCAGAAGGATGATCTAATTTAGGATTTAATATAAATACTTCATGTCAATAAATGAGGTGTGAATATCTAACAGCCTCTCTGTTTTCTAAATTCTGGTAGAAACTCAACATCATGTACAAGCCATATAGAATGTTTAAGAGTAAAGGAGAACTAAAAGATTATTGGTATACTGAATTCAACATTTATTTTAATTGGTTGACACTATGATAGAAACATTAACACACACACATAGCTCCTCTCTATTTGTACATTATGTAGATTTAACAGAAAGGAAGTTCAGACTCTGACAAGGAATTTTGATCATCCTGCAGAACAGGAGATACACAGACTGGGTGATAACAAACAAGAAAACAATGTGATACTGTTTTTTAAAGAAAGAATTGGGCTTGGAGCCAAAGTAACCTTGATTTGCATCCTTCCATTTACTCTCTATGAAACTTTGAGGAAATTCCTAACTTATGATTCTCAGTTTTCTCAACTACTATATAGTAAGAATCCTACTACTTTGAAAATTTCCCAGGAGCATTAAATGCAGAGTGGCTTACATACTGTAGGTACCCAAGACCTGGGAGGTATTTTCATCTTTGCCCATCATTGAAGAAGGCCATAAAAGGGAAACTAGCTTTAGTTTTGTTGTTCTACACTCCGCACTAATGGTGTTTGATAATCTGCATTTGAGTGAGACTTCTAGTTAATAGAAGACTTTCATCCAGTAGTTTTATTGACATGTGCATATCCATCTCAGTTAATAAAACTGCGTTGATTAAAACAGAGAAATGAACCAAAAAACCATTTCACTCACAAAGTTAAAGGAAAAGAATGGTATGCCAAAAATAAAAGGAAGCTAACAGAGTAAACCTGACATGGGTATCTTCTCAGAAATGGCAAGGGGGAAATATTATTCCTCAATGAGTGCACTGAATAGAATATACAGTTTTAATGTTTTAGAAAAGGAAAGGGATTTAAATGCTAGGTTAAGGTCTAGGATAGGCAGTAGAGTGTATGGTTAAGAGCAGAGACCCTGGAACCTCTGTTTTGGCTGTATAACTTTGAGCAAGTAATTTAACCTAGTTGCCTCATTTGCTAAGTAAGTATATTAAAAGAACCTATCTTATAGGATTGTTGTGATTGCTTAAATTAATGTATAGAAACTGTTTAGACTAGTATCTGGCACAGAAAAAAATTACTGTTACTCTTAGGTATCAATATTATCATCATCACTACTGTCATCATCATCATCAAGTATTTTTGAAGAGGATGTGAACAGAAATTAGGTCTCTGAAATGCAGCAAGTTCCCACTTATTTCATAATCATATGTTCACAAGTGTGGTGGTTGCTTTCAATCATCTTTTACGTTGCAAAATTCCTCTTTTCTCTAATAAATGCAATAGGGGACCCGAATACTAAAATTAAATCAGAATTGATTTGATTGAACCTGGTTGAGAGCCTTAAGCACCCACCTGTGTTTTTCTTCACCATACTTAGTTGTCTCTCCAGTAAGTAAAAACCAAGCAGAATACAGGCATTTAAGTGGTTAAAATAACTATAATAAGGCAACAAATAACATGTATAAGGATACTTAAAGACTATCTCTGGGTGAAAGTACAGAAATCTTGCATTTGACCTATTCTGAACATTAAATAAATGGGATCATATAATATATGGCCTTTTGTGGCTTCTTTCACTTAGCATAATATGTAGCATATGTAGCATGTCAGTACTTTATTCCTTTTTATGGCCAAATAATAATCCATTGTACGGATACACCACATTTTGTTTAACCATTTATCAGTTGATGGACATTGAGTTATTTCTACTTTTTGGCTATTATGAATAATGCTGCTATAAACACATGTGTACATATTAAGTACATCTCAATAAATTGTTATTAACAGAGGAATCTTGCATTTGACTTTATATCAAATAAAAACATACTTTATAAAATATACTTTAATGAAAAATTCAAATTTAAAAATAGGTATAACATTTAAAAAATAAATTTCAGTTTTCTATAACTACACTGTTCTACAAGGTAACTACTAGCCACATATGGTTCTTCAAATTTCAATGTGTTAATTAATATTAACTAAAATGAAAATGGAATCCTTAGCCTCCCTGGCCATATTACCATTGCTCAATAGCCATGTATAGCCGAGATAAAACATTCCCATCATCACACAAAGTTCTGTTGGAGAGCAATGATTTAGAACACTTCACTATGTGGAAAATTAGACTCCCAATATTGAGTGTATAGATTACTATAAGCAATAGTAAAATACTACACAGGATGGGGAATACTTTTTCTTTCAATAAATGCTATACAGGTAATGAACAATTTAAATTTACTTCTCAGGGGGAATTTATTTTCTTAAGTCCTTCTCTTAAATCGTCCGTAATATGATAATTACATAAGCATTGTAGCAGTGTAGAAAAACTGCTGTCTGAGTTAGCACCTGTATAAGCTTGAGGAGGTCAGGCAGTGTCCCTCTGCCCCAGTGCCTCCAGGTAACAAGGGTAGTGACAGTTGTCTACCTAAGCAGTTTATAGGAGGAACAAGTGAGAAAGTGAGCATAACAGCCTTCTGTAAACTTTGAAACTCCAAACAACTGCTAGTTATCATTATAATCATTTCTACATTTTCACTTGGCTGAATGTAAATGAAGTGTGTAATTTCTGTAGAAATAGTTGAGCTATTCTGAAGGAAAATGTCACAGTTAAAGAATTTGGAAAAAAAAAACCCCAACATATTTATGGTCCAAAGACTCCAGGGCTACAGATTAGAGAAAATAGGCTTTTCTGGGTAAGCATATTTATATGGGAATTATTAGGTAATCTGTATTTTATAATTCAGAAACAGAATATTTTATTAAATTTGATAAAATGATGCTTCATCTCCATTATATCAACTGAAAGACACTGATTTTGACTTTGGCTTTAGAGATAGTAAGCTCAGAGCTGCCACTTAAAAGCATATTAAAACTCCAGGAAGTTTTACAACATGCTAATTTAATGCTTTATTAGCTTACTTCATTTAAGGTTACAAAGAACTGAAATGATCTTTGTGAAGTGTTGATCTAATCTCATTCCACAATGGGACTTAATTTCTGCCTAGAAGGCAAACTTACACATTTAAATTTGGAAATTAAAAGAAACAAATAAAGTGGTATGTATCAGTGGTACTAAGCCTTGAAGAAAAAACATATAGAATTGAAAATTAATGTAATACAGCTGCCCAGGATTTTAACATTCTTCTAAGACATACAGTAAACATGTAATAATAATACTCATTATACTCTGTTTTAAAACTGAACAGAGTATCAGAATATTTTCCTCTTAAATATTTTTTTCTCTTTCTTCTGCTGTTAAAAAATGCTTGTATTTCTCTTTGGACCACACAGAAGTATATATATATGTGTGTGTTAGTGAGGTTAATGCTAGTTGCTATGACAAATGGATCCCACAATTTTAATGGCTTAAGAAAAGAAAGCAGCATAGTCCAAAATGGGCATTCCTGTCTGTGCACACCTTTCCTTCACACAGTGATTTAGCGAATCAAGGTCCTTCTATCTTAGGCTTCTTCACCTCCTAGGTCTTTGGAATCTTCCCATAAGGTCAGTGTGGGCAGGGAGTGGGGAGGAGGAGGGAGTTTGGAAAAGGTATGCCTGAAATGTAACTTCCACTCTGACTTCACTGGTAAGAACTAGTCACTTCTACTCTAAATAGAAGCAAGGGAGACTGGGAGGTGTAGTTGCTGCCTTGGTAGCTTCATCCTAGCAACAACTCTATACTATGAAAGGGAGAGCACACATTTTGGTAGACGGTTAGTTGTCTCTGCCACAGTGTAAGTTTGACAGAAAAGAGATGCAAAGAGTTGAATATTTTTGAAAAAAGGAAAGCATTGATACTTTTCATATCTTTAATTCTGTTCTCTAGCTTCCAAGTGAAAATAGAGATGCTATACCTCCATTACTCTTAACTACCTCTCCTTCCTTAAACAAGTAGAAGACAGAATGAATTCTGTCAGAGAAAGAAGGCTTGGTGTAAAGAAAGAAAGAAGTCCTTACGATGGGGAAACTGGAGAGCCTTATCAGTTCTTTAAATTTCTCTCCTTGTCAATCTTGGGTTCTTTCTTAACACGCTTGACTTGGAGGCCTCATTCTCAGCATGACATGAAAGAGGATGTCACTCAGGTTATAGCCCCACTGTAAGAACCCTGAACTACAATCTTTCAAAATTGAACCCTTTAGCCTGTTAGCTTAGAAAGAACATTGTGGAGTCCCTTGGCCCTAGGAGATCTCTTGGATGACTGTGAAGGTCCTTATCTAACAAAAACTGAGACACTTCAAGTAACGGAGAGATACATCCACCATTTCTTGAAGGAAGCTAAAAAGGCTATGAAATACTTACTAAGGGATCAAGTAGATTTCCCTGACTGCAAAATTTCCTGCTTGACCCAAGAAGGAGCATGACAGACTCGCCAATATTTACACAACTTGTTCATTCATTCAGCAGGGATTTACTGAGCACCTGCTATGTGAAACTCCTGGGGTTGAAGTTACGGACACAAAGGCAAACATGAATGAGTCTTTAAACAAGGGAGTGACAAGGTCATATTTGCATTCATAAATATCACCTGCAGAGTGGAAAACAGACTGGAGGGACAAGAGTGGAGGCAGGGAGAAGAGCTGGTGACGATGGGGCTGCTGCATTAGTGCAGGTAGGATGTGCATGCCACCTAGGTAGAGGAGCAAAACAAAAATAAGAAGTGAATGAATTCAAGAGATAGTTGATTGTACCTGGAAGGTATTATGCTTAGTGAACCAAGTCAGACGGAGAAAGACAAAGAGTGTATGTTTTCATTTACATGTGGAATCTTAAAAAAAAAACCCCAAAACAGGTGAGTGGATATAACAAAACAGAAGCAGACCCATAGATACAGAGAACAAACTAGTAGTTACCAGTGGGGAGAGGCGTGGAAGGAGGGGCACAATAGTGAAATGGGATTAAGAGGTACAAACTGCTAGATATAAAATAAATAAGATACAAGGATATAATAGACAGCATAGGAAATATAGCCAATATTTTAAAATAATTTTCAGTGGAGTATAATCTATAAAATATTGAATCAGTATATTGAACACCTAAAACTAATACAATATTGTAAATCAGCTATACTTCAAAAAAAAAAAAAAAGACCAACAAACAAAAAAAAAGAGAGTTACTATAGATATGGCAGGATCTGATAAATGAAGGTGCATAGCTGGGGGATGGTGGAGCCCTTGTCTGAAATAAGAAAGCAAAAGGAAAAACATGCTTGCTGGGAGAGGGGAAATTATGAACTCAGTGTTTGAACATGCACCATTTAGGAGGGTGTGTGAAAGTCTGAATGGAAGCAGCTGGATACACAAGTCTAGAAGGAAGATGATTCCAGCCTGGAGCAAAAACTGGTAGCTGAAACCATGGAATGGATAAGAAGGACCAAAGGAGACTGTAGTATGAGGAGTCTGAGACAAACCATGAGGAACACCAACATATGAGGAGTATCTGTAGGGAGAGATTCCAGTAAATGGGATCAAGAAGGAGGGATTTCTAGGGCCAAGATGGTATAAGGACACCAAGGAGAATGTGGTGTCACAGAAGTTAAGTTCCCTCAAGAAAGAGTGCATCTTCATCCACAGAGCCCGCTAGAGAACGCTCAAGTATAATGAGGACTAAAAAAAGTGTTTTTTTTTTTTTCAGGTTTGGCAACAAGAAAGCTGCTGACCACCTCCTAGAACTGAACTGAAGAAGAAAACTAAAGTTTATCAAACACTAATGAAGTGTCTGAGGAAGTATTTCATTAATGAGATCCCAAAGTTGCATTATAAGCAAGTGATGCTAATCACTACACACTGATTTCCTCATTGTGATGCTATGTTATCAAACGAGACACTGTTTGCTTTTTTTCCCCGTATTAGCGCATGCACTTTCCTTCCAGAGAGTCAACATGTTTTTTAGTTAGTACTCATAAACGCATCTTGCCAAAAAGCTAAGAGGGTACGCATAATCTAAAGAACATAATAATGTTAACAATTAAGGCTCTTTATTGAACATATCAAGGTCCAAGAATTGTCTTATTTCTCCCAACAGCCTTGCTGTTTTTCAGAAGAGAAACCTGAGATTCAAGGATCATCAAGTCATATGGCAGAGATCAAACAGGTGGGAAAGTGACAGGGGTGAACTGTATTTACTTCTGCTGGCTCTTTTCTCCTCATTAAACAGTTCCCTCTTCCTTCAAGCTCAAAAAGTACCAATCTACAAATTTTTAGAATTATTTACTAATGCCTGACTAAACTTGACCTGTATTTTACAAAGTCCTCAGAGAATATTTATTGAATAAATCAATTCAAGAAGCAGTTTAATATGTAATTTACTTAGACAAAGGTCAAACTTAAAAAAAAAAACTAAGACAAATAATAAACACCACAGACATTAGTATAAACATCTTGCCTTCATTCCTGCTGGGGGTGGGGGAGGGGGAACTAGGAAATAAGAAAGATGTCAGAATCAGAAAGGAGGAGAGAAATAAGGAGTTAGTCAAGAAGATACCATTAAGTTCCTAGAAGGAAATCATCATAGGATACAACATGCAATAATAAAAATAAAAATATAAATAAATAAAAATAAAATGAAAAATAAAATTAAGTTAAAATGTTAACAAATAGTCATGTAATAAATGCTGCCTGGTGTGAATTAAACTCAGGTTAGCGTAACAAGAACTTGGAAAGTACTGACACACAAAAATGGATTCTCTTATTCTATACAATTCTTATACTGAATAAACTTAATTTCTTTTGGTTCTGGCATAGCTTGGATAAATGTTCCTTATAACCATCTGCTTGCCTTTCTCCAATTCTGTGCTGCCCATCTTCTGTTCTTTAATTTGTTTTTTTAAGTGAACTTAGTCATGGGGAAAAGGTTAGTCCATGTAGCTGGCAGGGTGATATTCTCAGGTCATCTGTCTCCCAGTAGAAATCACTACACTGACATTCTTGTCACTGTCCACCAGTATGGTGGTTGTGGATTAGGTTCAGCTGATGAAATTAATTTCTTTGTCTACATGGTTGGCAATCAGATCCTGGTCCCAGAGATATAAACACCAGAAAGAAACTACTTGACTACAAATTCAAATCTCGGAATTCTATCTAATACCTAAGGGGAGATGATGAAATGATAAAGTGCTAGGGGTT
The DNA here is from genome assembly GCF_036321535.1 of Camelus dromedarius. Taxonomy (NCBI): domain Eukaryota; kingdom Metazoa; phylum Chordata; class Mammalia; order Artiodactyla; family Camelidae; genus Camelus; species Camelus dromedarius. The sequence goes on along the minus strand of NC_087472.1, from coordinate 90,072,100 downwards.
GAAATACATGCTTACAGACTTAATACTGGGGGTTAAAATGTAAAAATACAGAGAAAGTAAAAGTCAAAGACATAGGATATTGGAAAATCAAACACATGACAGTGGACTCTAGGAAATGTTTATGGCAAATGCTCACCTTCACCTTCTTCAAACAAGCTATTAGCTAATTTTGATTTGTTGTGTGACCAATGCTGACCTTTCTAATCAAAGCATGAGAAGGAACTACAACAGTAGCCATAATATTCCTCTCAAATTTATTCACTCCTCCTTCACCACTTATACATAACTCTGTTACAATATAATCTGCAGAATTTTGAAATATTTTTTATGTGTCTGTCTCCTTTACTAGATTGTGGACTTAGTAAAATTACTCACCCTAAAGATATTTATTCAGTACCTACTATGGACCAGAGACTGTTCCATGTGATGCGGAGTCAGCAGTGTTCAGTCAAATACTCCTGCCCATGTGACTCTCACATTTCAATTGAGGGGGGAAATGAAAGGAATTGGGAATTAACAAGGTTTGGTTTGAAATCTGGCACCATTATTCCCTAGCTATATGACTTTGGGAAAGACATTCAACTGAAACTTCAACTACCTTGTCCATAAATTGAGGATGATAATACCTTATAGCACAGTTACAAGATTTGACTGAAATGCCACAATGCAACCTAATAAAAATAGCAGCTAAGATTTACTGTGTACTTGTTTTATGACAGAATTAGTGTGCTTTAATTGTCACAACAAACCTGCAATGTAGGAATCACTGTAGAGAGGTTAAATGACTTAAATAGAGTTAGTAAATGTAGAGCTAGAACTCAAATGTAGTTATTCTAATTGTAGATCCTGCACTCATTAATTCTACTCTCCTGCATACACTACTTTATTCTGCATTACTCAGTGCCTGCCATAGAGAGAGCAAGCTGAGATAGTTATCAGTTGCCTATTACAGTAAACTGGACTCAGATTAACAAAAACAAAAGGGATTTACTGGTTCACTTCATTGAAAAGTGCAGGGGTGGACCGCAAGTGAAGTTTGATCAAGGATCTTGCACCTTATCTCTCAGTTCCTTGATCTCTCTCTTGAGTGTCAACCTTATCTCAAGTTACCTTCTCTCATGGTATTGGGGCAGCTACAGAAGCTCTGAGTAATGCATCTGTATATTACTTGGTCCAAAGTAAGAGACAAGGAATTTCCCAGAAATGAGTCTCCCTGAGTCTCATTCACTTCCTAATAGGTCATGTGTTCATCCTTGAGTCTATTACTTTGGATTACATTGGCGTATCTGGGTCTGAGCTATATGCTTTATTGCTAGAGCAATAAAATTTGGACTTCATAGCAGACTTCTTACCAGAACAATTATCAGCATATCCACCAAAAGGATGTCTCTCACACAGTCAATGTATTTTTGTTAAATTAATTAATGTCTCAAAAGCAAGTTAAGCAATTCTCACATATTTGTCCGTAATATTTTCTATAAAGTGAAAAGTAACAAAATAATAAACACATGGTAAAAGAAGAAATGCTTTTTAAACAACTCCAAGTAGTAACACTCACTCAATATAATTGTTCCTGCCATATCTCTCTTTGAAATTCAGTCATCTGCATGGAAACAGCAGAAGGGAAGCTCAGGACAATATGACATTAATATTTCATACACAGTCTGTTAACACTATACAATTCATTTTTATAGGAGTCTTTTTCATCTCCCCCAAATCAAATATTGTTTCTGACTTCCTCGGGTTTTTTTGCATTTTAAAATTTATTTTTTAGCTAGCACTCATTCACCAAAAATCTTTATACATCTAACAGTTCAAATATGTTAGTGCAAAATTATTTTATTATTTTATAGTAGAAAAAACTGATATATTTGAACGTATTATTGTTAATTTGCCAGCATTCTATTTTTAACCTCAATATTATCTGTGTTCAATGCATTCTCTCTTATGACCCACATTCCCTGTAGGGGGATTATATATTTTTTTAACATATCTATCTAGTGTTCCAATAAGGTTAAGGTAGACTGAGAGATTTTATACAACTGAAATGAAAATAAATTGATTTAGGATGTATTTTATTCTTATTTTAAACAACATTTTCCAAGTGCTACGGTTTCATATATGTTGGCTTAGAATAGGGAGTATCACTTTTTACAGTATTTCTTATTACTTGGTCACTGTATATGTTCAATGTCTTTCAAAGGTTCAATCTGGAATGTACATGTTAGCTATTTATTAAACATGTAAAATTAAACTACTGATTTTTTTTTTTTTGGTAATGAGTAACAAAAATGAGAAAAGAATTACGTGGAAAAAGCTTAAATATAAACTACTTTGGTGTTACTGCCTCGGGGTTAGCAGACCACTAGCACACAAAGGCTCAATGCTGTTATCCTGAGAGAAGTTTAGGTCCTGAGAAGAGGAGCCCCTGACACTGGGACGCATGCTTTAAAGGGCCCAGTTCTGATCCTTCTCTAGATGTGAGGCGTTTATAGGATCAGGCCAACACACTCATCAGAAATCCACATTCTCATGTTCTGGGCACCCAAGATCCCTGAATTCCCTAGCCAAATGGCTCCAAATCAGCTTTCAGGTATGGCCAATGGGCAAGTTTTTGCCAGGGGTTAGTGCAAAGAACCTTGAACATGTGGGTGTGGGATGGAGTGAAGGAAGTGGGGGAAAAAGCAGTTGCCCCCTGGTAAAGGGTTTGGGATCAGCTCTTCTCAAGCTGCCTCATTCTAGTACAGAACTCCAAGGAATCAAGGAATTCGAAATTGAACCTAGATTTCCATGTCATCATGATGGTATATTTGTCAAGGAAGAGGGGTATGATGTACTTTATTTAACAGTATGTTAACTTGACTTATACCTTATAAATATTAAACAGATGCTGTGCAGGCCACCATTTGTACTGTTACTTCAGGGCAGCTCTGACCTTATATAACCACTGAGAGGACTAAGTAACATGGAGCATCAAAAGAAGTCATTCTTTCACTTCCGGGACTAAGGTGGTATGGGGAGTGAGGCGGTCCTTTACACAAAAGGGCTTTTGTAACTGTGAGGCTTTCAGAGGCATTAATTTTTTTCTTGGGGAAAGGAAGCTAGAAACAACAGAAGCCATAAGCAGAGCTATACACATTCAAAAGCATTTCCCTGGTATACATTCCTATTGTATGAATCTTTCGGGATCCATTTACTTCTTTATCTGAGGCTCTATAATCACGATTCTAACTCTGCTCAATAGTTAAATCAAAAGTTCATTAGTATTTCAGAAAAAAAAAAAGCTCCACACAACAAATATAACTTTTTAAAACGACAGGTAAGATTTGCTAATTTGGTCATATTTTCTATATGAATTGTTTTAAATGGAGTTGACTAACTCCAAGTCCTATAAATATAACATAAATTGGACTGCAGGGTTACAAATCTTTAAACACTGGGTCTCATAAATTATCTACTAGGCTATATTTCCTACTGACAAATTAAAAATGTTATTTTATCTAAAATTTATAATTTTGAAACCAAAAAATAGACTGTACTCTTCATGTTCTTGAGATTGTTTGTCCTATGTAAAATGTATATGCTGAAAGTAGCCATTAAAATAATTATGGCTCTAAAACTGCTGAACATCTTTAACATGCTAAGATCTAATACAGTTTCATGGTGTCAAAAATAGAATATTCAAAGAAAACTTAAAATGGAAATTTAATACATTGAAATAAACATTGGGAAAAACTCAACCATGAATTTCACACTCATTTTGCTTTTTTAACACAAATCCAGTATCAGTTCTCAAAATATAAATGTTCTGGTAAGGGAAGATATGTATGCTATTTTCCATAAGTTACTTTAATTTTCATGAAAAGAAGCCATGTAAATAGGACATAAAAACAAACACTTAACATTTTAAAGACTAAAAATTAATTCTCTTCTTAAAGAACTGTAACAGAAGGAAATTGTGATTTGTTGTTTTGTAGGTAAGATTTTATTTTCTATTTATTTTTCAATTTCACTCAACAAATATTTACTGACTTGTTCCTATATGTCAGACCTTCTGTTAGAATTGTGTATGCAAATGAATGAGCTATTGTTCATACCCATAATTTACTCAGTCTTAGAAAAGTTTAGAAGTACTTTACCTGAAGACAAAAACTACCATTTTAAGCCTGTTTATATCCTAATCAAGAATCCAAGATACAGTTGTTTTCCCAAAAGATGAAAAAAGCATCTTTCTATTCAACTGATGCTGAGTTCTAAGGAAAATTTGATTTAAAACATTTCTGAAAAGGGAAAGAGAAAGTGATAAAATTAAATATAAAATAATAAAATATAAAGGGATAAAATTAAATATAAAGATATGAAATGACTCAATTCAAACTCTAATAAAGACATACAAATTACCAAAACACAGTAACTTCTTAATCTTTTTAGTTTGTTAAAACTATTTTATTTGAAAAAAAATTTACTGAGAATTTGCTAGTGTCAGATATGGTGCTAAGCCCTGGACATAAATATGTGATGCAAGTGACCCAGTTCTCCCCTTCTCATGACTTCCATTCTAGTACCTTATATGACAGTGAGGCAAGATCTTTAACAGTGGAACAGGCTTCTAAAGAATATAAAGAAATACACTTCATCAGATGCAGGGGGTCAGGGTGGAAAGAATATTTAATTAAGCCTTGAATAAGATATACAAGCTCATCAGTTAAAGAAGGACTGGGAGAGGTAGGCAGTGGTGGTGGTTAAGGCCACTGTGAATGAATTCAGTTCCATATGAAAAAAAGAAAAAGTGAAATATTACGATCACTGGCTCTGGGAATTTTTATAGAGATTTTTCCTTTTGAAAGCTTGAGTAGTTTTTAGGGTCACCAAGAAAAAAAAAGAGAGAGAGAGAGAGGGAGAGAGAGAGGAGACTAGAGGAGGAATCATTCAGGAAGTTGAAAGGATATGAGTCTATCTGGGAAGGAAAGGGGAAGCACAATGATGTTGGCGGTTATGGTGGAGTGTGGTGGGAGAGAGGACAACTGAGGAAATAATTTGTGGTTACAGAAAAAAAGGCTAATAAACCACATCTCAAAGTTGTTACTCTATCCAAGGAAGAACAAGGGTTAATAATGGCATTTAGGCAGAAAATGGGCATATTCAGATTTTTGCTCTAGAAAAATTATTTACCTTTGTGTGGAAATAGATTGCAGAGCAGCAAGAGTGGAATTCCAGAATGTAGGCAAGAGACAATGTTTTAAATTCTAAGCAAGAGGTCAGGGTCATCTGATTTTGGTGTTAGGTTTAGGGCTGGAGAAAAGAAGACATTCTAGAGAGAATTTTTTTAAAGTAATCAACACAACAGTGATCAATTGGATTTATGGATGGTATCTAGACTTCAACTTTCTTCAACTAAGTATGAGGAAGTCATATTAAATAATTGAGGGAACCAGGAGGAAGAAGCAGGGTTTATAGGAGATGTGCTGATGCTTAGTTTTGAGTATTTTAAGCTGAAATCTCTGTGGGAAATGTATACAGAAAGATTCAGTAGACATTTGTTTATTCTTACAGAGTACTTTGGAAAATTATCTGGGCTGTAATTACAGTTGAAGGGTCATCAACATAAGAGTGGTAATTGCATTCAGAGATGAGATTACCCAGAGAAAGCATGTCAAGTAGAAAGAAAAAGAGGTCCTAGAATAAAACGCTGAAGAATATCACTGCTTAAAGAAAGTGATGCTCTTTGTGAGTTACAGAGAAGATGAGAGTGTGAAGTCCTCTAAGTTAGGAATAGAGTGTTTTGAACAGGATGTAGGTGACAGTAAAATAAAGACTGCAAAAAAACCCCACCAAATTTAGAAACAGAAGGACCATCAGTGTCCTGGGTGATGAGAGCACCTCCTGTGAAGCTTTAGTGGTAGAAGTCAACATGCAGTGCATTACAGGATGGCTAAGAGCATGAAGTGGGGAGAGCAAATATAGATAAGTTTTTCAAGAGGTGTATCTGTAAAGGAGAGTCAAGAGGGAAATAACTGGTAGAGGACATTGAATTGAAGGGTTGTTTTAATGATGGAGAATAGTAGTGGTTGTTTAAATGTTCATGGAATGGGGGATATCCTTTTCAAAATGCTGATGGGATGCCATTACATAGAGGAAATACACATATTGTATGCCTTCATGAGCCAGAAATGTGGTGACAGTATTTTCCCATGGAACATATCCACTGAAGTGTTAACATAAAATATTTTACAAATTAATTACCATCTCTAAAATTGCATTTGTAAAACTGGTGTGCTTTACTAAATCTCCATGGGCAAGACAGGCTGATAGAGACAGAGCATTTATTTGTGCAAATGTTGAGAGTTATGAATCGAGGAGTAATTATATTTAATGATAGATTCTTGAGGCTCTTATTATTAAAGATATAACACACTAAAGAAAATAATTTTCAGCTAGAGCTTCCTTCCACTGATTCAGACAGATGAGACGAAAAGTGTAACAGTGCATAGAATGCCAAGCTTTGAGGAATATCAATCTCTGGAAATGCTCCGCTTTATTGGTATGCTTAGATTTTCCACAGAAAATCTTATTAGACACCCCTCTTTGTAACTGCCCACAATACCCTTAATAGTTCCATGCACACAGTCTGAATCTAGTAAATTAGGAAGCACCTATGACAGAGCCTGTTTTTAACTTATTTTGCTTCAATGATGTCATTCTTGAATGTTCAGACTTCTAGAAATTCTTTGTTTCTGGTATATGTTCATATATGGAATAAACTACTCATTTATTTTTCAATTCTAACAATTTGATAAAGGAGCTTTATTACGCTAACTTTTGTTGTTCTGTTGGCATTTCATAACTGAATTTCTTAAGCTATAGTGTTAGTTTGGCAACCACATATCCAAACAAAAGTAGAACTGAGAGTACCATGGTTAATCACATGGTTTTTTGCTCAATGACTTGTTCATTCAACAAACATATTCTAATCAGTTACAATATGTGCCAGGGTCTGAACTGGACATGTGAGATGCCAAGAAGAATAAGCCATAAATAATCATTGCCCTTTAGGTAAAGTCTAGGGAGTAAATCAAACAGAAATAAAGCATCATATAGTAATGTTACAAAATTCAACAGGGGCATCAGGGTAGATCTACTAACTGCCTGGGCTGAACAGCACTGACTTCCAAAGGCCATGATGTTGGACTAGGGAGATCACATGTCTGGGTTTTTCTGGGAAACTTCTGGTTTATACCTGTCATCCCAGTATCTTTTCTACTCCTTTCACTTTCCAAATAAATCTATTAATAAAGATGCTGTAATGTGGAGCAAAAGTCTATTAGGAAAACATAGCTATTTGGTTGTGGGAAATGGTATCTTACACAGAGAACAGAGGAAACACCAATGTGGGATGTTGGAGAAACTCTAGCAGCTCAGCATGGCTGGATGAAGAGCACTTCTAAGTGAGGTGGTCATCAGGGACAAAACCAGTTAGAAGGGTAGACAAGGCTCCAAGTGTCAGGGCCCTTGTTGATCAGGATAAGAAGTCTGAATTATTTGGAGAGCAAAGACGTGCCCTGGGAGGATTCCTGAATTTTAATCTAGAATCATACACTACATGTTATTTTCAATTGTGTACGACACCTACAGAGAAAGATGTCAATGGGAAAATCCAGTTCAATCACTGAAAATCTGCTTTGTCCGGTACTTGGAATATTTACTCCAAGTCAAACTAACTTGTAGTCTTTGCATAGTCACAGGCTGACTAGAACTCAACCAAAAATATAGACACTGATAGAGAGCCTCTGCCCCCAGAGGGTTTGCAATCTCCCTGTAACTGTGTCTGTTGGATTTGTTTACACAGGAGATTGTAATCAGAAAAGGAGACAGTACACAGAATTCCTGAATAGAGGCAAAAGTTAAGAAAAACATGCATAGATGTGTGTTTATTTTATATAACTTACTGATTCTCTCTGAATCTCTTTCTCAGCTGAAAATGAGAACCATAGAGCCTTTCTGGCAGGAATAACAGAAATCCAGCAGAAAGGAGGGAGAAATATTCATTCCAGGTAAATGAACAAGGGAAGCAGAAACAGCATATACAGTGCTAACAAAGTATACAACAGATCTTCAAGAAGTGAAAGTTACTATTGCTGTTATTATAATCCATGCTAAATCTATCCCCTGCCCTCCTATTGCCCTGGGAAGAAGGCCCCTTTGCTTTTTTGTAGGAGATTTTTGGAATGGAAAGCCAGAAACCTGTAGCACACGCAAATTTGGTACATGCAAACTGACAAGATATTTCCAAATCCATATCAATAGCGTGTATTACAGTTTTCAAAGCTGTGTCACAGTCTTATTAAATCCTCATAATAGCCTCATGAAAGGAATGGGACGGTATACACCCTTCCCCATTTTATAGATGAGGAATACAGAGAAACAAAAAAGTCATTTTCTTGCTTCAAATAATACAGATAGTAATTAGCAGAGCATAGGATCAAAAGTATTCCCTGATTCCAAGTCTTTCCACTTTCTAAAATGCACAGTGTCCATGAAACACGTCAAACCCATTACATTGTCACTAAGATAAACTCAACAAAAGATCTCTGTATCCCAAGATCTGACACTCTCATCTCTTGGGTAACCCCAAGCCCAAGATCCCAGGGCATCTGCCTATGCAGAGGATATTTATAACAAGTAGAAAAGTAATACCAAACACGTAGATATGGGTTAGCAGTATCCAAATAAATGGTTTAGCAAATCACAATTCATATTTAAATATGTAAGAGAAAACTGATTACCTTCTACCTAGAGTGTGGTCTCAAACTGTTCATGTACCTCATCAGTAAAAATATTTTGAGCATAAAACATAAATAAATTGTATACACAAGCATGCAATTTAAAATTACATTGACAGAATTTAGTTACATAGATAAAACTAATGTAGTTTTGTGACAAAACTAACATTAGTACTTATCATGTATGTGATAAAATAGGCACTGAAAATAGTAATTTGTAATGAATAAGATAAATATAAATTAAAATATTATGGTCTTTTTCTCACAAGCCAGCTGTTTAGCATGCATTCTCCTGGGCCACTTTGATGACAACTGACCTAGAGAATCAAATCTAAGGTTATTGGAATGACAAAGTCCTCCATAACCTGGCCCATGTGTGTGTGTTTGTGTGTGTGTGTGTCCCCTCCTCACTAGACTGTAATCTGACTGGGGGAACCAAGAATGCCTTATTCTTCTTTTCTATCTCTCTCCCGTCCTTGTTCCCTAAGACACTTCACTAGTGGGGTCACTAGACCTTTTGCTCCAAAAGGATGATTACTCTGTGGAAGAAGGAATTCATTTCATCATATTTTTGGCTTTTGATTATTTTTTTAAATGCCTCAGTTTAAGTACAGGCCTGAGAAATATCTGAAAAAATAACTTAAGGACGAGTTTTCCCCACCACAGTAGATATAAGAACTCTTTGAGCAAGAGGAGAAAAGACAGAATTAGAGAAGAAATAGGGAAATTAGATGCTAGTGGGTTTATGAGGAGAGGCCCTGATTGACATTATTTCAGAAGTAGCAAAGGCAGCCTCACCCAATCTCTTGAGACCTTGAAATGCAGCGAGACAGTGACCATAATTTTACTGTCCCTGAAGATTGTGTAGTTAGCTGAGAAAAACAGCCAGTCGTGACAGGGGGATATGTCAGTGAAAAACATCGTGGACCATATGGCCTTACACTAGACTGGTGGATACATCAGCAGATGCCCATGAGCAAAGACATCCAGACCCCAAGGTCTGTGCAGACAAGGCTGTGCAACTAGTTGGTAACAATGTATGTAGACATATCCCCTGGAGGCCATACATGCTTCATGAACACTTGGCAACATGGATGTCTGCTCTGGAAGAAGAAGGGAAGGAACAATCTTCAACTGAAACGCATGGAGGAAATCTGGGATTAACATGGTTAAATTTTCTACCCTCAAGTAGAAAGGGATAAAATCCATCTGTTCAAAAGAAAGATTAAGAGGAGATTAAGCTTGCATTCACTGGATGCATTTCCCCCCAAATTAGAGTGTAAGCCAGCCCTTTTGAGCTTTAAAACTAGCATGATCTCCTCTTCCTTACTGACATATGTTCTATTGAACAACTTTTCTCAAAATAGACCAGTTTCGCCCACGATGAAAATCTGTTAAGGCAGGTCTCTCTCCCTTTCCTAGTGATCTCCACAAGTACTGGAAGGGATACCCTGGCAGTCGTGGACTTTCCCACTTACTGCCAGGTGGTGCCAATTCAAATGGGCCCAGAGCCCATGAGGCATCTGTGGTTTAAGACCAAAGTGACATCAGCCACACTGTCCCCCAAATTCTTGAAGAACAACTTCCTGCCTTGCCCTGAGTTAATGCTGGAGTAATTGGCATCTAGTTGATGTTGCTTTTCCTCTAGCTATATAAACAAATTAGTGAGTTTTTAATTTTTTTGGTATTTTCACACTTTTCCTCCTTTCCTGTGCATCACTGTAAGTGCAGCACATTCTCCACACATTGACACATCTTGTCTGTCCTTGAGCACCCATCTCTATACTGTCAATTGATGGATCTCAAACGCTTCTACTACACTCATCACTGTCTCACAATTTACATGTTTTATATCTCTGTTTCATTATTATGATAGGTCTCCAGTTTCTAACACTTTCAGCTTTACACTGTCTTTGTAATAGGCATGATCAGGTTAATAATCTTGATAAAATACTCAACAATGGAAGAACACATTGGTCCACATAACAATGCAGTGCCCAACTGCTAACATCATCTGTGGGGAGAGGTGTGATAGGAAGGTGTTGAAAAGCCTATGCCTGGAGCTAGTCTTACTTCAATCTAGAAAAAAAAAACAACGCACTAAGTAAATAATAATACTATAGGGTCACTATTTATTGGGTATTTGCTATATGTCAAACAATGTGCTAAGTGCTTATATCCATTATCTTGACTGATCTTTTTAATAATTTTTTTTATATTCCAAGATCTTTATTAACTGAAAAATTGTGCTCTACACTAGAATTTGACACAACATTGTAAAATGGTCTTTTTAATAATTTATGGCATTGGTATTAACATTACTTTTCTGAAAATTAGGAAATGGTGTCATAGAGAACTGAACTGGCAAAACATCACAATGATAGCAAGTAGTGGAGCCAGGGATTAGAAACCCAAGTCTGTCTACTACAGCATTCATGCTCTTAAATGCTGCACATTATTTGTTTAAAAAAGTTCTAATTAAAGATTTAATTATTTTATAGCATAAAAATGTTTCCACTAGCAGTTTATTGGTAGAATTATAAGAATACATTCTTTAATTCATCAGAAATTATTTAACTATTTGCAAATATTTTTATATATCCATAATATCTAATATCTGAATAGGTCAATGCTTATAATACATATAATACACATTAACTATATATACTTATAAAATTATATAGAAATTATAATTATTTAATTATATCTCATAAAATTATACAAAATCAGTATGTTATATATTATAAGCATATTTATATACGTATAGAGAGACAGAATGTCTATTTTTGATTATCATTATATTTACCAAAATCAACTATATTATCTCAATATTCACAGAAATATGGAACATTTAAAAGTGTAAATATTTTAGAAATTGCCTATGGCTATACAAGTAAATAAACTGATACAGGACAATCTACAATCTTTTAAGTATAAAATGAGAGGAAATGGTCTCAGTTATTACATTTCCCCCCTAAATGTGTCATAGCACATTTAAGAGGAAAGAAGTAATTTCTCATATGAAGACCAGAATGGATATATTTAACATGCAGATATGGTTTGTTGAAATGCCCAGAGATGAAAATGACAGGTTATATATTTCTTAGTGCATTTATTCATGTGTTTATTTTTATAAGAGACAGACATAACTACCATCCTCTGGATACAGCTCAGTAAATAGTGACTTTTGCTAATGCTTAAGAGTTTCCATATGTTCAATAAAAAATAATTATGAGAAACTTCACTGAACCTTTACACAAACTAACCATGCAATGCCCCACTCTAAAAGGCACCTAGGAGATGAGTGAAATTCCTGTATATTTCATTTTGAAATGAACAAATACAAAAGCATCTTATTTTAGTTGATTTGATGCATGATAGTTTCTCTTCCATAAATTATTATAATAGAAAGAAAAATAGATATAAACAGATTTATTAGATGTCAGGCACTGTGCAAAGGGTGTTACATACAGAGAATTACCTAATCATTAAAACAAGCCTATGAGGAATTCTTAGATCCATTTTAGAGAAAAAGAAACTGAGGCTTAGACAGATTAACTTCTCCCAGGTCATACTACTAGTGATGTCATAATCTAGGATTTTCACCTAGGCAGTATGCCCAAAGCCCATGAATTTTAACTACTATATCAGACGTTTACTTCCACCTAACACTAATATGAATTTGGAAAGTGACTCAATTTTTTTAGAAAATGTTGCCTTATATTCCTATTGTTTTAATATAAATGTTAAAAATTTATAATAAAAATGTTAAACAAACTGGTGGGTAATAATCTGACATTCTCACAAGTAGAGTATTTTGGTAGACCAGATAAGTAGGCTTCCTATGGCATACCTACATTAAAATCCTCATTAAGCAACACGTTATTTAACTTCGTGGCATTTGGAAGAGAATATTTGCCAGCTTCAAGAAACAAGTATTAAGAATTTCAAAAATGATCAAAGGGGCTATTTTGCTTAACACTGAGTTTTAAACACCAAAGAAGCACACATAAAACCATGGGTATAGTTCCAAAGTAGGTAAGGGGTCAAGTCAGCAAACAGCCAGGTGGCTATTATATACTGCACATACATTCAGAAAACTTTGGCCTTGAGAAACTTAATTTAAGCCTTTCCTTTTCAACAGAAGATGGCTGAGGAGTAGGATGTTTAATAATAATTTGCCTGAGGTCACATAGCAAGTTAGCAGTCTACTGGAAAAGAGACACCTAAACATCTTTGATGATGATGATGGATATTTTTCAATGCAAATATGCCATCCACTGGCTTTAAAGTGGAAATGGTATTCGTTAATCTTCTTGTGTTCATATTTCATGAATGATATGAAATAGCAATGGTTTGGACAGAATGTTTTAAATGTAGACATGTTGAAATGAAATTGGAAATGGGCCCACTCTCCCCATCTATCTTTGATTTTCTTGTTTCTCCAACTGTTTTATTCCTACTGCATCTACTTTCTGTTTTACTTTTATGTTAAGAAAGAGAAATGATCTCTGCTTCAAAAATTCAAATTACAGTTCTGTAAGCTTTTTGATATGTGTTCAATATAAATTTAAAAGGAAATAACAAAATAAGACTAGACAAAAAAAATGAGATGATTTGTTGCTATTATCAGAGTGCTGTCTATGAAGGTTTTAAATAGTTTCTAAAAAATAATTCCTAAACTATAATCTCTGCTTAATCATATAGGAGTGGTACAATTATTAGTAACTGACCAAATATTTGAATGGAATGACTAACTACTAACTCCCTTCATTTATTCGTTAATTCATTCATAGCTCCCACAAATCTATGTAACCCAACTTGTCTCTGTACTGCAAAAGATGCAAGCAAAATAAATGGAAGTTACCCACAGAGAAAGGTATATATTCTAGGGCAGACAATGGAAGACCTGTTGGCCTGTGAGCCATTTCCCTCCCTAACAACAGAATAATTTATTTAAATGGACATTAAGTGAATAGAATCCTTTCCAGATAAATGGTAGCATAGGTAGGGGAATGTTTACCTACATTTATGCCCTGGAAGGCAAGCATCACATAAGGTGTTAGTTGGCCACTTAGGAGTAATATAAGTGAATAGGTAGAAAGTGATTATTTCCCTTTCAGTTTAACCCTTGACTAGAACAGCATGGATTTCATTAATGTTCATTCCCACATTTATTACCCTTCTCCTTACACAGAAAGTTAAGCACTGAAAAGTCTCCTTATGAGGGTTTTGTTTCATTGTGTTCTGTTTTATTTTTACATTAAAAGATTAATAATATATTAAATAAATCAATCTGAATGAAGAAATGGCAGAATACAATTGCATTCTGTATTTTTGGCCTTTAAGTTTTAAATCTACATTTCCAAAAAGCGAAGAAAACAATAAAGAAAAAAGCTGCCAAGTTATTTGAAGAGTCTGACATTTATGATATTCCTATTTTAGTTATACTAGTGCAAGAAACCAAAAGAAAATCCCAGTGGCTGGGGTTCAATACAAGAGGTAAAAGGGAAGGTAGTGTTCGAAAGAGAGGAAGGGAAAGTAGATTTAATGGCAGAAGTTATTCTTTTAAGTAATGTTTAGATGAAGAAGTAAAGTTATTTATTGCATTCAGTATCTTTCCCTGTGGAAGAAGACCTTTTTCCTTTCTACAGTCTGTAACTCATACTCTCTGTCACATTACCTGTGGGAAACTGACTTTAACAGATGTTTTGGTTTCATGTTAAATTTACAAATTATTTTGCATAATTCCCTAGTGCCCATCTACTACAATTTTCATAATAACTCCAATTTTTGTTTTTTATATACTGACAAAAACGAGCCATAAGATAATATGCATAGTACTTGCTTAGTCAAAAGTTGGCACATTGAAATGCTTAAAGATATATTTTATGTTTGTAAGACGACAAAAAATAACAAATATGAACCTTTTAGTAGTCACAATCTTTATTATCACTTTATTGAAAATTGAGACTTAAGGTTTGATATGCCAAAAAGAGAAATAATTGACTGTATGCTTGAGAGAAATTTTCTTCCTAAATATTCTTCCTTTTAATATTGTTGTTAATTCTTCTACTGCTAACATCTACTATCATTTGTTGAATGGTGATCTTCATAGATGGATGGGTTCATACATGGATAAACAGATGATAGGTAGATTAGATAGCTAGCTAGCTAGCTAGATATATGATAGATTTTTACCTTGAGTGAAATAAATTCTCTCTCATCCTAACAAACACCTTGCAAGATAAATTTATTATCTTATTATTAGAGATGAGACGATTTAGGCTTAGAAGTGATGCGTGATTGAATTTTAAAATATACAGGTATGTAAGTATTAAGACATTCCTAAAATTTTTCTGGCTATGGGAAATAGTCGAGCAAACATTATTTAGAATAAAAAATAAACATATTTAATTTGGAATGTGCTTTAGTTTTATGAACTTTGTGGGCCACTGTGTTCCTTGTTCTTTGCATGTGGTTAGTGAATATAGATTGCTCATCAATTGACATTTTAATCTACTATTTTTGGAGGTCAAATGTGAGATAGTTACCAAGACTCTGCATTAGGCAGTTCTGCAGACCTTTACCATAGAAGTTTACAGATTATACACTTCCATGGAATATGACAGTAACAAATTGGAAGTCTGATACCTAATTTTACATATAATTTTTCATGTCTGTGGTTAAGAGCTAGTATGCAGTTTACTCATTTACATTCTAGTAGTTCATCAGTTTGTAAAAACTAGTGAAATGGAAGACTGTATTAAAATATAATTACTGGTATCCTCACACGTTTGCTGATTGAATTAAAACAAATACATTGAACTGAGTGGTCCCAACTCCTGATAATTCATATCTTCAGTTTCTGCTATTAATATTTATTATTTATATTATGAAAATGTTTATGCATATAAATAAAAACAAAAACAATAATGAATAAATCACTGTAACTACCATTAAGAGTGTGATATAATGCCAGATATCTTACATATATTAGCTTACTTATTCTTCACAAGAAATCTGTGAGGCAGGTGTCATGCTCCTTTTTCAAAGGAGCAAGGTGAGGCTTGGAAAAATTTATCATCTTACCCAAGATCACACAGAAAACTAAACACTCGAGCAAGGATCTGAACTGTGCCTTTTTATATTCAACCTTCTGCTGCCATGTATACTTTTGTTTTCTCATGACAGATACTATTTCTAATCATAAGGTCCATCCTCATTTATCATATCACACCAACCAGTCTGGAGCAGCATATTCCCATCTCAAGGCCTTCGCACTTAACTGGTCCCTCTTCCTTGCTTGCTTTCTCCAGGTAGCAGCATGTTTCCTTCCTTTACTTCATTATATGTCTGCTCAGATGTTACACTCTCAGCATTCTTCCCCACTACTCTGTCTAAAAACCACTTCTGTTCCCCTTTTACCTTGATTATTTTTTCATAGCAGTTCTAATCTGATATTTTATCATGTTTTTATTTGGTTACTGTTTGCCTCCCCTGCTGAAATGTAAATTCCACAAGAGAGGGACATTGTTTTATTCATGGCTGTGTACCTGCTACCAAAAACAAAACCTGGCACAGAGCTGGTCAACAAGTATTGATTGAATGAGAGCAAAAATGAATGGCCACTGAGATTTGCCCTCAAAATTTCAAACCTTCATATATATGAAGGCAGTCTAGCAATAAAGTGAAACCACATGAACAAAGACTGATGGGGTCTCAAGTAGCGTTATAAGAAATGTTGTTTTTTTGTTTTTTGGGGTTTTTTTGATGAAGAGTAGACACTAAAAAAAAAATACCTGAGCTGGAATTTGAAGTTCTGAAAGGACAGACTGATGGAGTAAAGAAAGAATAATATATGGGATACTAGGAGACACAAATAACAAGGAAGGGAATGAAAGCAAGTTACATGGCTTAGACTACAGACTTGGGGAAATGTGTTAACTGAACAAGGAGGATTAAACCAGTTAGGGTGAGGGGAGAGCAGATGAATGGTGATGATGGGATCTCAAAGCCAGATCTAATTGGGAAAAACAGCCGGCATTCACTTAGAGTTCTCACAAAGAGGAATAGTATGTTCAACTGACTCCTACATGTGCCACACACATTTAAAAAATTCTTATTATTATTGGAAATAAGCTTATAAAGCTTTTGGAACTGAAGTTTTCTTTCTATTTTTGGCAAAGTTTGAGATAAATCAGTGTTCACACACAATCATAGGAAATGAGCATAAAAAGATAAGTAGAGATAAATGCTAGCACGTATACAATTATCAAATGGAAATGATTTGACAAGCTTGACAAGAAAAGGTTTTCTGAATTCCAAGTTAAAATAAAAGACCTGAAGTGATATATTAATTCCTGATTTTTTCAGATTCTCCATTTTCTATAAGAGATCCTCCTTCACAAACATATGCCTAAAACATATAGAACCCAATACAGCAGTGGGGATATATACAAGATGTAGAAGTGGAAATGATGGGTCAAACTGATTCACAGTTCACCTCAGATACCATTAAGAGTTTTCACAGCTCTTTACATCTTTCAGCCCAAGGACTCAAAAATGTTGCTTGAATGAACTGGAAAATGGAAGGTGTTGGGCTTTAGTGATTGCTGAGAATTAACTTGTTGAGGTTCTACACTTGGATAGCATTCAGGTTTTTAGGAAGAAATTTTTTTTTCAGTAATGTTTGTACTCTTACTGAGGAATTCTTTACAATATATCCTATCGCTAACAAAATGGTATTCATTCACTCTGAGTTGTATTCTGTACCTTGATGTAAATTGACAATGAACCATGTTTCTCTATAAATTATCTCCCTTAAACAGTTAATTACTTTCCTAGTTAAGTGTATTTACCCAAATCAGATTCTGCTAGTTCCTTAATAAAATCATTTCTATTTTTAATTAAAAATTACAGTATGAATATAAAGAAATGCATCACAGAAAATTATGCATTTTAATAAAATAAATGGTCAGGTCCAGAAATGTCTTTAGAATCTTGATTATATTTACCTTTAGTTTAATACCCAATGTGACTAGTCATTTTCAAACTTGAACATGATGCATTTATTTTCTTTTTGCCTAAACCAAATATTCTATAATCTAAAACAGGCTTCTAGGGAGTTACTTAAGTCTATAGAAAATTCCATTTTCTCCTTATGTCAAGTGAGAAGAAATATATTATAACAAGAAATTACATATTTTACAAACTTAGTGCCAAGTTACTGATTTACTACATAATTGAAAATAAAATTTAATCACTATGTATGCCATTTATTTAAATCAAAGTTATCTTTACTTAATTCCAAACCACTTTAAAATGTTAATAAATGAGAGCTTTGAATTGGCTGCTATATTAAAATGTACAACTAAACCTACTAAGTGTGCAGCTGTACTACTCATATACGAGTATGTTATAGTAAGAACAAAACAGAAATTACTGACTATAATTGCAAATCTTATATTCAATGAGGAATAATTTCTTGAAGGAGGAATCTGTTAGAATAATATCACAAAAACTTTACAGGTAAGTTAGATATTTTTAATTCTGTTAAAAATACTTCACCACCTGAGCTTTTTCAACCCACCTATCTTTAAAAATCTTATGTCCAAAACAGACACATAGATCAATGGAACAAAACAGAGAGCCCAGAAATAAACACATGCACATAAAGTAATTTATGGCAAAGGAGACAGAAATATACACTGGAGAAAAGACAGTTTCTTCCAACAAGTGGTGCTGGAAAAACTGGACAGCTACATGTAAAAGAATGAGATTAGAATATTTCCTCACAGCATTTACAAAAATAAACTCAAAATGGATTAAAGACCTAAATATAAGACCTGAAACCATAAAACTCCTAGAACAGAACATAGGCAGAACATTCTTTAACATAAATCGTAACAATAATTTTTTGGATCTGTCTCCTAAGGTGAAACAAATAAAAAAGGAAAAGTAAATGAGTGGGACCTATTTAAACTTAAAGATCTGCACAGCAATGGAAACCATCAAGAAAATGAAAAGACAACCTATGGAACGGCAGAAATATCTGCAAATGATATGACTGATAAAGGGTTAGTACCTAAAATATATAAATAGGTCATACAACTATATATATAAATATATATATACGTATATATATAAATATATATATACGTATATATATATATATATAAACAATCCAGTGAAAAAAAATGGGCAGAAGACCAGAATAGACCTTTTTCCAAAGAAGACATACAGATGGCTAACAGGCATATGAAAAGATGTTCAAATTGCTAATTATTAGAGGAATGCAAATCAAAATCATAATGAGATATCACCTCACACCTGTCAGAATGACTATCATAAAAAGATCATAAATAAATGTTAGCAAGGATGTAGAAAAAAGGGAACCCTCAGACACTGTTGATGGGAATGTAAATTGGTGTTGCCACTATGGAAAACAGTATGGTGGTTCCTCAGAAAGCTAAAACAGAACTACCCAGCAATTCCATGTCTGGGTAAATATCCAAAGAAAATGAAAACACTAATTCAAAAGATACATGCACCCCAATGTTCATAGCAGTATTATTTATAATAGCCAAATATGGAAGTAATCTAAGTGCCCATCAACAGATGACTGGATAAAGGTGTGATACACACACACACACATATACATACATACATATACATATATATATCAATCATAAAAATAACAAAATTCTGCCATTTGTAACAATGGTGGATGGATGTAGAGAGTATTATGCTTAGTGAAATAAGTCAGACAGAGAAAGACAAATACTCTGTGTTATCACCTATATGTGGAATTTAAAAAATAAAACAAATGTATATAACAAAACAGAATCAGACCCACAGATAGAGAAGAAACTAGTGGTTACCAGTGGGAAGAGGGGAGAGAGGAGAGGAAAGATAAGGTTATGGGATAAAGGAATACTATGTATAAGATAGATAAGCAACAGGATATATTGTACAGAACAGGAAAATATAGCCATTGTTTTGTAATAACTTCAAATGAAGTACAATCTATAAAAATACTGAATCACTATGTTGTACACCTGAAGCAAATATAGTATTTTAAATCAAGTATACATCAATACAAAATAATGAAAATATAAGAATTTTAAAAAAGCTTTGCTTCCATTAGAAGTATAAACTAGGTGAGTTCTCTAAATTAGCTTAAATAAAAACACTCTGACTTTCTGGGTATCCCTGTAAAACGGTGTAATAGAACATGCCTATAGTCTTATCTGACACATCTCTATGTAAGTAATATTAATCATGTATACAGTTTTTGTCTGCATTGCCTTGGGCTGCCTTCTTGATCTCACAATGACTGATAGTTATTTTCAAATGGATAAATATTTTTAAAAGAAAGTGTAGGTTAGACACATGCACACATAATGAGGTATCCTAAAGTGGTAGTTTGAATTTCATTCTATGTTTATTATCCAGCTCTATCATCATGAAAAGACACAAACTTGATAATATGATGAAGAAACAAATAACTTCAGAATTTACTGATGTGCATTCTTATAACAAAAATGCCTCCTGGAACTTAGATATAATTTTAATTTCAATTATACATTTTATGTAAGGAAAAAACTGAAAATACACTGCTGTAGGACTGAAATGTAGGTATAATGATACTATTTTCTTATAGAGGAAATTTTTGAATAAATAATTTAGAAAACCAAAAGAAATGACTTATTATTATGATGGCAAGTACACAGAGTACTGAACCTAAAATAATTTTTCTTGGAACATAGTAGACATACAAGAATGGCAAGAATGAATATATAGAAGATCTGTTCCTTCCAAACTGCTCAATATTGATATTTTAATCTAGTGATATTTAAGGCCTACTTTACAAGTGAACCAGGATGATTAAAATCTATTTAAAATATTTTCACATGCTTATTAACAAGGAAGATCAAGGGACAGAAACTTAGGGTCTCATGACTTGGGAAACCCTGGAGAAGTTAAGAAAGGCAAGTATAATAATTTTATTGATATCTGACATTTGGGGTGCCAGACTATGATCTTCTTCACAAGCCAAACAGATCTCCCTTTGTCACAAGGGAACCACAGGAGGAAGGTACAAGCACCCCTTGCTCTTTAAACTCTGGGTCTTTGTACTCACAAGACAAAGCCCAACGTGGCTATATGCTCATTGTAATGGTAGTCATGAAAGAACCTAAGTACACTTTTTGAAATGGTTTTGGAAAAGGAGAAAAAAATGTCCCTAGACTTTTAGTCTCAGGCAACAATATTTTCTTTTCTGCAAGTGTAACTCACAAGAATGAAACACAAGATGAAGTACCAGCAAAATAAGCTTTCATACTTAGGCAGCCATTTAGGTATGCAATTTGAGCAGGTAAAATCCCCCAGGGTAAATTACTCATCTTTTTTACTGGTCTCCACATTTAGATATTCAGAATCAAAGAAAAAGATGAGAAGGATAATGCACATTGTGATATTACATATAAAAGTGTGGCATCAATATGCCTTGACTACCACAAAAAATCTATAGCATTATACTACTGGCTAGAAACGTTTTCATTCAGCTTTTCATTGGTTTAATCAGGTCATCAAGAAACCTGCTTGAAATTAAGTAGGAAGGTGGGATCAACAACAATCAACTTTTATAACATAGCATATTGAAATAAGTCTAAGGCAGATGTTAACTGGGAATGGATGACAGCAGTAGACTCCAATATCTACAGTATCTTGAGCAGCAATGGACAAACTGTAATTGAAATGGGTTCTTTAATTATGCACTAAAGCATGTCTCCACCTACACATTATTGCTCCAGAATAAAGACAAACCCCCAAAGGTGAGTTAAAATGCCTCTTTCTTGATGAAAGACTTTGGGAAGATTTAGGCAATAAGGAAGAGTCATAAATTGTGAGTTTTGCTTCCTAGAATCTTCCCCCTTTCTCTCTTATCCATCTCTACACCACTGCCAGAGTTATCTTCATCAAATATTTTAGCAAATTGCCTAACTGAAAAGAAGAAATGGAGACCCAAATTGAGAGAAGGCATAATACTTAGAATCATGGACTCATGTAACAGAGCTAGAATGAAAGAAATTGGTCAATGAATCTAACCAGCTTTCAAATGCGGGATTACCACCTAGGCAACTTTGACAGATGGCAAGTCAATTTTGGCTTGGAGGGTTTCAGCTCACTGCTTTCTTATGCTCAAAATACTAGGCAGAGTAATGATGAGAAAGTTATTCCATAAAGTGTGCTGAAACAGGGCTGCTTGTAAATTTTATCATTTGGTCCTATTGTAGTTTATTAGATCAAAACTGAATAAATTTCTCCCTCAAAATGTATGTAAGAGAAAGAAATATATAAGACAAGGTACATTTCTTCCTCCTTTGGCTTCTTTCACCACTTCTTAGCAAGGCAGGCAAGGCTCTCAACAGTATGCCCCAGGCTGCTGTCCCATTACAGAGGCCTTGTCGTTCTTGCCCTCTATCAAGGCACAAAAATCAGCTCTTCAGTCCTGAACACGACCTTGACTTTTGTCACTGTGTCTTTGTTCCTTCTGCCAAAGGTTCCCTATGTTCTAAACCTCTTTAAATCCTTCTCATCTTTTAAGGTTTGGTTATAATGGCATTCCTTGAAGAAAACCTCCTGAATTGCACCTTTCTTGGCCTCCAGACATTATCTGTATGCTTCTTTCATAACTTGCATTTTATCCTGTCTAAAATCGTTGTTTTATCTTTGTCCATGCCTCTCTTCCTAGTTCTGTAAACTCTTGAAAGGCAGGAGTTATACCTGTTTTCCTCTAATTGTGTATTTCTTTTTTAAAGGCTGTGTATCCAAGTCAAAAGGAGGGGTTAAATGCACAAATGGAATAAAAGGCTCTGCATCACTCAAAAGCCTATGCTCAGCAAGCCAGCATTATTCACACATACCTATAATGAAGTAGTGTGTGTGTGTGAGAGTGGGTGGGGGGAGGGAAAGAGAGAGAGGGAGGGACAAACAGAGACAGACCACTGAAGGACAAAGAAAATGAGCCAGAGGCACAAACAGATATTTCCTTTTTCTACTTAAAAGACCTAGCTGCCTGTGCACATTTTTTTTTTCATTTTGGGGAAGTGGTTTCTCTTCAAAGAATTCATGAAAAGTGTTTGCTAAAGCTAGAAATAGTTGACTACTTGCTGGTGATGCGCTTACACATCCCTGAGGCCCCATACAGGACATCGCTGATACTATGGAAATGGCCTATGGAAGGCTGGACATTTGGTGAAAAACATTTTTCACTTTGCCCATCCATTTCTCTATGTAAACAGAATGCCACAGGGTGATATATGCTCTAATAGCGTACCCTTCCTGCAATGCCATTAACAGAGAGAGAGACAGAGACAGAGAGACAGTGACAGAAGAGAGAGACCAAGGGACAACAAAATGAGCTGCCAGAGACACAGGGAGATGTTTCCTGTTTCTGCTTCTAAAATCCAGTTGCCTTGTACAAAAAATTGAGCAACTGTGGAAGAACACTAACTATGGCAAAAATGGTGCTATTTTAAAACCACACTAAAGGCAGCATTGTAGAGTAGAAAAAATACTGGCCTGGGAGCCTAAGTGCATCTATTTTAGTCCCAGAGCTACTGTTAACAACTTTCTCACTGGAGAAAATCACTTAACTTATATCACACTCAATTTTTTCATCTGTAAAGTAGTAAGTTTGAATTAGATGATCACTAAAATTCTAACACTAAAAGGACAAAGGTTCTACATTCTGGAAAACAAACTAACTTCATGTTTAAATTTGACATATTATTACATGTTTGTAATTGTGACTGCTCAGCAAAAACTAAAAATATTTTCCAAACAATGGGAACATTCAGATTAACATATTAAAAAAATGTATTTAAAAATTAAGTGTTATAAAACAGCCTGCCTTGACACAAGGTATAAGGAAAACTTCCCAATCAGGTTTGGAATATCAAATTTCATTTCGGAGGCAAAAGAAGAGCCTAAAATTTTATAGGATTTCTTTGCCAGACTGATGGACTCACTGTTTTTCTGAAGAACGCAAAAAGTATGGGTATCGTGATTCTTTGGAATCTAGGAGGTTGCCACACTGGTGTTTTAGTCCAGCTTATAATTCTCAAGAAAGTCTTTCCCGGTCTCTGGGCCTTAGTATCCTTGTCTTAACAAAAGGAACATTGAGTATGATGACTGAGTGAGTTCAATTAGTTCTTGATTCTCTTCCTATGTGGCCTATATAAGAATGTCCTCTTTAACCAAAGAGTGTTTAGTGACCTGCTAAATAAAATAAGAAATTTATACTTACTCTGCAAAGTGTTTCTTATATTTTATTGTATTTATTTTTCACAATGATAAAAAATAATTAATTTGTGCCTGTTCACAACCTAGCCCTTCCAACTATTAAAGAGAATCATGTCCTTGCCATTTTTGCGGTTATTGTGAAGCAGAACTTGAGCAAGGGACAGAGGGAATCAAAAATGGAGAGGAATGTGGAATTTGCTTACAAAAATGACAATTTTTATTGCTTGGAAGAAAAAATAGAGGAATAAATACAGGTGGAATGAGAAACAGAAAGCAAAGTAAAAGCTTAGGCGAGATCTCTCTGGATGAGTGAGTGAGTGAGTGAGTGTGTGTGTATTTAAGGCCAAAACAAATTTTTTTAAGTTTCACTACATCACTCTATTATAAACATGAGTTTAGAGAGTCTATTAATTTAAGGGAACTGAAAGTCAAAAAGGTCACACAGGAAGAAAGATTATGGAAATAGTTTATTACTATGTACATGATGCCATGATATCCTGATGCCTTATTTTTCTTCCAAATTAGAGTCCATTGGTTCTATCCTTTAATCTCTGAGGTTAGCTTTAAGTAACCTTTCCTTATTTCCCATATCTCTCTAAAGCTATAGAATTCACATATAAACCCCACATTCCTGATTTCTGAAATGCACCAAGTTAATTACTCATATTTTGCATAAGAACTCACTTGTTGTCCCTTAAACAGTTTGAAATAATTTTGCTTTTATTGCATTGTATTTTTCCTTTATGTTTCCTTTCCTGTATGTTTCTCAGCTTTACGCTAGTAGTGTTTATTTGGTTTTGTCTCTTTGGGTTGTTTTATTATGTTTTATTATTATTTTGACAATATTTTCATTATTGTGATAATCATTCTCTTTGATTTGATAAAATATCATCAAATCTTTGGTAGGTAATCCAATCTTTATTTCAGATTGAAAGGGAAGACCCAACAGAAAAAAAAGAATAGATATACTTATGGAAATTCAATAAGGTGGTGATTTAGCAGATATCATCACAGACAACTACGTTATCTGTTCAGTTCAGCTGATTTAGTGTAAGAATGTATATCTTAATTTTACAGAACAATTCTAAAATTGGATCTTTAATAGTAAAAGTATCTGATTGTTCTTCTAATTGCTAGTTCAGTCCCTGTCTAAATTATATCCTGTTTAAACTCTATCTAATGTTTCCTTTCTAACATTCTTCATTCCTTCCATCCTGTCTTCTTTTGATATTGCCTTCCTTCTATATGTTAAACATAGTATTATATTCTGAAGATAAATTAGTAAACAAAACACAGTACCTGCCTGTAAAAAGCTGTAACTTAAGTAGTTGATCAAATATGATAATAATAACAACAACAACAACAACATGAATAATTACGAACTCCGATGAGTGTTAAAAAGGAAGCATGACAGAAGAAAAAATCTCCATGGAATGGAGGGTACTCGGCAATTAAAACCCAGATTAATAAATGATTATAATTGTTTTTGATTGTCTTTTATACTGGAGAGAAAGCAATACTTTTTTTTTTTTTTGCCCAAAGCTGCTTATTTTCATTTACACATACACAAATACAGAATTATTAATTCTTTGGAGTTATGAATACAGAAAATAAAAGTTTCCTAGACTAAATATGTAAATATTGTGACCCTCTTGTACAAGAATCTTGTAGTTTAATTTTCCTAACCCCTGTAACAGGTGACAAAATCTGGGACCCTAGAATGAGTAAGGAAGCTCAGACATCGGGTATAAAGAAAAACATTTGCAACTTCCCTGTCCAGGGCTTCTTCCTATCCTCCGGGCTAGGGAGTTTTCAGTGTATTTATTTTATCCTCATGTTTGTGTTTGTTTTTAGAAAAGTGAATGATCAGTAAATTGCTTAAGATTTATAACACCACCATTCCATATTCAAACGAACAAATACGGACAAGCACAATTGTATCGAACTATAAAGCTTCCACATAGCAAAGGGAAAAAACCATTAGAATACAAAGGTAATCCACAGAATGGGAGAACATAATTGCAAACTATATATCTTATAAAGGTTTAATATCTAAAATATTTAAGGAATTCCTATAACTAATTATCAAAAATATCAACCTGATTTTTCAAATGCACAAAGGCACTGAACAGACATTTCTCCAAAGAAGACATACAAATGGCTAACAAGTGAAAAGGTGTTCAACTTCACTAAACATTAAGAAGAAAAGCAAATAGTCACTATGGAAGACAGTATGGAGGTTCCTTAAAGAACTAAAAATAAAGCTACCATATGATCCAGCAATCCCACTCCTGGGTATATATTCAAAAAAGATGAAAACTCTAATTTGAAAAGATATATACACCCCAACATTTATAACAGCACGATTTACAACAGTCAAGATATGGAAATAACCCAAATGCCTATCAACAGATGACTGGTTTAAGAAGATGTAGAGTGAATGTGTATATGTGTGTGTGTATATATATATATATATATATATATACACACACACACACAAACACATACATACACACATATTTTATTTATATATATATACATACATATACACACACACTCAGCCATGAAAAAATGAAATATTGCCATTTACAGCAACATGGATGGACCTAGGAATGTAAGCCAGACAGAGAAAGACAAATGTTATATGATATCACTTATATGTGGACTCCAAATAATAATACAAATGAATCTTACACAAAACAGACTCAGAGACATAGAAAACAAGCTTATGGTTACCAAAGAGGAAAGGGAGTAGGGGAGGGATAAATTAGGAGTAGGGAATTAATAGACACAGATGCAGATACATGAAATAGATAAGCAACAAGCACTTGCTGTATAACATAGGGAACAACATTCAATATCCTGTAATAACCTATAATGGAAAATAATCTAAATATATATATATTTGTGTGTGTATATATATATGTGTGTGTATATATCTGAATCACTTTGCTGTACACCGGAAACTAACACAATATTGCAAATCAACTATACTGTAATAAAAATAAAATTAAAAGAAATGCAAATAAAAGCAGAAAGAGATTCACCTTGTAATTATTTGGATGGTTATTATAAAAAACAAAACCAGTTTACAGGACACTTCATCTACCATCTTTCTCCCAGTCTAACCATAGCCATTTTTTATCCTCATTTGAAGCACAAGAGAGTAATGGATGAATCGTGAGAGGTATCCCAGTTTGCTATTTCCTTCAGTGTTATTTTAAATCTTTGAGATAGACTATAAAGTCCCAATTAACCTGAAAGAAAGAACACCTCTCCAGAGTCACATAGTAATCAATGGCAAAGTTAATTGGAATTTAGTTCTTTGAACAATTTTATCTTAGCAATTCTGCAGTGTTCAGAGTGAAAGACGACTTTAATCAAAGTTTGGAATTTGAGAAAGAGACAAAGAACAGGAGAAGGAAGATAATTTGTAAGTGACCAAAACCTAGTCTTTCCATTCAGGATTTCCTTCCTTTAGAGTTGCAGGTTTGGAGCTGAAACACTTTGAATAGAGAAGAAACAGGGGTGGATAGAGTTTAAAGGAAGTTAGTCTGGGCAGTTTCAGACTGCAGCATGTATTAGCTGAGACAATCTGCACAAATCACTTAGTCTCTCTCTGTGCTCCAGTTTCTTTACCTATAAATAAGTAACAATAAGAATAATAACAAAGCCCAGCTTAGCACTAGGTCTGGCACATAGGAAGCCCTTAACAAAAAATTCACTATTATGTTTTGAAGAAAGTCCAGGCATTCTTTTTGATACACTTCCCTACATTTTCTCCATAAGGTCTGGAGTTAATAGAGAACTATGATCCCAGGCCAGAGGCAGAGTAAGGCAAGAGATATAATACAATTTTCCAGATCTACTTTGCTGTTTTCAAGACACCTCAAAATGAATTTCACATTATCAAAATATCTAAAAGGAGAGAAAGGTGAATCAGGCTAGTACTTGTTTAGTTTCTACATGGAAATATTTTGACTAATGCTGTTCTGACTCTTCCAATTTTTTAAGCTTCATCAAGGTATAATTTATATAGAAATTTGCACATACTTAATGCATACATTTTGATCAGTTTAGATATATGCATAGACCTGTTATTCCATCACCACAATCAAGGTACAAAAGATATCCATCACTTCTAAAAATTTCCCTTTGCTTTTTTGTGTTTTTTTTTGTGTGTGCATGTGTGTGTTAAAAAAACTTAACATGACAACTATCCTCAACATATTTTAGTGTCCGATACTATATTGTTAGCTATAGGCACCATGTTGTACAGCAGATCTCTAGGACTTATTCTACATTTTAATGACTCCTATTATCAATTTCACCTGCACACTGGGCTCCTATTCCTCATCTCAGCTGGTAAAAAATAAAATGTTCAGTATAATGACAAGAAATGACTAAATAGGCCAATTCATAGTTCTGAAAACAGTGTGAAACAGCCATTATTATGGCTGTATAAATTAAAACATTATTTCTTTTCTATAGTTGTACTCTAGCTACAAGTGTATCAGCCATGCCTGGTAGGGTCTGATTCATTATTTCAGTAGTGGTAAATAATTTTGAGTACATGCATTTGAAATTATAGGACGATTCAGCATAAGGTACTGAAAATTGCCTGAAACACTGTGTATAACCTTGAAATGTGGAGGTGCCATTGTTCCCTGGGACTATTTTTCAGTCATTCTTTGTGGTTCTTTTGTCTTTGTTGGGACTGTTATATTTGCCACATTTGGTTGAACAGATTAGAGCATCTGAAACAATTCTATAGCCACAACACCACCATGAAAGAGTACTCTGTCAGTAAAATGATGAGCTAGAAAGGAAGGAAACTCATGGGAAAAACTTGCTAGGCCTTCCCATAGCTCAGAAGCCAAGCCAGAATATGCAGGCCAAGAGGGTAGCTTGAATTCTTCAGAAGCACATTAACTTTTTATCCTAACAAAATACAGAGTCCATATGAGGGTGATGCCTTACTGACCATCTAGTGAAATTATTCCACTCAATAATATAGACCAGTTTTCTCATAGGTTTATAGATTTGAGGTTTCAATTTTAAAACTTCCTAGAAAAATGTGTACACATATCCTGGGTGATTTGGCTTAACTGGAAGTGATAGCTAACTTTATTGTTCTTACTTTGTTGGTATCTGTAAGGACTGGCTTAGTATCCAACAG
Organism: Camelus dromedarius; assembly: GCF_036321535.1. NCBI lineage: Eukaryota > Metazoa > Chordata > Mammalia > Artiodactyla > Camelidae > Camelus > Camelus dromedarius. The sequence goes on along the minus strand of NC_087472.1, from coordinate 90,042,829 downwards.
TTATCTGAAGTGTAGGTAGCTGATAAGGATGAAAATTATGCAGTGTCCAAGAGTGAAGACCAACTAACAAACAACAGCATTGTATGAAGAAATGCTAAACACAAGTTAGAATAGAGAAAGGAGTTCATGATACATGAGAGTATAGACTTTAATGTAGGACTACATCCTTGAATTATTGTTAAGTGACAAAGTTGAATGCAGAGTAAATATACAATCTCATTTGCATTTTATAAAGGAAAGAATATAGATGTATGTAATTATTCATATATATATTCTTATATATGTGTATATTCATATATATGTACATGTTCATATGAGTACAGATTAAGTATTGGTGTGAATGGATGATTCATACCAACATTTAATTGAGTTATATGGGGGAGAAGCAGAAATTTATCAGCTCTTTATACAATTCTGGATATTTTTAATTTGGTATAATGAGCATGTGTTACTTTCAGTACTTAGAAATAGGTTCCTTAAAAATTACAAATAAAAAGAATTTTAGAATAAATTAATCCTTTTGTTTTAATTTCTTTGAGTTTAAAATTTTTTGTTTTATTGAAGTGTAGTTGATTTACAATGTTAGTTTCAGGTGTACAGCAAAGTGATTCAGTTATACATACATATGTATTTTTTCTTTTCAGATTCTTTTCCATTATATGTTAGTACAAAAAATTGAATATAGTTTCTTGTACTATAGAGTAGGTCCTTGTCTATCTATTTTATATGTAGTAATGTGTGTCTGTTAATCTCTAACCCCTAATTTATCCCTTCCTGCCCTTTCCCCTTGGATAACCATACTTTGTTTCCTATGTCTGTGCAAAAGTGATACAAATTCGATTTAAATGGATCTTTTAAGACAAGCAGCTTGTCACATGAAGAATTTGTAGTAATCCTTTTAGGTGAATATTTTAAATAGGTTAAAACATTAAGTTTAACCTGCACACTAATGGCATCCTCTTATGAAAAGAAGCTTAGTGGAAAACAGAACCAAAGCAGCCCAAAAAGTAAAAGAGAAATTGAGTGTCGAGTTGTACCTGATACTCAATTATGGATTAGAAACTTATACTTAAAGGAAAAAAAGTCATCAAAATCAGATCTGCTGTTTTAGTAAAGGAGGCACTAACTAATTTGAGGTTTTTAAGTTTATGACAAAGCTTGAGATGGTTATTTTAATAGTGAGTCAGCACTAAGTAATTATTCAGCATTCAACATTCAATGAAGTCAATCCAATTTTGAACTTTCAACCAGGCAAATGCACAACATGTGTAGACAGAACACATGTTATTCTTTGCCATTTAACTGTGTGCAGGATTTTCTATTTAAATAATGTTTTAAGTTATGTCTAACACAATACACACACACACATGCTTATACATAGATATCCTTCAACAAATTCCAAATATACCCTCATTAGGCATATTGTTGAAGTTAAAAAAGACATAATCTATCATTTGAAGTGAGGAATAATTTATAAGCTTTAACCCCCTCAACTGCTGCTTGGTCAATAAACTGGACCTCAGAAGCTCTGTTGGAAGCTAGGGTTGAAATTCTTTTATGATGATTATTAAGATTAAAGACTTGATGAAGATTTCTTCAAACTAAAATTTTTCTCTATGCTTTTGGGAATAAAATGATAACCTAATGATTAAGACTTGGGGTCAATTATTTCCTTGTCATTTTTTTTTCCCTTGGTCTAAAAAGTCTAGACTCATAAAGTGGAATCCCAGTATTCCATGCAAGAAAGGGTACACCTACAAATCATTATTTCTCTCATAGTTTCCAAAGATGTTCATGATTAGTTGATTACTATTAGATAGCTTTGTATAAATGTAAATTTCTTACTTAGAGCTCATTTGACAAGTATGCAAAGATAGTGGATATGAAACTAAAGACAACCTGAAAGTTAGAAAGTTTGACATTAAGATTTACTAAATATCAAGTCCCCCAAATTTTGCAAACTACATTATATAAATTCTTTTGATATAATAAATGCTTCTGAATGGAGAATTAAAAAAGTAATCTCTGAGTTTACAGTTTAAATTTGCAAGGTGTTTGGCCTAAATAGAGATAATTTAGAAAATTCCACAAATAACTTGAAACAAGCTGATAGTAGTCCAAAGCTCAAAGTAGATGTTAACAGTTTTGATCTACCCATTCATCATTATAAACAAACGAGTCATTTAACACTTCAATGTATATGAGGTAAACATTTATCTTTGTATCAGAATGATACCAATTCATTCTTTGATATAAAAGTATAAATGATATTTAAATTATGAAAACCCTAAAGTTAGAAAAGGAAAATTTATTTATTACACACTAAAAATAAAGATGCAACTTTAGATAAATTACATATAAATTTGTTGTATTTTAAGAAATATTATTGACAAATGTATGCACATGTGTAAAGAGTTATTCCTTTCTCTACCCACCTGACTACTTGTCATTTCTCTTATATGAGTGCAAAATGCACACATTCTGGAAGTTTTACATGCTGTGAGTTGATGTGCTTTCTAGGTTCAGAATCCCCCTTTTTTTTTTAATTTTCAAATAATTTCAAATTGTTGAATCATTAATTCCGACCATAAAAGTACTACATTGATTTAAGCTTTGGAGAACATTATACCAGTACATCCCTTAAGCATGGGTCAGCACATCCTGCCCCTCTTCCATTTCTTCTCAGCATATTAAAGGATTTTGTTTATATAGTTATCCCTCAAATTTCTTCAGACTATCTCAAATCCCCATATGCTTGTGTGTATGTCTGTGTGTGTGTGCCTGTGTGTGTGTGTATACCCTTGTGTCTGAGTGTATGGTTAACTAGAATAAACACTAGCTAACTACCAGTTTTTTGCCAAGTTCTCCCACAATTCAGTCAACACATTCTTAAAATGCCACTTGGGCATTCATCTTCTCTTCCAGGCTAAAGGGGGGAAAAGCTTATGCTTTTTATTTGCTTCTTATAGATAATTAAAATTTTATTATTCACGCTAGCACACTACTGATGCTTCGGCTCATCCTTTAAACATCTGGCCTACTGTTTAAAATGCATGGAGTGCACTGATGTCAACCCATGCTGATAATCAGAGGACCTTCAATTAAGTACCTACAAAGCAACCAATGATAAACGAGAGAAAAGACGGTGCAAGTTTGCCAAAGAATTCTTTCATAGTCTGATTCTCAAAAGCAATTAGAATCTCTTCTTTTGGCCTTGGAATTAATGAACTTTCATTAAAATTTAAATTTCAAATGATTCCAAGGATATCAAACTTGAGAAGTTGAGCTGATTGTCTACATAATAAATCACACCACAGGAATATGTCAAAAAGACTAATGCATGTTCTTTCCCATCCAAAGTTGTGTTTCTCTTTGTCAGTACTATGTGAACATATATTATTGCTTTTTTTTTTCTTGAAGCAGCTATAGCTAAAGATCCACTGTTATTAAACTCTATTCTCCTCTGTTTAGAATTTGTCAGGCTGTAATTCCAAGGCTGTGACTGAAACTAGTTCTAGTCTATAACGGAAGGTTTGTTCTAATAATTGAATGTGATGTGAATTTTAAAAATTTGCTGCTTTCTTCACAATAAATTGATTTGTTTAAATGAGGAAATATAATCAGATGTAACATTTTAATATCAACAATCCTAAAGTTTGCTGGTTAGATGGTTGAAAGTAATGTTTAACTTGATAACACAGACTTTTTTTTATCTTAATAGAACACTAAACACACTGTGTGTATGTGTGTGTGTGTGTAGCAAGCATTGCATGATGAAATATCCAAAAGTATGAGTAAGAAAAGGACTAAAATTCCTTGGGCATAGAAATCAACATGGATCTCTTTAAATGGTAATAAAATTGAGCAATACGGTAATTAGAAAAGTAACACTCATATAAAAATGGTCTAATGTGACAGTTGAACATTTTAATCTTGAATTAAAACAGTGTAACAGCATATGTGGCTTAAATATTATTTAAGATTAACCACCTTTATATGGAAGTGAAGCAGGTGAGACTGAGTGCAGTAGGCATAGAGTTACAATTTTACAAATCTCAAATTAGGATGCATTGATCTGACAACTGGACAGAATATTTACAATCAGGACTGTTCAGAGAGATCTTAGGGATTCTGCCATTGTATAAAAGAGTCATCATGGCCCAATCCTTATCATGAAATAATTGAGATGGAGTGTCTGAAATGTTAGAAGTTTGGTGGACACTATTATGGATTGTGGTGACATTAAATCAAAGTATCTAAAATCATGACTTCTATTATATTTCAAAATTCTATTTAGTCACTTTGATATGATGGCATAAAACAGGAGCATTTGGATTTTTCAAAGTTAATAATGATTATTTTATACTTAAAGGGCTTTTTTCCCATATATGGTCACGGAAGAGTTGAGTGTTGAATGAATACAAAAACATACTCTAGTAGCAATATAGTTGTGGGCAACATACTTTCTAAAAACAGTAGAAAAAGTTCTACAACTATCCGACCAAGTTTTACCTATGTTGTGTATAGGTTTGAATGCTTTTCTCTATATATTTTGATCTTTTTTCATTTGAAACAGTAAAAAAAAATTTCAATAAACCATTTATTAATGGTGGGATGGATTAATGACTGCATACAATTTTACTCATTTAATTTTATTTCATCAAATTAGCCTAGAAAGTTTGGCTCAAGACAAGCTATCCTCTGTTGAGGTTTCCTATTGTGATCAATACTCTAGTAAACTCTTACTAAATACTTAAGGGCAATAAACCATTTTTTGAAAATCTTATGTAGCCTGGAAAAAGAATCTTTCCAGATTTGGCTTCTTTTCCTAGTTTTCCCTTTCCCTTCAACATGCAGCTTTATCATCTTATAGTTTTGTCATTTCCTACTTTTTTAGTATTTTATACTTATCAATATTTTTTAGTGTTTTACACTTTGCACAGTACCAACAGGACAGCCTCTGAAGTAGGCAGAACTGCTATCTTTGATGCTGTTTGCCAAGAAAGGTTTAGAATTAGCTCAAGATCAACCCAACAAATAAATGATATGTTTAGGAATAAATCTGATGATTATGACAAAAAAAGATCACAAGGCTAATCTGCTAAATTTGTGTATTATAAAAAAATGAACTCTTGACTTCACTTAACATTTCTTAAGCAAAGAACCAGGACGGGGAGGGATTCTTGGAGTAAGAATAGAAAAGCAACCCTTTTAGCTCCATTTTCTAGTATCCCTGTCTCTGAGACATGGATGGTTTCTTTTTTTAATTGGCAAAATGCTGCAGAGTTTTTCAGCCTCTCAGTGAAAGTTACTTAGGAAGAGGCATTAATTCTTTTGATTCACTAGGGCATCATTTGGCAAATTACTATATGTGAGTAATAAATTACAGAGTTGGAAGATGCGTGAGAAATTCTCTAGGTTTATTCTTTTGCCTTTTGGTAAATTAGAAACTTATTACATTCAATAGCAACTGTATGCATATTTTCATATTATAAACATTATGACTACAAATCATAGATGAACTATTAGTATTTCACAACCCTATCTTTTGATACTTTGCCTAAGCATATAGAGTATGTATTTATATTTCAAACTATGGCTACAATTCCTGAAGGACTCCAAAGGAAACTCAACCATCCCACATGCAAAAAGATCTGATTAGCTGCTCTTATGCAACACCCTTTAAGTTTTCAAATAATGATAATCAAAAGTGTTAAAAAGATACTAGTTGCTCTTACTCAGCACTCTAATTTCTCAAATAATAATAATCAAAAAAGTGTTGAAAAGACAACATTTTATTTTGTAACTTACAGGATAAAAGAATGAAACTATAAAAATGTATACTAATTGAAATAATGAACCATTATTTTTAATTGATACATATATAAAATTCTGATTGAAACATTTTCACATCTCCTAAAAAAACTATAGCATTAACTATAATTACGTATTTCAATCAAAGATTGGCATAATTATTACCTGACCTTATAATAGTTACAAAATATTAAAATATTTTATAACTTTTTTTTCGGAATTAAGTAAAATAACTTCTCAGCTATACTCTATAAGGATAGACAAAGGGAATTTTAAGATCTAAAGCCTAGATAGTAACTTTTTTTCCTTCAATACGGGACTAGATATGCATATGAAAAATTCTCAAACTTCCTTTATATGAATCAGAAAAAATATATATAGTTAATCCATCATTTAAACCATATCATTTAAAAACCTGTAGTTCTAAACAACAGCCATAAAACGCAATACTACTTTATGGTCCTATTTATCTGTTCATATATATGTCCTGCCTCTTTGATGCAATTTTAGAACCAATGAAGAGTAGGTCTAAGCCTTCTGCTTTCCCCAGCAGCTAGTATACTGGAACAACATGTGATGTATTTTCAAAAAAATGAGGGATGATGAAAAATTGCATTCCCTACTTAAGGGATAAATAAAAAGGGATATTAGTGAAGTTTTTTGAAAAGAGAATGATTATCAATATTTCATTTAGAACACAGGGTCAGCAAAACACAGCCTGTGGGGCAACCCCCACTTGTCACTGATATTTGCATGGCACAGAAGCTAAGAATAGTTTTCACACTTTAAATGGTTCAGGAAAAAAAAATCAAAGGAATAATAATATTTTGTGACACATGAAAATTATATGAAATTCAAATGTTAGTGTTCATAAATAATGTTTGACAAGAATAAGACTCATGCACTGTCTATGGCTGCATTCACACTACAACAGCATCATTGAGTAGTTCCAGTAGAAACTGGATGGCTTGCAAAGTCTAAAATATTTACTGTCTGGTCCTTTATAGAAAAAGTCTGTTAACTCCTGTTTTAGGAGAAAGCATGTAGAAGAGGAAAAAATAAAAAGGACAATCAGATTCTAGTTGGACCCCAAAAGTTCAATTATGGAAAGTGAAGGAGAAAAAAAGAAACACAGAAGTAGGGAGGAGAGCTAAGTGAAATGGCTTTTGGAAATTTAGTCATGGAATTCATATTTACATCCTCCTGTTGTCATGAAATCACAAAACCATGAAATTTTTATTTTCAGAGGATTTTTGAATAGGCTCTAAAGGGGAAAAGCAAAGAAGAGAGAGGGGAGAGTAAGGGAATAAAATTGCTCAGAGAAAACTCTAATATTGGAAACATAGAGAAGAAAAGTTAATGTTACTTCATTGTTCTGCTCCATTTCTTTCAAACTCTAAGGATAAGTAAGTTTTAATGGTAAGTAGATATTTATTCTCTTCATTCTAAAAAAGAAAAAAAAGATGGCTAGGGACCTCTTGTAAAATTAAACAAGGGTATATGCAGAGGCTCTACAATAATAATGGAACAGAAACAATACACAATTAAAACACACACACATACACTTATATGCTTTCAATAGTATCATTCCTGTAAACAAATCAAGTGAAATTAGGGCATCGGTGGGCTAACATGGAAATACCTATTTCTTGGCTGAGGTTTATTTATTGTGAGGTATCACAACTGTCTGAAAAAACACAGTTCTAACAAAGCCTTTATTGTGAAACTGTTGTTCCTACAGATACTTAATTCTACACCCATAGATTTCCTATCCCTCTGGCCAATGTAATGTTTCAACGGAAAAAAATGGATCTTTTGGGAGTCTATATTTAATCTTTCAGTTATTCTAAGGAAGTGACATCTTCCCAGTGTTTATGGATTCCATTCAACAAATAGTTATTTAGCACTCACTTTATGCAAGGCACTGTGCTGGGTGCTATGGGAGATACAAAAGAATGCAAAGCAATAGCTCTCCAGAGGGTCATAACCTGGGTAGGAAGACAAACAGGTGTGCAAGTGACTATGATACAAGGCAGATGGAGAAAATGCTTTCATAGTGCTAGACAGGGGGGAGAGAGAGAGATTACCTCTGATGGGAAATTTCAGATGATTTCATGAAATTTTGAGCTTGGGCCACAAAGCAAACATATGACTTCCTTAAGATGAAGTCCAGTAAAGAACATTCTGGGAAGGCATTATTACATTACAGAGACATAGAAGAGAAGGGGGTTATCTGCCTCACTTGCAGATCTGTAGACCATGGTAGGAGCCCAGAGATCTGCATTATTGACGAGCTCCCTAGGTGATTCTACTGTAGGAGTTTCGCAAACTGAACCTTAAGACTAATCTACAGTAAGTGTCAAAAAATAGAGTAGGGAGGAACAGTAATAATGTATAGTATGAAAACCATTAGGTTTTATGATAATGAAGTGGGAAAGCAATTCAAAGTCTGTGTAAAGAGAAGGGAGGCAAAGGGGTAAGTGTAATCATCAGTGAAGACAATGAGTGCCTTACGATGTCAATCTACATATTTAAAATCAGATCAAATAAATTCCATTATATAAAGTTCAAAAACTGGCAAAACTAATCTATGCTGTTGCTGTTGGAAGTCATGCTAATATTTATGTATGTGTATAGCAGTGAATGATTGAAAGGAGGTAACAAGGAGTCTCTGAGGTGTTGTTAAGGTTCTTTTCTTAATTTAAGTGCTGGTTACAAGAGTGTGCTCAGTTTGTGAAAATGCACCAAACTGTACTTTTATATTATGCAAGTTTAATGTTTTAGCAATTAGGCTGAGGGGGTATCTTTCAACTAAAGGAAAACATCCTGTAGTTATTATCTTATTAATCACATAAAGTTTAACAACTTAATATCTCTTTGAATTCTCCAAAAGTTACAGAAATTTGATACAATGGAACATAAGACAGAAATTTTCAAAAATATTTTAGGATAGTTTTAGTGGGAAAAATAAGTTACTGTAGTTTCCTTGCTAGCACTTTAAATTTATAAGATTGAGATTTATCATCCTTAACTCTTTTATCATCATTTAGCCTGTTGTGCCTCTTTACAGTAAAACTTGAAAGAATTGTCTATAATCTTTCTATCTATTTCCCACCTCATATTATCTACTCAAACCATTCTCTGTGCCTTTCAGTCCCACCATTCTACTGAAACAATTCTTGTACAGATGACTGAAAACTATGTGGTCAAATCCAGTGATTACTTCTGTTTTTATTTTATTGAGCCCCTCAAAACATTTCATGCTGCTCGTCACTCCCTCCTTCCCTAACACTTTCCTCTCGTGTCTTCCATGCTATCACACTCTCCTGATTCTCCTTCTAATTCTCATATTCTATGTTGAATACCCCAAGTGCCTCAGGGCTTGATTCTGAGATCATTTGTCTTCTTGATCTATACTCTTAATCCTGAAGATCCCTAATGCCATGGCTTTAAGCAACTCCTTAATATAAATCTTCAGCCACAAGCTCTCCTCTGAAATCCGAATTCATATTCAGTTGCCTATTCAACATTTACTATAATGTGTCTAAATAAACATCTGCAAATTAACATGTCAATATGAAAATTCTTGATATATTTTTTAGAAATATGTTCCTATTCATATATTCCCCACTCAATATGTGGCATCTGCACCAACACAATTGTTCAGGTTAAACATCTGAGAGTTATCCTTGATTTCTCTCTTTCTCTTATCAAACAGGTATTGCTGACTTCAAACCTGAAATCTGTCACTTCTGTCTTCCACTATGACCTTGTCCAAGCCACCATTATCCCTCACATGGACTACTAAATTTAATGACTGGTCTCTTTACTCCATTCTCACAACCTACATCCATCTTCTATAATCAGAATAATGTCAACACTCTCCAATCACTTGATGTCACAATTATAAAAAATCTAAACTGTTTATCATGATTAAGAAGGTTTATATAAACTGATCATTGACCACTTCTCCAGCCTATGTGCCCACTATGCTTTAGCTATACTGGCTTTTTATTGCTGCTGTTGTTCCATGAATATGTCAGCTCATCCCAAGATTCTTTGCATTAGTATTCCCCCTACCTAGCATGCTTTGATTATCATGTAGCTGGCCCCTTTTTGTCATTCCAATCTCAGTTTAAATGATAATATATAGAAAATATTTTCTTGACCATCCAAACCAAGGTAGCTACCCAATCACCATCTATTACTTGACCCTATTCTAAAGTCTCTCTGTATTTTTCTAGTTTGATTTTTGTTTCCTAGCTTCCATATGAGAATATAATCTCCATGACAGTACAAACCTTGACCATATACTCAGTGTCCCACAGAGTGCACGTCCAGCAATAGGTGTTTGATAAACACTGGTTGAATCCTGAATTCTAATCCTTTTAAAAATTGATCTGATATGACAAATAAAACATTATAGGGCTGGAGGATAAAGAATATTTCTATTCAGAATCATTTACCTAATTCAGAATGGACAAGACTAGCTAGTGCTTGTATAGATGCCACTATAAACTGGAGAACTATTCTTTCTAACATCACAATATAAAAGAAATATGTATTATTAACTGGCTACCACTCTGAAATATGGCTCAAATCTAGCAAGGACATGAGTAATGCCTAGTGCCAAGTATAACTTCTGTTTGGCTAATAATGGACTTTTTTTCATCATAGGCATATGAAATTGTAGGGTTGCGAACAACAAGAAGAGGTACCTCCTTCTGTAATCACAGTGTTGCTATAATTACAGCTAAAGGTTTGTCAGCATTTCCATTAAAAGAACTTAACTCAGCTGTTAAATGTCCATTACTTTAATATGTGGCATATAATATCTTACCTTAACTGCCTATTAAAAACAGCTAATTAAAAATGGATTGATTTTTTTTAATAAAATTATGTAAATACCCAGAAGAAACTAGCCCTTTTAGTGAGTGCATTTCTGTAACAATTAAAATGCAAGTTTCTCTTCAGTATTTGAAATATCTATTTATATGCATCATTTGTAAAACTTGACCTAAAAAGTTCTGAAAAATGATTACTTAGCAATGAGCACAATGTCGTCATAAGGAGGAAAAATGACTTGACTACTAGAGTGGACAGTGATGAACTATTCTGATCCCCCATCAGTGAAGAAATTTTGCCTCAGCAGCTGCACAGTACAATTGGCAGTACCCTTTGGGGGGTTGCCTCAGCTGTAGAGAGTCCCCTTGCCCGAGGTCATGACCCTTTCTGACGAGGACTGATTAATGCTGGAGTAGAAAGGCCCAGCAATCTCTGCCTAATTCATGACCACACAGAAGGGCCATTCTAGCTCCAGAGCATCCCGTGTGGTTAGCGAAGTGTTGGGAAACAGCTCCAAGGATGTGCCCAGTGACACTGCAAGTAGCCACACAGGCAAGTGCAACTTCAGACTAACCTAAGTCTTGGTGAATGCTCTGTGATCCTCCAAGAACATGGGAAGATATGCATCTTAAAAGAAGTGTACCCTTTTTTTTGAGGGAGGCTGCCATAGGGCAGTTGCTCACCTGCCTTTCTGTTCATAGTAAGAGATGTGACTTTCTACCTTAGCTCCCTTTAAAGCACAGCTGCAGGCTATAAAACTGCTTGGTTGCAGAATGAATTGTCTTCTCAACAACAGAGTGCCACATCACTTGTGTCGCCTTTCATCTGGTCCCTTTCATTTGGTGTCATCTGTGGGACAAGTGACAGAGGAAGCTGATACCATGCTGATCATACTTTTACTGCCTATTAAACTATTGGGTTTACTGTCTCCTTACGGGCTGAAAATGTCAGCTTGCTTGAAACCCAGGCTCCTATTGGGCCTGCACTGAAGCTCAATTTCTCTCTGCTCACTCCTGCTTCCCATCTCTCCCTTGCATAGGTGTTGGTCCAAAGGGCATTCCCTAAGACGTATCCTGCACACTAAACTCCATCTTAGAGTCTGCTTCCCAGAGAATCCAACTGGTCACACCAACCCAGTATTTCAAAGAAAGGAAGGAGAACAATATTATGTTGTATTATTTCTCTATTTGCTTGGCTGCCAGAAGAAGTTATGTCTATTATTTTAAGAGTACATGGATTTTATGTATATTATTATTTCATGTATATTAACTTTTGAAATTATATAAAGCATGTTAACTGTATAATCCTTTAGTAGATGGTTACTGAGCAGAGACTTAGGCTTTCTCCACCAGATCATTCAACCTTTTCCAAAAAACTCCAGCAGTCTACCACATATGAAAATACTGCACTCTGTGAAAACTAAAAAATCTGTGCATTTTTTACTTTCACTCATTTACTTTACTTTTCTTTTTCTGATCAAAACTTACATTCTAATCTCTTTTCTATAAAATAGCCCCTCAGATTAACATGCGACTCTTTTTCCTTACTCTCTTTCCAACTAGCTCTTTTAACCCTCAGAAAAAAAGCATTCTCAATTACAACTCATCCTTAAATTAGTTGTTTTTAGGCTACTCTACTTTTCAGAAGTTCTAGAGGACTTGAAGACCCAAAAGACAAGATTCCTCCCAGTCCTATACCCCCATATGTGTGGTGAAAGCTTCAAGGGTGCCAAGTGGTTCCTTAGATGGTGCTTTTAACTTACACAAGCTATTTATGGTAAGGGAAATAAAAGAGCTCTCCAGAGGGATTCTAGGCAATGGAGCCAATATCAGATTCAAAGTAAACACCATTTTATTCACATGTTCCTAGCGGCTTTCTCATTCAGTCAGTCCAATATTAATTAAGCACCGCTTATTGTGTCAGCCACCACCCTCAATGAAATGTACAGAAACCGTTATGTCTATCTGATCTCAAAAAACAATAGAAGGTCATTTCTGGTTTTCACAATAGTATTTTTTAGCGTTCTCTATAATCCCTTTTCCATTATCTTATGAACATATTCCATGTCAGTTTCTAACTAGCAACCCTTGAGTTTAAACTAAAGCTCCTATTAAATAAATCTGATGGTCAGCTGCATCAAAAAGCTTTTATGTAAATAAGGCAAAACTAATAGTGTTATGGATGGGGGCCTGTAACTCTCATGGATTGAGGTAGCTTACAAAACAACTAGCAAAGACATTCCACAAAACATTTTAATACTTGATTATATTCTAATCAAACCTTTGAATAGAGCTCAAATCACCAACACTTAAGAGATAAACCATTTAAAACCAACATTTCATTTCTAACTTTCACTTGCTCTTCTGTTTTTGTCTTCATGGCAGCCACACCATGTTTACACACAAAGATTGCCTCAAAAGCTTTGTGAATGGAATATATGCATAATTATTTGGTTACACTTCCCACCAGACTTATAAAACTTTGTTTTTTCTCTTTCCAAAGTTCTCGTTCTACTGTCTCGAGGAGGGCTGCAAACTCCACCTTAAATCTTATATATTTTGAATTTTCTTTTTGTCTATAATTGTATTTCGTCAAGATGTTCTTTTCTGATAATTAAGCTAAATTATAAATGCCTCTAAATTTAAATACTTGAGCAGCAAATATTTCCCACACTCAGGTTAATGAAAAGGCTTTGGAGTTTATTTTATTAAAAATAAGAAGGATATAGTTAAACAAAGAGACAATGCATTGAGTGAGTAAGTGTGTGTGTGTGCACACGCGTACGTGTGTGTATTTGTGTTTCATTTGAGCAGAGATGTTGGGCTTTTGGCGCACTAAATAAAGACTCCAACCCAAAGCAGGGTGGGGGATTAAGAAAGACAACATGTTTTCCTCTCTAAATCATGTGCCTTGATTTAGGGCTGCATCCCATCACCTCTAGCCCCCAGGCTACGGTACCTTTTTCAAATGTGTCTCCTCAAAGAGGGAACATATTTCAGATTATCAAGCCAAAAGGGGTGACCTTTATAATTCACACAGAGACTCTGTATATGCCAAAAGCAGACCTACAGATGAGTAAAGTCTATTTCAAAGATTATTACTAAGATACTTATTTGAGATTAAAGTTATTAAGCACAAACAGTATCTGTTTTATAAAGAGGCTATGATCCCAAACTGAATTTGAGTATCTATCGTTTGCAGTAGGGAATCGACAAATAAATCGAAGCTGAGTTGGCACCTCGACCACTGAATCTAACATAAGCTATTTCAGTAGGTGAAGTTGACCTGTTATTAGGAATATGGAATTCAGGGAGTAACAAATCCACTCAGAGAACAACAGTGATGTCCTGAAATGATGTCTTAGAAGTACAGGGAGTAATAACAGGGCCACCAAGTATAGTGGCACAGGTTGTGAACTGATCCCAAAAGCACCCAACTGAGGGAGGCAGAGAAGCCAAAATATTCAAACTGTACAACCTGGCCCAGGGATCTATAAGCACAGAGGAAGAACCAGTATTTTGTAGCTCTTAAAGGATCCATATGGGCTTGCAGATATCCTGAGTATTTAGGTTATCATTCTGACCACACACTCCAGAAACGCAAGTCAAATTATTCTAAGAGATGGGGTACTTGCCACAAGTTTAGATGGACAAATCTTCTGTAAAGTGAGCATTAATTGCAGAATACATGCTTATTTTAAATGAAAAAATACACTTAAATATGCATAATTATTTATCTAAAATTATATTAATTACATATTTAAGCAAAATGATAGATACATATGTACATAAATATAATAGTGCTCACAACTGTGACTTTAGCAAAAGTACAGATCACTAAATTTGCTAACTGTATACTTATGATATCTGGCAAGATCTACTACAACTAAATGTGTATAATGTACCCTAAGACCTGGCAAACTCACTTTGGTGCATACTCATGAGAAATATGTAAGTCTTTATCCTAAAAGACATATTAGAATGTCCACAGTAGCACTATTCATAATAGCTCAATCAGCAATAGAACTGCTCTATTCGCCCAATGGAATATTATGCAGCCCTGTTCAACGATTACACACAAGAGAATGGATTAATCACACAACTACAATGAGCTAAAAACCAGACACAAAAGATCATATATGATCTGATTCAGCACAACAAATAGTAGGGTAAAACCAATCTATGCTGGTACAAATCAGATTATTGATTACTCTTGGGGGATTAATGACCAGAAGGGGGAATCACCAGGCTTCTGGAGTGCTTTTTTTTGTTTTGTTTCTTTAAGTAGGTATGGTTTAGATGGCTGTGTTCAGTTTGTGAAAATGTATTGAGCTCTACACTTGTGATGTATGTGCTTTTCTGTATGTATATGCAATTTAAGAAAAAAATTTAAAGGTATAGGTCTCTAAGATGCTGGAATATCAAAGCCTCTGTCTTTTTAGTATTGCTATGAAACACATCGTGAGTCAGGTGTCTCATATGTATTATCTTTAATCCATACAACTGGCCTGCCTGGTCAGTATGATTATCCCCACTGCACAGGTGATTCAGGCTTTTACACAGAAACTGAATACATTTATTGGCATCCATACTTTGTGGGAAAGAAAGCGAGGTATCAGCAACATGGGTGCATTAATATGAACAGTCATCCTAGTTTCCTTGATTCTTTAGGAGTATAGAAAAGACATCCTTACTTGAGGCCAATCTTCCTAGAAGCATACTGGTGTCTGTATCACATGTGAACAGTGATAGTACACTCTAATTTACATGCTTATTCGTCTGTATCAACAATCTAATTAAGATTTCTTTCTGCATAGTTGATGGGTCTAATTTTAATTTGGAGTTCCAAAATAGACAGGCTTTGAGTAAACAGAACAAAAGATAGCTTAAGGGAAAAAAAAAAAAAAAAAAAAAACACCTTAGGTAGCCTGAAGCTCCAATCACAGTGGACTCATAAGGAATACTTTGCACACATCATGGACATTATCTCCCCCAAATTCTCCAAAGTTAAAGTCCATCACAATTCTTATTTTTCTGGCTGTTTTATTTCATAGCCTATTCATTTTTAAGATTTTTCATTTTTCAGAACTGATAGGAAACTAGTATCATTATTCTTGCCTATAATGACTACCACTTCCTTCCTAATTACCAGGAAGGAATATAACGTAAAATGAAAAAGTGATTCACAATTTGTGATAATGAATGATTTAACAGTACAGACCTTTCCCCTTAATTTTATCCACTGATGTAGGAACATACATCTAATTGTTTCAGAAAAATAATACAATGGATTTGTTGACAAAATTTCACAGAAGAACCTGTACATTTGAAAGTTAAGGTGGCAAAGCTGTCACTGAGTCATTTCAGGGTCTTTTTTTTTTCCTGAGGTGAACCTCTGAATGATACTTGAAAAAATGCTACATACACTCAGCAGTAACATTTATTTCTTCAAGTTATTAACTAAGTTATTTGACTATAACTCAAGATCTTTTAGGATTACTAAAGAACCCACACAGAAGCATATTTTAATGAAATAGAAGAAAAAGATACATAAAAGAAGAAACATGATTTGGATGTTCAAAAATAACACTGATGTGGAGCATCAGGAATTCTCAAATGTTGCTGGTGGGAATGCAAAATGGTACAGCCACTTTGGAAGACAGTTTGGTAGTTAGTGCAAAACAACATGCTCTTACCCTACGATCCAGTAATTGCCCTCCTTGGTATTCACCCAAGTTGAAAACTTATGTTTACACAAAAGCTACATATACATGATTTTAGCAGCTTTATTCATAATTGCCAAAACTTGGAAGCCACCAAGATGCTCTTCAGTAGGTGAATGGAAAAGTAAAGTGTGGTACATCCCAACAATGGAATACTATTCAGCACGAAAAAGAAGTGAACTACCAAGCCATGAAAAGACATGAAGGAAACAAATGCATATTACCAATTAAAGAAAGCCAATCTGAAAAGGCTACATATTTTAAGACTCCAACTACATAATATTTTGGAAAAGGCGAAACAATGGAGATGGTAAAAAAATCAGTAGTTATCAGGAGTTGAAGGAGTGCGGGAAAGGAAGGAATGAGTAAATGGAGCACAGAGGAGTTTTAGGACAGTGAAAATCCTCTGTATGATAGTACAGTGAAGGATACCTGCCATTATAAATTTGTCCAACCCATACAATGTATATCACAGAGTGAACCCTAAGGTAAACCATGGACTTTGTGTGATTATGATGTGTCAGTGTGGCTTCATCAGTTGTAACAAATCTACCACTCTGGTGAATGATGTTAATAATGGGGATAGTTATGCATGGGTGGTGACAAAGACTATATGGAAAGCTGCTGTATTGGCCTCTCAATTTTCCTGCGAACCTAAAACTGCTCTAAACTTTTCTTTAAAATATAAAATATAATGTAGAGGTTCTCCTTACTGATACATTATGTTGTGTGTTGTAGCTTTTGCTGGGACATTCATTCTTCTATAGTCTAAGTTAATCAGACCTGAAATTCTCCTGGTGGCTGGTTATGGATTAAGAGGGGTCTTTGTGTCCTAAACTGTTCAATTCGATTGAAAAGAGATTAATATTTCAAAAATGGAGAAATACTTTTTTTTCTCTAGCTTATAGCCCAAAAGTCAACTTGTGACCACCTGAGGAATAAACCTTAGGAATTCATGAAGATAAAGAGTAAGACCAGTAATCAAAGCATCCCTACACCTTGGAAAATTGGCCAGTCTAAGCCTTGTATCTGGAGGATTCCTGCTCTGTTACATCTGGACGATGGGTCAGAGGTATCTCTGGATATTTTAGGTACTGCTGGGAATATAGAGATGAATCAGACAGAATTTGGTAATGAGTTTCTCTGAAAACAGTGAAATTTGGTAATAGGTAATGAGTGGGAAAAATTTTTTTTGGATATAACCTCAGCCTAGGATATGGCTAAACAATACTAGTTCTACAATCTTGTGGCAAATCATTTAAGGTAAATGTCTTTTTTCTTCGTATGTTAAATTAAGCTACTAATATAAATAACACGTGGACTTCTTTGAGGAAATATAATAACATTTAATATCCCTGGAAGATTTCCTGTGTTCCATGTACTGTGTTAAGTGCTGAATAAGTGATTTCTCTCTTAATCTTCATACAAACCCCATGGACTAGACATTGCTACTCCCCCATTTTATAGTTAAAAAAATAGACTCAGAGATTTCAGCCACTTGTTCAAGGTCAGACAGGCAAAAGATCGTGAAGTCTGAAAAGTAATCTCACATAGTTTCCTAATTCAAGCTCTCAACCAGGAGCCCTTATTATTTCCAAAATACAGCAATAGCTGGTATAAGCAGAGGACAAAGGCTGGACAAAGGCTGTTTTATAAAGCAATAACTAAAGGTAAAATAGTAGAATTTACTTATTTTAACTTTCCTGAGATCAAAAAGAAGTGGGCTAACCTAGGTAGATCAATAGAAAGAGAGAAGATGACGGACAAAGTGCAAGGACTGATCTTGAGGCAGAGGTCCTTCGAAGACTAAAATGGGTATTAAAATGAAAGGATCTGTGAAATAATTTTTTTCTTAAAACAGAAGTTCCATAGGTAAGCATCTACTATTTGCCAAATACTGCTAGGCACCACCAGTACAAAACTGAATGGTCTCAACTCTTTCCTTTTATTGCATATAAACAAAGAATTTCAATCTACTATGACAAGTGCTAAGAGTGAAGTTCAAGCAGTGTGTAACCAGAACCCAAAGGAGAAACCAGTGAGTGCTACCTACATGTGAAGGCAAGGAAGAAAAGACTTTCTGGATGATGTGAAGCCTATGCTGAAACATAAACTGAAAAGTGTTTTCTTCTGAAGATCTAATCAATAAGCAATACTCTTTTCCTAAAAAAAATGCATATTTTAAATTTATATATAGCAAAATTCATTCCTTTCAGTGTATAGTTCTATTGGACAAATGCATAGTCATGTAACCATCATCACAACCAAAATGAAGAACAGCTTTGTCAACTTGCAAAAGTTTCTTGTCAACCATTACCTTCACCCCAACTGATCACAACCAATCTCTTCTAAACCATCTACTCTACTACTCAATGTGCTGAAAGCAAGAGATGTTTAAATCCCTACTCTTCTGAGAAGTTATCATTTAAAGTAGACAAGAACTATATACATGGAACACTTAGTGAAAGATCTGAAAACCAACTGGAATCTTATAGCTACTACTAGAAATAACAACCCATATCTGGTGCTATAGAGTTAATAAAGGTTTTCACCTACATTATCATGTTAAATGAGTCTTTGCCAAGAAACCAGGAGTTAAAGTTGATGCAAACAGATGACACAGTGGGATCTTCAAGAACTTGCATCAAAGATTACCTGCATAGTGTACCTGGAAAAGTCACCCCAACTGCACAGATTTAGAAAGTTCAACAAGTTCCTTGGGAGGGAGGTTAGGTTACATTCAGAGTAAAAGCAGGAAGAGTAGGATTTAGATACTTAAGGAAAACGTGTTAAAAGTACACTCTAATCTATGACATTAACAAAGGTGACGGAAGAATAACTTATTAGAGAAGGCAAGCCTGAGAAATGGGCAAGTAGTGAGCACAAATTTATCTCTCTGGGGAAGGAAACCTCCTACTTTACAGCCACTAGAGTGGCAAATTCACTTACAAGGCAGGGATAATTTCTCAGGGTTTTCTACAGCCCCAGGGAAATGCCCTTTAAAACCATCTCAATCCATTGTTCTAATGCTGCAACTTCTGATCATGAAATCAGTTACTCAGTTACTCTGGCAGACTCAAGTATTCTGTCCTTGAAAAGGTAAAACAAGTATTATAAATGAAAGGGTGCTCTTGTCTGGATATGACTTTTAATTTTAGCTTTGCTGTGGTAGGATAATCCAAACTATGTGAGCTGACCCAAAGTTGAGGGACAGACCCTAGTCAAGGGAGATGCTTTACCACAGTCCATCCCACAAGGTACTGACAGAGAAGCCAGCCAGTTGCCCTCTCTGATAGCTCTGATCATGTGTTTAATTCCCAGCAGCAGATATTACAAGAGGTAAATATTCTCCGTCATTTGCCTATGATAAGACAACTAGTAAGTAGCCTATCTTTGGCTTAATGAAGCTCTTCTAACCAGAAATCATACCCTTTCCTTATGTCACACATCTTCCCAGGCATGATGAGAACACAGTGGTAGCCTAATATCAGAAGATGATTTTTCAGAGAAAGCAGAGAAGGAACCTATGGAACAGTGCTTATTAACTGCTGGCTGATGGCTTTGACAGACTATTAAGAAATGCTGATGTTCTTAGTTTTTCTTTGCAAAATCTCTGTTACTCTTGAATCAAATTTGTATTCTATTCATCAAAAATCACATTAAAGAAACACTAAGGAGAATTCTTCCAGAGTCATGGAAGCTTATATATTTTTCAAAGATCAGCAGTTTGATTAAGAAAGGTATAAAAATATGACTGATAAAAAACCCCACAGCTTACATGTTGAGTAAATATTGTAGCTAAATCCTGAAAACTCAACATCAAGAAATAATGGAAGCTTTAGAAACCAATGCTCTGGAAAATGTCCCTATTTTAGAACACTCAAAGGGCTGCTTAAGCTATTTTTTTTTGGAAGTTCTAATCTCCACATGTGATCTACAGCTTGAGCTAAACCTAAAGCCACCAGATTTCCTGAGTTCAAAACATTTCAAAATGGTCCTGTCCACAGATTTTAAAAGTGACAGTTCATAATTACGTTATTTAAAAAGATATGAAACATACACTAGAATCAAAAATATTATCCATATATTGAGAATATGAATTGATTACATAAAATGAAAATAAGGAAATAAAATTATCATAAGAACTTGTCAAGAACTTCTGATAACTAATAATGAACATATTGATGAGTATTAAGGCTTAGGTTTAATTAATACTTCTGAAAAAATTGTCTTCAAAATAGCCAAAATTGAAATACGATACTTTATCAGATTATCTTAGAAAATACTAATACCATCATATATAACATGGCTAACTTTCCTTTGGTACACAGAACTTTCAAGAAAATATTATTTCAACATCTAAGGTTTGCCCAGGGAGCAGCAACATCCCTGACAGACTGTCTCATGATATGATTTGGTATCAAGATGAAAAGGCTGGCTTAAAGACATATTCTGGGTTCAATTTCCAGTAGCTTAAAAGGTTTCTTAGGATTTGATTACACGTGATAATATACTTCAGTCTAGGTGAGGCACGGGCAACTCCCAGCAAGCCAGTAGGGCTCCTAAATCTATTGATTTATTCTACCTTATGGAAACTCCCTAGGAGTGCACTCTTCTACCTTTCACTCAAGCAGCAACATCAAAAATGAGGGACACTTCAGACAAGGTCCCTTCTAGGTCTCTTTCACCTTCAGTCTGACACGGAGAGAGATATAATAGCAGCAAAAAGCACTGAATGGAATTTGTGTTAGAACCACTGCTAAATAACTTTCTGATTAGAAAGAAGCTTCCTTTGGTTTATGAAATAGTTGCAGGGGCTAGACTTTAAGCTTTACATAAGCTATCTCATTTTTTTCATTTTTCTGTACATGTTTAATTTAGAGAAATGATGTAACATTAGATACATGTAGACTCCAAGGCTGAAAAACATCGTATTATATAATATCATATTAATAAAATAGCTGGAGAACTTGTTATGTGATTTTGTTTCCAATATAGTATGTTGGCTTTATTATTTATATTTTCTTTATATTTTCATATTCTCTTCATTTTATTTTTTTAAGGAGCACAGAACTGACTTTAGAATTATTTCGGGAGAGAGCTCCTTTCGTCTTTAGGGAAATCTTCCTGCCTGATTCTCTTCACAACTTAAAAGTCAAGGTCTAATTATGTAAGGTATCTGAGTAACAATGGCAACAGCAAAACCTTTCTTTTTACTGTATTTTGGCTTTTCTCATACTGAGCCACCATGTGCTCATTCACCATGCTTCTACTGCTTAATGAATTTATTCCTTTTTAGAAGGATCTTTTTATGTGCTGTACTACCACCACTAATATTTTAGCTTTTGCATTCAATAGATTTACTGACTGGTGTTAAACATAATGGAAAGAATGATTTCTTATGTTAATATTCACTTTAATCTTCACAATAGAATTATTCAGTTCTATGACTCAGTGGTTAACAGCTGACAATAATATGAATGTATTTACTATAAATTAAACTGCCAGATGTTTTCTACTAAGAAAGCATTTACAATGTAAGTACTCAACAACATTCAACTGGCTCTATACGATGCCATTAAAAAATCTATTAGAGGGTTATAAACAATATGTAAATTATTTTATAAAAAATTTAAAATTACAAAAGTAAGACATGCCAACCAATGCCAAACTAGAAATTACCTTAAAAAAATTAGAGTTGTAAGACATTAAAATCCCTGAGAGGCAATTTAACACATGGGTCTTATGACTTATCAACAGGCATATTAGTATATTTCTTTTGTGTTATTGAATAAGGTAGGTAAATAGTTTTATTCCTCTTTTGCAATGGGATTAAAATGAATTTGCTTTAGAATTAAGACAATGGCCTATACAATTAAGAGTATGATATTGAATAAAACTATCTCTATATTTAACCGAAAATAGCACATGAAAATGTTTACACATATTATACAAGACAAAAACTGGTTTGAAATATCATTTTAATCTTCATTTTAAAAACAACACTTATCTAGATTTACTGGAAATATCACTCAGGTAGTGAAGAATTTATTTTAAGAAATATAAAAAAGAACCACAATGGTTTTGTACTCATTAACATAATGCCGCATAATTACAACTGATGAGGATAATCATGCCTTACAAATTGTAATATTTACTCTCTTAGGAAATAATTTCAAGAGTCCCACTGATTGTTAGTAGGTAAAAAAAAAACTCAGTCGTTATTAACAGATTAAAAAATCTTTATGTGCCTTGCCTTTAATGAAGTGGTATGGCCAACTATACTTTTTAACAGTTTTTAGAACAACTTATAAATGGTTCTTGAGATGGCAATGAAACTAGTGGCGGTAGTGAAAAAAAAATCTGTGAATGCACTATGAGCTGTATTCATGCTGGAGTTTCATCACTATTGCATAACTGAAGAATTTGCCAAGATAATTACTGAAGCATATGTATTTTTCTGTATTTACATTTTAATACTGAATATACAATATTGTTAAAGATCAAAATGTTTAATTACTTTTTGTGAAATAGCTCAACAAACAAAGGACAAGGGAAATAGGAAGAAATGTCTATTACATTCAGTTTGTTTTAGCTACATAGATTTTTCTTCAACAGCATTAATACACAATATTCCCTAGCATAGGGCTTCCTTATAGAAAAACACTTTATTGCTATATAGAGTGTTATCCTGAGATGCAGGAAAGAATCAAGCAACAGTTACTGGATTCCTACTATACTGAAAAATATAGGCCTAGAGGTTACAGAAAATAAGAAAGATAGGCAAGATATGGTTTTCATTCTCAAGGATCTTTATTTAAGCTAAGGCAACACATCATGTATTCATGAAAGGATTCTTAGTGGCTTAGGGCTGTACATTGTAAATATCAGATGAGCTGTATAGGATTTAGAGGAAGAGGTGGCTTTTGGGGGTAGGTAAGGGAACTCTTCATGGAGGCAGTGGGACTTGAGCAGGGGTCTTAGCGTGATGGATGCTATTTGTAAATTGCAGGAAGGTAAATAGTGAGTAAGAGAGCATGGAAGTGGAAAAGCATGAGAGAAGTTCAGAGGACAGTTAATCATAAGTTTTGGGTGACATGGCTGGAAGTTTATAATTAAGATTTCAAAGGGTTTGAAGAACATTCCTCCTTTCAGAGGTTAAGAAGCAGGCCCAAAGAAGTTGTATGACTTCAGAAAGTAAGAGAGTACTGGACTTCTGAATCATGGTCCATTTCCTCCAACTACTTCCACTCCTTCTATTCTTTTATTTGTTAAAACAAAATTAATTCACTTTTTGAAAATAGTAATGTTAGTGAGTAATGTAAAATATCTCCATTTGGAGGAAGGGCTCTTTTTCAGATAGGGATGTTGGTAGTGATGATGGTACTTATGAAAGAGATGATGGTGAAAGAAGATCTGGTGAGCAACTACCTAAGAGGTGAAAGCAAAAAGGAGTTCAAGACAGCTCTGTGGTTTCAAGTAAAAATTTCAAGAGTATATTTATCAGAGAAGCAGAAATATGGAAGCCAGAATGATAGATTCTTCTAATATAATAATATTCATCAAAAATTATTTTGAGGAAATTAATTATTCTTTAGTTGTTTAAAGTATTTATTTTCCCTCCCCAAGAAAATCCTAAATTTCTTGACAACAGGTTTGTATAGGAATCATCTGAAATCCTCTCCACATGGCTGGCTAGAGGTTTTGGCAAAAAGGAGGCAGGCAGTAAACTATGGATAAAAGATGAACAGCAGTGGCAATGATTATTTACATCAAAGTGCATTTTATTTCTCTAGATATCATAATAAATTTTCTAAAAGTCCTGTAAAATTTATAAATGTAAATGATAACTAATTTACAAATAAATGTCACTCCTTCATTTTAATTCTTACTTCTTTTATATTAGTTTTGCAAAAAAACTTGTTCCTCACTTAATTTTCTCTGGATTGAAACAATTTCTATTTTTTATGAGCAGTTGAAACCTCATGATAATAATACTAGTAAAAAATATAACAGTAGAAGCTGCTGGTATATATTAAGCACTTATTAAGCACATATTCTATATGCCTAGCAAAATGACAAGCAGTTTACATGCCTGTATGCTATGCTAGATTATAACTTTTTTAAAGTCAAAGATCGTATATTATTCATCTTTGTATTCCAAGTACATAGCACAATATCTGACATGTTTCATGTGTAATGAAAATTTTAAAATGATAAATTCCCTAACTTTATGCTAAATGTTTCACATGCATTATCTGATTTAATCATCCCAGCAACCTCATTTTTCAGATGGCGAATCCAAAGCTTCAAAAGTACAAGCCCAATGTCACACATTTAGAAAGTGATGGAGTCAGGATTCAAACTCAGATCTCTGAATTTAGAACCTCTACAATAAAAGACAACTATGTGCTGTTTTGACATAGCACTGAAATTAAAACACCATTAAATTATGTTCAATGGTTTCCTTAACAGTTTCCAAGATTCTAGCCATGAGAAAAAATATTTGTTACTAATTTCGATAAACTAAGAATTATTATGACCAAGAAAAAAATGGGAGACCATGGTTAGGAGACACTGATAACAGTGGAAAGCTTTCATAAATAGTAAAGACCATTTCAAGAGTTCTAGTCACAGAACACAGCAAAATAAACCATTTCAAATATTTAATTAACAGTGAATGGCTTGAGCATAATATAGACTAAAGACTGCACCATATTAGAAAAGAAACAAAGTTACAGATGTGTCCCTAGAGAGCTGATGTCCAAGTTACTTAGGTCCCAGTTACATTTACCAGAATGGTTATTAGGTACTTAATTTACTTGCTTAAAACAAAACTCTGCATCCATAGAACAAGCCAGTCAACCATCACTAAAACAAGCAAATTTTCCAAGACTTCAATATGCATTCAGATGACCCATCCTCCCCTGGTTTCCAGATGTCATACACATATATGTATTTGCGTATTTCTAATATATTCAATTATTACTGTTTAAAATCTGCTATAATACTGATAGCTTTAATGGAATTGAATTTAAATGACTAATAGGAAAAAATTCTCAAAAAGTATACAAGTGTATTCTACTTAGAAATAAACATTTAATTTCTACTAATTAATTCATTAACTGAAAAGCTTTTGTCAGATAGCCTACCCTCTTTTCAACAAAGTATATAAAAAAGAAAAGCATTGTCTGTTATTTTCTAGATATCCTTCTTTGGCTACTAAAAAAAATGTAAATGTATTTATCTCACAAGGAAGCTTGAATGAAACCTTGGGGCTAGCTTTCCCAGCTAGTGATATTTTTATCACTTCTTCCTCTACAATTGCTTTTTAGATTTATGCTTTTTTAAAGCACAAATAACCCCAGTTTGTCTTCAGCTGTAATGTGAAAACAAAGCATGGTATATATCTTTTTCTATCTGTCAATTTGCTTATTAAAATATTTTTCATCTTTTCTGTAGAGGGTTTTTCTTTGCTTCCTCTTTCCTGACTAAAGATTCTTGCCTCTTGTGCACGCTTCAAAGGCTTAGCCCTTCGGTATTTGTTCAATTCCTACTTTTCGGGAGCTTGGAACCATCTCTGCGTCCCTCCTGCTATCATCTCCTTCTAAGAGTTCTGTTTTGAACTTCACGTCTCTCTTCACTATGCTCCTTTTGCCCGGAACAATAACCCAGCAGCGAGTGCATCAATTACTTAAGCAGGACTTTACACTGTACCCGGTTCCATGTTCCTATTCATCCATTCATCTTTATTTTTTAAGTTTTTTGAGCCAAAGATTCAGTATTCTGTATCTATTCCTGTAAGTGGATGCTTGGTTGCCAGAGTTTAATCAAACATATGCATAGCTCACCATAGATAATATAATTAACACTTTTTCTTCATAAATTATGTAAAATGCTTATAATAGTCTTTTCTATGGTCTAGATGTACAGACATCATATATGTGTTTATGTACTTTTACATTTTGTTATAGTCTGTTGTATATTTTCTCTAACTTTTTTTCCAACTAGATTTTGAGTTTTATATTGAAGAGGCAGTCAGTGGTCACTGAAAGGCCAGAATGAGGACAGGCAGCTGGAATTCAAATCCAGGCTTTACTACTCAATGGCTAGGTGACAATGGGAAAACTAACCTCTCTGAACTTCAGGTTGGAAGAAAGCAATAAGGAACCTAGCACACTTCATAGATGGGAAAGGCGTGCAGCAGCCATATAATAAGCCCTCAATTCATGCTGTTATTCTTGTTCTTATCTTCATCATCACTATGACTGTTTTCTCCCCTTGCAATTGGCTTCCAGAAGTTTACATAAACTGTGAACCCAGCTTGTGCTTAACATTCATTGAAATATTTTCTTCTAAATATTTCTAACTTTTATTGCTGAAAATACTTATAAAAAGATTCTATGCATATTGAATTGTAAATTTAAAGCTATTTTTAATAAGCTGAAATTTCATCCCTATGTTTAGAGACATATTAAGTTCTATGCTTTTACAGATTTAATAATCAGTGAAAACACTGCTTTCATACAGTACGCTTATTATAATTATTTCAAAGTATATGAACTTATTGGCACATAGTGAGTAGAAAGAATGATATAATTTTGTTCCTGCTTGTCAAAATTAAGTTTATAATAGCTTCATATATTATTCCTAACTCATTCAAAAATCAGATGGATAAAGGGAAGACAGAAAAAATTTAAATGTCTTGACTATTAAAAGTCATATATTTAAATATATATATACATTTAAAAAACATATTTACGTCATGTTGTATGACAGTTTCATATACTTTAGGCTAAATAAATATTATATCTATAATATTTAAACTAATAAATAGGGCTATCAGCTACCTATGAAATGTAACATGAGAAGTTATACAGATGCATACTTTATCAATATTTATTTAAATGGACATCTGGTTTGAGAAAAACTGATGTGAAATATGATGTACCCCTTTTAGGATAAGAAAGAAAAAACAATTTCAAATGGAGCTGATAAGGCGTTTGTGGAAATAAAAATTGATTTTGACTTAGACAAATCTTCCTATGAATTTAGTGAGTGCTCACTTTTAAAAGAAAAGCTACTTATTCTCAGCTTTATAAGTAAGACATTTTAATTTTGATCAGAAATATAAACGTCTTAAAATGTCTTGGGAAAAAATTGGGGTATTTAAACACATGATTTATCACTGATAACGTAGAAGAGAACTTTATCTTCTGGTATAAATTGATCTCAAACTCATGGAACATTTAATTTGGAGAAACTATTTTTAGTCCAACCAAGCATCGTTTAGGTTATTTTTTGTGATTAATTTTGAACTTGGTACAACTCCTCTATGGTAGCACTGTTATTTTGAGACAGTATTGCACAAGGCTTATCTGTTGGACATGTCTAGTAATCTCCTTCACAGCTTTCAAATTGTTACCTCTTGCTCCAGCAAATTTACAGCACACTTTAAAAATCACTATTTTATATGTGTGTGTATATGCTAATAATAAATGAGAAATAATCAATGACAGATATTATGAGAACTATCCTGTAGAAATAAAGTGTTTCATAACTGCCCCACACTCATTAGCACTTAAATAAATGTGGATATAAAGTAGAATGAGATAAGAGATTAAATATCAAGTGTTAATCTACCATTAAGTGAATTTTACTAAGAGAGGGCTCTTTCTTCTCATGATGACTCTATAAATTAGCTGAAAACGAAAGCACATAAATGGCCTCTCTTGAAGGTATGTCTTACACTCTTGATGACATTTCGATTATAATCTGAAGCTCTGTAAAACAACTGATTTCTGATGTTCTAGTGATTGATCACTGTAGCTTGAAATTCCTCTTGAGACAGGAAGGGGGCAGGGCACAGCCATTCGAGGAATGCTACAGCAATTAACATCAAAATGGTGAAAGACTCAATCCCTAGTAGGCCTTGAGGCTCAAGAAGATGAGATTTAATTTCTAGCAGATTTGGAGCTTCATTATACGCCCATTGTAATATATTAACATGGTGAATAACAGGCCCACAGGCACCATGGCAGTCCCAAGGCTAGCCACAAAAGGTCAAAGAGTAGGAAATGGCCAACTTCCTGGGAATCCCAGCCCCTTCCCCAGGCTACTTAGACTGGTCCTTCCATTTATTTGTATATGAAGCAACCAAGCCCATAAAAACTGAAAACACAGTGCCTCGCGCCGCCCCTCTCTCTCCCTCTTTGGAGATGGACCACATTCAGTCTGTGGAATGTGCACCTACTTTTAATCTGAGCACCCAACCCCCCCACACCTCGTGGCCTTTCTCTTGCCTTTCAATGTATCTCTCTGAATAAATCTACCTTTACTCAACTGTGGCTCGCTCTTGAATTCTTTCCCGCACAAAGCCAAGGACCCATACTTGGCGGGGCACGTCCAAGGGGCTCAATCGAAGCCTGGGACACATACTTTCTCATGTCCCACATCTGTTTTCCTGCATCACTCTGAATACTGTTTATAAATATTTTGCTTAAAAACATACTCTTAATAAATAGTCTTGCTTTAAAAGAATGAACACAATTTTCCAAAATATTTCTCAGGCAACTACTACTCCTGACTTAGATAGGTTTCAGATATACAATATAAGAAAAGGCCCATTATATGTATCAACAAAGTGGAGAAAGTTGTTTCTAGGTCCTAGTAAATGGTTAAGAGAAACTTAGCTAGTTGATCTGCCTGTATCAGTTTCTCACAGTGCACAATCTTGTATAACGATTACTTTTTTTTTATTCCTGGTGCCTGTTGATTTAGGTTACCCTTTATAACCAAAGTATAAGATTATGTCATCTATATTATGGGCAGAAAGCAGGGAGCTAAACTGACAGGCATAGTGTTCTGTTAAAGTATTTTGTGTTTCCATCACTGGAGAGCAATTACAGCAGAAGTAGCCATGGCAGCACCTTCCTCAGAGTTCAGGGGTGTGGTGGAGTGAACAACAACTGAGGAAGGGCCTCCTCTCTCATTAAGAATGTGTATCCTCTCTCATCAGCCTACTGCAGTCTCTTAACTTAGGTATGATTTTTGTACTACATACTCTTTGATGTGGAAAATACAGATTTGATCTACTGGGGAAGTTATACAACATACTACTAAATAAGTGATAAGTACTGATCATTTTATTTGTTATAATTGTTTAGGTGCTTCATGACCCCCACAGTAACCTCTATGATAAAGGCATTGTTAATAGCCTCAATTTCCAAATGAAGGAACTAAAACCTACAGAGGTAAAGCACCTTGCCCAACAACAATATAACATTACCAGCCTGGACTGGAAGGCAGATTTGTCTGCCTGTGTCCTCTAATACTAAAAGTCCACAGGCCTTAGACCTGTTGTTCTGAACTGTGTAAGGCTCAAGGTCTGCCCTTCTAGGCCAAATCTCTGGTAACACCCACATTTAATAATCTGAAATAGAATGAATAGATCACATAACCTAGTTTGTAGAGTGCTCTAACGATATGGGAGAAATGAAATAATTTATAATACTACAATATTTATTTAAGTTCCAAATAGTTTTGAATGTGTAACTGTTTGAATAGCCCCACTAGAAGACTTACTGAAGGAGTCAGACACTTGCACCTACGTGTAGAATCTCCTTTAATGTGGACATTTCCAAATAATCCTGTATGGAACACTCAAGTAGGACTGGCATCACTATCCAAGACCTAGTAAAGGTCCTAGTAAAGTTCTGAACATTGTTGCTACATTCCTGAAAAATTCAGCAACTATTAAAATGGTCTTTTCTCTTCCTCAAAAAAATAATCACTCATACAAAATCCACTTCTTGTTTATATGTAAAATGGATTTCGGTTCTAGGTGCATTTAACTATAAACATGGCTTTCACATATCTGAATGCTCAGGGGCACTGAGAGGAATTGTTCATGCATCTCAAGGAGTCTGAACCCTTATATCCAGCAGTGCTAGTAACATCAGGACCTCTCATTACAACAACCAAAAATGTCTGCCTGGTTTAAGGAGAGAGATTGTATTCAAACTGTAAACAGAATTATCTCAGATGAGAATTTTAAGATTAAATGAGGAAATGTATACAAAAATCTCAGTGCAGTATATTTGCACACAATAAGCACTCAATAAATAGTAACTAATATTAGACAATAAAAAATCAAAATTTAAACAGAGTTACTCTAAGGGAACTTATATTAACAGCTTAGGCACAAATGTAACATATATAACTTAAAATTAATAAGTTTATTTGTGACACTTGAAGTGATTTAAAAAATTTTTAAAACTATAAGAATTAATGTGAAAACTAGCTTTCATTTAATTACTTCACACAAAACAAAGGTTTGCATTTATACATATCTTACTGGCCACATGATATATGCAGATTTTCTTCTAAAACAATCATATTAATGATTTAACAAAAAAACTCGAGTTTAAAATTGAATGTATCATTATTCATGTTTCATAACACTCATCCAATCTATTCAAATTTAACTGTCACTCAAAGCTCAGTCCTTTTTCATGGTTATAAATTGCATTTCAGAGCTTTGTGCCTTTTTGTTGCCAATAAGTCGTATTTTATAATCTGGCATATAATGGAGAACAGTGTACAACATTAATTACAAGGTCAGTTCAGTGTCAAAGCAGAAAACTCAATGAATAGTATTTTCATGGAAGTAGCTAGCCTCTATTATGTTTAAACTACATCATAATGAATATTCTGTATCAAACTTAATTCATGAGAGAAAAATGTAAGTTCTGTGGCAAAATGGCTTTTTCCCCCTGAAATAATGTTAATAATTTAAGGCTTTCAAAATTTTATTCTTCAAATTTCAGATGTGAGTAAATGTTGACTTTTTAAAGGCTAGAAATGTCAAATACTTTAAAGTAAAATTATATTTTCTTAATTTAATAATGAAAACATACTTATGCTGTCTAATAAGTCTAACTCAAAATTTCTAATCCATCTGATTGTTCCACCTGGAAAATATTGAATTTAATAAAGGAGAATAAAAAAATATTTTCTGTAGTACTTACATGACATTTTTTGTTAAAATGTCAATTTTAGCAACATTTTCAAAATAATTTGAAAATTCTCTTAGAGTCAATACTATGCCAGAAGACAGATATAAAATTAACTTCAATCTATAACCATAATTCCATAGTCCTTAATGAGCTCAACTCAATGAAAGGATATGAGGATAATGAAGAAAAGGTAAAATGCTGTGTTTAAGGTGAAAGTTTAAAATTAATGATTTCCCTAATTTTTAGTAGCAGGTTATTAAAACAGACTTAACTGGGATTTTTCAAGATGAAACACTAGGGGTGTTGACCTCTCTGTGCCTCGGTTTCCTCATCTAAAGGAAACATGCTGATCTTTTTCAGCTTTTGAAGTCTATGGGGTTTTTTAAACTACATTTTTATCAAGGAATTTATTCCTACTACCATCTAGCAGGACATGTTCTACCCCCTGCCCTGAGGGAGCCAAGGACCCAAAATTGTATCAGGGTGTCCAGTTCAATTTTGCTTCATTTAATCTCAGCCATTTCTCTTCATCGCTGTACTTCCCACCATACTTTGCCACATTTGGGGGATTTCTTGTTCCAACTCTTTATTTCAAAGCCTCCACTTGAGTAATGTGAACAAATGGCAGGTAAAAAAAAAATACCATGAAGTAGAAGGAAATACTTATTCAGGGCCTAGGCAAAGCCGAATCCTTTCCCTTTGGGCCAAATCTTACATCTACCTTTACAACAAAATGGACTTGCTTAGGCAAAGGGAAGAAGTATCTTTCCCCAACTCTGCACAGATCCTTGAGAAGGCAGGAAAATCACCTAGAACTAATGTTTTAATGGCACATGCCCTGTTTGGGGACACTGATTAAAGAGTAACACATTTGATGAGGCACTGACTATTTGATTTAAATTCCTTCTGGTCTGATCCCAAAGAGATAGGCTCCATGTTCTTCAGTGGATGGGACTATAAAGCTTTATAAACAAAATGATTTATACATGACCTATATAACTACTATTTGATCATTAAAAATTAGCAGAAAGAGGTGGTATCACAAGATTGGAGGGTTATGCTCTTCAATAAATATTGGAGGGTTATGTTGTGGGGACCTCTAAGGCAGTAGAAAGGGCAATGTGTAGTGTATTAGTCAGGGTTCTTCAGAGGAACATAACTAATGAGATACAAAGAGATTTATCATAAGGAATTGGTTTATGCAATTATGGAGGTTGACAAGTCTGCAGGGTGAGTCAGCAAGCTGGAGACCCAGGAGAGCCAACAGTATAGTTCCAGTCTGAAGGTTGGCAGGCTCAAGATTCAGAAAGAGCTGATGTTTCAGTTCAAGTTCAAAGGCAAGAAAAAGCAAATGTCTCAATTCAGTATCCCAGTGAGGTGGCACTCAGACAGAAGTAATTCCTCCATACTCAGGAGAGAGTCAGCCTTTCTGTTCTATTCACACCTTCAAATTAGTTGACAAGACCCACCCACATTAAGAAGGGCTATCTGCTTTACTTGGTCTACCTATTCAAGTGTTACTCTAATCCAGAAACACCCTCACAGACACACTCAGAAAAATGTCTGACCAAATATCAAGGCAAACTGTGGCCCAGTCAAGTTGACACATAAAATTAACCATCACAGGAAGTGATGACAAAACACAAAAGCAGTAATAGTAGGTGCAAACTGAGCAACAGTATCATGAAACTGGAGTATGTCCAAGGCCCCTCTGAATTCCAGAAACAATACCAACTGGGTTTGATGTCTCATAACATTACATGTTATACCTAATCAAGATGACACTCAATGCTCAGATGACCTGCCTTGGAGGGGAAAAACCCTCCTGTGCATCTCCTCAACTTAAAAATTCATTTGTGTGCTGAAATGATGAAGGATGAACCGTCACCACAAACAAGTAAATAGTAACTCATGGGGTCCAATCAAGATGATAGCCAACTTTTTGTTGTTTTATTTTATATTCTTAACAATTTAGTATTCTTGCCTCTGGATTTTCATAATTGCAAAATTGGAAACAACTTATATATCCAACAAGGTAAGACTGCTTCAATAAATATCAGCATAAATACAACACAATACCATCCAGCCATTTAAAAATGTGGAAGAAGGAAACTTCAGAGCAAAGAAAAATATTTGTGCTGCAGAAATTTATCTTACAGCGAAGTGCTCTAAATCCTCCTGGGGAGACTACAATAAATTAATTAGAAAATATCATTTACAAAACTCGGATTGCCACTGGTCACAATCTTAGAAAATCACAACAAGAACAAACACTAGCCGGAAAGAGAAAAAAGAAAAGTGTCATGTCCTAATGACAGTTGATAAATGTAATAAAGTGATGGCATTTATAGGAAGATGGGTTAATGAGACTGAGGGAATAACAGTGAGGAAAAAAGGCCACTGCCATGGAACCAAAGCAAGACTCATTCAAAGTTTAGATTTTTATCATCACTGCAGGTTTTATAATCATATACTTTCAGTTATTTTTAAAAATGGAAATATAATTTTGATATTGATAGTCTGCAACTCTCTACTTCAATCTATTTTTAATAGTTACTTTAAGACAGGTTTTGATTACATGAGATTAAAAAATTTTTTGGAACACAACCAGCATGTTAAAACAGACTGCATGTTGTAAATTAAAGATAACATATTACAAAACAGCATGTATGATATCATCCATTTTCATGAAAATATAGTTTTTAAATCCATATGTACATAAAAGGAAAATAGACTATTGGGAAATGTTTTCAACATGAAGTGTACTTAAATGTTAAAAGTGATTTCCTCTGGAAAGTGATATTAAAGGAAAAAGATTTATTTCTTCTCTATGCTCTTCTACATTCCTCAAAAACTTTTATAATGAACCAATTCAATTTTCATATTGTGAAAAAAGTGGTATTCACTTGTGAGCTCAAGTTTCACGTTATTTGATTCAGCCTCTGTCTTTTCTGCTCGATTTTTGGGCCTCTCCCTCTCTAAACTCAATTCGCCTGAGAAAAGCCACAACACATGACTTTGCATTTAGAGACTCTCCAGAGTATCACCTTAGAATATGTATTTCTTTTTTTTTATCAAAAAGTCTCTATAGACAGGGAGGCACTGATACATGATCTCTTCCCTCAACTCTTGTTGTATATGCAGTGTGAAAGTGAATCATGGAGATACCCAACAGTGATATGTATCAATAACTGACAAAAATGGGAAATTCATTTGATACATTTATTTCCTAGGGTGAGAAAGAAATTAGGACAAGGTGTAATAACTGGTATAAAAATAGCTAACATCATGCAAAATTTATTAAAGAAAATGTGATTGCGGAAACTATCAAATCACAGAATATTAGAGCTAGAAGAGAATAATTTTACAGGTTCAAAAATTCAAAAAAATTTAGAGAGAAAAAATGATTTGCCTGCTGTCACACAGATAAGCAGTCCTTGCAGAATTAATCTGTTCCTCTTTTCTTCCTTTAAGTATTTTGGGAGTGCTTAGTTTGTGCTAGGCATTGTGAGTATGCCAAGGATAAAGAGATGATAAAATGGACAACAATCATGACCTCATGCAGTTTGTACTCTAGTGGCTGATAGTGATAAATAAGAAGGCAATTACAAGGTTTTCTGTTAAGGATCAAGAAGGGGAAATTATAGAATACATGGGACACCTAATCTAACAGTTAGCAGAATGTAATTTTCTTATTACATTTTGATAGAGGGGCAAGACTAATTATTTTATTTCTAGTTTTTTTCAATATAAACTCTTAAACACTGCTTAAAATACTTTTCGTTCTAAGTGAGCGCTGACTGAGGTAAATTCTTGACAAATGCACCCAAACAACACTAATATCATCAAAATTTAATCAGTCATGTCTATCAGATAAAGAAAACAGAAAGACCAAGCTTTGAAATAACTATTTTCCAATTGGTACTACTTTTTCTAAAAATTGGATCTTATCCAGTATCCAGTTTCATTTATTCTGAGATCAAGACAACGCATTTTCAAAATTATTTTGCCAATCAAAATTTCATTTGCTTTTCCCTGATTGGCTAAGGCTTACTTAGTTGGTGCTACCCTCAGCTCACCCTTACGTTCTCTGGGGAGACAAACTGTACACTGTACTGCACAGTAAGATGTGGAACTGCACAACATGTTGCAAAATAACATCTTCGTAGATTTATCCCATAAAAGTTTCCTAAGATAATGCAAACGGAAGACCAAAACTCAAAGGGTGGAAAGCTGGGGCTAAAAGCTGATTCTGGCATCAACTAGTTCCCACATTAAAAAAGAATGGGAGATATACTACCTTCATAAATCCAGCAGAAGTAGTTTCCCTTCTCTCATCATACAAACAATATGTGATAACTGATTTTGAAATCATAAAAGCTAGATATTTGGTTTTAAAATTTAAAATAAAAAAGTTCTATGAATTCTTTCGTAAACACAACTACCCATATTGTTCTCTTCCTCTAGTCTCTAACTGGAGAAACTATGTTTTCTGCCTCTTTACCCAGGCCAAAATGTTTATGCACTGAAGAAGTGGCTAATGGCTTCAGTTCCCCATGGTTAACTCCCTGAGGAGAAAAGGCATAATGCTACATGCAAAATTCCCATGTAATCGTAAAAAGGACATTCTATCTGCTTTTAAAATTTTTGTTCAGGTTCTTAAGTAAATCTGGTGGTAAAATGTTTATCATTTATGATTCTGTAAAGTGATCCCAATTTATAAAATTACTATTATCATGGCAAGAAAAGCGGAGGCAACATGTATCACATCAGATGCTGAAGGAAGAAAATGAGCATCTCCTTGAGTATTCCAATGCAAGTATCCAAAATCCAAGCCAGACCACTCAAACTCAACTTCAGATGGAAATAAGATGGACATTCTACACACAACAGCCTAAACAGTACAATAGTTTTCCATGTTTATATGATAAGTAAGGCTGATTATATTGCATAGGTAGTATATACACCAAATCAACAAATATATTTAAAATATCCATCAAACAGCCCAATAATTACCACTTTCACACACATGTGAACATTCAGTCATAATCTTGGGACATGCATATATATAGAGGGATAGAGAAAATACATTTTTAAAGACAGGAACTCACCCCATATTTCATTATTATCTGGGCAGAAACACATGTTCCAATCTTTTCTTTTCTCCTTGCCTTTTTCTAAAGATAAATGGACCTGTTCCTTTAAACAATCTGTTTACAAGAGCTACAGCTTCTTAGAGTTGAGTAAAGCATACCGACTAATATTTCTAAAATACTGTTAGTAAAGACAATTGCAGGATCATGAACAATGTGCTACTTTGCTAAGGAGATAAGTCATGTCTTTCTCTGGGTTCCTACAGAAACTAATGCTTGCAGTGCAATTTTTTTTTTTTGTGGCAATTTGATAGCTGCATAAATTATCTATAGCTTTACTACTTGTGTTAAGTCAGGTTCTTATTCAATCAAAGTCCAGCTATTTAAGTCTGTTTCTTCTTGGGGTAAACTTAGGATACTACCTAAATGCAGGGCTTGCTACCACCTGAGATGTTCTTTCTCTTCGTTTATTATATCAAGTCCCATCTGTGTAGTCTGGCATCCATTGTTAACTACTGCTTGCACTCTCCAGTCCTCCATTAGCTCAGACCCCTTCATAACAGTTTATTCTGCTTCTCGACCTCCGGATCTTTGTGGCAAAGCTATCTCCTGGTGACTTAATTACCGATAATCTTTCTTTTATTTGAAACTTCAATTTTTTCCCAATGACAGTGACTAGCATTTATAATAGAATCTAGTATTTTATTATCGACAGCAATACATCACTCTTGTTAACCTATAGGGTTATATTTTTATTTCTGCAAACAAATTTCACATACCTCAAGGGCAAAAACAATATATTTGATTAACTGACTCATTGGCACAGAAAACACTTATTGAGATTTAATTATGGGTTAGAGAGTGTACTATGCCCTGAAGATGGTGAGATGGCAAAGAAATGTTCCTGGCTTTCAAGGAGATCCTGTCCCTGTAATTCAATCCAATAATTGCTGGGAAAGAGTTATAAAAGAATGCTCTAGATCAGTGGGTCTCAAACTTTAGTGTGCATCAAATCACCAAGAGGGCTTGTTAAAATACAGACTGCTGGGCTTCACTCCCAGTGTTTCCAATCCAGTAGATCTGAGATGGTGCCTGAGGATCTATATTTCTAACAAATTCCCAGATGCTGCTGATGGTGCTGGCCTAAGGGGAGTGATTTAAAGAAGAACAAAGTATTTACATAGGAGATACATGTACAAAGACATAAAGGAGTAGAGTGCCTACTGTACTGAGGGAACAGTAGGAAGGTTGTGTGGTGGGTTTAGAAGGTATGTTGGGGACATGACTGTGACATGGTGGTTGGGGACAGACAGATTTTAATGGATTTTGGATGGAAAGCTAAGGAATGTGGATTTCAGAAGCATGAAGCACCAGTAGAAATTTGTACAGAGGGGAGGGATGTAATCAACTTGGGCTTAAGTTTTTTGAATGAAAAAAATTAGGGTGGAAGATACACAGAGGTTTGTATCACAATGATATTTACACCTAAAAGATGAAAATTATTTTGTTCTTTCAACATTGAGGGCTAGATAGCATGCTTCTAATGTATGGGCTGTCTCAGCTTTCCTCAGGTGGACAATATCAACAATTTTCTTGGGAAATCATAGCCTCCAGTCAAGGTCCCCTCTTCCTCACATAGTGGCAAGTGGATTCCTGGTGTCCCACTTCAAAATACCTCAACATTTATATTCATATGTTTCATAGACTTCTCAGATTATTTTACAGGAGGAACTCGTGTTGCAATTTTACTGACCAGGACTTTGAAGCCCAGATTAGTTAAGCAAACTAAAGTACCTATCTAGTTAATATCAGAGCCAAGACAAGAATTCAACTATCTAAATATTTTATTACCATAATAACGCACACAAATCAATTTAAATATTTAATTATTTACAACATGAATAGTAATTCTCAAGTCCACACCTGTGCAAGCAATAATAACTAATTCACAATTGCAACATCAACTTTGAGATATACCTGTTTTCAGAGATGTTAAAAACAGCCTGTGTCTAAGAAGCAATGAAATACAGTAAATACAAAACAGCTTTCCAAGACCCCAATTTTGTTCATGGGAGGGATGAAAGATGACATGACTTTGAGGAGACA
This sequence comes from Camelus dromedarius, assembly GCF_036321535.1. Lineage (NCBI taxonomy): Eukaryota > Metazoa > Chordata > Mammalia > Artiodactyla > Camelidae > Camelus > Camelus dromedarius. Next base: position 90,004,232 of record NC_087472.1, on the reverse strand, counting down.
TTTTTTTCCCATGTCCTATTTCTAGGCAACTAAGCATCTTGTAGTTTAAGAATTTAAACTTGTAGTTCAGTATTTTCTAAACCAGAGAAGTTCAGCTATGACACAGAAGACAACTACAAGAGCAAGACTCCACTGGGAATGTTGGCCATTCTTGATTCCTGTGTATTTCCTTACTTTCCACCATTTGGTAAGCAACTTCTAGAAATCATTAGGAATTTATTCAGTCCAACTTTAATTTTCTGATCATAGTTATAGCTTTGAGGCTCATTATCAAACATTGACTTCACGCCCTCATTTCTACCTCTCAGAAACAAATCACTCTATTACATGAACATGTTTCAACAAAATTTCCTTTACTAAATCTAAATAAAACAATTAAATTTTTATAAAATTATTATTATTTCCTCTAATCTATTGGCCAAACTGCAGAAAAGGGCTTTCAAAAATTCAGGCCTATTCATTTGCCGGTATGAAAGCAAACAGCTTGTTTGCATATCCACTTACTTGAGTGTAGCTGAGATTAAAGCACTGGTTCTCCAAGCAAGATGAGATGAAGGCCAGCAGAGTCAGCGTCACCGAGGAACCTGTTCAAAATGCCAATTCCTGCCATATCCCAGATCTACTGAACCAGGACTCCGAAGGCACGGCCCAGCAGGCTGTGTGATAACAAGCCCTCCAGGTGATTCTGATGCACAGACACATGAGACCCACAGGCCCACAGGTGGTTCTAAGCTGCTATGACTGACTATCCATCAGCTGGGGACTGTGTTTTTTAAGCAAAGTATATAGAATCCAGGTCTTCACTCACTGACTCTGATTCAATAGCTTTGGGATGAAGGTAAGGCATTTACAGTTTTCATCAAGCCATCCAGATAATTCTGAAAGGGGGTATATGGATCGCACTTAGAGAAATGCTCAGCACAAGACAGATGGTATCTGCAGCACTACGCATAACACACAATAGCCCAGCCTCCTCCCGGCTGCCTCCTCTCCACCCCTCTCTCCTTTAATCCTCTTTTGTCTTCATCAACATGCCACACACTCTTACACTTCTCTGCCTTTGCCCGGACTCTGCCTGATTCACACCACCAAGCCTTTTCCTTGGCTAACCAGCTTGTACTCCTCCTTCACATTTGAAGAAAAGCTTTCCTCAGCTCCCTCAGGCAAAGTACATTCTCTGTTTTGTTTTGTTTTTTTTTTAACTCCTCTAACACATTGCTCATAGCAGTCTACCTGAATAACTAAAGGTCTTTGGAAAGGCCTAGGTTTATTCATGTATTCATTCAGCAATTCTTTAACTGTCATCTATTTTGTTCAAGGGACTATGTTAGGCCTTGGGAATATAATGGTAAACAAAACAGACACAATTCCTGCCCTAATGGAGCTTAAAGGCTGGATTCAAATCCAAACGGCACCACTTATTTGCTGTGAGATCTTGGGCAAGTTACTTAACCTCTTGGAGTCTCAGTGTTATCAGCTGTAAATTGATGATGATAATTCCAACTGTACAGAACTATGGCAAAGATTAAGTAGTAAGAGTACGAAGCATATGATGGAATGCTTCTTAAATAGCAGGCCTTCAATAAATGGTAGCTGTTATTAGATTACTTATCTACTCCATTTGAATGGTTTTAAGTATCTATCCTCCACGAGTCTATGAAGTTTCCTGAGATCTCTTATTCATCCCTGAGTTCTCTGTCCTCATCACAGGGCCTGCGATATAAACTGACATATTATAATTCTTCTGTCAGTGTTTCTTGAATAAATAAACTGCACTTTGTCAGGCAGGTTATGTTCCCTGATGTGAGCCATTTTTCTCTGCCTCCCCCCGCCACACACACAAAATAAGGTAAAACAAGTCAAATGAATTTCAATGGTGATTTTTGTACTGTTGCTATTTAAAGAATGTGCTACCGATATGAATGTTTCTTCTCACATTGAACATTATAAGATAAATTAAAATAATTGTATCTAAATAAATGTCCTGCCACTGAACCAAACCAGATTTCACCCTTTCAGGTGCTCTTGAAAAGAAAAAGGGCATTCGCATTAAAATGTACTTTTCAAAAGTACTGAAGGTAAGCAGTGACCTTGAGGAAGAGTACAGCTGCCGGTCCTCAAATAGGACAGGCCTTGACTTACACTGTCTCAGATAAAGTGTCTGTTCCTTTTGTGTATAGGGATAACACATGTATACAGGAAAGGGGAAAACGTAAAGCTAGTTAGGTGAATTTTGTGAGTGTCTGCATATTTAAGATCAAAATTGATGCTAATGAGAAATATCTGTTTTATTACAAAATGGTCCTTTACTCCACTAGTTCTTAAGCTTGAGCGTGCATCAAAATTACCTGCAGAGCTTGTTTACAGACTTCTGGGCCCCACTAATAGAGTTTCTGATTCATTATGTCTTGGGTGGGGCCCAGGAATTTTCATTTCTAACAATTTGCAGGTGATACTGATCTGGGGCCCACACTTTGAAAACCATTGCTCTACTCCATGAAGGGAAAAGTTCTGAGTATGTCATGACAAGTGTTCTGCTTGTGAAAAAACAAATAGAAGCATGAAAGTTTAAAGGAAAAAATGGATAGAATTCTCAGATGACTGACATTCCCCAAGTAAAATTAACTGCACCGCTCATATATACCTATAACCGTTTGTTTCACAGGCCAGCCTAAATTTACCACTTTAACTTACATCATTATTTGCATGAATCCATTCTCTTACAAGATAGTGAGCTCCTTACAAAATGGTGGCATGGTTTATTCTCTTGATGTCTATCATGGGTAGTATACAGTAAATGCTCAATAAAATGTTTATTAAATTAAACAAAGTCTAAAGAATATACATCATTCACCTTAATCTGTAGATTGGTAGGCATTTTATGAAGTTATCCAAAACTTAAGGTACATTGCTGACTTTGCTGTTTAGATTCTTGATTTTTTTTCATCTGAAATGATTTACACAGGTGGAGAACAGGACAGCTAACTTCTGTGAGGTGATATATAAAGAATTTTTAGATATATTTAAAGAATTAAAATGCCAAACAAATACCACACACAGAATGTATACACTTTAATAAAATCTTTTATTGTGCTCCTATCTACTACATGCCTGAAAGTGACCTGAATCCTGGAAATACCTAATAGAATAATGCTAATAGCGTCAAGGTACTGAATAGTTAGGATGCCACAGGCACTATACAAAGTGCTTACCATGAATTATGCTTATTTATTCATCACAATACCCTCAAGAATTTGACACTATCAACATCTACAAATTAAAGACAGAGGAAACCAAAGCTTAAAAAGATTAATTTCTCCAAAGCCACACAGATAAGAAACATGACTTGAACTAAGGTTGTCTGAAGGTAGTTTGTCTCAATGACCCTGTTATATTGACTTATTTCGAAGAGGGGCTCAGCCCTCAGGAGAGTCACATGCAAAAGAGACCAAATTACTTTCTAAAGTTTAAACCTTAGTAAAGCTATTGGTTCAGCTTACATAGGTTTAAAGTTCTAAAAGTTAGACTCCAAGGAGGAGCTCACTTTTGGCTTCATATTAGAAATTTTTAAGGTATAATTTTTCATTCATCAATTTGACAAATTTCTCTAGAATGTCTGTTGTGTGCAAACACTGTGGTTCTGTGGATTCAGTGCTGAGCAAAGTACGCCCACTGTCTAGTGGGTGAGACAGATAATTACCAGGTGCTCACACAAACAATATGAAATTACAAACTGAAGTAAAGACTATGAGAGGAAAATAAAGTGAACCAAGAAATCATGTAGCAAGAGGTCCTAATCTAATTTGGTGGTGAGAGATCCAGAGGAATCCTCCTGAGAGGGTGACAGCCAAGTGAGTTCTGTAAGATGAGCAGGAAGAACTAAGTGTGTGTATGAGCATGGGAGTGGTGGTGGAGATCGTGAGCAAAGTTCCTGACAGAGGGAATAATACATGCAAAGTCAAAAGGGATCACAGCATTGTGTTTAGGAAAAAAAAAAAATTAGCGTGGTTGGAGTAAAAAAAGAATGAGAAGAAAGAAGTGAAAGATAATACTGCAAACATAGCAAAGGCTATGTTGGGCTTTGAAGAGCATGTTAAGGCTAAAAGTAGTAGGAATCATTTGAAGTAGAACTAATGATAAGGATAGGTTTACATTTTTGAAATACTACTCTGGCTGTAGAGAGAATGTACTGGTGGGGAGGGGAAGATTTATTTTAATTCATCTAATTAAGAGGTTATTGTGGTCATCCCAATGAGAGATAATGGCAGCTTACCCTAGGATAATGAGAGACATAGAGGAAAACTGTAGTGATATAAAGAAGGTTAAATCAGTGGGATTTGATACGGTGGTGAAGGACAGAGAGGAGGAATCAAATATGAATCCCAGACTTTAAGCCTGCTCAACTGGCTGGTGATGTTCAGTGGGATGGGGCAAAGTGGATGTGTATCAGGTTTGAAGGACAAGATCTTAAAATTTGGTGTTTGTTGAGTTGCCTTCAATAGTGGAGATGTCAATTAGTCAGATGGGTATGTAAGATCAGCATTTAGGGCAGAATTCAGGTAAGATTTTGCAGGCAAGTTAATGATTTAAACCAAGAGCATTAATGAGATTAACTAGGAATAGGAGACAGAGTGAAAAAATGAAGTGAAATATTCATCCTTCTTTGGTACATTGTGTAGTCAATCAGAATTATACCCTACTTAATTTTAAATTGGAAAACCAACCTAACCGCCCGTGGTACAGATGAAGAGAACTAAAACCTTGAAAATTTGGTCCATTTACAAGATATCAAGAGTAGAGCTGCAGCTGACACACAGGTCTTCTGAACTGGAGTTCAATTCTCTGACTTCTACATCAGTGTTTCTTAAAATGTCATCCTGGGGCCAACAGCATTAGCATCACCTACATACTTGTTAAAAATATAAATACTCGAGCCCCATCTCAGATCTACTGAATCAGAATCTCCAGGGTTGGGCTGACAACCCCACCTAGTGAATCTGATGCATGCTCCGATCTGAGAGCAATTCCTTGCCTAAGTAGCAGTCAGCCAAGTGGTGTGTTCACACCCATAAATAGAAAGGGAACAGGGGAAATATGAGGCTGTTCTTGGTTCTGTGCCAAAGGTGATTTTATAAACTAGACTCTCTTGAACAGAAGCTATAGAGAGCACTGGTACATGCGTTTTATAGCCCAGCAATTATGCATGCCATATCTGTGCTTTGCAACAGGGACAGACAGTAGTTCCGGGGAAAATGACATTAGCAATCCAAGTTGAATAGGTAAGATAGTCTAAGACTCAAGGAGGCAAAAGTTGATTTGGTAGAACCTGACAGAGAAGATACTTTTAACCATCAATTTCAGTTTGAAAGACATAAACAGCTATTTTCAAGGCTCAAACACCCACACTCCCATCTTTAGAACAGTGTTAGCAATTCTGTATGCTTGACAGATAAACCTCTGTTACAAATGACTCTCCAGCCATGAGATTTAAAACCAATGGTTTCTGGTGTTTTGTTGCTTTGAAATATGTAACTTTAACCAGATATTTACACCTGGGTCTTAAAATCTAATTGAATTGTTCACTTGATGTGTTAGCACAATTGAGAAACTCTTCCTTAATAGGGGAAGGGGGCAAATTGTTATGTTTAATTTTCAAAAACACAGATTGTTCTCTACTCTATAACAGTCTATCAGCTAGAAATTTCTATTAACTGTCTCTTCTCTACTTCATGAGTACAAGGATAAGGTGTTGTGGCTTTTATGATCATTTTGGAACATTCTGGGATTTTAAGGTAGATACTGAATCAAAGAGTTTAACTTGTATTCAGGACAGTTTTAGCTTTTTTTATACTTACTATCATTCTACTTTAAAAAAATAATTAAATTTAATGATAACCCTTTTAACTGAAATATCTAATTAGTAAGGGCACACCCATTTCTTAACTAGTATACATACATCTACCTGTATAGCTTAACTTATTTTTATGAATAGGATTCACAAATTCCATTATGCTGGATGAAAAAAAAATGAAATGGTATCATCAGCTTCTATCTAATAATTCAAGAAATTCATCCTTTGTGACATATGGGCTCTCAACAGCATTCTGATAAATACATTTTCTGTAATAAATATAATAAAATGCAACAGCTTTGTTAAATTACCTAAATACTGAAACAACTATACCATTAATGTTTGAAGTACCTTTGAAAGTATTTCTGATCTATCTTCCTCTTCCAATATGCCACTTAAAGGGACAAGGCATTTATTTGAACCATCAATTACATGCTTTCATTGCAAGAAGATGGTTGGACAAAAGATGAAAAGACATGTATTTGCAATTGTATTGCTCAAGAGTGCTAGTTATATACATTATTTATCCCTTCAGTAAAAACAAAGATCATCCACTTTCTTTCAGATGTAATCATTACTACCTAATGCAAAATATACATAGAAAATAGGCAATTCACAGGTATAGTAACTACATGGCAATTTGCTTTCAACTTTACATGGATATACTTTTCTATATGTAATAGTTTCACTGTAAAATAAATAACACTGTATGATTAAAAAGAAAACTAGCTGCTAAAATGGTGTAGATACTTTGCATACTATAGTCAACAAAGAAATGCTTAATAATAAAATGTTTATGAAATTTGTATAAGTGCTCCTTGGAAATATATTTTGTAAATGCCTAGAAATGGGCTAAAACGGTATTTAAAATTTTTATATTTTCCTTCACATGCCTCTAATTTAAAATAAATATCTAATCTTTTTAATAGATTCAGTTTGGTGCACAAAATCATGAATTAAATACTAATGAGTTGGAATATACATTAAAAAATTAAAGTATATTCCAAATAGCAAGCCAATCAATTGACTTTTACATTTTTCTGATAAATGCAAAGTAGCAATTCCCTGAACACAGCTTTTTATGGTTACTTTTTCAAAATAACTACATCATTCAAAACTACCGAGTTGCTTGTAAAACCCAAATTGCTTGAACATTAGTTCTGGAGAAATTTTCATGATGCCTTTAAACTCTGAGTGTCAAATTCAACATTTAGGTTCTAAGGCCTACAGGTGGTATTTATCATCCTTCAACACTCACATTCATCATTTAGGGAAAATATGTTTAAGAAAGAAAAAATGAAATAGGAACTCAGGGTTTAAAATATTCCTTCTTATAATCTGCATAGTTCTTCTTTATATAAAGTCCTTTGACTTGCCAAATGGAAAGACACCAGGATAGAGAGAAGATTTTAAAATGCCCAAATCTTTATGATAAATTATCAAGCACAGGGTGTGGAAGGAAACTAAAACAGAAACTGAATGTAATATCTAGCTTACTCTGATAGTTAATCACAACTAAGACACGCTCCCCCAACCTCAGCAACTTAGCCAAACATTAAATACCAAAAAATGTTTAAGTTTGCTGGGGACACCCAGAAGAGCCTCTTCTTTATTATCTTTCCTATTCTAAAACTTTATATTTCCGCTTTCAAACCAATGCATCAGTTATGAATTTAGTTAAGTTATGAGATCTTTTTGCAGTGAAATGCTTTTCATCGCAAACAAAAGTATACATACTGACAATTCTTAAATTATTTTCTTCAACAATGTTTAATTTGGTTGCTAGAAAGAGGCAGTGTACTGCACTCATCCAACCAAAACTTACAGAGTCATCAAATAAAAGCACATTTTATTATGAAATTATAACACCAAAAGAGTAGTTGCCAGCATTCTTAAAATGTGAAAACATTGTGGCCAATTTGACATTCAGAAGAGTATGTGATGTTCCCTGAATGCTTCATGAGTTTAAAATTACAATCCTACCACCTGTACCAGCCAATCCCCACTTAAAAGGGACCGTAACTACTGATTCAGGAATAAATTCAAATGCATCAGTGACAAAAGAGAAATTGAAGAGTTATAATCACTAATAACAATTATATCCTGAAAGCAATTGAAAGCTTGTTATAAAAAAGTCCTGAATCAGTGTTCTTGCTGAGTCTAGAGTTAACTCAAAAATTCGGTGGGAAATTGATAGTTCCTACAGGAAATGTTATGTCCAAGTTTATTTCCTTGGCTTCTGATTTGAGGCAATGGGTTTGAGCCATTTTAAAGGAGAGACATTAGCAAGTGGCCACAGTGACAGTGCAGTGACTAAGCTATAACACAATACTTTTATTCTCAGAGGTTGGCTAGATTGTGAAAAGAAGTATCCCTTCTTCTATCTTCTCTTCCTCGTTTTTTAAAAAAGACATTTATTTGGTCCCAGAACCCTTTTAGTCTTTTTAAACTGGCTTTGTCCCCCTTTATGCTTTAGTTTTGCTCTTCTCTTTGAGGTCTCAGTGACATTTAGGTCAGAGAAGTCTTTAGTATTGTAATCTTAGTGGAGAGTTCTATCTAACAAGGGAGTGAGGACACTCAAGGCTGGCACAGCCACCCGAGCAATTTTCCTTATCACTCAAAACTGGACCAAGTTGTGAAGAAGTAAGAGCAGATTATGAGTTTTGCTACCATATTTACAGGTCAAATATAGATTTTCAGAAGGTTTAGGGATTAAATACAATCACCATCATCCTCACCACCACCCTTAACAAACTCTATCTTCACCATCATCCATCATCAGTGCCGTAATTATCATGTGTATTTTTTTTTATCATTTTCTATGTAGCAGATACTATGCTAAGCATTTTATGTGTACAAACTATTATATGTTTACAAAAATTCCCATAATTCAGGCTACATTCAAGAAGAAATATATTTAAACATAAATCATATCACATGATGATCTTTATTAAAACCCCATGGCCTTGCAATTTAATTTCTGAAAAAAGCTCTAACTAGTTATCCTGTTCTGGAAAACTGCGTATCATCTCACCTCAACCATATCTTTCTCCACATTTCCTGGCACTCACTTCCAGTATCACCACAGACTGCTCAGGCTATTCTTCAACTAGGCCGAGATAATTCCTTCTATAATGCTCTACACAGTTTTTCCCTTTGTCTAGATGTTCATTAGATGTCTTCCTCCATTTCAGTGTTCAGGCACCTTCTCATATGTCATTTACTCAAGAGTCCTCTCTCGGACTTCTCTCTCTGGTGTTAGCTCCCAACTCACAATATAGTCACATTCTACCACACTGCCCACTTTTCTGAATAGGACTTATCAGTATTCAAAAATTATTTCATTTTTTACATCTCCTTAATTAGTATGTAATAGCCTTCAGAAAAAGAATGTCCTTTAAGATCCACTACTTAATCACCTAGAACAACATTTGCCCAATAGGATGTGCGATTGAACAAATAAATAGCCCTTTGAAGTGGGTACTCATTGTCTTGTTATCTTTATTTTAAGGATAAGGAAACTGAGGTTTAGAAAGGGTGACAGGTTCAAGATGATATAGCAACCAGCATAGCTAGACTTTGAAGTCACGACTATATGCCTACCTAACTAAATAAAAATGAATTTGTCCATATCATGATGGACATAAGAGTTTTCCAAATCATGTAAAGGGTATCTCAGTCTGATTGCCACAATGACATTGAGTGTTGCTAGAATGATTTCTTAATCAGGGGAAGACTATATCAACAAAAAGAAGACACTCTAAAAATAAGATAATTTTACAATTCTATGTTCCACTACTCCTGTTTTAGACCACAGTGCCCTCCAGGTATTATGTATTTTATGGAAAATATCTAGTTCTCTTCAGTAATAGCTGAAGGCCATGTGTAGCAGAGTACCCTACACTGTGTGTCAGAAGACCTCAGTGCCAGATCTGGCTTTTTCAAAGATTAGTTGGAGGTTACATAAATCTGAGAGTCACAATTTCCTCATTTTAAAATAGGAAAGCTCTTTCCTGAGGTGATGTCACAAAGAGAATCATCAAATAAAAGCACATTTTATGATGAAATCATAACACCAGTAAAGTAGTTGCCAAAACTTGATACCTCTCAAAAGGAGAAGACCCCAGCCTCCAGACTCCCAAAAAGATTAACAAATAGACAGCTATCCACAAACAAGTATAGCTCTCAGAGAGCTCAGGAGTCCACTTAAGAAACTTAGTAACACAGTGAATCAAAAAACCTGAAAATAACCACACAGAAAGTAAAAGAAAAACCACTTCACTTTGCCTGCATCATTCCATCCCCTAGGCCAAAACTGCTCAGCACTAAGAAGGAACTCCCCAGCTAAAAAGAGTTATCATCGGGAAAGGGAGAGCTGTGTGAGTGACCAGCTTCCCCAGCCTTTCTGGGCAATGCACTAAGGATCTACTTCAGTTTTACTTCATCTAGAGTCTGGTAAATCTGAGATATATAGAGACAGCTAGGAATAAAGAAGAACAGAGATACTACTATCAGCCATGCAGTGAAAGTGACTGTAATACCCAGTGACCTGCTCTGGAGATGATCCCAGCAGCTTTCTCCACTGAAGAAACCAATGGCCAGCACAGCCACTACAGATAACGTGCAGACTTCACCGGTTTCACCCAAGAGATGTTCACCGTTACTAACGTCAGCCAGATTCTGCTGCTCCCTTCCTGCTCCCTCCCCCGCCCCCACCAGGGCCTGGGACTCACACCTGTAGCCAGCTCAGGCCTCTGCAGTTGAGTGAGTGAAAGATGCCAACCTAGACCCCTATAGCTGACCCCCATTGCCTGTGCACACTCAGGGCTGAACTCTCCAGCCATGCACTTGCACATCACAGGGCTCACACCCACCACTGGCCCCTCTTCCTGTGTACAAACATGTGGCAAGATCCTGCAGCCAGAGGAGTACACGCTGACAGCCAAGGCCCACACACCTGCTTATAGACACAGATTTAGCCCTATTGACAGTGACTGTCCTGCACCACTGAGTTCACCTGCAGCTAGCCCCCTGACTGTGCATCTGCATGCCCCCTAGACTGACCCTTATCACCAGTCTTGACTACACTGCATGCACCCATGGGGAAACCCTGCAGCCATAGGCATGCATGTTGACATCCAGGGCCCCCAAAGCCGACAAGATCTCCACATTTGGCCCAGGCATTTGCTGCTGGCCCTATCTCCCATGACTGTGTGTGTGTCTGCAACTGGCTGTTGCCACTACACAGGAGCCTGTAGGCAAGTATGTGCACACCACCAGATTCAGCCACCATACTGCCTGCCCTGGTCTCCAGCTGCTGGACTTGGAGGTACTGCTGAGGATCCTGATAGCCCCTGCAGCCAATGTAGACCTTCTGCAGTGCTTGCCAAAGACCACAAAGTTGCCAGTGCTGTGAACCTCAGTGGCATGAGCTGATGAGACAACATGCCCTCCTGGACTCAGAGCTACCATATGCCCCTGCATTTGGCACTCTACATCACTAGACCTATGGTCAGCACATGCTCCAGTGGGCCCCACCTGGATGTGAAAGTCTTCACTTATAAAGTCAATCTATAAAGTCTAGAAGAGGTGACTGTTTCTTTAAATGAGAAGATACCTATAGAAGGCAACAGAAATCATGAAAAGTCAGAGAAACATGACACCACCAAAGGAATGCAGTAAACTTCCAGTAACTAACCCAAGGAAATGGAAATACATAAATTTCTTGACAATGAATTTAAAATATTTTTTCTAAAGATGTTCAGGGAGCTACAAGAGAACACATACACATACACAATTTAACCAAATCAGAAAAGCAGTAAAAGAATAAAATGAGTTCAACAAAGACAAAAAAAACATAATAAAGAACCAAAGATAAATTATGGAGCTGAAGAATACAATGACTGAACTGAAGAAATCAACAGCAGACTAACTAAACCAAGCAGAAGAAAAAAAAAAAAACTGGTGAACTTGAAGACAGGTCATTTGAAATTATCCAGTCAGAGGAGCTAAAAAAATGAGAAAGAAAATGAGACTTATGGAATACCTTTAAGAGAAACAATCTATGTATCAATGGAGTTCCAGAAGGAGATGAGAAGGAGAGAGGGACAGAGAGTTTATTTAAAGAAATAATGTCTGAGATTTTCCTAAATCTGGGGAGAGATTTGGACATCCAAGTTCATGAAGATAATAGATCATTTCATAATTTCAGTTCAAAATGATCTTGTTCAAGACACACTATAATAACTGTTTAAAATAAAAGGCAAAGAGAGAAATTTACAATCAGCAAGAGAAACAAAAGTTCTTTGATAAAAGAGAATAACCATAAGACTATCAGTTGATTTATCAGCAGAAACCATGCAGTCCAAGAGATTATAGGATTATTTATTCAAAGTGCTGAAAGAAAAAAAAATGGCCAACCAAGAATACTTTACTCAACAAAGTTGGCCTTCAGAAATGAAGTTGAGATAAAGATTTCCCCAAAAAAACAAAAGCTGAGAAAGTACATAATCACTAGACCTGTTTACGGGAAGTGCTGAAAATAATTCTTCAAACTGAAATAAAAGAATGCCAATTAGTAGCATAAAGACATATGAAAATATAAAATACACTGGTAAAAGTAAGTAGTCAGATTTAGAATCCTCTAATACTGTAATATGGTGATGTGTTAAGCACTTAACTCCAGTATAAAGCTTAGAGGACAAAAGTGTTAAAAATAGTTATAGCTACACTAATTTGTTAATGGATACATAATATAAAAAGGATACATATAATGGATAAATTATATATAATATAAATTATGACATCAACAATTTTTATAAATGTGCAGGGGAGTAAAGTAAAAGGATAGGTTTTTAGATGTGATCAAAGTTAAGTTGTTTACTTGAAGTAGAGGGTTATATCAATAAAATGTTTCAAGAAAGTCTCATATCCACAAAACAAAAACCTGTAGTAGATACACACAAGATAAAGAGAAGGGAATCATATTATAAAAATCATCAGTTCACAAAGGAAGACACCAAGAGAGCATGAAAGGAACAAATTAACAACACAATGGCCAGAAAACAATTCATAAGATGGAAATAGTAAGTACTTACCTATCGATAATTACTCTAAATGTAAATGGATAAATTATCTTATCAAAAGGCCTAGAGTGGCTATATGTAAAAAAATAAGGCACAACACATGCTGCCTACAAGAGACTAACTTCAAGTCAAGGTCACAAACAGGCTGAAAGTGAAGGAATGGAAAAAGATATTCCACAGGGGAAACCAAAAGAGAGCAAAGGTAGCTTTACTTGTATCAGACAAAGTAGACTTTAAGTCAAAAATCTGTAACAAGAGACAAAGAAGTTCATTATATAATGATAAAAGAGTCAGTTCTTCATTTATACATACATATGCACTAACATCAGAGCACCTAAATATATTAAACAAATATTAACAGATCTGAAAGAAGTAGACAGCAATGCAATAATAGTAGAGGACTTAAATACCACACTTTCAATAATGGATAAATTATTCAGACAGAAAATCAATATGGAAACATTGGACTTGAACTATTATTCAGACCAAATAGACCTAACAGACATATACAGAATACCCCATCAAACAGAAGCAGAATACACATTCTACTCAAGTACACATGAAACATTCTCTGGGACAGATCTTATGTTACGTCACCAATAAGTCTTAGCAAATTCAAGAGGATTGAAATCATGTCATGTATTTTTTTTCCAACCACAATAGTACAAAACTAGAAATCAATAATAAAGGAATCAATAACAGAGAAAAACTGGAAAATTCGCAAATATGTGAAAATGAAACAAAATACTCCTGAACAACCAATGCATCAAATAAGTCAAAAGGCAAATCAAAAAAATCTTCAAGAAAACAAAAATGGAAACACAACTTACCAAAATTTATGATGTAACAAAAGTAGTTTTAAGAAGGAAGTTTATTGAAATATATGTGTACATTACAAAAAATAAAATATCTCAAATAAACAACTTAACGTTATATCTCAGGAACTAGAAAAACAAGAAAAAACTAACCCAAAGGTAGCAGAAGGAAAGAAATAACAAAGATTAGAGCAGAAATAAATGAAATAGAAACTAGAAGAATAATAAGAAAGATCAATAAAACTAAGAGCTGGGTTTTGGAAAAGATAAACAAAACTGACAAACCTTTAGCTTGACTAACTCAGAAAGAAAGAAGACTCAAACAAATAATCAGAAATGAAAGGGGAGATATTACAAAAGATAAGACACAATTACAAAGGACCACAAGAGACCACTGTGAATATTATTCACCAATAAATTGGATAACTTAGAAAAAAATAGATAAATTCCTAGAAATGTACAACCTACCAAGACTGAATCAGGAAGAAATAGAAAATCTAGACAAACCAATAATAAGTAAGGCAACTGAACCAGTAATCAAGAATCTTGAAACAAATAAAAGTCTAGGGCCAGATGGTTTCCCTGAAGAATTCTATCATTTAAAGAAGAATTAATGCCAATCTTTCCCAAACTTTTCCAAAAAATTAAAGAGTAAGGAGCACTCCTAAACTATTTAGGAAGCCAGCATTATCCTGATACCAAAGCCATATAAGAACACTATGAGAAATGAACACAACATTGTAAACTAACTATACTTAAATAAACAAATGAAAGAATACTACCAGAAAACTACAGATCAATAACCTTAATTAATATAGATGTAAGAATCCTTAACAAAATATTAGTAAACCTAATTCAACAATATATTGCAATGATTATACACCATGATCAAGTGGGATTCTTCCCTGGGATTAAATGATGGTTCAACATATGCAAATCAATAAATGTAATATACCACATTAATAGAATAAAAGAATAAATCCTATGATTATCACAATAGATGCAGAAAGAGCATTTTACAAAATTTAATACACTTTCATGATAAAACTCTCAACAAACTGGTTATAGAAGAAACATATCTCAACATACAAATGGCCATATATGACAAACCCATAGCTAACATCATACTCAAGGGGTAAAATGTTGAAAATATTTCCTCTAAGATCATGAACAAAATAAAGGTTTCCACTCTGACCATTCCTATTCAGCATACTACTAGAAGTCCTAGACAGAGCAATTAGGCAAGAAAAATCAATAAAACGCATCCGAATTGGAAAACAGAAGTAAAAATATCTCTGCTGATGACATGATCAAATATATAGAAAATCCTCAAGACTCCAACAAAAACCTGTTAGACATAAACAAATTCAGTAAGTCCAGGATATAAAATCAACATGCAGAATCTCTGCATTTTTATATACTAATAATGAACTACCTGCAAACAAGGAAACAATCTTGTTGACGTTAGCATCAAAAATAATAAAATTGGAACAAATTTAATCAAGGAAGTGACTTCAAAACTGATGAAAAGAATTGAAGAATATACAAATAAATGGAAAGATATTCCATGTTCTTAGATGAGAAGATTTATTATTATTAAGCTGTCCATACTGCCAAAAACAATCTGTAGATTCAATGCAATCTTTATCAAAATCCCAAAGACTTTTTCCACAGAAACATTTAAAAAATCCTAATATTCATCAGGAACCCCAAAGACCAAAAATAGTCCAAGCAATCTTGAGAAAATACAAAATTGGAGGCATCACACTTTCTGATTTCAAACTATATTGCAAAGCTATAGTAATCAACCATCATAACAATGGCATAAAAGCAGACATGTAAACCAATTGGAACAAAATCTAAAGCCAAGAAATAAACCCACAAATATATATTCAACTAGTATTTGCCAAAGGAATCAAGAACACAAAGTGGGGAAATAAAGTCATTTCAATAAATGGTATTTGGAAAACTTGATATTCACATGCAAAAGAATGAAATTGGACCTTTATTTTACTCCACGTAAAAAAAAAAAAAAATAACCCAAAATAGATTAAGGACTTAAACATAAGACCTGAAACCATGAAACTCCTAGAAGAAAACATATGGAAAATGCTCCTTTTACATCAATCTTGATACGACACCAAAAGGACAAGCAACAAAAGCAAAAATCAACAAGTGGGACTATATCAAACTGAAAAGCTTCCATACAGCAAAAGCAACAATCAACAAAATTAAAATGTAACCTATGGACTTGGAGAAAATATTTACAAACCATATATTTGATAAGGGTTTAATATATAAGAAACACACAACTTAACAGCAAAACAACAAACAAAACTATGGAAAAAAAGATGAAAGACTTTGCTTCAAAGAAGCCATACAAATGGCCAACAAGTACATGAAAAGGTGTTCAATATCTCTAATCGTTAGGAAAATGCAAATCAAAACCAAACTAAGATATCATCTCTCACGTCTTACTATGGCTATTATCAAACGACAAAAGGTAAGGAATGCCAGTGAGGATGTGGAGAAAAGGGAATCCTTGTGCACTGTTGGTGGAAATGAAATTGGTACAGCCACTATTGAAAACAGTATAGAGGTTCCTCAAAAAATTAAATCTAGAACTATTAATATGATCCAGGAATCTCACTTCTGGGTATATTTCCAAAGGAAATAAAAACAGGATACTGAAGTGATATCTGCCCTCCCATGTTCATTGCCCTCCCATGTTCATTGCAGCATTATTCACAATAGTCAAGTCATGGAAACAAATAATACATCCATTGACAGACAAACATATAAAGAAAATATGATATAAAATGAAATATTATTCAGCCATAAAAGAAAGAAATGTTGCCATTTGCAACAGCATAGGTGGACCTTGCAGGCATTTCACTAAGTGAAATAAGTTAAAGACAAATACTGCATGGAATCTCTCATATGTGCATAGATGCATGATCTCACTTATATGTGGAACATAAAAATGTTAAACTTAGAGAAATAGTAGAATGGTGGTTGTCAAGGGAGCAGGGATGGGGGAACGAAAGAGATATTAGCCAAAGAATACAACCTTTTAGTTAAAAAGATAAATAAGTCCTGGGGGTCTAAGTTACAGCATGGTGACTATAGTTAGTTAACAATACTGTTATATACTTGAAAATTGCTATGAGAGTAGAGTTTAAACGTTTTTCAGAACAGCAACAAAATGGTAATTATGTGAGGGGAAGGATTGTTAACTAACCTTATTGAAGTAAACATTTTACAATATATACATGTGTCAAATCATCACATTGTATACCTTAAACTTACAGTGTTATATGTCAATTATACCTCAATAAAACTTGTAAACAATAAGTAAATAAATAAAAGTTAAAACAGGAAAAAAATGTCTGTCATATCAACCTAATGGAATTGAGCGATCAATGGAGATCATGGTTACTAAAGGACATCTTAAATGCCAGAGGAATATAAAAATGGAAGGCTCCCCTATTGTTACTTAGGAATTGAGGCTTTATCTATATGTGGTCAATTAATACACACTGAATAAGTAACTAGGTGAATGATGAATATTATGAAATAATACAAAATAATGTATAAAATAAATAGATGTAATGATTTGTGTTTGCTTTATACTTAGGAGTAGGTAACACGCTGCAAAAATAGGTGGGTCAGTAACAGAAATGTCATTCTTAAAAAAATGTGCAAGGAAGCAACTTTCCATCATGGTCAAATTACTTCAGATGCCTTGAATTCATGAATAAAACACTCCATCAAATTTTATGCATCTCAAGCACTTCTCACACATTTATATTCACAACATCCAAGTGAGGTAGGAAAGGAGAAATATTTCATTTTTCTTATTTGGCGAAATGAAGATAATGAGGCACAAGGAGGTTAATGATAGATTTGAAGTTAATGCAATCAGTCAGCAGCAGAACCATAGTTAGAATTCAGGTTCTCTGAATCCCACTTAGAGTTCTTTTCAAGATACTGTGTTAACTATATATCATTTGTTGGAGGGATTTAATTCAGCCATGTAGACACAAATGCTCACAATTTTTTTTTCCCTACTAAGGGATCTTGCCATTAATTCAACTGCTGAGATGTAGAACAGGCAGACCTATACTGAAGACATAGCATCAATGTTAATTCAAGTCATTTCCTGAACTAACTTCTGTTCCTTTCCCTATAAATTCTATATTTTTCCACATCACACCACTGAATTATTAAGATTCACTGAATACACCCTTTGGAATTATTAACATGCTATATATCAAAAAATACGGATTTTTCATTTTGTTTTTATAGATAGAAAGTCAGGACATAGTGATTAGAATGGCAGAATGTGGTTAAATGAGCCCCTAAAATGTAGTTTTTTAAGGTAGAAGGTCAAGTTTTCAAGATACCACATTTTCTTATTTATCCTCCAACTTCACTAGTCACTTCTTTTTATTCTCCTTTGCTATTTCTCCTCTTTTGACCCACTTATTAATGTTGGAATTCTTAATCCTCTACTTTTTTCTATCTATACTTTTCCCTTGGTGAGATCATACAATCTTATAGCTTAAAATGTTATGCTAACAACCCCCAAATTTAAATGTCCAACCTAGAACATTTTCCTAAACTCTAAACTCATACAGTGAATTGCCTACTCATATCTCCACTGAGATGTTAACAGATATCTCACACTTAATTTGAAACCCTCCAAAAACCACCCAGCTCTAGCTGCAGTCTACCATCTCACTTGAGGGCAACTTTATCCCTTCAATTGATTAGAGCAAAAAACCCTGGAGCCATTAGTGAGATGACTGAATTTCTCCCATAGTTTTCCAATCCATCAAGAAATCCTTGTTGACCCCAGCATCAAATATATTCTGAATATCACTCCTTCTTACCATCCTAATCTGTGCCACCATCATCTTTGACAAAATTACCATAAGAGCCTTCTAACTTGCTTTGAGCCTCCCCTCTTCCCCACATCCAGAGTAATTCTTTTAATACATGTCAGATCTCATCCATAAAATCTTCCATAGGCTCCTAACTCAGAAGGAAAGAGAACATTCTTACAATCGCCTCCATGGTCCACCATTAACTTGCTAATAACCTCTCCTATACATCTCTCACTTCACTTTAGCCACATGTAAATAAAGTATCAGGAATAGTAGATAAATTGATGAGTTAGGAATTCTGTATTGACTGCTCCCTCAGGCCAAGACATTTCTCCTTCAGACATTTAATATGATTCACTCCCTTGCCTCATTTCATGAATTTGCTCAAATGTCACCTTCTCTGTGAGAACTATCTTGATACGCTATTAAAGTTAGAATGCACCCCAGCATAAGTCACCCTCTACTTTGCTCTACCTCTTTTCCACAGTACTCATCATCTTTTAACAGACTATAAAATTTACAGGTTTTGTGTCTTTACTGTCTGAGCCCCAGAGAATCCAGAGGTCTTCATATTTTCTGTTATGTTCACTGAGGCATCTCAAATATCTAGAGTAGTGCCTGACACATAGCAGGTACTCAATAAATATTTGTTGAATTAAACTGATGCTGAATTAATTACTTTCAGTTGCCTAATCTCAGAATTAGTTTTAGAATATTGAAGGAAATGAGCAAACAGATGATGAAAGTAGGCACATGCAGATTGAGTAGAAATTAACGGAAGGAGAGAAAGACATGAGATTATAATGGAGAGGGATAAACACACATTATGTTTTTCTACTGAGGGCAGGACACAGAGGCAGGGATGTAGACAAAGGGAACATCCATGAAGATAATAATAGAGATTTTCACCACTTCAGAAAACTAAAAGGAATTATATATTTAAGGTCAAGGTTTAAAAGACTCGACTAAATTAGCATTCTCCTTCCCCACTCCCCAGGATTATATTATTTCAATAGATCATTGGTTATTTCATGGGTTATCAGGAGTAGTTACTGTTACTTACTTATATAAGTCTGACTAATAAAAAATAAGTGATAAACGTAGTTTTCTTTGTGGGCAAAATACTGAGAAAATAGGGTCCACGTGAGAATGAGAAGTTAAGGGATCCTCAGAGGTGAAAATTGTGTCCATTACTGATGTAAGCTGCCTGTATACAAATAGTGAGTTGCATGCTGACTGCAGTAAGAACTAGTATCATAGTTCATCTATGAAATATATTATTGAAATAGGAGTTTACTTGTGTGACCATTTCTGGTCAAGACTTTACAAAAGAGTTCCAAAGGAAAGATACTCTACCAAAATGCCAAAACCCACATATTTTTCATTTCTGAAAGTTATTGCTAAAATTGTCTAGATCTAAAAATTAACAAGGATTCTATAATTATTTAATCTGCATCCACATTTCCAAAACCAAAAAGGTATCCTTGGTCATTTAAGTTATAGATGTGTTTTTATGTACAACTTTCCAAATTAATAGTCCACTAGCTCTGTCAGTTATAGCAGTAATAAAAAATAAGTTTATGTAAAATTCTCTGAGACTCAAAGTGATCTACATGCAAATATATGGAAATGATTTCTTTCTTAAAACAGTAATAAAAGGTGTGTTTGAGAAATTCATGCCTTGGAATAATAAATGATGTTCACATAATCATTCTCTTAAGTTGCTTATTTTTATTTACATGCATGCTTTATTAGCTACTTTAAAGTAGTTCACACAAATACAAATTTAAAGTTGTTGAATATTTTAGGATACCTCAAATATTTAACTTACATTTCCTATCAAAATATACTCATTTAATATTAATGGATTCCTAATTTGCAGTTATCATTACTATACACATAAACTGCACAAATCAAGATACATAGGAAGCAAATGTTAATACTAAAATTTAATCATGAACTTAATGGACGACATATTATAATTAGTATATTAATTGGAATGGCATAATACAACTGTTTAGAGTTCATGGTGTTAGAAATATCTGATTACATAAATCATTAGGAATCGATTCTCACAAACTAAACATTAAAGCTATAGGAAATGATGTACTTTATAACATTTAATTGGAATTTTCTGATATTTAACTTTTCATAGTTGGCAATAACTGGAAATCACAGTTTTCTTTTTAGTAACATTTGTCATTGTGTTCTATGTAAACCAACTCTGAAACCTCAAATGGCTGCATTTGGGGTATGTCTCTTCAACATTTGGTCCCTCTAGTTGGGAGGCCCATTGGCATTCTAGTCCCTGTCAGTCTGTCTCATCTGGTGTATCCCAGCCAGGCCTTCAGATATAATGCCCACTGAGAACAGAAAAACTGAAGTCATTTATACTAGGATGATATCTCTGTTGTCACTACCTATTACCTAGACAATTGGTCACACTCTCCTCCCTGCTTAGGTTACTTTCAGTAAGGCATATATTCCTTTACATTGAACATTCCATTTCTGGCAGCTGAGGTCAATCTACAAAAAGCCAGGTAGCAAATTAATGTAGATTACAAGGAAAAGTGAACAAGCAGCAGTGCTTGAGAAACCACCATAGATTAGAGATAAATTGTGACTTGAACATAGCACAATCTGGTACCTAGTTCTGACTTGTTCTTCAAAAAATAGGATTCACATTTTGTGAGAACCATACTGATTTTGAAAACCAACCATCTGATGATATACGCATTCTAATTCTCTGATGGACAAGGTAAAGCTCTCAATGTTTTACTGCTGTCTAGAAAGGCACACTATTATCTACAATATGCATCATTAGCACAGATAACATAAATGTCTTTAAACATGAGTTATTCTGTTCCCAAATATGTTAATCTCATTTAGAATGCTGAGTTAAGCTATAGGAGATTAATCTTGGAGATCCAAATCTTGTAATTTCTATCCTCATTAATTCCTCCCACTTGATTTGTGTATTCCATTGCCATTACACCAAGTATTTGATGCCCCCTTGACAGAAAAAGTATCAATTATTAGGGCAAAATAACTCCTAACAGCCATAAACTCATTTGAAGTTCAGAACTCTAGAGATGGAAAAAAAAGTCTTCTAATGAATGAAAACTTTATGAACAAAAGAGGTGAGCCAATATAAACTCTGCAAAGGAAATCCTAATCCAGCAAAGAGACACGTCATTATACAAGGATGCTAAGTGACTGATAAGGACAAATTTGATGTGCATTAACAGGGAATGTCCTTTTAAAATAAAAGGTAACACTTGTACGGTAGAGCTGGCAAAGCTAAAGAAAAAATTGCCTGCAAATGAAAGTAGTTTTTAATTTCAGGTTCTTGGGGAAACAAGGTCTTTGAGCTGTCCATGGTGCTGGATTAGACTAGTCCTTCAGAACACCTAGATCCTGGCATACATCATAGTTTGCTGTTTGTAGACCTGTCAACCCTGCTGTGATTCTTAGATGTAGTTGTTTAACAAAATTTATAAGGTCATTCCTGCCTGTTTTATGGCCAGCTATGAGACTGTCTATGATTACCTGATATATACCTAATAACATCAAGTATTCTGATTTGTTAGGTTTTGGTGGGGTCCAGGCATTTCTATGTTATCAAACATCCTCATATGATTATAAGGAAGGACTAAAATCCTGCTTAGACTATAGTCTCCTCAAGGTTTCTCATCTGAATCTCCAACCAAAGTGTATCAAGTGTTTCTAACAGAGCAATGATTCTGATTCCACTAAGTGGTTTGATTAGACTTTATATATGACATTTGGACTTACACCATTGAAACTTCACTTATGACAATTCTCTTCCTTCTATTCTATTTCACTTCCTTCTGTTTTTCCCTATTCAAATCTTGTCTGTTCTCTGAGTCATCTTCTTCATGAATTCACGCTTCACTACTCTAGACCTTAATAGCACGATTTTTTAAGTCATACAGACTTTGACTTGAATCAATAACTGTGTTGAAGCAACTCATTTCACTTTATAACTCTTTGTTTGCTTACTTGTAAAATGTGAATAACTATTACCACACTGCATATTTCCTGTGAGGGTAACAAGAAATAAACTTTCTAAGGTACCCGGCACAGTATCAGATACACAGTGGGCCATGGCATGTTAGTTCTTTTCCCCTTCCTCTTCTAAATCCCCTTTAAACATATGTATCCTTTATTACTTTATCTCATCTAATTGGCTCTTGTTTCTAGCATGTGCCTCATCAACCAGCCTTTAAGATCCTTGACTAATAATAGCCATTGCATATGGAGTGCATAGTGGGTAGATGCCAGGAACTGTGCAGAGCACTTAACATATCTTGGCCAAGAAGACTCAGCTATTATGTAGCAGAGCTGGAATTTTGAATCTCAAGCCCCAGTTTCTAACAACTACACCATATTAAGGTCAATGACCATTCAATTTTCCTTCTACCATGTCTAAGCCAAGTATCTGGCATATGGATTAAGCAATATCAGAGCTTTTTTCACTCTAAGGAAGAAAACACATTGTCTATATCCTACTCTGCTGAATTAGCATCATCATCAGTCTATTCAAAAAGGACAGCCAATTGCCCTATCATTTAGTAAATGACTTACTTAGGATACCAAGAGAAACATTTTTTGAAACCAAGAAGTAACACAGCTCCTAAATTGCTTTATCTGCACTCTTCAGGGTGTATGTACTGGAAAATCTGAGAATATCATTCATTTTCATATTCTTCACATTTTCCAGAGGGATAATTCAGTAGATGCCCCCTGTTTGGGCAATGATTAAGCTGATTATAGGAGACTCACATCCTCTTTGCTAATCTTGGCTGCTCCACTATTCTCATCAAGTTCAAATTATCACAATCAAGCAAGTGACCAACAAGAAGGTACCAAAATATTACAATCTCAGTCAACATAATTAAAGAGCCAGGAAGAGTTAGATGTTCTCATATTCATCAACTTCAATTTATCAGGATTACCATAGATAGGGAGAGAAACCTAGTGTTACAATACTGAAATACATGATCAGTTAAGTTTAAAGAAGTTAAAACATACTTAGTATATAACACAATAATGGCTTTGACACACTTGTGTTAACTTTGTAAAAGTCATCATATAAACTTCCTTCTGGTGATGAAATAGATCTGTGTCTTGATTGTGGTGGTGATTATATGGCTCTAAATAAGGAATTAAATGTCACAGAACAATACATAAAGATATACAATCAAAGACTGTATGCAAAAACTGGTGAAATCTAAGTAAGATCTGCAGCCAAGTTAATTGTATCATGCCAATGTCAATTTTCTGGGCCTGATAAAGTGCTATATTTATTTAAGAACTTACCACTGGGTAAAGTTGGGTAATATGTACACAGGAACTTTCTGAACTATTTTTTTTTAACTCCTTGCGTGTTTATGGCTATTTCACAATAAACAATCTTAAAACATTTTTAAAATTCTTTAGAAATTTGGTGTGTCTTTAGAAATTAATGAAAGAAGAGGGAAGAGTCTGGCTGATTCCTAAGAGGAAATTTTTCTTTCTTGTATACTAGAAATAAAAAAGAAAACATAAGTTACTATATTAACAAGTTATGAGAAGTTTTTTTCCTTCAAAATGCTTAAGAGGATGTGAATCAATTTCCTCTGTGAGAGTGATACACTAAAATTACTTATTTCACCCTTGTTTTAGTCTTCTGTTTATATATCAGTTCTTAAACCTGCCAATATTTAGTCACTAACCTTAAGTTATGGCTGAATTTGCAATATATTTAAAGATGTGATTTGAATTTACCTTTTATAAGATGCTGTAAGGTAATATGGTGCTATGACACATATCTATAAAACTGTATTTCCTCTTTAAATGGAACTGAGTTTGTTCCTGATATGTTTAACTGAAGTGATTAAATAGGCTGAATTAGAACATACTGGTTTTTAAATGGTCTAGCCACATTTGTGTTAATTTTTTACAAGATTATACAATGAGGATATATTGCTCACAAAAAAATTTTAAAAAGCAGCATATGAAAATTGTCAACACTGGGGTAAAATTTAACTCCCAATAGTAGAGTATTGGAAAATTCACTTAAGAAAAGGCATTAGGAGTCACTTTTCAAAATTCATACTGACATAATTTCTGTTATCAAAGAACAGCAGAGAAATAATTTTCAAAATTATATAGGTTATTAAAAGAAAATTTGAAATTATGTACTTTCATCACTAAAATTTGCTCATACAAGATAGATGTAACTTGGGTTTATATTCTTGAAAGTTTATTCCTCTTCATGGAACATAGGAGTTCTGATTACCTCACCTCATCATTAAGTCTATTATTGCTTATGCAGTAACATTTAATATTTTAAAATTAAACAAAAATAGTTAATTCTCCACTTCTGAATGGCCTCAGTGTGCTCTCTTTATTCAATGACAATTAGTATGCATAATCTTAAGCCTGCAATTGTTGTCTTCCTTTGCTTTTGAGATCTCCTAAATCATTTTAGTCCTATTTTAAAGAACTATTTGCTAAAGAGTATTTATAAGAAAAAAAATCTGGAACTGAATATAGTAAAGTTCAACATACACATGAGATCTTGCATAGTTTATGAAATAATAAATATATACTCTTATAGAAAACTTTGATTTAAATTAAAAAAAAATCTGTGGTTGCTTCATAAGAAATGATGGCCCTTGTGAGGATGGTAGATAATAGCTGGAAACTTTTCCAGGAAATCAAAACTCTTTGTTCCAGCTGCACAGACTGGAATGGCAGGATGATAACAATGCAGGAGAAGGGAGATGGAGACAAAAGATACAGTGGATGTTGGCTTGATGTCCTTGATTCATTCTTTCCATAATTAGATACTGAGGACTGACTATATCATCAGTGCTGCTGGACACAAGGGATATACTAATGAAAAAAATGAAAAGATGCCTTTCCTCATTGTGCTTACATCATAACTGGAGATAGAAAAAAATCAAGGAGGCAGTAAATAAGAGCCATGGAGAATAGAGACAAAGAGCTGAGTTATATAATAATGTTAATGAATGGTGCAGGTGGAGGAGGTGTCCCCAGACCATGTGGTCAGGCCTCTCCTTGGAGCCCTGAGGCTGTACTGATGAGAGAAAATGCAGAGGAGAATATCTGTTCCAGAGAGACACTCTGAAGACTGTGTTAAAGCTTCCCACATCAAGGGGGATGTGCTGACTCTCCTTTTGTTTGAATATTATCAAAAGCTTACACAGGGAATAGCCCATCCTACCTCATCCACCTTCACTGCCCTTCCATCTCTGAGAAAAAGAGAGGTTTTGACAAAAGGCTTTAAAATTTGGTTCTTTTACTTGCACTTGCTGAATTCCCTTGGGTTTCCTTGGATGCTATCTATACTATACACTTCACGGAAAAGTTGAGAAGATTAAACAAAATCATGGTTAAGAATATGCGCTGAATATTGTACTTTATTCATTTAATGCAAGGCATTAAAGTAAAAATAAAATCTGATTCATTCCATGATGATAGGGAACCATCCTTATCCTTCTTTGCAAAACAGAGGAGAAAAAGTCATACAGTCTTTGAAGTCAGGTAGCAATGGTTCTAAATTTCAGATGCATCACTTCTTGCTGTGTGATCTTGGGGAAGTTACTTAATTTCTGAGCCTCAGTATCCTCATAGATACATTAAAGCTAAAGCTTTGTGTATCACTGTTGGAATAATACCATGCATGTTAGTCACCCGGCATAAAGAATAGTAGTTACAATTACTGCCGCCGCAGCCACCACCACCATTATCATTTAAGAACCTACTGTCGATATGACCTAGTCTCTCACTGAGTCTTAGTTCAGCGTTCAAGGCTAATATTTTATATGACATTCCCTAAATCACCCTTCACTGAACATAGCTTTCTTCTCATTGTCTTCTGGGTAAATCATCCTCCATCCTGCCTATGTAGTTGCCCACATTGCTTGGAGCATCTTTCCTATTTTCTCTTCAGTAAATTTAGAAGACTTCTGTAGGTCTACCAGACCATGAAATCAAAGGCTGTGTTCCTGCCTTATTTGTTTCTTGTTGTAACCTCAGCACTTAAAACTGAGTCCTATATTAGGAGCTTAATACAAACATATTAAGTATGATTAAATGTCACAGCTGAAGTTTTTCCTCCCCACATGAATCTTTTCCTTATTACACAGAACTGCACAGGAATTTACTGCCCTGAATTACTAGGAGTCTTTGACTGAACTTCTCATTTTGGAAAATCTGCATATTTTATTCAGCATAGTTCACTTTCATGGGGCAGGGAGTGTTGGAGAACAGGACAGGATCCTTCAGTAGTCAAGTAATTGATTCTATACATTGAAACCATGCAATTCAAATAATGGCAACTAATTGTATGTTGTAAGCTGCCAGATTTTCTCACAATAATTCAAAGTACAAATAAATCCTTATATTTTAAGTGTCTACTAGATATTGAAGACCAACGTTCACTAATTGATTACTGTTTATAACTCAAACCTTGTATTTCCAGTATGACTGAGACACAGAAGAATATCCTAGTGCTGGGTACCCAATTAAACTCTTAAGACTTGCCTATCTCCCATAAATTGTATGCAAATAATTTCCCTAATCTACTTCTATTCTCCATTATGATACAGAATTTGAGGTCGTGATATTCTCTGGAAATCCATTAATTTCTAAGGCAAAATCTAGGTGACACAATTGTAGAAGATGTTGCAACTGATTTCCCTCAAACACAGTTCTGTAGCCATAGAATCATCTCAAATCTGCCACCTTTAAAGCTGAACTCTTCTCCATTCCACTCAAAAGGATCCTCACTAGAGTTTTAATGGAAAATGTAAATTATTAGAGCCAGGACTTTTCTCTCTGTATGTTTTCATGAGAAAAGTCTCCATTACTTTTTCTATTAAAATAGTATCAAATGCGAAGGCACATCAAACCTTAGCATGTTTATTATATAGAAGTTGTTACAGAGACATTCCCAAAATAACATTTCTGGTAAAATAATTTAAAATCTGTTTTAAATAAAAGTTGCTTCTAATTCATTTATACAACCAGCACTTAGAAGTAATAGATGTGGATTCTATTTGAAAGTCAGGATTCATCTTATTATGACATCATATTACAAAAATATGTGTAGGCAAGACAAAAAGAATCCACTGAGAAGGATCTTTGGTTAAAAAATGGGAACAGAATAATAAGTAAAATCATGATGGCTAAAGAGCATATTTAATCTTCATTATGTTGAATTATATATGAGATTAGGCAAGGACATACTGGCCTTTCAAAAATAAAATCCCCATATTGAAATTCATCTTCTTTTAAAAGTATACAAACACAAACAGGAAAGTGAAACAAAACAAAACAAAATCCTCTCTGGCTCAAACAGTATGAAGGAAACACAAAAATAACAAAGGTTTATCACTAGATATGTATTCAAACCCCTGCTGCATGTGTGTAAGTTATTTTAAAAAATGGTCATTGTTAGGATTTTGCTGGAAGTGGCTTGTTACTGTGAATAACAATGCTATTCCCATAACTTCTAAGGGTGTAATAGATAAGGCACATATACACACAAATATTGTGAGTAATGGCAACATATTTAGTCACTGGAGCTTTCACTGTACTATGCCTGGGTGTGCCTCCAACTGATGTTAAATTTAGTAGCATTTGAAGCCTCTTAGAAAAAAAAAAAAAAAAAAACAGTTCCAAAGAGTTGGAAAGGGAAGGTGTTTTCAGTTCAGCACAGCATGCTCCTTGCAGTAGCGAGTAGCTCTGAAGGCTTCCTGCTCAGTTGCTCTGCCAGAGAACTATGTTAAAATGTGTTGGTATTCTAGAAAAAATAAGTTCACCTCACACACTGTATTTCCTCAATTTCCAAGACAACAATGATTTACTGTTAAGTTAAAAATCACAAAGAGTAAAATACTGCTATTTCTCTGTTATAATTTGTTATCTCTATGTGAATGTGCATTCACATTTTAGATAATGTATACATTTGAATTACAATGCCTAAAATAAATTCAAACACATGTCAGAGAAGCCACCACATTACAGCCTCTTGAAAATCACAAATTGAAATGCTCTAATGATATGATTATAATTTAATACTAATATCAAAGGTATTATTTTCCTATTATTTTCATTCACCAATTGCTGTGAATTATTGGTAGAGTTATAAGAGCAAGACATCAGAATATTTATTAACCATACTCTACTTGGCATATTTTAAAATTGAAGCCACATGAAATCTAGCTTGTAAAATGGGAAAAATGATAATAGTAACCTCAGAGATTGTGCTAAGAGTAAAATGAGATAATGTACGTGAGATTGCTTTGTACATTTTAAGGGCCTGCCATGGCACTGTTACATTGTGTATCTGTTGTTGAGGACATCCCTTCCATAAGTGCATAGAACAGTGTTTACTGCTTTTTAAGTCTCAGTGTGGTCTTTTACCAAAAGAAAGTTCACTTAAAGATTATTTTTCAGTCCTCTAATTCTTCAAAATATGTTCATATAATTATAAACTATAGACAGACAGATAACAAATAGAGATGGAGAGGGAGAGAGAGAGTGAAGAAGAGAGAAAGAGAGGGAGAGAAGTAACTGGGTTGATGGATGAATGGAAAAATGGACAGGTAGATAGACAGCTAGAAGGATGGATAGATAGCATGTATAATCTTTGTCAAATTACTTAACTTCTCTTCTTTCAGTTTTATCATATATTAAAAGGGGCAATAATAGTACCTAGTTTATGAGACTGTTGTGAGCCTTAAGTTAGTTGATCCTGACACATGGTAAGAGTTCAGTAAATGTTAATTATTTTTCATTGTAGCTGTTATTAGGCTCTTTAACAATCTGTCACATATTTCCATGTAATTTTTATGCATAGATTAGATATAGCCTAATAATGAGATTATCAGTTATTGAGCACACTCTGTGTGTCTAAGGGCAGTTGTTTTATACACTCTAAGACATATTATCATGAACACAATCCTTTAAAGTACTTATATTGATACCATTTTACAGATGAGACAATTAAGACTTAAAGCATGTGTTTAAATTTCCCAAGATCTTAGAGCTGCTAAGTTGCAAAGGCAAGAATAGAAACCAGAACCAATGACAGCAGGATGTCTGCTCCAGCTCAGATGTTTACTTGCTGCACAATCTCTGTGAGCTGCTGTTTTCCTGCCATGGTGGAACTTATACCTCATAGGGTTGTTGTGAAGATGAAATGAGACAATGCATGAAGGTGCTAACCAGAATGTCTGGCACATTATAATCAAATATATAACCAACAAACTTGGAAAATTTGGTGATGAACTCGTAGTGATGGTCACTGGACCATGGAGTAATGTTTGCTTTCCTTCTATCACTATGTGCAACTTACTTGTCTTTTGTGTAGTGCAGCTTGTTCAACTCATCTTATTTTGAGTATAAAACTTAAAATATGTTATTTTCAAATTATACCTTACTTGTACTGATAATGTGTTTAGAGTTCAAAAGTAAATTATCATTTGATTTTTCCATAAATTCTATGAAGTCAAGAATTATTATGCTTCTTTCTTAACTTTTTCTTATGTGAATTTGTAGACATATACAGAAGTAGACAACATAGTACAATAAACTTCCATATACCCCCTACCCAGGTCCAGCAATTATCAACTCAAGGCCAGTTTTGTTTCATCTCTATCCCACCTCCACACCCAGCTTTGTTTTATTTTGCAGCAGATCCTAGGGAATCCTTCTTTTGATATCTGGATACTGAGATAATCAATGTTTCAGGTGACACAGATAATATATGACAAAGTTGTGAATTAAAAATAGATCTCTCAATATTTCTGTGTTTAATTCTCATCATATTAGAGGCAACATCTTTGTGATATATGTAATATACAGTGAAAAATTACATACTTTACTGATTCCCATATGGCTTTGGGTGGACACCAAATAATTGATCATTTGGTTATATGTACAAATTAGGATCATCTCATATTCTTTATTAAACAGATGAGCTGATAAGTGACAGACATGGATTTTTAGAAAAAAATATGTGATACAAAATAAAACAGCTATATAAGCTACACTGTAAAGTTAACAAGAAAAATAAGTAGTGAATAGGGATTTTTTGAGTGTGTGTGTATGTGGCATATGTGTCATCATAGAGAAAGGTTCAAAAACTTACACACCAAAATATTAGTTATAGATTCCAACTGGTACTTGGATTTTCATATAAGCATACCAAAAATCTAGCTAGCTCTGTCTGGGTTTGAATTCTCACTTTACCATTTGCAAACTGTGTACACTCAAGTTTCTTAACTCATATCTATACTTCCTCGTTTTTAATATGGGAGTAGTAGCGGTATCTAATTCACAAGTTATTTGGAAGATTAAATAAGTAAATCCATGTAAACTACTTAGACCTATGCATGTTAGTTATTATTATCATTAATTATTATTATCACTACTGGACTGTATTACTTTAATAATAGGAAAACAATAATTGTTTAAAAGGTTGAAAATGAGGAGGCTTAAGATTTGTTAAAATATTATGAAAATTAATTTCAAGTTGTTATTTTGTTAACTTGAAATTGTTCATATCATTTTCAATAAACTTGCGAGGAATAGATAGATACATGATTCTACCTACCCCAAATCAGAAATGACTTGTGAAATGACTTATCAACAGTGCAGAATGAGGTGTTTTGTTTTTTTTCCAGAATATCACCCCTTTGATGAAAAAGATTGTTGTTAAAAGACAGTGTGATCATTCTTCTTTACGCTGGAAAGCTACAGACATGCATAAATACAAAATAAATTGCTACAAAATGAAATAGGAATTAATCTTTGTAGAAATACTATAGCTAAATACAGTTTCCAGCAGTATATTTTTAAATGAACTTCATGTATACTAGTAGTGCTAACTTGTACTCATTTGAATGCTTCTGAAGACTTCTTTTCAAAAGTTAATAACTTTTCTAAAATAAGTCA
Organism: Camelus dromedarius; assembly: GCF_036321535.1. Taxonomy (NCBI): domain Eukaryota; kingdom Metazoa; phylum Chordata; class Mammalia; order Artiodactyla; family Camelidae; genus Camelus; species Camelus dromedarius. Next base: position 89,972,596 of record NC_087472.1, on the reverse strand, counting down.
AATCATGCAATTTGATGAATATAAATTGCAGCAATTTTACCACTGCTAAAATAGTTTCTGAGCATTACAAGGAGAACAGTTCACTTGGCTACTGTCTTCACACTGAATACTTTGTCTGATGTGGTTAAAGTCATAAAGTGAAAAAGTGATATGCATTTTATTTTACACTACTTTTAAAAAAGAATGTGCTTAATTCTTACTACAAACTACAAATCATGAAATTAGCAAAAGGCAGCTATGGCTAAATACGTTTCAAGCAAAATGCCATTAGTCTTTGTTAAATTGATCTGCTGAGTCTAGCAGAAATGTCTCCAAGGTTTTCTCCTGATGAGCCAAGGGTAAAAGGATACAGAGAGCCAACAGCCAGGCATCTAGTGAGGCGCCAGTCAATTACTTCTTTCTTCTATTCAAGTTTCAACCTATACCTATACCTCTTTTTCTCTAAACAGGAATTTTACCTGCTTATTTAACAGCAATAAAATTACAAAGTTTATATTAGACACCCAAAAAAGTGTCATATCATAATCATAAAACATACCTAATGGTAAAACAAGTAATGTTTAATGAGCATGAGTATTTGCCAAGTGTAATTCTCAATCGTTTACAAGTATCATTATTAGTTCTCACATCCATTTACTAAGAGAGTTTAGACGTTTTTAACCAATAAACTTCATCTTTAGAGAATTATCTTAGTTCCTAAAGTTTCCTAAAGGGAGATTCTGAGATAAAGCTTCATTGTAAAAGTGATATAATAGAACACATTTCCAGGAAACAATGGTAAGGGAGTAGAAAAGTGAGACTGGGAAGAGAAAGCGGCCAACCATGTGAGTGGCATAAAAGCTCAGTGTGACAATGTAGGTCATACTTCTGAATTTCTCAATTGGAGGCAAAAAAGTTCAAGTATTTATTCCTCTGCAACCAGTAGTCATTGATTAAGGGCTTCCCACACACAGGGACATAAATTCCAAGACATATCCAGCTCTCCCTTTGAGCAGACCAAGTGGGCTCTGGCATTCTAAAGGCAGCCCTCCAACAAAGAAATGTAGGTGCTGGCTCTTGGGAGTGAAAGCATACCAGGAAAACATTACATGGATATAAAGTGTTATACGTAGAGCACTAACAACATCACTTACAGGGAGCTTCTTTGTTCATTTGAGATTAAAATCATATGGAGGGTCATCATGAGGATGAAACAGGGTGACGTGTGCCTAGCACTCAGCCCAGCAACTCTGTTGTTGTGAGGATGGAAAGTAATACTGTGAAGAAACAACCACAGTGCCCAATGCATAAAACTTAAAAGCTACTGTCACCAATTATTTTTCCTATTGGCATCTCTAGTGCTGCTGGAAGCATAATTCCAAAATTAGGATATCACTGCAGTATTAAACTCTAAAGCCTATAAAATGCTTGAATACCTAGCACCGTTTATGGAGGCGATGGTGCTATCTCAGGATCGGAGTACCTCAGGGGGGCCACATTCTCACCACCTTCACTGTCACAGTATTCAGAAAGCATCTCAAAAGACAAGAACAGGGTCCAGGATCTTTTAGCTATTAAATGTAAGATGTTATATTGATTTATTGATAACAGTAATAAGAATAATGGCAGCAGAAAGGATATTTCTGACCTCCTTGGTGATCCCCCAGATACTGATATTTCTTTCAAACTTACTGATGAAAAGAGCAGTCAGTGAATGTCTTCTCCTTTGCGTATGAGCACTTGTTCCAAAGATCTTTGGACAAACAAAGTCAACTCCAAGGAAAGCAGCTAAGGAGAAGGGTAAGCAAAGTGAGCTTTACCAGGTATAAACAGATGTGTCATATCTCTTCATCCTTGGATGAAAATTTAGGCTTGAATGAAAATGAATGAAGAAACACATACTACTTAAATGTTAATATTAGGGGAGGGGATAGGGAGACTATTAAATCTTTCTCTGTGTAACCTTGCCTCATGTGACTTGTTCCGGTGAGTATGTATTACTATTATACTTTTTAAGATAGAAGAAAGGTGTAAAATAAAATTAAAACATTGAAGTTGATGTATAATAGATAAAACAGCTGAAGAGAGGCTGTACTGTCTCTTAAAGTGATATTTTGATTAAACCAGAAATCAAAAAATCTCCACCATGGTAAGAAAAGACAATAGTTTCCCTTTCCATTCTCCTAAATTAGGAATACAAAATAAATGGCTAAGAAAGTGGTATGATGACCCTCCTTTTCTCAGGGGAAAGAGTGGATTTAGGAGCTGTTCAAATTATCTAGTTATGCACTTTTTTAAGGACTAGATTATGAGACCACTTTCTCCTCCTTTTGCCTCTGTAAGTCAGAGGTGTGGTCAGAGTTCAGTGACAAAGAGACAATCATCAAGGGAGATTCCTCAGCTGTCTCTTTTGTAGATTGCGTGTTTGGTAGGCCGTGTTATATAGTCGGGCAAGGAAGCCAGTCTGCTCCTTCTAGGAAACACTATGATTCCTCCCTATTACTTCCAATTCCATAAGCACAGGCAGCAAGAATTAGCGATGGAAGTCCTTACTCCACAGTGATCTCTACTAGATGTGGTTCTTGAACATCATTCCAAATCCATGGAGAACTTTATTGACAGATACTATACAAATACCAACATGACAATGAGCCAAAGTTTACTTTTGCTGTTTGCTGGCAATTAGTTTTACTTTTCCTCTTCCACTTTATTAGGGACCCACTGAATCTTCATTATTGTATGCACACCAGTATTTCTAGTCTCCAGAGATAAAATTTCTTGAAGTTAGAAATTGTATGCACTTAATTAATTTTCTCCACCATCTAAAAAAGTGGCTGTCAATGCTACACTGCCAGAGCACAGTGATTTTTCCCTATGTGTTCAAAGAGCTGTTTAAACAATCGTTGCCTGTGAGCATATATGCTCTTGTAAACATGAATGCCTTTGCACATGTGCAAAGCCAAAAAATGGTAAACAATGTGAATGCAAAAGGGTTAAAATACTTTACTCAACAAAAAAAGAGAGCAGAAGAACTTTCTCCATGATTTAATCAAAGTTTCTTTTAGAATGCACACCACATATACGCCTCATTGCAATGGTCCTTCAAGATAATGAATATATTCCATTTGGAAGTAGGTGAGTGTTAGAAATTGATTTTGTAAAGACAAGAGAGGTGGTATAAATAATGTTCACATTTTTGCAAAAGCTGTAACCATTGTTTTTAAAACGACTTGACTTTCCCTAACAGTAAGTTTTCTCCTTCTGGTGAATACAATTATCTTTAGTCTGATCCTGGTGCTGGACAGTTCCTCAAGTGCCTTCAGAAAGGAGATGCTCAAGGGCTTCACTGGGTTTTAAAGAGAATAAAAGCCACAGCAAAAGTTCCTGTATCCTATATTTGTCTCTTCACTTATCTTTTAAATAACACACTCACAACACACCCACCCACACATACTCACATTTTTGTACTCAAATTCAAATAGAAGAAGGCCCTGCCCTTTCTTTTACTGACTACACATATGTGGTTATTACATTCTCTAGAGAATAAAAGTGCTCTTGGACATTTGTTTTAAGATCATATTAATCACCATCATTTTAAAAGTAAAAAATCCACAGGTTTTGAAATTGCAACATTAGGAAGAGGGGACATTTTTTCTTAAATACTCTGGATAAAATCTTCTACAAATGTCTTAACAATTTCCAATGACTCTGGAACATTCAAACATATGAAGAAATTAGAAAATGACTTCAATAACATTTTTGGACCTTTAAAGTAAACCATTAAAATATAAATATATTTTATACACTCACTTGGAGTATATGCCAGTTCTCCTTTATTTTACAGCATGCAAGGGAAACAATATCATGAGCTTTAAAATACATTTGTGCGTGTGTTAAATGGTACCCTTCAAATGAAGGGATTTACATTCACTCTCCTGTTGTTCTTATTAGATGATTTGTTAGATGTATTCTGAAGAAGTAACAGGTTCCTTGATGATATCTCTTTTAGTTATTTCAAATGAGAGCAAGGGAATATATATGAAGAAAGGTATCATTGGAATGTACTGCCATACATTTATTTTAAAATTTATATTTCTCTATTTTTGTACATAAAACCCATCTTTTTTGTAATTATTCTTATGAAGGAATATTTAATTATTAAGTAAGCACTCCTAAGGAATACTTAACATATTATTTTAGACTAAATCTTATACAGCTTCCACATGCAATGCAAACATTCCATTACTGAAGATAATATACAAGGGTAATCAGGTTTGAAGTAGTATGGAGACTGTTGGACCGTAAGCCATAAATCCTTTTAAGATATCACCAAAATCTTAGTTATAATCTTGACCATACAAAGTAAAAAGAAAGGAGCTCTAAAGAAAAGAAGCGAAAATATTTTATGATCCCTATCACTGCAATCACCTACTTGCAAAAGAAGAGTGTATATTTTAAATTAAATCCTCAATGATTTGATAGTTTGTTTTTGGAACTTTATAAGCAAGAGTATCCTAAGGAATTCAGAGCTTTCCTCACAAGACCAAAGCAACAGTGCATGAAATTGAACTCAAAAAGAGCCACCATTCTGTGTGACTTCTTGGCTGACACAATTTAGATATTTATAGCTTTACGAATGGGCCATTGGAGAAGAACTTGAAGCTTTCTCTAGCCAGGAAGGATTAATGAACGTGTGCACCTGGTAATTACACCACTCCATCTTCCTGAAAGCCCTCACGCTGCCTCCATGGCAGAAACTATAATGAAAATGCATTGAAAACTATCAATCTGCAATTCCACAATTTAATCTAAATAATATAACTTGGTATCTTTTCTCCCCATACATTCCAGATGTGATAACAACACTGACAGCCTTTAAATTTAAAACGTAGAAGCTGAATGTCAGCCTATTATTGAGCATGCCTCATTTCCAAAGTACACCTCAAGAAAGAAAAAAAGAGGTTATAAATATGACAAAAAATTACAACATTCAAATGCACAACAGAGAGCCCACAACTATTTCCTCTTTATTAACACACAGCACATGTTATAAATAATACATTTACTTCAAGGCAGCAGCATTTGCAATGATTAAATCACAACCCAAGTGAATAAAGGTAAAATTTAGAAGTGTAAAGATATCTATGAAGTTCAGTTACCTGTTTTGTCCATCTTTCCGAAACTCTTACTGGAAGTAAAACGTCACTCAATAACTTTTTCAACTCTAAATAAAAGATAAATCATTCTATTTTATCATCTAACCATATGTTAATTGCAAAAATATTTGAAGTCAAGAGGTATACAATGTCATAGTGTCCAACTTAAATAATCTGTTATAAAGAAATTTACATCTTTAAACTTTAATTGAACAAATCAAACTTTTGAGAACAGTATTTTTCTCAAATAAAACACAATATAATGATTCCACCTAGTGTTTCTTACTGTGGCGGTGCAAAGACTTTTGATATTCTAAGAAAGGCAGCAATGCATGTATAAATGAAGAAGGCAGCTTTGAAAAAATTCAAGGTGCTCTAAACAAAGCAGATTTTTATGATAAAGTTTGATACTACTCACACTGCATTTTAATGACCGCTTTAGGAAAGCAAAAGGAGAAAATTTAATGTAAGCACTGATACTAAAAGTTAATTGCTGCCTTAACACCCAGACACCAAGACTCCCTTAGCAGGAGTCTCTTAAAAAACACCTTTAAAAGCAGAAGAGGGCACAAGCGTTGAAAAAAAAATTGCCTGTTACTGTTGAACTCTATTGTTCCCTGTTGGAGTATAGAAGGAAATGCTCCAAGAGAGGGAAGTGGATATGAATTGCCCCCTCCAGAGGAGCCAAACAAATTGGCTGTAAGAAGGAGACTTCAAACGCTGGACAGCCAGAGCTGCTCAAAGAACCTTACATTTGGGCTACTTGCCCTTACTGCTGTTTTTTTTTTGTTTGCTTGTTTGTTTTGGTTTGTTTTTATTTCCCTACAATGATGTAGTTTAACTTGACAGCAGAGGAATAATGGAAGGATGTTTTTTTGAATGCTTTGATGCTCAGCCCTTTATTCAGCCTCTAACTAGCTATTGCAATATCACTTAATCCGGACCTCAGCATTCCAAGTACAAAAGCATCTCCTCCCACCTACTGCTCACACGCTCCTGCATCAGAATAGAAGACTTACATAGAGGCAGCCAGATCCACGGAAGAGCACTTTCCTCTCAACAGATGTCTTCTGGCTTTTAGGCACACACGCACACAGACACACAATTGCCTACCTTAATAAGGTGTGCAAAAAACCTCTTATGGTCCCCACGGATGGTTTTAGTTAAGAGCAGCCAGCAAAGCCTCCGCACAAAGCTTTGCCATTGCTAGTGTGAAGAGAAAGAGCTGCTGGGATGCTGAATGGCACATCAGCCAACTTTGTGTGTAGCAAAGGCTCCAAAGAAAACCCGGGCTGAAGCTCTGCTGGATCCTGGATTGGACTCAATTCCATTCCACAAAAAGCCTGCGTTCCCCGACGGAGATTGTTTCTGGAAGCACTTACAACATATATGCCTAGACAAAGACAGACCCCCTTTTCTTTCTCTAACAAATTTTAAATCATTGTGGTAAACTACAGACCCAATGCTGTGAGGTGGATCATTCATTATGAGCAACATGAGAGACATCAATGGTCTCGATGAAAACTAACGGTAGCCCTGGAATCTAGAAAACAGTGGACATTCGATACATATTTGGCTAAATAGAGAAAGTTGAAATGATAGCAGGGTAAAATTAGAAGTTGCTGAATTATTTATACACTGTAATGAAAGTAAAAAAGATATAAGTGAATCAACTGACACAACATTTAAAAAGTTTGTTGAAAACCATCTGTATTATTTGCTTATTGCCCTAACAATTTCTCATAAGACTTCATTATACTGATCTATTCACCAACAAACAAATAACAGACTTTATTTTAACTCATTGATATGTGCATACATACTTATTCACTGTCTGGAGCTGTGCATTAAAACCTTACACTAAACTCACACGATGGACTGAATAAAAGAATATAATTCCTCGAGGAAGTTTTACTTCTTCTACAACAACCTCTCAATAATCCTCAACTCCCCAGCACATTCTCTGCCATGTTGCTGTCCTAAAACAAAACCCATGCTGGCAAGGAGACCTTATGTTAATTCCTTGAAGCCATAGGGAAAGGTTCCAAAGTGCACTACGTCACAGGGCCTTCCCACAGATGCACACCTGGAAGCAATCTCTAGCAAGCACCTGTCTAAAGGCACAGCTGTGTGCATGCTGGGGCAGCTGAGGAACACATCTAATTTGGTAGATGACATCCCTGATGTGGCAGGTTTTATTGTGCTCTTTATGACGATATCTACAGATTACTATGTGCTTGCTTATAAACAGAGTAATTAAGTGCACTGGAAGCAAAATGGGAAGTTAATAACCTAAGTGGTGCTGAAGTCTTTATATATAACAACTGACTACTGTGTTCTTTACTGCCTGTTACTCCACCTCTAAATATCCTCTGAAGGAATCCTCAGTTTATATACACACATCTCCCAGTTTAGAGTACCAATGTTATGCATATTCTTAGGAAGATCTACTTACACCCACAACCTCACTCGAAGTATCTACACCTATAACAGGTGTTCAATAAAAACTTGTCAAATGACCAGATGAATGATAATTGAAGGAGAAATACACTTGATATTAGTACCTTCAAGATAACTATCATAGGCATATGATTTTACAGGAATTGCTAGTTGAGTCGTCTACTTTTTCAATCAACTAAATATCATTGGCAGTTGCCTTCTGGATAGATTCAATTGGATAGAGCTTGATACTTGAGGTGTTATTTCAGGGCCATCCATGTAATGCTAGAACAAGTTATCCAGTTTGGCAGGTGCAAATGTATGCACTTTTGATCCTCCTCCTGGCTCCCTAACTATAGATTTTATAATAGAAGACTGGGGGCCTTTTATTTATAAATAATCAATGTTATATGTAAATAGACATCCTTTCCTTTTGAGCAACTCACAGTCAGCCAGCTCTCAAACGAAAGTGGATCAGCCCTTTCTTGGCTAATGGCGTGGTCTGCATCCCAGAGGTTATCAGAATCCTTTGCAGAATGCAAATCAAACATCTTGAATGGCAAAAGGATCAAAGCACAACACCTAAACATTGTTCAGACCTCCTGCTCATATTTTTATGCATAAGAAAACTTGAAAGAGAAATTAGAATCGAAAAGAAATGTACTTCCCAAAGTGTATATCATTATTTAAATTTTTAGTGGATTTCTTTCTCTTGCATTACCATATTGCATTCCATTCTAGGGTAGTAGCTGACACGTGTGTGTTGGAGCCAAAACACTTAAGAGAGTCCTGGCTTAGCTACCCACAAGCAGTTTGACCTTGCACAAGTTATTTAAACTGTCTGGCTTCAACTTCCACATCTGTGAATGGGACTAATAATACCTCAACAGGAGGTGAGGATTAAATAGATATTAAAGCAGTATTCTTCAGATTTTAATGTAACACATATCACCTGGGGATCGTCTTAATAATGCAGAGTCTGTGTAATTAGTCACTAGGTCTGGGGTGGCTCCAGAGATTTTGCATTTCTAATAAGCTCTCCAGTAGTACTTATGCTTCTGGTCTGTGGATCCCACACAGAGTAGCAAATATCAATGTAAAACATTGTTATTCTTCCAAATGATAGTGAGCTTGTGTTCTGTTGCCATTTTTATCTACTTCAACCTTTTCCTCAGTATCTACTCAACCAATAATTACTGGATTCTTATTCTCTGGCAGGTGCTGTGCAGTGCATAGACTTTGGAAATTATACCCTGTCCTGTCCTCAGGAAGCTCTCAAACTATTTGAGATACAAAATCATCTAGCATATTTCAATAAAAAATAAATGCAAATGTTAGAGCAGGCAGATAGCTAGATATGAGCAGAGAAAGAGGGACACAGACCAAATGGCAGGAAATGGGCAAAAAGGAGGAGCACAAGCCAAATGTAGGAAACCATACATCATGTAAGCACCAGGAGTCCCTGAACAGAGAAGCAGCAGCAGGAACCTCTGGGCCATAAGTGGTCACACCTTTGGGGGTGATAAGACGCCGACAAAGAAAGGTGGGAAAAGGCTGGAATTTCTAGTGTCCAAATGTAACCTTTTGCTCATTATGCCCTCATTTCAATAAAATTAGCCTTGCACATCAGAAGTACCCATCATTCAAACAACGCCATGACACTTCCGATCCAGACTAAATAAGGACAAAAATCCCTCCTCCCTTTGGGAAAGTGGAGTTGGGATGATAATCAGCAAATACGACCCCAAGCCCTTCCCTCCTCAATGAATATTCCACCCATTCATTTTTACACCCTATTAACTAACTTGCCAAAGAAACTCAGGGCAGCTGCTCACCTGAGTCTGCCGGCTCTCCCCTTGAAAGTGTACTATCCATCTTTTAATAAATCCTCACTTTGCTTTTCTTAACCTCTAAGTCTTGTCTCTGAATTCTTTCTGGGATGGGACAAGAACCTGGGAAACTGTTTGGATCCACCAGCAACACTAGGATCCCCAAGTGATTTTTTATACACATCAAAGTTTGAGAAGAACTGCTCAAAATAATATTCTGGAGGCCATGGAAAGTACTGAATGATTTTAAGCAGAGAAGGAACATGACTTAATTTACATTCCAGAAAAAAAATTACTCTGTATCCATTCATTTCTTCAGGATCTATGTGCTGGGCATTCAACTAACAGCTGGGAATTCAGTGCTACTTAAGGTAGATTAGATGAATCTCTCCATTCACTATTTATTCAACAAACATTTATTGCATGCCGACTTTGATTTGACCTCTCAAGCTTGATTCAGAAATACTCCTACACTGATGACTACATTTTTAAATGAAGTCAAGTTGTGTTGGCCAGGACAAATAATCGTTGAGAATCTCCTAGGATGCTTTACTCAGAATTGCTTCACACTATCAGGCTGGTGGCTCAAACAAGAAAGGTTTTGTTGATGTAGTTTTATAAATTGTTACTGCAATGATATTTGCTGTATTGGAACTTGACTCAGTACCAGTTGTAGTATAAGATACCAATCAGTATTGGTTTTGAAAATCAACAATATGAGATGTACAGCTTGCAAATTTAAACTTTAATATTAGATAATAGAGATGATATCAATACCATTTTTTGGTAACATATGCAAAGGATTGTCCTTTGGTGACTGAAAAGGAAAACAATAAATTCTAAGTATGTGGAGGCTCTGCTTTTTAATAATAGCCAATGTCTTATCAGAACTCATACAGATTTGGTGTTAGGAGCTCTGGAAATCTAGCTAGCCTGTTTCATGTATGTTCTAGTCTTGTTTCCTATGTGCAAGTCAGTGGGCAATGAGTGCTCAGCTTTAATTTAGGTATTCTGGGTTGCTTTGATTGCCTATGATCCACTAGGCTACAATCACTGTAGGAAAAAGTGACCACTGTGTCTAAATGTAAAACCATCATGTCCCTGACTCAGTAACTTTCTGACTGTAGGGACATTGCATTTACTTCCTGAGTGTTAATGGTTGGGTGTTACTCTAAGACTCTTTAATTACACTCTTATAGTCTCATAAAGTTTGGAGGACACCCTATACCTTGGACTCTGACAGATTCCCTGAGGGAACAGAGATCTAGGAAAACTTCCCCAGGAGAAGCCAGCCTAGTACTGGAGTGGAACCAAGCTGTGATGTTCAGCCTTCTTGGTGACACGTGACTCCTTTCACCACAGGTCATTTTGTTTAGGATTCTCACATGGCTCATTTTCAGTGAGAGGATGTTCTAACGGGGAAACTGTGGCTCTGGAAGCAATCAGACCAAGGTTCAATTCCAGCCATCAATACTTACCAGCTGTGGAACTTTGTACAAAACCTTGTGTTTCTTTTATAACTAGTTCTTTTATCTACATAACGGTAATAATAATAACAGCTGCCTTGCAGAGTTGTTTGGAGAGTTAAATGCATATGGTACCTGGAATTTAATGGGCTGTAAGTAAATATTAGTTTCTTTGGGATTATTAAAGACACTTAGCAAATGTATATTTACCTAAAGTCACAATAGTCACTAATATTTTTGAACAGATGAGTTAAGTGAATTGAGAAGCCCGTCATAAAGAATAAACCCTGAGGAAAGAGGCTGTTCCATTATATTCTCTGAAGTATGTGAAAGGCAGAACAAAAAAGGGAGGGTTGTAGAAATAAGACTAATATCCAAGAAGACAGTGGACTCCAGTTCTTAGAACCACTGAATATTAGGACTGAAGATATCATCAAACCGTCTATTTTAGGGATGAGGACACTGAAGCCAAGTGAAGTGAAATAACTTGCCTAAGGCCTAGAGTTAGAACACTACCAAGTAAGGGTGGAAAGCCAAAGCCCAGGTGAATGAGAAGCTTCAAAAAGGAAGAAAAAATGTGGAAAAAAAAAAGATCAGCAAGAGGAATGGAGAACTTCAGACCATCGTGTGGCATTGTAATCCCATTGCCCCTGTCCTCCCAATAGGAGATACTCCTCAGTGTAAATCATTGAAATTCTTTGGCTTCCCATATGGAAGTACCAAATTGTGGCCAGAGTTTCTGCCATTAAACACTCAAGATCCCCTACAACCATGAACATGGAGGAAGAATGGTGCATTCTAATATTCTTGTTGTATCAAAGACTCTCAGAGACGAGCAGTTTTCATACTGACCAATTAAAATGGAGCACCAAAAACAGTACATTCAAGTGATAGCCTTTGTACTTTTGCCCAAAATCATTTTAAAGACTATCACAGATATGGAGCAACAGGTACTGTTATGAAGACCCTGTCTAAACAGCCATGTACTCCAAGAGTGCATGCCATTGAATAGTATTTCCACACAGAAGACTCTTAAACATCTATCTCTAACCCATGCTTTTTCCCTGAATCCCAGACTTGTATCTAACTACATTCTCTTTTACTTTACTGTGATGTCTAACAAGCTTTCAAACAGGTACAACAACAAATTATTACTTCCACTTCCACCCATCTATCATCTAACCTGTTCCTTCCATCATTTTCTCCATTCTATCCACTCTATCCATCTTGGAGTCATCCTGGGCTTCTCTCTTTGTTTTACACCCCACACTCCATTCATCAGAAAACTCTGGTAGTGCCACCTTCAAAGATATCCAGAATTCATCTACTTCTCATTATATCCACTGAAAACACTCCAGTTTAGAACCACCATTACTTCTCACTTGAATTATTGCAACGGCCCCTGCTTCCTTACTAGCTACCCTATTGTCTGTTTTCCATTCAGCAGCTAGGGTGTCCTATCAAAGCCTGAGTCAGTTTATCTCACTTCTTTCTATAAATGATAATTCCATTCATATTAATTTATTGAAAAGACAAAATTATAGAGATGGAAAACATATTAGTGGTTTCCAGGGATTAGGGATGGGGATGAGGGGTCTGGATGACATGACTATAAAGGAGTAGCTCAAGACACTTCACAGAGGCTGTGAAGATAGAACCATTCTGTATCTTGATAGTGGTGGTAGTTACATGATTCTATACATGATATAAATTTACATACAATACAAACAGAAATGAGTATTTGTAAATACTGGTGACATTGGAATAATGCCAGTAGATTGTACCAATGTCAATTTCCTGGTTTTGATATTAAATATATTTATATGAGATGTTAGTCATTAAGGAAAGCTAGGTGAAGAGTACTACACAACTCTCTAAACTATTTCTGTGACTTCCTATTGAGTCTTTATTTATTTAAAAAATTTTTTAAAGTTTTAAAAATACCAGACACATGTGCCCTTTCTCAAGACTTTGCATTTGCTTTTTCCTCCACCTGAAATTTTCTTCCCACACACATCTGAATAGCTAATTCCCTCACTTCCTTGAGATTCCTGTTCAAAGACCACCTTATAGAGGCCTTCCTAGAATTCCATATACAGAACAGCAATCCTGGCACTCTTTCTCTATCTCCCTTACCCTGCTTTAGTTTTATTCTTAACAATATTTGATGAATGAATAAATGAGTGAACAGGTAAAGCTACGAAAAGGAAAAGTCATGCAGAATGGCTTAACGAGAAAGTTTTCGTTTTCACTTTTCACTCTGACAAAATTACTCACATTCTTTGACACTATTAAAAAAAACACCTGGGAAAAGAGAAAGAAAATTTGTTCTTACTGCTTCCATGATACAAACAAAAACAAACAGCATTATTAGCAGCAGCTGTTTTTCTTTTTATAATGCACTTGAGTGTTACCATGTCAAACTGTATTACGGATAGAACATAACACACATGGATAAAAATAAGTAACTTTCCTGGGAAGAATCAATACAGACAGTCCCCAGGTTACAAATGGGTTGTGCTCTGCACATTTGAAAGGCAGTTGTTTAATGATCTTCTAGATGCTCTCTAACCTTTCTGGCTGGGTTGGCTTCACCGCCTACCTTTGCATCTAGGCATATCCTCTTCCCTGGAATCAAGCCTGTCCCTAACCACAGGAATCTAACATGGTTAGAGTTCACAGGTTAGTAAACAAATGATATTTCATCTACAAATGAGCTGAAATATTGTATAAATAGTGCTGGTCTGATTCTGCATGCTGGGAGTAGCAATTCAAGTATAGACTTGAAGGGAGTTTAATGATACACGCACACAAGAAAGGCAATGCCACGTATGGTTGAAAGTGTGGGCTCTGAAATCTGGCATATAATGGAATCAAACTGTCACTTTCCACCTTTGTGATACTGGCCCAGTTCCTTAACCTCTTGAAGACTTAGTTTCCTCAACTATAACTTGGAAATAATAATTAGGATTACCTGCCAGGATTCTTTTGAGAATGAAAGGAGGTAAGTATTTAACACATAGCCAGAGTTCCATAACATTACATCCTATTGTATCTGGCTCTTTTAGTCTGAGCTCTGTAAGTTATGAGTGATATTTTAGACATCTTGATAACCCAAGGGCCTAATAAAGTCTCTAGTATGTTGTTAGTGCTCAATATGTATATCTGGTGAATGACTATTAAAGAAATACATTCATTCACATACTGGAGATGGATGTATTTCAGGATAGGCAAGAGGCCTTTAATGTGAGAGTTTATCCCTCTGAGATATTTTGCTTTCACCTTCTTCCCTTTCCCTTCTCATTCTCCACTCACAGAACTGCTAAAAGGCTGTTCTTCTCCCACCTCTCCCCACTTCCCATTGGAAGGAACAGTAGGGAAATTTAAAAATAAATATCATTCATTCTGCATTTTTCTCTTTTGGTTGGAATTTTCAGGTCAATATTTCATAAAAGACATTTTATTAAAAAGATGTTTTCATTAAAAGGGAAAAACAACTCATTTATACAAGAGAAGCAGGGGCTGCCTATTGCATCATCCTTTGACTTCAGTTATGTGGATCCTACCTGCAGGCTGGAGCCTGCCCCATCACTGAAGGGCCTGCTGGCCCAAAGATGAGAACATGAAGAGCCCTAGAATAGTTGTGCACTGGCATGATCTCTGTTTGCCATGGTAAACCACCTCTCGAGGAGCCATTTGTCCACTGCCCATTTCTGGTTAAGATGCCTGACTTGATTCCCAGGCTCCCAAGCTAGATTACAGACACCTGCTATAAGTCCTCCCCAATCCTAGACTAACACATAATGTTTTGATCTCTGGAATTCTGGGCAGTGATCCTACTTAGTTGCGTCCTACCTCCTTATGGTCTCTACACACTGATATCTTGCTTTCAGCCTTACCATTGGACTCTTCTGCTTCTCTTCTAGAAGTGAAAGAGTTCAAGCAATTTTAATAATCTCAAAAATAACTTTAACAGACTGACATTAAATCAAGCCTTGACCAATTACAGTTTAAAAAAAAATTTAAATTCCCTGAGGGAAAGTAGGATAGTAAGGAAATGACTTGAAGAAAACAGTTTCGATATATAACCAATTTTCCTTAATATTTAACCTAAATTTTCTCTTCTGAGCTCAAGCTGATTATTTTCCTGTCTTTGATGGCTAGTGCAAATAATTGGTCCCTCTCCTCTTTATCACCTCCTTGAACTAAAGTCTTCCCTTGATGTTTTCTCATGCATGAACATGCCAGTACCACTTACCCCAGTCTAGTAAAAAGACTTCCAAAAATTAGCAGGTTAGCAAAAACTACACAAAATATATTCAATCCTTGCTAAACTTCTGAAAGCCATAGCTCTTCTGTCCATATGACTCCACTCCTTTCTTTTATCTGTTTACTTAGCTAGGGACTCAAGTACACTGCCTCTGTAATTTGTTCCCGCTTTGAGTTGATTGACTGATCTGTCCTTGATTATGCATAGCTCCTAGTTATGAATCGTACAGAAAGAAATACATCTCCGTTCTAAACTGTACTAGGCTAATGGATAAATTCATAACTGGTCATGGTACCAAGAATTGTAGAATCTTCCTCTTTCAAGGCAGTGCAACCTATGAGATGCCAAGTCCCTGAAGGAGGCATGGATTTGTCAAAAATGGATGGTATGAATGGGCTCCATTATAGTTAATGATTTTAGGGCTTTGTTTAAAAATTACTGCCTAGGCAAAGGCAGTTAATCGATCTATATAAGCTTTCATTATGAATATTGCTCATCATCACACATACTTTGCATTATGGACTTGTCCCTTGAGGTCCTAAAGAACAAAGTTCTCATAGTCTCCCAACAAACCACTTACTGTAAGAATGAAAGAAAGGAATAAAAGGGGATATTAAAAAAAAAATAATCACCTATTCACATCACTCCTATCTTGACTTCTTAACACCCTAAGTGTATGTATTTTATGCCATCACAAGGCCAACTGGTTTCATTAGTAAATATTTCTTGTTTATCCTGGCTTATCTCCCATCTGTTAATAACTATGGGGTGTATATTAATGAAACTTCTGGATTCCCCAGGTAACTTTACTTAAGTAACAGCCATTAAAAAAAAGAAAAAAAAGAACACTGGCCTGCTAGCAACAGAATAAGCACACTGCGTTGTTTAACTTTTAGCTGTGACAATTTTCTCTGAACCATTCTCACTCTTGTCACTGATTTCTGTAAGACATTGAGATTGGGATTGAGGACATAAACTCTGTCCTCCACATGATTCATATAAAGTCTTACATTGATTTATATATCAGTACATTGCTCTAGTCAAGCTGACTTCCATCACTTTGGTTAAGTCAAACATCTACAATAATTTCCTAAAATATGGACTGAGAAGTATAAATTCATAACAAGAGGTTTCTATGCATCCACATATAAGGTAATGCTGGTGAACTGAGAAAATATTGGCAATCTGAAAATGAAATGTTGTAGGAGGTTTGGGTGAAACTGGAAGTAAAATTTTAACAATAACTATAAATGTGGCCTCTCCATGGGTCCATCTGTCCACAATCTCATGCCATCTGCCCCTTCTCTAGAGTTGCCATGGAAGACAAAGTTCCACTACTTCAGCTACCTAATTTTTATTTAGAGAAAAGATGGGTGTCATTTTCAGTTTTAATTGAGATAAGAGTGTTGTAATATTTGTTTATTCCATCATGTTTCTTTTTTTTTGTTTCCACTCATCTTGTTTTCCCTTAGTACGTGTACATTTTTTACTTTTGACATCAATATAATGACAGCAAAGGAAAAACTGCACATATTATCTTCTTAATTTTGAAAGAAAGGAAGGAAAAATCATCAACCAAAGGATTTAATTTCAATATGTGTGATAAGAATATCTTTTTCCTGAATGTTTTCCCCTATAATCTCTGCTTCAGCAAGTACTTTCTTTTTCCCTAGTTTTTTTTTTTTTTTTCCTGAGAATTGATGGGCTACATCCATTGGTATTCATGCTATAACTCTACCACACCTGATACTTTTGATATATTTTTCATATTTCCCAAAGAGAAAAAAATAAGGGTTTAAGAAAACCACAGATGCTGGAATAATAAAATTAGAAATTTTTATGTCTCCCATTTTTTGTGCTTGTAATTTTCCTGTTTCCTTTCAGATTCATTCCTCTCACATTCCTTGCAACCTGCATTTCTTTCCCCCAAACCCTTGCTAATTGGCTTCCAACTGGGTTTGGTCAATGAGAAACACAGATAAGAGACTGGCAGGTGGGAGGAAGACAGGAACAAGGATATTTCTTTCCTTTTCTCTCTGCTTCTGCTGGTGACCCCAGCAGGGGCTGCAAATTCCCTATGGTTCCAGTGTGCACTGGAAAAACTCTCCCTCCTTGGTTCCAACTCCCAACCAGCAGTGCCCATTCTGAAACCAGCTACAGCCCAGTTGGTATGGCTCTCAAGACCTGGTAAATATCCCCTACTTCCTTATTCCTAAAAACCTAGAGGTGGTAATTCTTTCCCTTAGATGTTAATCTCTGGGCTGCTTCACTACTCCCTGTTGGGCTTTTTAATGGTCTCAGCATCTTTGTAAATTGTCTCTTGTATTAAATTTATTGTACCTGAACAGGGTTTCTCAATCTTATTACTACAGATATTTTGGTGCTGATAATTATTCACTGTGGAAGGCTGTCCTGTGCCTTGCAGGGTATTTAGTAACATCTCTGCCTCCACCCATTAAATATCAATAACACCTCTGCTTTTGTGACAACCAAAAATGCCTCCAGACATTGCCAATTGTCCCCTGAGTGGCAGAATCACCTGTGGTTGGGAACCACTGTATTAGGCTAGAGCAGCTGTTCTTCTGACTGGATCATAACTGATACACTCTCTTGAATTGGATTTACACCAAGTATCCTTTAAAATGAGATTGGAATAGGAGCAAATGGAGATACATATCTATATCTACATATAAAACTAATTATAGTCATATTAGTAGACAAATCTTCTCTGATAAATGAATAAATATATTAACATGAAAATAACTAAAATCTTGATCTGTTTTTCTGAAGATTAATAAATGTTTTATTTTGGTCAGCTAACCTGTAATATATTTTCATTTGATTAACCATCATAGGTCTTTGAAATGCTTCATAAAATATGAAGCTTTATATATTTAGGTAAGTAACATTACATATCCCATAATTTAACTGATATATAAAAAGATAGTCAGAGAAGCAAAGTTTTAGGGGGAAGAAATACACAATAGCATTCCTTTATTCCCACCAAACACTATGTCAGCCAATTTTCTCCTGAGCACTAATATCTTCCCAATAAAGATATCAGATTCTTTATTTTCCACAGATTAATTCTTCCTCTATTAATGCTTTTGTCTCTAATTTTATTTTTATTGCTGTTTCCCTTGCCTAACGCTAGTAGTAGGATTTAAAAGAATCATTAACTCACACACTTTTATTCACACTTTGTTGAACTAGTACAATAGTGAGTTTCAGTGAAGCTGTAATAAGAATTCTCATGTGCTTTGTTGCAGCTATAGAAAAGCAACACTCAATTTCATCTAAGAAACAAGAGAAAGGAAACATGAAGATAAAGTCTATATAAGATAATTTGCATAAATGAACAAAAATGTGTAAATTTTCTTGAAATACATATACATAGACCTATATTTAAGATGTTCATCATATTTTAAATTTTATTTTTATAATTTATACATTTCATAATCATGTAATATGACCAAACACTATGTTTTAAGTGTGGTATTCACATTATCAACATCTACTGTTCACTTATCAAAGTGTAATATTCATCTTATCAATGTTACTCCATCAAAATTAAAAATGGCTAATTAAAGAAGAAAATTAATTCTTCTTAATGTTACAAGAAGCATTCCTCCCCCTTAAAGTAGAGGACCACTTAATCAATTCAACATGTCCATAGCTCATATAAAAAAACAGATGGGGTTAGTAAAATAGGAGAAAAAAAAATAATAGCTTGCTACTGTTTGAGCCTTAATTAGGAAGTTATCAAATATACGATTGATTATTCATCTCAGGGAATCACGTGGTTTCAGAAATAAGACAAGAAGGAATGAAAGGGCTGAATTTCCCTGAATGATTTGTAGACTTTATTCATTACAAACTCAATAATCTTTTACTTGTTTGGGGAAACTTTTTTTTTTTAATTTCATATCATTGTTCATAATGATATAAGAAAAAAGGAAAGGGAAATATATCACAGGCCACATGATGGAAATCACTGAAATTCTGTCAGGCATTTGGTTTTAAATATTTATATCGTTCATACTATATACAAATATAATTTAAGGGGTAGAATATAACATTATACTTTTTTGAATATATCAATTCTGAAAATGCCACAGAGTCTAAATTTAGTTAAGATGTCCTCCCTCTCCCTTTTCTAGCCAGTGAACTCTATTTCTTTCTCATGATCACCTGAATATTACTGGCACTGTGAAACTTTTTTCAAGTTCCACACTCAAAATCATTTGTTGTTGTGCTCTCCCTCTTAAGATATCCTCTATTATACAAGGTTTTAATCTTGGATTTATACTATATAGTACATTGTAATTTTGCCTGTATGCCTCACTCACATGTGAGTTTACTGAAGTCAGAGACCAGTTATTCAATTCTCTATTCATGGGGCAGATTTCTTACAACATTGCTCATATATAGAGGCCATTTGAAATGTGTTTATGAAATTGAATATATTTAAGTAACTTGAATTGAGAAATTAGGTAAAAGTTGAAGGTTTTGCATAATTTAAAAGATGTGGATCAAAATAAAAATCACAATGTATCTTGAATATGCTATCATTTGGTGGTATCAGAATGACGTGGGTAAGTATGGGATTTTGTTTTAAAGACATTAAAACTACAAAAGCATATATTTTTTCTTAATTCTGACTCAATTTCCTTTGCAGGATGAGACACCTGACAGTTGTGTATATATGTATATACAGAGATATATACATATATACAGAATATATATGTGTATATATATATATATACACACACACACACATAATCACATATATACATACATATATATATATATATATACACACATACATACATAGATAAATTAGATACTTTCACATTTTCAGCAACATATGTATTTTGGGGTACACTATTTCAATAACCTAATGACAATAAAAAAAAGGATCACTGGAGAAAAAAGACACTCCTCATGAGCAAAGTCGTAACCTAGAAGAGGTAGGTCACATTCACACATTAAATAATGATCAACTATTCCTGCCTGAAAAATCATAGAGGGGTTTTTAGTAAAGCAAGTGTTACTAAGCAACTAATCTTCTGCCTGTATATTTCTGATGTTTCCTGCAAAATCATTTTATACACTAGACTAATCAATTAAAATAGTTTAATTCTAAGGGCATTTTCCTTCTAACTGCAATTCTGAATGTTTATATGTATGCTTTAGGAAATTGAGTTTTAAAAAGAAAGACTGAAAACTTTTCTTCTCCTGTTATTTGATTAATGTGCATTCAACCTGTTGCCAGACTATTTTGTTCCATTTTTTATGTAGTATGGTAAGATATCATGTATGAATAAGGTGAAATACAATTGACAGCACTACTTTGCATTCAGGTTTTCAAGGTGAATAGAAATAAAAACAGATGGCATAAAGCTACATAAATGCATTGTTAATTGTTATAGAAAAAATGGCCAAGAGAAAAGGCTGCAAGAGTCGACAATTAGATAAAAGGTCTTGCTTTAAACAAATTAGAAACTTGGTGAGAGAGTTGATTAAGCACCATCAAGGTTATAAACAAAAGGTGACCCCACATGATTTTAATTTATAATTCTCTTGCCAGAAAAAAGACATTACAAATATATAAATTTATTCTGTGAAAATGAAGTTGCCAGAGACTAGATAAGACTGACCAACAGGCTGCCAACTGTGTTTCTAACCACTGTAATTGCACTGATGGACCTTATCATTAACTACATTTCTAGCCCTTACTTTTCATAACCAGAAAAGGAGAGAGAAAAAGGAAGAGATAAATCTTTTTGGTGTTATAGTCTCTAATTATAGGCTTCCCCAAACGGTCGATGCTTATTGACAAATTGTTAGCTCTAATGCAGGAGTCTGCAAACTACAGCCCTCAAGCCAAATGTGGCCCCTGCCTCTTTCTGTAAATACAGTTTTATTAGAACACCGCGATACACCTTCATTTACATATTGTTTATGACTGCCTCCACATTACAGTGGCAGAATGGAGTAGTTGCAAAATGCACCTTATAGCCCACAAAATCTAAAATGTTTACTATCTGACCTTTTACGGAAAAAGGTTGCTGACCCGTGCTCTAAAGCAATCGGTCTCTTTTTGGAGCTATGATAAATTAAAAACAAAACACAGCTATGGTTCACATACATCTTATTTTAAAAGTAAAATTAGTTTTCCTCTCCCATAGATACTCCCCTCCCCTTCTCAGAAGATGCGTAGCTTCCAATTTCAAGGAGCGACCAAAGCAGAAGTGCACTAGTAAGTGTGCATGGTTGCATGAATAACTTGTGAAGGTTTGAATATACTTTCTGGCAACATGCAATATGTTAGGAACCTAGAAATATGTCTGCCTGGTACTTTTAAGGGGAATATATGGAGACCCTCTTTTGAAACTTTGAAAAGATTTATTTTCTATTCTGGAGGTACTTTAGTACAAGGAATTGAAGGTTGCAAATATAAAAAATATAGCACCTGGCAGAGCTGGAGTGGTTATTCCCTAGGGAAACATTTGGCCCTAAGACAAGACATGTTGGAAACAAGTAAACAAGCAAATAAAATTGGCCAATATAAACTTAAACTTATACACACTCATGAAGATATATGCTTAAACCTATCACCTCAAGCAAATCTATCTTCATGCATTCTAGGCTATTTTCTCGCCTTTAAATCGCCCTTAAAGGTTATTCTCAGGTGCTTTTGAATTTGAAGTTGCTATGACCACTTGTACGACTCTTACTTTTCATAAACAAAATTCATTTCTTGATTCCCATCATATGTTTCCACAGGATGGCTATATGAGGAGAGTAAATTTCTCCTTTAGATAAATCTTTGCAACACTTGGGCATTACTGTATAGATAGTCTCATGTTAATTAAGACATTTACTTCAAATATTGCACCCAGGAGATGAGGCTAAGAATAAAGTCAATTGAAGTATGAGATATGCTTCAAAAACAAGGGGAATACATAACTCATCATCTTCCCCTAACAACCCTCTAGGCATCCTGGTTCTCTCAATCCTCCAACATACAAAGCTAGTTCATTGCTATGACTTCTGCACCAGCTATCTCCTGTGCCTGGAATGCTTTGCCCCCAGATCGTTACCTGAATGGCTCCTTTTTGGCCAATCTTACCTTCTTAAAAATCAACACCTCACAGAGGTCTTAAAACAATTTTCAAGCCTTCATATCTCTCTTTTAATTCTCTGTACAATTCTCCTACTTTCTGTTATTTTTTTCCCAGTTTGTCTCCTAGCTCATCTTACTAGAATCTGGGATTATGAGAGCATAGACCTACTCTCTCGTATATAGTGTGCTGAACATTGGTTAGAATATAGTGGCCATTCAAAACATTAATGAATATATTTACCTTAGAAACCTAGATCCACAGTGGTCCAGATGTGGTGTAAGCATGGATGTAAAAGAGGAAAACACTTTTTCTGCCCTCAAGGTACTCCTAATCTGGTTGGAAAAATGATCACACACAAATCACAAACTGAATCACTTGAGGAACAATATTTTGGGAACAGAGGTAGACAGCAATTAATCATACCAGAAAATTAGAGGATGGGGGAGACAGGGAAGAATTATTGTAGGTGATATTTTAGCTGAGTATAGAAAGAGAGGTGAGGGATGAATGCTCTAGGCAAATGCTTGTGACAAGTACATTGATATGAGGCAGTATGACATGCTTATGGGAAGACATCCAGGTCACAGTGTCCATCTCTCTTCCTGACATCCACATTCATTTCTCTAACAGCCTACTCAGCCTTTCATTTAAAATTTCACCAATATCTCAAAATTAACAAACTCAACCCCCCTTCTCTCCAAATCCTTTTCTTTCCCCTTGTTATGCACTTAGTCGTTCATTATTTCATACTACAGCACAGCACTTACTACTTTATCATTTCCATAAATGGTAGTCATCTCCCTAGAAAAATCAAGTCAGAAACTGAGAATCACACATGGTTATTCATTTAGACTCTACCTTATATTTATTCAAACTAACACTAACTTCCATTAATTCTACCTCCTGCATTTTTCTCAGATTTGCCCACTTCCTTGCATCCTCACTAGCACCATCTTAGTTAAGATCACTGTCACTTTTTGCCAGAATTACAGTAATAGCCTCTTTTGTTTTTCCTTCAGACTTCTTTCTGAACCATTCTTCACTCTTCAGCAAAAGAGGTCTCTGAATCACAACTCGCACCATGACTGTTTACTGCTGATCATCCCTCAACCACTTGCCAAAGCCCAGAGGGCAATGAAAATCCTCTCAGACAGGATGCAAAGGCTCTCTAGGGGTCTGACTCCGCTTCCTTTTCAGCTTGGTCTCTCAGTCCTCTTTCTTCCAAATATGCCTTTAGTCCCTGTATTGTGTGACACTCTCCTAGATCTTTCCATGTGGTAGTCCTCTGTGTGGAAATTCCCCCCTACTCCCACTACATTTTTGTGTGGTCAATTCTTAACTATCCTTCAATTCCCTGTTCAAATATCACTTCTTCAAAGAACTTTCCTCTGACCCAGAAACTAATTCGGATTTCTAACTCTCCCCCAAATGGCTCTCTCCTCTCTCTCCCTCTCATGGTTGCCTCACGAGACTCATCATAGTTCATTATTTGTGTACAGTCTGACATCCCTGCTGGGATCATGTCTGTCATATTCACTTTTATACCCTCAGCATCTAGTTATAATTAATAATAATGGTAATTATTACTGAGGAAGCTAAATAAATATTTGTTGGATAATAGTGGTATGGATGAAAATTAAATGATGTAAAATAGTGAAATGAGAGAAGACAGTAATGAAGATGTAGATGAGAACCAGATTATAAATGCCTTGAGAAACATTTCAGAGGTCAAACTGTCAGCACTTGGGTACCGATTTGAGTGAGAAAGAGGCAGAATGAACAGGAGTCTATAATGACTGCAGTTTCTTTTCAGCTTGAGTGACTGGGAAAATGATGAAATCATCAGCTAGCTAATATAAGGGGATGTTGGAAAGGACTGAGATATTTTTGCATCAGTGGGACATTCAGGACATACAGATCAAGATATGTAATAAGCATGTGGAAATCTGTCTTATAGGCACAACACTCTCCAAGTCAACAGTCTCAAGACCATTTTTATAATTAATGTCAATAAATTATTTTCAATGTGCACTAGAAATAGTAGTGTGGAATATATTAATGTGATAACTATTGTTAAAAATCAGAATATGTATTCCTCTATAATGTAATTACTGTATATCCCTTAGCCATTCCATGCCAATGAAAATCTAATGCAATGCAAATTCTCTGTCTCTACCTCTCTGTTTTAAAGTGACACTAAAATATAATTCTGAATAGCCTCATTTTGTCTGGTGCCAGGGTACGCTGGGCACCATCCATAAAATGGTTTTAATTACATTCATTGAATCTACCACAAAAGCCAGACACTAACAACTGTAGAAGAGATTTTTATTTTTAAAGTTCTTTTATAATCTTGGAAGTGGTAGTATGAAAAAATAAGAAAGAAAGCAGAAGTGTTCTCCTAGGTATCAGACTCCTTCTGGAGAAATTGTTTTCATTCCTTTGTTTAGGCACAAAATGTCCCATGAATCAATAGTAAGTTTAACATGTATTAAGTTAACATAACTCAGCCAGAAGAACATTCATATTTATTAAATCTGTTCCTCTAAGCAAAATTCAGTAGTTAAATTGACAATAGATGGCCACATCAGTGCCCGGGTCTAAGGAGAAAATACCCCTAAAAGAAATAATAAACCCCATCCTTCATACGACATAACTTTTTGTCTTGATGTTAAATCCTCACGGGAGCACCTACTAATAATCCTGATCATGTGAAGCGATAGGATTAGTGAGAAATACGTATCAAATATGAAAAATGATTGTAAATGCTTTTCTTGATTGATCTCTGATGGAGTCTGGGCACTTAATATCAAAATAAAACTCTTATTATTCTATTCCGGGAAAGGCAAGGTAACGTGGCCCAGGTATGCAGCTTTCTGGTACAAGGAAAGATCCTAAACTTTACTAAGGGAAAAATGGATAGCAAGTCCTTGGAATTACAGAATAACAAAGCTGTAGGGTCAGCAGCTTCTTAGAAGTGATCATTTAGTTGTAGTATCACCCTTAAAATCACCTCCAGCCAGGTTTTCAATAGACATAAGATAACAGACCACTTAAAACTCTATGATAAAGTCATAGTGAGTTCTGAGAAAGACAGATATGCTTCAGATACTGAATGAGTGGGTGGTTATTAACATACTTTTAGGAAAATGAGACACCTGACATGTATTAGTGCCCAGGTAAAGACCTTCCCATTCTCACAGAGAAGTGCACTGGGAGGCTACTTTCAAACTGAACTGGAATCTTCCTCATGAAGAAGCTCTGGATCTGTTCAACCATCACTGAGACTTCTGAGGGACACATATCAGGATGATGGTTCTCCACTACCACAATGTGTACAATATGTCATGAGTCTTTGGTTATTTATAATAGCTAAAATACAAATCATTGCAAATGGATTCATTTTCTATAA